>NC_080029.1:33827500-34452500 GCF_030020395.1 Manis pentadactyla
AATGTAACTTTTTTGGTTCTATCGTATTCTGACCATCACAATTAAGTCTGCCCTAGAAGAGGCTGGAAGGATACATACCCACTCTCCCCTTTTCCCTGAGACTACATTTGTGGTTAAAATCACATCCATCCTCCCAAGTCCCGCTCAGGTGTCCTCTCCTCTGTGAAGCCTTCCAGGTGTCTCCAGGTAGATTTACAATGAGTCTTCCCATGGTGCTTTGTGCTCTACACACTAACAGCTTTCTGAGGCTGTTTGTCTGGAAAGGCTGCAAGCTATTATCTTCTCCCTGAGCATTATCTGACATATCATGTAGGCTCACTAAATATTTAGTCCTAATCCATGGGAGGGAGAGGTCAACCTAATGAGACAAGAACCAGGACAGGACACAGGAAAACTGGTGATGGTGGCAGGGAGGGTACTCCCCGATAGTCACTCTCTTTTGAAGGAGAAGCTACTGCTACGGTACACCTGGCTCTGGAGTACTCCGCTTTCTGCGCTGCTAGACCCATCTCCCACTAGACACACAGGCAGTTCTATTAATAGGTACAACTCAAGACAACAGCTCCAAAAATAATCTCTTCCTCAAGGTCAGTGCAAGGCCATAGAAACACCATCCTGGTCAATCCAGGGGTGACATTGGCCCCCAGGTAAAGAGACAACCAACCCTCAGGGACAGTCAGGCAGAGAGAGTGAATTCTCCATTTCTCTTCCTTTTTTAATTGTATTTGGGCTTCCAACAGATTGGGTGAGGCCCACTCATACTGGGGAAGGCAATCTGCTTTACTCATGTTAATCTCATCTAGACACAACCTCACAGACACTCCCAGAATACTGTTTCACCAAATATCCGGGCACCTCATGGCCTAGGCAAGCTGACACATGACATTAACCATGGCAGGACATGAGGCAGTCTGTCTGCTGAGTCCAACGGAAGAGGCGGCCTCAAGTGTTTCGGAGCAGACTGCATGTGGTCCTTCCCTTGGAGTCACCACTTTGTGAATGGGATCCACAGAAGAGATGGCTCTGCATACGCGGGGTTACTCAGGCTGGCTCCTCTTGAGCTTGGGGGCTGCTGCCCATGTATTTTAATCTCTAGTTGGGAGGAATGGAAAGGATGAGGGCCAGGGCCTTGAAGGTCTGACTTTGCATCTATCCTCTGTCACAAACCACCTCTCTGCCTTGCCATATATCTCTGGTCTATACTGAGCCCCCAGGATATGAAGTCTGTTGAGCAGGACTTGGCCTAGAGCAGAGCTTCCTCTAGGCCAGAGGAGAATGATCTTGGACCCCAGGTTTATTTGCTTGACCTCCAGCAGCAGCACTGGAAATTTCTTTTCAGCTTAATATTTAATTCTAAAAATGTCATCTAAATTTTGCATACTACATATTATATTTGTATTTATTTTCACCCAAAGTGTTTGAGTAAAAGTTGATGTTCCATTTTTATCCCATGGCTTCATCATTCCTGGAATATTGGCCCTCTACTTGGAGAAAAACACATTATAGAGAATGGCTGGCTCTGAAGCTCTTTGTCAGGGACAAATGACACTACAGTTAGAATCAATATTCTGCTGTCTTTCCCTGCCTTCTCTTCCACTTGACCATTTGCCAGGAGAAAGTAAGGCTCAGGGGAGTGTGCCCATTTGCTCAGTGTGTCAAGGCAGGGGTTGAAATAGAATCAAGGCAGCAACAGGGCAAACCAGGAGATCTGCTGGGTGTGTCATCCATGCCCTAGGCATTAACCAGGAATGAGACAAGGTGAGAGAGACAGATTTTACAGCTAAGAGTTTCTGTGCAAAACTTACCCACCTGGGTATGCGAACCACGGACAGCCGTCCATGTGCCTAATGCCCATATCATGCGACTCTGCATCTGTATCAAGAAGGTTAGATGTTTGAGAAAAGCATTGACCCAGCTTCAAACAAATCAGACCTCCTGCTGTTTATTTTTAGTTCTTTGAATGTGTGCAGATTATTGCCAATGCAATAAAGAAAATGCAGATGCTTCTTATAATTACCCAGCTAATAAATCATGGCTGAAAGGATGCTGGGGACAGTGTGCTCTGATGACCTTTGCTGGACAGGAAGCACTGTCCCTGAGGAAAAAGTGAGATGGGTTGGATGGGGGGAGGATGGGTTAGACACTTCTGACTGGTGCATCCTGAGAGAAGGCTTGAGTCAGGGTGGATGAGTCAAGGAACAGATCCTGAGGGGCTTACTCAAAATGGGGAGCGTGTGGTGAGTGTGATGTTGTGTGTATGTGGTTGCGTGTGTGTGGGGGGGATGGTATGCACGTGTGTGAGGGAGGGTTGAAGGTTGGGGTTTGAGGAAGAGACCGGGGAAGACTTGTCGTGGTTTCTGACCCAGACAAAGGAGACTCTGGTCTTGATAGGGTCTATTGCCAGGGTTTAATGGGCACACAATGTCTTTTCCTGACAAGAATCTATTTCTCCTTTTCCTGGTTGAAATCCTTCCTGAATTTTCCCTTTGCTTAAGCCAGCTTGAGTCTGGTTTCAGTCACTAGCAAGTGAAAGAGCCCTCAACCAGCAGTGGCAGAGCCCCACGAGAAGTGCCCTGGCCTGGGCGGGAGGTTGGGCTTCAGCACTGGCTTTGCCCCAAGCCAGGCTTGTGACCATGGGTAAGTCACTCCTCCCTCTGGACTTAGTTTCTCGATCTGTGAAAAGATGAGTGGTTTTTGGATTTTGGATTTCTCGGAACAGTTTGAATCACTGTAACCACACCACCACTGACTACCATCAACATTTTATGAAAGAAAATTGTAACACCGGAAGTGTAAAGAACAAAATCTCAAAATTGGAAAATGGAATTAAGTTAGATTTAAGAAAAATCCACTACGTTGTTTGTATTTTCCCCCACATTGCCCCAGACTGAAGAAAGCATCATCGCAGACTGGCCCTGATCCAAGGCCTGGAGCTGGCTGACTACTGAGTTTCATGACTCCCGGGTCCATCCTCAGGCTCTAATAGGGTAGGGGTAACCTTTCAGCTCTGCTCCTTTGTCCAGAAGAGCAAGCCTGTGACTTGTCAGTAGCCTAGCCTTAGCTATCCTATCCTCCCGCAGCTGAGAGGACAGTGTCTACTACAGTGAGACATTTCCCCCTGAAGCACACACACTGATGAAAGGCTGCTGTTGACACTGCTGCTGCTGCTGTGCTACTACTACTGCTACTAAAATATGAACAAGAGCTCATTCCTGATACTATTCTTGAAACTGTTGCATGTTCAGTATTTAAAAAGCCAACTCACTTAAGTTTCACAACAACCCCATGAGAGAGGTACACATTTGCAGATAAGGATACTGAGGCACAGAGATAAAATAATGAAGTCACAAAGTAATATTCGGTTGACCTTGGACTTTCCTAATTCTGCAGATGTCAGAACAAACTGTATGTGTGTGTCTAAGGCATGGGGCATGTAGGCCATGGCTCTTTGTCCTGGATCCTATAATTTCCCACCTGCTTTAGGAACTGGTGCCAGTCTCCTGTCCTCTTATGGGTGGTCTCCTTAAGTGTCCAACAACACAAGGGCACTAGCTACCATTTATCTGTAAAACCTCCCTCCCAAGGGCCCCCACCCACAAGATGGCGAACTCCCTGCTTCTCTTCCGGGTCCTCCAATCCCGCCGGCGCCACCTAAGGCCCAATCACCTTCTGACCCACCCCTTCCTTGCTACCTGTATAAATTGAGCCTGCAAACAATAAACTGTGTCAGCTTGATCAGATATCCTGTCTTGCTGTCCATTCTTTGTGTCCCTTGCCCCTTCATTCTCTCCTCCAGGTTGTCGACCCCCGTTGACTGTCCCGCGGGTCGGGACATATCTGGACGCTCCAGATGTGAGGCCCATGGCCTCCATGATCTTGCTTTATCCTCACAAGAGCCCCATGGGAAAGGCGTTTGTTATTCCTCTTTCACAGGTGATGCAACTTGACCTGGCCAAGGTCACACAGCAGGCTGGGATTTGAACTGAGGTCTTTCTGACTCTAAATCCCCTACTCCTCACCCCTTAAAGAAAGGAGGAATGGTGTCCCATTTTGCAGTCAGAAATATAAAGTTCTCAGAGAGGGGAAGTAATGGGCCCAGACCAGCTGAAGCCGGCCTCAGGCCCAAATCTCTGAGCTTTGTAGGGTTCTGTCCCAGCCCATGAGCATCCTGCTTTGCAGACAATGACCCAGGAGAGAGCCTGAAAAAGGCATTTTGAGAAGAGGAGGGAGGCTCAAGGGGAGACTAGGAACAGGACAAAGTATCTTGGGGCCAGAGTATCCTGTCCTGGGAGCTGTTGCTACGATGGCACAAAGTGGCCTTGGTGAGATATTTGGGAGGGGGTTTCCTAGCTGGGCTGGAGAAGACGGCAGTGGCTTGGGTGCCAAAGGCCCTAAATGACAAACTGGCTCCTTGGTGTTATTTCTTAGCCCCGACTCTTGACTCATTAAGCTTAACCCGCTTTTCTTAGCCTATAAAGTGGGATGAACAGGCCTTACTTGAGAGGCTGGGAAGGAAAATGAGATAATGACTTCCTTAACTTTGGAGTCAGAACAAGCCTGAAGACCTTGTCTCGCTCCCATCCCCACTGTTTATACCCCTTCCTCCCACCAGTCATCCCCACCTTGGTAAATAACACCACCCAGCTTCAGGCTGCTTAAGCTGTAAGTCTGAGATTTGGCTTGATTCCTCTCCCTCCCTCGCTCCAGCCCATCAGCAAGTCCTCTAGGTACGACCTCCCAAATTGTCTCAAAGTCCAACCCTCCTCGGTCTCCCCTCTACCAGTGAGTCCAAGCCAGTGTCCTCTCTCACCTGAGCACTGTGGGGGTTCTTAAGTGCTTTCCTTTCTCCCACTGCTACCCCGAAAGCCTACTCCCATACCTATAGCCACAGTGATGCTTGAAAATTTAAGCCGGATCATGCCACTTGCTTAAAACCCTTCAATGATTTCCCATTCTCCTCAGATAAAAATCAAAATCCCTGAACTTGGACTGGCTGGTCTAGCCCCTGCCCACCCCTCCAACCATCTCAGGCCACAGGTCTTGCCCCCACTCACCGGACCCTACCCCCGGGGAACTTAGAGGTGTTAGAACACACCGAGCTCTTTCCCTCCACACAGCCTTCTGGTCCCTCAGCCTGCCGACAGCTTCCTGTCACCCAGACTCAGCTCAGAGGGTCTTCCTGGACCATCTTGTCTGAAATAGAATTCCACTTTATTTTCTATCCCAGTACCTGTCTATGTCCTTCTGAGCACTCACTACAATATAAATAGGTCTTTTTGTCGCTTTGCCTACTTATTTATTTTTTGCCTCCTCCACTGGCCATGATTTCCACGAGGGCAGGGTTATGTCTGTTTGTAAATGGTTGTAGCTTCCTAACACAGCATTTGTCACATAGTAGGCCCTCAAGAAATACTTTTGGATGAAAGATGAAAGGTCCACGCTGCAGGTCACAGCGGGATCCAGGCCCAGGGTCTCCTCATCCTTGCCCTGTGCTCGCCTCCTCCAGAAGATGTGCTGACTCTGCTCTCTAGGCTGATTTCCGGCCCCATGGGAAGGACTTGAGACAGGATTGAAGGTGGTGGTGAGATTACGGGGTGCCAGGCGGAGCAGAGCGACAACTCCTAAGGGCCCACTCTGGCGTCCTGAGGGGGCTCTTTCCCCAGCCCTGTCTCCCTGTGGAAAAGGCGCTCCTCTGCGGGGACATGTGGGGCTGCTGAAGACTGAGTACCACCAGCTGGAGGGAGAAGGGGTGAGGCAGCCAGGAAGAGGGGAGAGCTCCTCAGGGCCAGGGAACAGACGTCCTAGTTTGAAAAGAGTTTGTTCTCCCCTCAGGGCTGCAAAGCATCGAGAATGGAACCTGGATCTATTGCTGGGCAAGGCCTGGCTACTCCACTGTGTTCTGGCTGCTCTGTGGTGAGAGTGGGCTCTCCTCTCCCACACAGGAGCCTACTGGCTTGGCATCTTGGGCGTTTGCCCAACTTTCTTTGGGGAGGTTGGCCAGCCTTGACTGGACAGTGATATCTTGTGACATCCACAGATTCTGGCAAGCAGCCCCAAGGCTCCGGGCAGGAATGGATCTGTAGGTTCCAGGAAAGAGGCTTCTGTGGGGAGCAGAGCTACAGCAGCATTTCTGCACCTCAGAGATCAGCCCACAGGAGAAGTAAGCTCTGTGGGAGCCAGAGAAGCTCAGAATTGCATTAGCAATACACCCCATTAGAAGTGACCGCCCTCCTCATCCTGGGAAGGAAATACTCCATAGTCTCTAGTATGCTGCGTGCTAAATTCTCCCCCACCCCCAATTCAGTGTAAAAATGTGTGGTCAGTAAAATGTCCTGAGGAGAGGACATCCCACACAGCAGCTCCAACATAGACATGGACAAGGACACAGTGGGGGGACACTTAATAGGATACCAGGCCCTAAACCGAATCCAAGGCAGAAAGTACCTGTTTGGGGCCTGGGGGTCCATGGGAGGAAAAGGGCAGGAGGGGACATCAGGCAGGTATGGCTTGAGGCAGGAATCCTGGAATTCTTTGTAGATGTTCTGTTAACTCTTCAAGTGATCATCCTGGAAATTTGACAAATAAATGAAAACATATTACCATGATGACTTTTTCAACAATTTATAGAACAAAATACAACATAATGAGTACCCAGTGGCTTCAGCTAGTTTATCATGTTATGGCCCCTGCTCTATGGGCATCTTACATGATGCAATTGCTGCCCATGGGCTTTGGTGTCCCCTCTGCCATCACTGTTACTCTCCCTTTCTATTGCTGTGCATGCACAGGGCCTGTCACTTAAAACAGTTTAGTCCTCCAAATGCTCCCATAGTCTGCAGTTTGCTTGAGTTTCGTGCAATAATGAGTCATCTGGCCTGCTTGATAAAATGAATATTCCTGGGCCCTCTTCAAAGGTTTTGATTTACTGGGTCTGAAGCATGGCCCAATGATCTGCATTTCTACAAGCATCCCAGGGGATTCTGATATAGAGGGTCCTAAAATCCCACTTTGAGAAACACTGACTTAGAAATCACTGTGGGAGCGGCTGGTTTCCAATTTTTTCCTTTTTAAATAATAGTGCAATGAAGACTTTGTAGAAATGATTTTTTTTTCTTTTACATTATTTTCTTCAGACAGTCTCTTAAAGTAGGATTATGGAATCAAAGGGCAGGAATGGTTTAGTAGTTTTTGCCAAATTAGCCTCCAAGGAATTTGAATTATTGAACATTAAGTTTCAGCATTTAAATTGATTTTTTAAATTTTGATTTGAGCAATAAAAAGTTGCTCAAATTGCAATTTCAAGATTAATAGTGGGGCTGCTCATTTTTTCTATGAAAAGCTTTGTGTGTAAACTCTCTGCTTATCTCCTTTGACTACTTATAAAAAAGGAACAGGATGCTGGCCTTTTGTCGTTTTATCAATTCCTTAGCTATTTGGGATAGAGCTTTATTTGCCACATGTATTTCTTCCATTTCTGTGGCTTTCATTTTTGTGTTTGCTTTATTACATTCTGTGGCACAAAAGGCCTTTAAGAACACGTTTGGATCCACCCATCCTGTCCCCGATATCTATTTTATCATTAGTCAAAACGTTTTCTCCTTGTCACAGTTGAAACACATTTGCTTTTTCATTCTCCTTCTCTGATTTTTTATGACCTACTTAAAATGCACTGTGGTGCATAATGTGAAAAATATGGATATAAGCTATTCTGATCCATGCTGATGTCCCACCATTTAGATGATATTTGTTAAATAGTGACTCTTCCTTATAGCACTGTGTTGATGCTTATTCACCTAACATCAAGTCCTTAAATAACTTCAACCTGTTTCTGTAGAGTTTACTCTATTCCCCAGCCACATTTTACTGGTTTTTACCCTGATGAAATGTAGTGATGACTGTTTATTCTAAGTTCCCTGAAAACATGTTTTGGTATTTTGCCAATTCATACTCCAGATGAGTTTTACTATTTTATTTGTTCAACCCTGTGATGCATCTCATTGTGTCTTTTGTTTACATTCTATTGCAGTCTTAACTTTCTTTAGATTTCACATTTAGGATAAGGGTATAGCTCTTCATTCAGTCATGCTTTCCTTTACTCTTCTCACTTTTAAATTTTCCTTGAAAAAAATATAATTTATTCTTAGTGAATTCCCAACTATTTACTTTTTTGGGTGGTGGGAGGTGTCATTCTTGTCAATAAACCAGCTCTTTTTCCTTCTTCTCCCTTCTCCCCCAAATACCACACCTACTCCCATTCTCATGCTCACTAAAATTCAAGCATTTTGACCCAAAAGTCATGCAGATAAAAATGATACCCTCTTCTCACCCCCAGACCAGCTTATATTGCTTCTTGGCTTCAGCCAACAGCAGCCTGTTAGCTGCTCTGAGGGTACCTCCATTTGCCTCACCTCCTTTTCCTTTCCCTCCCTGTAAGATGGGCAAGTTGTCCTGGCACCACCTTCCTGTGGTACGGCAGCTTAAGGTTCAGGGAGAATTCAAAGTATTCTGGAAGTGCCATTCCCATTTATTAAACAAAACAGGAAGACACAGTGTACTAGGTTCAATAAATATCCTCTCAAAACTCAGGTCCACCTAGAACCTCAGAATGTGACTATATTTGAAAATAGGGTCTTTGCAGATGTAATTAGCTAAGATGGGGTCATACCTGGATTAGAGTGGGTGCTAAATCCAAGGACTGGTTGGTGTCTTTATAAAAGAGCAGAGACAGACACACACACAGGGAAGAAGGCCGTGTGATGACAGCGGCAGGGATTGCAGTGATGATGCCGCTGCAGACCAAGGACTGTTGAGGACAGCGGGCAACCGCCGAGGAGAGAGGGAGAGAGGCCTGCAGCGGATTCTCCTCAGAGCCTCCAGCAGACTCCAACCCTGCCAATACCTTGATTTCAGACTTCTGGCCTCCGGAATTGTGGGAGAGTAAAGTCCTGCTGGTTTAAGCCACCCAGTTTGTGGTATTTTGTTATGGCACCCTAGGACGCTAGTCCACACAGGATCCTTGATCTCGCTCTAAAGCATTCCCCAATACTTTTAATTGTAGGATTATCTAAAACACAGAGGAGAAGTGTCCTTGTAAACCTGCCCCAAAGCAGAGAATGAACAGTCCACTCTGGAATGTAAATACTCAAGAAATGATGAGATTTTTCCTGTTTCCTGACCAACCACACTCTCTTTGTAGAAGGTGAACTATTTATGGCATACTCCAAGTTCTAAGTACCCAGGACTGCTTCACCAAGGGAGGCAGTGTGGCATAATTCAAAGGGTTCAGAAATTGGGCTGAGACCACCAAGGTCTAAATCTTGGCTCTACCATTTACTCAAAGCATAACTCTGAGCAGGTTCACAATGTCTTCGAGTGGGATTCATAATCTGTAAAGGGAGGCAATAAAAATTTATGCCTAACATATTTTAAGGAGATGTTGTTGGGATCTGAAGAGATACATTATGGGAAACTATTGTTTAAACTATAAAGCTTTCAGCAGATGTTACTAACCAATAGCTGTTGCCAAGGGGGCGGGAGGGGCAGAGTGGGGGTGGGAATGGGGAAATGCACTCATGGAGTATTCTTTTTTTGTTCCATGTAGTATTGAAAATAATGTGATAAAAGTTTTTAACGTGCAGTGAGGGGGGAAAACTAAGTAAAACTGTGTGTCTGGGTTTCGCCTCATCCAAAGATGACATCTAGAGGTGGGCACCAATGGCTCGTGAGTGGGCACTTCTGTCTTTCCCAAAGCTTCCGGTGTGGGAGCTTCTGGGACACCATCAAGCTCACACCTCCAGAACCATTTTTCCTTGCTCCTATTAACCCAGTTTGGAAACTAGAACTGGGTGTTCAGCCCTGCCATGGCTTCCACATTGTCTGATTTGTCTTTCTGACATCTAGAGAGAATAGGGACCCTCTTCCAAGTGGTTAGGGCCACCAACAGGACTATGTGTAAAGACAAAGACATATACCGGAAGATATTCCCAGAACATCTTGAGGTCTTCTGCTCATCCCAAAGGCACAGCAAGTAGTGGCTGCTTTGATCAGAGTGCCTGGGGGATCAGACTGGAACGCTGAGCCTGAGGGTCCACCTAATGAAGCTCTCAGAGATGAGCGGAGACTGGGCTGGCTTTCACCGTAACCAGAGCCACCTGGGCTTTATTCTGGAGTCTGAGCCACCAGGCCAGGATCCTTCCTCCCTTAATAGCAGTTTCCCCTGTATCCTGATGTGCACTACTTTTCACCAGCCCCAGCTTTCATGAAGATGAACCCAAATTGTACATAGGATTCACGTTCTATTCCAGGAGGTCCTGGGTCTGTGTTGTCCACAGTGTGTGGTTTTACCGAGCATAGTAGGGGACTGGAATGTATGATTGTGGCCTATCTCCATACACCGTTGTTTCTGAGGCTTGGCTCCAACCAAGAGATAAATGGGCTTGCTCTCCTCTTGCAAAAGTTTAATAAGGTACTTGTGATTCCCTTATATAGTGTAATAGTTTAGAGCAACAACTGTAGACTCAAAGACAAACCTGAGTTCAGTCCCAGTTCCACAGTTTACAAGCTATGTGATTGTGAGCAAGTTACTTAATCTCTTAGAATCTCAGTGTCTTCATTGAAGACAGAACAGAGCTAGACGATAGAGATGTTCAATTAGATGACATAATGCATATAAAGGGCTTAGTGTTGGTACCTGGCAATTAGTAAGCTCTCAGTAAATGTTAGGTGTTGTTATTAACAGAATGACCCAGTTGCTAGTCAGGGGGTCAGCCCAGCTAAGATTTGTGAACTTGAGCAAGTTGTTTTACTGCCACAGCTCTTATTTTATAAGAGGGTCTCGAGACTTAATATCCCTTCTGATTCTATGATCCCATGATCCCTTTGACATAATGGAGTGCTAAGGAAAAATTCTGAAATGTCCTACAATTAAATGACATAAGGGCCAGAGAATGAGGGAGAGAGATAAGGGAAGGTAATTAGTCAATAGCTGGAGGACACAACTAACCAGAAATGATGTTCCCGGATGAAGTCATTTCAACAATAATCTAGAAGGTCCCCAGGACCACCGCCTCCCCCTTGTGCTTGACCAGTGTCTGACCATCATCAACAACCAATCTATAACCCTTCTTTATGGACTAACCACCTATCCCCTGGCTTTTTGCCGTTTCTTGTTAGCCTGCCTTTTTTATCTGTAGCCGACATGAATTCAATGAACTTTCTTCCTTGAGATCCTTCTTAAATGTGTCCTGTTCCTTGAGTCTGGTGGACAAGTTGTTCCTCTCAACTGACCTTGCTGCTGGTGAAGCAGAAACTTCCTGTCCCAGGACTCAGTCCTTATCTGGCTAGCATTTGTAAAGGCTCAATAAGCTCTTTATTTCAGAGATCTCTTGGTCTCAAGAGTTTTTCATTTGTGAGGATTAATTCCACTTGCCAGAAGACTAACATTAGGATGATCAGACAAGAGAGGCTGCCCAAAGTCCACCTGGCTTCTCCAGCCAAATCCTGTGTCTGTTTCCGGGCCTATATTCCAGGGCAGTGATAGGGAGGCACTCTGGGGGGCTTGTCTGTAGAGCAGCCTGGTAGGTGACCAATACTAAAGGCAGGAGTGCCAGGCCCTCAAGCCTACCTGAAAAACAGAGTCTGAGGTCCCACTGAAGGGGCAACACTGAGTGGGGCAAGAGTCTGCCCCAGACTGAGATGGAAAGTGCAGTTACCTGAGCTCACTGAAGTGGTGTTATATGCTGTTGTTAACAATCTGGCTGCAGAGCAGACTGCCTGGGTTTGAATCTTGGTTCTTCAGTGTACTAGCTGTGTGACCTTGGTCCAAGTACTTAACTTCCCTGGGCCTCAAATTCTTCATTTGTGCAGTAGGGGTAATAACAATAGCTCCCCCTGCTGGGTCCATAACAGCAGCAGAATATGAAAGAAAAATATGTCTTAGAGTTACTATCGCCCTCCATTCAGGGGCCTGAGGAAACTGTGATTAAACCATCATTTTTAGGGACCAAATCCCCTCAAATAGGAGTATCTCTCAAAGGGCTAAATAGCAAACAGTCAGCAACCCCCTGGGTCTGTGCGTGTCCCCGCTCTATGGGCACAGGTTCTTTCCTTTCCTCTTTCCTTCAACTCTAAATCTCCAAACAAACTCTTAATGCTTGGTGGCTAATAAATAAATAAATAAATAGATTGATTGATAGACAGTAAATCACTATCAGCCATTCAGTGTGAATGAGCTTCTCAGGTTAGCCAGTATTTTAGCAGAACCTGAGGGAAAAAAAATTAAATTTTTAGACCTGGATGCGGCAGGTCTGTCCTGGCACCAGCTCCTGAGGGAACAGCAGGTGGGTGGGCCCCGGCTGGCAGACAGGGAGCTCCAAGGATGTTTTAGATGAAGCGTGGGGATTCCAGAGAGCAAGGCGAGAAGCGCTCGACAAAGGGAGCCTGCTTCCGCTTCACCTCAGAGCACCTGGGCCCGCGGTGAACGGAATTTCCAGGGACCACCGCCTGGTAGGCTGTCCCTCTGCCCTCCTCCCCTTCGTAAGCCAAGGCGGATCTTGAAGACTGGGACCATCTCAACTGTGTGGGACTTGGCTGCCCCCCAGTGGTCACTGGGCAGACCTCTAAAACTGGAGAAGACGGCGCAGAGGGTTCCTAAGAGCATTTGGGTAGCACTTTACAGTTACAAATACTCGAGCGAAGCTTTCTGCTTGAGTATGTCCCCACCTCCCCGTCGTCTTCAGCCACCTTCAGCATCTCTCTCCCACCCTTCCCCAGCCACCTCCAACACTCCACCTCTCAGACTCCCGCGACTAGCTCTTCCTAGTGGGTGGAGCAGAGGGCCTTGGAGCTTGGAGGAGACTGGGAGGCCTGGGTGAGTTCTGCCTCCTCTGGGGCCTGGGGACCCTGCGACAGCCAAAGGACTGGAGAGTGCAGTTGGAAAATGACAGCGCCTTGCGCTCAGCTTGCCCGCAGTCCCCTCTTCTCATAGTGGTCCTGGCTCCCTGGACACACTGCAGGCCTTTGCTTCCCAGCTATAAGCCCCAGCAGTTCTTAGACTTTCAGTTCCTCTTTAAACCAGACGCCATCCACAGTACCTCCCCCAAACCAGGACCCAGCCTGCCCTCTGCTGAAGGTACCACACTTGGCCTTATGAGAGGCTTACCGATTGTCCCTATAGTGAAGGGGCAGCAGGCAATGAGACCTCCAACAGGGCAAGATCCAGAGTTCCCTGAACCCCCAAAGATCTCACAGCCATGGTCCCTGGTCTTTGGTTCTTAATTCTGCTGAGACCACAGAAAACACCAAGGGTGAGGCTGCAGTCTCTTTCCTCCTTGACAGCTCAGCTGAGATGCTATCAGATCCAGCAATATTCTCCGTTGGGTGGAGAATGGCCTGGAGACTGTTGCTTTGAATATCTTTCTACAGGAAAAGGAAATCTGAGAGTCATACTAAATATTTTAAATGTTTGACATTGAGTGTGTTTTGTTTTTTGGTGTGTTAATTTTGAGAAACCACTTAGAGATGTTTTGGACAGCATATGCCAGCCATTAAAATGGTTTCATTCCCAGTATTAAATTTTGTTTCCCCAGACAAGACAAAGCAGGTGAGTCCGTTAGAATGACGGGACTTTCCAAACGGTACTTGGGAAGGATTAAGATGCGGAGAGAGGGGGATGCAGTGGAGGGGAGCTGGGTCTGCTCTGATGGACGAGAGCTGGGCTAGGATCATGGGGGAACCAACCTCCAAGAACAAGGTGGGGCCACAGCAGTGGGCACATCCTCCCTGGTCCGATGGCACCCTGAGAGCCGGCCCGACCATGGGCACCTCAGCAGGGCTGCTCAGGCAGGTCATGACCCCAGGCTAGGGAAAACGACAGATGCTGAGAATGGACATGAGAGGGAACATGACTGCGGGCCAGAGGATTTGCTTCAGTTCCTTCTCTCTTAACTACCCCTAGTATTTGAGCTTCACCCCCATGCCCGGTGGTGAGCATACAATTCTGCTGGACCATACAGATGAGAAGAGAGTTGGACTTACAATCCTTTAATTCCTCCAACTATTACAGGAGCCACCAGAAACCCCCATCAAGGGCTCCCCTGTACTTGGTGCTTCTGAGTAGGGTGACACCCACAACCTTGCCCTCTCTGGGAGGGAACAGTGCCCACTGGGACTGGAGAGCACTCCGGGTGTAAAGAAATCTGCGTTGGCACAAACCTCCAGGTGCACGCCCTTCCTTTCTTGCAGCTTCCTCCTGACTATGCCAGTATTTGCCACAACTCTCTCCCAGAGAGTCCCTCTTTCCTGTGCTAGGGGCACCTGATGCCCACTTTTGCTCAGAGTCTCCAGTTCTGGCAATGGGCATGGCTCCTCCCCTTCTGTGCCCCCCAACCTCTCCCTCTTGGTCCCTGAGAGCTCCCCCTCTGCAAGCACTGTGGATGCCTAAATTGTGCTGGGGTTGCTGAAGAACATTCCCCAAATACAGTCTCTGTTCACGGAGGCTGGCTGGGGACGCTATGGGGAGGGGTGGTCACAGGTAGAGAAATGACTGCAAAACCAGGTGGCAAATACCCTCCTAGAGGTTTATTTATTTGTTAATTTTTTTTGTAACAAATTTTTTTCATTAATTCAATCTTGCAAACAAATACCCTTCCAAAGCCTTTTGGTTCCTTTCTTCCTGCTTGGGACACTGTTTTGAGCAAATGTGTTATTTGTTGCTGTGGCAACAAACACACTAGTGATGACAGGGCAGAAAAATGGGAAAAGCCTGGTTTTTGATGGCAGCATCAAGCTATTGAATCAAATCTGGAGTCACCTATCTCCACACTTCCTGTTAAGCAAATAAAAACATCTCCCTAGGGTTTAAGCCTCTGTTAGTTGACTCTTCAATCACTCGCAGCTGATTTTCTTCCATGCATGAAAGGAAGAGGTAAGGGTGACTTGGGGCTGGACAAATCACAGTTCTGGTGATTATTCTGGGCAGCCTCATCTTCTTTGTGGAAAGGGGCAGGAAGTCCCATGTGGATGGACTTACTTCACCTTTATTCATTTAGCTTATTCAGCCAATAGTTATGGAGTGGCATCTACATGCCAGGCATCAGAGTGAGCTGCTGCGGCTAAAATCAAGAACAAAACCACATGCGGCCCTAGTTCTCATGAAGCTTAGAATCCAATGAGGGAGTAAGACACTGATCAAATAGTAATCCTAACAAGTAAATATTAGAAGCTGAGCTAAACACTTGGACCAAAGAAGCAAATGCTATGAGGACATACAACACAATACATATGAAATAAAGCCCAGGCACCCGGAAGGCTTCCCTGAGAAAGTGATCTTTTAGCTGGAAGCTAAAGGAGAAAGAGGATGGGTGAACCAGGCAGAAGCTAGTGAGAGCTGGAGATACAAGGAGCAATGTATGCAAAGGCCCTGGGGTAGGAGGGAACCAGGCTGGCTTGAGAGCCCTGAAAGGAGCAGACTGAGTTTAAAGTTTGCCTTCAGTGGCTCCACAAAATCTGGCCTAGCAAGTTTCCCTGCCCTCCCCTCTGCTTCTTTGCTTATCCCACACTTTCCTCCAGGAACCCTGGGTCCTTAAGGCTCTTTGACTAAAATTCACCTATTCTTGGGTTCCACCCAGACCTGCTCTTCCCTCTACCCCACCCTTCAAATGACTCTTCCCCTATCAAAACGTCCTTTTTCTCCCCATAAACCAAGCTATTAAAGAATTTCTCCTATATTTTCTTCTTCTGGGTCAGGGAGCCAGGGGAGGGGGGAAAGAGGGGAGGGAGAAATAGGGGAGGGAGAACCAGCTATTATTGGGGGAATTCAGACAGCAAGCAAAGAATTTCAGGCAGGAGGAGGGCCCTGGGTACCACACCTCCCACATGGCAGTCTCCTCTCCTGGCCTCCACCCTGACACCTGTGAACTCTGCTTCGGAGAGGTCTGGGAGGCAGGGTGGGCTCTAAGGATTGGCCAGCTGCTTGCTTCTCTTCCTGGATATACTAGTAACTTCTCCTCAGCTGCTAAGTCAGACGCCACACCCCAGTTTCTCACAGCAGCAGTGCAGGGGGCTTTGTGGAAGGGCTGGGCCATCCTCCAATGAACTTGATTCAAAAGGCCTGAGGAGAGGCAGTGTGGCCCAGGGGGAGGAGCTGGGCTTTGAACCCAGACATCTGGTGGGGGGTGGGGAGGGGTGAGGCTGGACCTTAGCTTGCTGCATGACTTGGGGCTGTCACTTAGCTCTCTGAGCCTCAGTTGCCTTACTTGCAGAAAGGGAGTAAAATAATCTTACACAGTTGCTATGAGGATTAGACATAAAAATGGATAAAAGGGGAACAAAGATGAGGTGTTTAAACCTGAGCTAGTACAGATCTAGTGTCCAGGAATTAGCAGTCCACTCTCAGTTTCAAATAGTTTGCCCTACACATCTGCTGCCATGTGTGAGGCCCCAGGTCCTCAGCTTTTACTTGGAGAGCAAGATGGTCCCCATAGGTCTCAATCT
The DNA here is from genome assembly GCF_030020395.1 of Manis pentadactyla. NCBI lineage: Eukaryota > Metazoa > Chordata > Mammalia > Pholidota > Manidae > Manis > Manis pentadactyla. Next base: position 33,843,992 of record NC_080029.1, read on the forward strand.
GCATTGTCCAATTTGCTCACCACTGGTCACATGTGGCTATATACATTCTAATTAAAATGAAATAAGCTGTAAACTTCTGTTCCTCACACTAGCCACCTTTGAAGTACTCAGAAGCCATTAGTGGAACTGGACAGAACAGATACAGAACATTTCCATCAGTGAAGTTCTGTTGGACAGCACTGGCTGAGAGGAAGGAGCCACCCTTAAACAGGAGGGTTATTGTACTTGTCATGTCATGCCTGGACCAAGACACTGATTGGGACAAAGTGGCAGCAGGAGAATCAATGGGAGGCTGGCATGTGTGTGTGTGCACTGCCTGTGTGTATGGATGGTAGACAGTCTAGGTGCTCAGCCTTCTGGCCTTCTAGATGGGCTCCTTGACACTCACCACTTGCAGGACTGGACCTGGTGGATAAAGTCAGAATGAGAACACACTGCAGAGAGAGCAAGCCTGGGAGCAGGGAGCAAGTCCACACCCCTTACTTTATAGAGGAAACTGAACCGCATAGCAGGAGCTCAAAGAATATATCCAGTGAACGGGGCAACTTGTTGAGGTCACACTCAGGTGTCCAGACAGCCAGGCCAGGACTTCTCCTTGCACGGGTGAGATATATGTGCTTTAAGTGGCAAACTTTTAATCCTCTGTGGGGCTCAGACTCTGGTGCAGGGTCCCATGATTGTTTTAATACTCTGCTGTCCATGCCTTGAAATTCTTGATGTTTGAACCATGCGCCTACCTTTTTATTTGGTATTGGGCCTTGCAAATTATATAGCCAGTCCTAAGTTCAAGGTTTCCCCTTTAGAGGAGTGGAGTAAGTTCTCTTGTGGTCCCCTGCATTAGCATCATCTGAGAGCTAGTTACAATAGCAAGGTCCCAGGCCTGGTATAGCCCTCCAGAGAGTCAGATCTGCACTTTAACAATTCAGATCCAGAGCCTGTGGTCTCAACCACAATTCATCTGCTATCTGCTTCCAAATCTACACTTACTGGAGACAGATCCTTAATTGCACAGGAAAGACCTCAATTTCTGATCTTCAAATGAGATGAGATTCACCAGCTTGTGAAAGGTGTTAAGGTCGCAAATCCCCGAACAGCAAAGGTGGCCCTGAAGGCTGTCAGAAGCACCGGCTAATTAAGTTGCCCCTGCACTTAATCAGCACTCTGGTAGGGAGTAGGGCGGGACTGGCTGGAGTTTGGGGCCCAAAATGCAAGGAGGCACGCACCTTCAGGTGCTACTTGCACCTGCTCCACTCTGAGAGTGTGTGTGCCTCCTTAACCTTTGGCCCCGGGCTCCTGCTCGCCCCGCCAGAGCCCCGCTAAGTGCGGGACGGTCTCAGCCCCTAGTGGCCTCCCTCTAGCGCTGCACCTGTGTTGTTCTGCGCTTGGGGCGCGCGTACCAATGACTGGTTCCAGTCCTGGCAGTTTCTGGTTATAGCAGCTCCTGTATTGGGAACTCCTAAAAGTGGAATGATTGCTCAAGATCAAAATTCAATCCTCTCCCATCTCTTAGCATTTTTAACCCGGGAAGCCCGCAGCAACCCTCTACTCCTCATTTGCCTCTAAACTCACAGCTCTGAGTTGGAGATTGTTGGGGCTGGCTTCACCCTCCTTTTATCTCCCCAGAAAACTGCTCCACCTAGCAACAGCGCCCCTCCCATGGGCCGCGCTGTGTGCGTGGGGCTTTTATGCCAGCCTGAGTGGAGGTGGAGGCCAGGCTAGAGATCGGCGTCTCACCTGGCCTCAGCTGGAGCCAGTCGCGGCCCCCTGAGAGAGGCAGAGACCCCCTCACACACACCGCAGCGCCCCCTGGTGGTGGTGGTGGTGGGGTTCATCAGCAAGGGGGCTGATCTTCAGCTGGACCCATGGTTGATGGAGTTGGGAGGTTCTTTGCCCAGGGAGGGCTGAGATGCTCAGGGATTTTCCAGGGCCAAGGTTCCCAGAGCTGACTCACCTGCAGATTATCTCCTCCTCTGGAGAGATTTCTAACATGAGGATTCCCCAAAGCACAAGTCAGAATCTCCTGGGGATGGACGTGGTCCCTGATACTTTCGTATGAAATAGGAAAAAGCAGCGGCCCTGGACAGCTGCAGCCCTGCCTGGAGTGGGTTGGCATGTGAACAGAGAAGAGATGATCTGGTGAAGAGAAACCCCCCCTCACTTTGCAGAATGCAGCCCCAGGAGGGGCCATGCCAAGGACTGTGGAGCCTGGACTAGGCACGTGGGCCCCGTTTGCCCTCCTTTGGCAATACACAACCTGCATTGCTGTGAGTGGTGGCCTGGGTGGGGCTGGTAAAAGCCCTGCTGGTGACTGATGATCAGCCAGGTGGGAGCCTCGAGGCCTGGAGAGCAGATGGGACCAGATGAGATACACAGTGGCCAGAATGGGGCACCACGGGCACCCCCTACCTGCTGGGGCTCCTCACACATTCCCAAGCCAAGGTTCTGCCCTCCCCACTCCCCTTTTTCTACCCACATAAAATAAGCAAAAAGAAAGCTTAACCTCCAGGTATGATATCTCGGGAAGGGAGTGACAGAGGGGAGAGGAGGGAGGAGAATGCTGAGGCAGGGCCCTTATCTATACGAACAGGTCCCGCTCTGCCTGCTCACAGAGCTGACTCATGCTGTGTGTCCTGCTCTACCCCCACCCCTCCCAGCCGCGAGGCAGCTGCCAACAGGCATTCCTCCTTCAAGGCTGGGTTCTGGCAGGTAGGCAGGGTTGAGGGCACTGGTGGGGAAGCTGGGAGTCCGGGGTTTCTCCCAATCAAGGTTGGCTGAGCACCCTGGAGAGAGTGATGGCCCTCCCCATCCAAGGTGTTCCAGCTTTTCCAGTGAACAGGGAGGTGGGTTTCAGGGTATTAATGAGAGGGCACTCCATCCCTCCATGTCAGGGAGATGTTCCATGCCATGTCATGCTTCTGGCATTGCCCCATGGCATCCATCAGTGTGAGGGGGCAGCTGAGATGGACAGGTGGATGTATCAAACAGCTTTCAGTAAGTTGCACTGTAGTAACAAACAAGCCCCCCAGCCCCCCAACCCACCACCCACCAAATCTCAGTATTTACAGTAAGGCTTACATCTCCCTCACACTGGCCCCGTGGCTCTCTCTGCAAGCTGCGTTCATTCCTGGACCCCTACTGAGCCATGCTGGGCTTGCCACGCAGGAAAAGAGCAATGGTGGAACCAAGTGCTGGTACTTCAAGCTTCCTCAATGTGTAGCTGACATTCTGTTGGTGAAAGCAAGCCACGTGACCCATCTGGAGTCAAAGGGGATGTTTAAGTCTATCACAGGGAGAGGGCGGTGGATAATCGGAAACGATAACGCAGTGTACCAAGTGGACCCCTGACTTAGGCAGAGGAAATTCGTTCTCAGGAAGAAAGAACATCTTTTGGCCAAAGGAAACATTGTGAAGTAGTGGAAAGAGCAAGGTTTGGAATCAGGTCTAGATTTTAAGCTGTGTGATGTTGGCCAAGTTATTTCATGTTTCTGAATCTTCATTTCCATCTACAGAATGTGTATAATACCAGTTCACTGGGAAATTTGGAGGATTAGATGAGGTAGTGCATGTTAAGTCTTTGGCATATAGTAGGAACACAGCAAGTAGAAACTCCCTGCTCTACCTCTGCCTGGCTTTTAGTAAGGAGGCACTACTGTCAGTGCTCCTCTACTAGTCTCACAAGGATGGGATCAAACAGGATTGAGAGATTTTGCTGTGGCAGACCTGAGGAATATTCATGGTTAATCAGAATGACACCTTGTTCACATTAATAATGTGTGACCCTGGGGGCAGGGTCTGGTATTGCCTATGACACCTGGTTTGTGCTTTGCACACAGAACATACTCAGTCTGAGTCTCTTCCTCAGTGAATGAATGAATGAATTGATGGATGAATGAATGAACAGTATCTGGTAGTAATAGGACGACCTGATGGGTGGCTTTGGGAAAAGGCATTAATTGGGCATAACTTCTGTTCCAGCGTTTCCTGCTGCCTGTGCACAGCTTGCTCCCCTTTCTTCCCCACTTTTGTCTCTGCCCAAGCTTTTAGGTGTCCTCAGGGTGCCCTCCTGGCTGCCCAAGACCCCATGTGACCACCTTTCCTGTGAGTGGTGCCCCACGCTGAGCCTCTCACTGCCCGCCTCCCCAGAAACTTTCTAATTCTGAGTCTCTTTCAGCTGCCTGTCCCCCATGGGGTAGGGGTCTACCCTGACAGAGATAACAGAGTCTATGCAACTGCAGATGGTTTCTGCTGGTTCTGATAGAATCAGCAATGTTTTCTAAAAATACTACACTTATTGCTGGTGTAGACACCTGAGGCTGGCATTGCACACTGTTGGTGAGTACATTTCTAGAAAGCAGTTTGGTGATATGTATCAAGAATTTTGAATCTTTTTATCCTTCAACCTAAAAGCATGCTCTAGACATTTACCCAAAACAATCAGGGATGTGGCAGAATGTTTATGTACAGAGATTTATCACAACATCGTTTAATAGTGAAACAGAAAATTTGACTTAAATGGATGACTAAATACATTATGATACAGGCATGATGAAATATTATGCAGCCATTAAAATTATGTTTTTGAATTATTTTTAATGATCCAATGTGATGTTTATTCGCTATTATAAATGAAAAAACAGGCTCAAAATTTTTAAATAAAAATATATGTGCTTGTAAAAATACCTGTCTTCTGTCTAAATGATGGGGTTTGGGTTGTTTTATCTTTTTTGGTATTCTGTAAATTTTCTATAATAAGCACAAATTATTTTTATTATCAGAAAAAACCCCCAGAAAATACTGTTTAAAGTCTTTCCTGGTTTTGCAGACAGAACCCTTCCAGCCTATGCAGTCACCCCCTCACCACAGTTCTGCTCTGAGGCAGGACACTGCTGGGGAAAGTACCCCTGCATTTACTTCAGGAGCAAGGCCTGAAGTCCTTACGCAGTTAGCCTGTATTCTGCTCCTGGCTTTGCCACTAACTGGCTGAGGGACTTTGGACAAGTTATTTTATTTCTCTGGGCTTTGGGAGTCCTCATTAACAAAATGAAGTGTCTGGATCAGATAATGTATAGGTTAGATTCTCAATCTGTGACTCTGATAAACTCACAAGTCAAAGTATTCATTGTGAATAAGGCCTCATGGTTTACCCTTCTCCACTGTAAGTATCTTACACAGGGGATTCTCACCATAGATAGAGAAATGATTCTCTAATAGTGGAATTTTACATCAGGCTGTGAATCACCTACACCCAAACACTGACTTTATAGAACAGCTCACACATTCCAGACATTATCTGTCCCTTCTAGAGAATCAGGGACACTTCCACATCAACCTAGGTCCTGAGAGGGAGAGGAGAGGCATCTGTCTGAAAGAACAAGGCAAGTTCCTGGGTCCTGAGCTTCTTCCCTTCCCCATCTCCTTCCCCCAGTCTCAGGTGTACACCACTCTCTGCTTCCTCTGTCTCCATCCTCTTCCCTGCAGTTGAGTCAGGCTTATGTCAGTGTGGTTCCCTGGTGGGGGAGGGAGGGGTATGACTTGAGCCCAGGTCCAGTGAGTCAGATTTGGGTGAGCTGGACCAAGGGCTTCCCCAGGAAGAGAAGCATGTTCTCAGTGCACAGAGGCCTTGGCTTCTTCCTGGTTGGGATACTGCCAGGAGACAGGACCAGTCTTTCTCCCGTGTCCATTTCTGTGAACTCATTCAGGAACCCCTCTTGCCAGAGATAACCCCATCTCTTGTAAGGCTCAGAAGGTTGTCTGGGTAAGATCAAAACAGCCTGTGCCAATTGCCTGCTCCCCTGGCTCCTGGGAGAAAGCGGGAGAGAACAGATCATAGTTGGAGTCCAAGAGGATAAGAATTTCCCATTCTATCCTCTCATGTTCTAGGCTTGAGCCCAGCAAGTTTTCAGAGCTCAGACAATTCTTTCCTCCTCTTCCCAGTACATGAACTGAGAGACAAATGCATTCGTAAAGCCCTGAAGTTAAAATCCCAGCTTGTATGACCTTGGGCATTCATTTAACTGCTTTGAGTTTCAGTTTCCTTGGCTGGAAACAAATAGGATAATAAACTCACTTCATGGGATTGCTATAAAACCTAGCCCCCACTACAGACCTGGCTTCAGAAGGTGCTGAGTCTTCACTGTGAAAGATTTGAAGCCCCATTGCTTTGGACTTGCTGGGAGGTCTGCATGTAGGTCAGTGGAGAAGGCTGAAGTGGGCCAGTGGGCAGAGGTTTCTGGTGTGGTTGGGTACTTGGCTCCAGGCTGATTCCGAAAGGCAGCCTGGGGTGCCTCCTTCCGATCTCAAGCCTTCTCTTTGCTTTTATGCACCTGGAACCCTTCTCTTCCTGGTATTCAGTCCTACAGGACCCTTCACACTGCAAACAATGAATAAACTGTGTCCTAAGGATTACTAGACAGGATCAGTATTACTATGTTTCCTTTTGTTTCAGCTTCCAATATGGCCTGGTAGGACATTGCTGATCCTGTCCTCACTTAAAATGTTGGTGTTTTGTTCATCATTTTTTGTGTTAATTTTGATTTAAAAAATATTGCATTAAAATACCACTCATCTAGATTACTGAGTTCCTTGGCATTCTCTTAACTTTTGCCTCTAATGATGGAATCTTCTGCTCTAGTTTTTGGCGGGGGTGGGGCAGGGGAGGGCAGTGTATTGTATACTGGAGCAAGGGCCCCTGCAGACTGTGCCTGCTTCTTTAAACCTGTTTCCTTTCGCTAATGGCAACTTTTCTCTGCCCCTACCAGAGGCTAGGATGAAAGTTCCTAGCTTGGTTCCACCCCTATTTCCATTGAGCTCAGGGATGACTCCAAATCCTTTAAACCCTTTCCGTTCCGTCTAATTCCATAATTATTACTGAAGGGCAGTATACTACGTGCCAGGTAGACACCTGGTTAAGGCTAGGGCGAAGGAAGATTTGAAAGATGGGGATCACAAGCGGCACGAAGCGCTCCGGGGCGCCCACGTGGGGCACCCTGCCCAGTCCGAGAGAGCAAGGGCTGGGGAGACTCCCGGCGGCGACACCGCAGCCAGAGAACTGACCTCAGACACCGGGGTTTCGTGGTGGCGGCGGCGGGAGGGTCACCGCGTCAGAAATCCCGACCGGGCCTGACTTCCGGCCCGGGAGGCCCCGCGGCCTCGGGCTCTGGCCGCCGGCCAGGGAGGCGTCGCCCGCCGCGCCGGGCCCGAGGCTCTTCCTGGGCGCAGCGCGCGCGGAGCGGCGGGATTGCGCGCTCGGAGCGCCCGCGGGCCCGGCCGGCGCGGGGCGGCGACATGGAGGACGGCGTGCTCAAAGAGGGCTTCCTCGTCAAGAGGGTGAGCGCACCGGAGCCTCTCCGGACTCGGCCCGGGGCGGCCCGGGCGGGCGCCTCTCACCTGCGCCGGGGCCCCATCCCCGACCCGGGAGCGGGATCGGCCGCCTGCGGCTCTGCCGAGGGCCAGGCGGCTGCTGCCTGGAAGTGGGAGATCAGCTTTCGGTAGGAAAGAGGGGCCAGGGCACTGGCAGGGAGGAGAATCCCGCTTGGCCAGTGCGTATGGGGAGCGGGTGGCGGCGACCGAAGTGGATAGCGTTAAAGCTATTTATGAAAATACGGAGAGTATACTATTTAAATACGGTATTTTAAAACAACGTAGCTCTGCAGGTCACAGTGCCCGTCCATGGAACGCCTCGTCTCCTGTACCCTTCACAGTAACTAACCCTCTAGCAGCACTACTCTGCACCAGTCCGGGGCATTGTCTACTTTAATCCTACCAACAGTCCTGCAGGTGGTAGTACCACACTATACGCCCCCCCCTTCCCCGTTTTCCCAAGGGAAAAACAAAGCTCAAAGAGGTTAAATAGTTCGCTCAGGATCTGAGAGCTAGTGGGGGATGCAGCAGGATCAGACCCATTCAGGTTGTCTCCAGACCGTTTCCTGCCCAGCGCAGTGTGGATATTCCTATCCCTCTATTAGATGAAATCGTTTGCCCAGAGCCCCAGTAATAGCCAGGAGTGGATCCTCCATCCTCAGTCCTTCCCCATCACCCACGTGGCCTTCCCAACGGCAAGCAAGCCTCCAGACAAAAACGGGACCTCTGGATCAAGGTAGTAAATGGCCACAGGGCAGCTGCAAAAGGAAGTTTTGATATTTTAAAATTCTTTCAACATCGCTGTTCGTTGTCAGCACTTAATGCTAACAGAATTGCAGAGCATAAAATCGGGACGAGAGCCCTGTGGCCCCTCTTGAGTTTCCAGCTTTGAGAGAGCGCTATGAAGGGGATCTCCCTCCCACCCCTGCCCTGGCAGCCACTTCAGCCCTGAAGTCTCAAATCACTTTCAGGTCTGCAGGAAATGTAGCCAGAGTAGGTTATACATTATCTGACAAAGGAGGGTGGGAGTGTTTGCTCAAAACTAGGCAGGAGGAACGGTAGGATGCCAGATGAAGGGTTGGACTGCATACAAGGAGAGTCGGCTTCAAGGCCACTGTGAGCAAAGTGATAGGCTGAACCCTCATGGTCTGTGGAGGCATCTGCACCTCAGAGAGTCAACCTGTGGGGAACCAGTGTGGCCTCTCATTGTCCTGCAGCATGAGGGGTGGAAGGGAGCACCGGAGTTGGGCAGGGGGGTTGGTAGGCATTGTTGGTCAGGATCTCTGGGCCCTGGCAGGGGTCTCCCCTGTTTCTGGGGTTACCCTATGTGATTCCCCACTACCACCACACAGAGTTGGGGGAGGGCAAGAGGGAAGGCAGGATGTGAGTTCTCTTCTGGACAGGCCACCCAGTGCTGGTGGCTGGCTTAGGAGTCCAGGGTGTAGAGAAGTGAGGATAGTTAACAGGCCTGGTCCCGAAAGCCCAAGAAGGGGCTTGGCTGAAACAGCTAAAGCTCATTCCAGCCAAACTCAAAGACAGGAGTTTGAAGCCTGACCCTGAGGCAAACGGAAGCTACACCCTTTCCTGCAAAGCGAGAGATGTGGTCCCAGGTGCCTTTGCTAACAGTGATCAACGTTGACTCTTTGGCCTGCCATCCTATCCCTTTCCTTCTGGGTGGCAGTGGCAGCCCTGTATCCACTGGAGACGTAGAGCTGCTGCCGTGGGATTCCGTATATTTCGGAGGGTCTTCAGCCCAGAGGTGGGGCAGGGCCTGAGCTGGGAGGCCAGAGTACAGAACAGTCATCCCTGGTGAGGGTGAAGCACGACGAGCAGGGGCTTGATGGATTTGGCTCTTAATTCTGCCCAGACAAGAAAGAAGCAAAGCTCCAGGCAAACTACTGAGTGCTCGCTCAGCCTGGCTCCAAAGGAGGGTGAGGGGCAAGGAGGCTGGGAACACCGCTGGCAGCATGGCCTTTCCCTTCAGACGCTGCGGTGGTCCAGGCATTGCTGCCCGCTCACACCTTGGACCCTTAGGAAATGACAGGCAATGCAAACACGCTTTGGCCTGGAAATGTCTTTTGTAGGACTCTGTCCCAGGGAAATACCATAAGCTTTATGAATGAAGTGTTATTTATGTAGTGAAAAAACTCGGGACTACCTCAGTGTCCCCCCAGATAAGCAAATGATTAAATTATGGTTTTGCAGATATTAAAAATGCTTATAGCATAACCCAAAGGCTAAAAGTATAAAAGAGTAAGGAAAAATATGCATAGAAGAGAAAGTCTAGGAAGGGTTCTGGAGGCTGGAAGTCTGAAGTCTGTTGGCAAGGCCGTGCGCCCTTGGGAACCTGGAGGGAAGGGTCCTTCTGTGTCTCTTCTGCTTCTGGTTGTTTGTAGGCTGCAAAGGAAAAACCCAAATTTTTCCTTCCTAAGTAGGAAAAACGAAAAACCTAGTCTTTTCCTACTGTGTGTTACTCCATCCTGTGTGTGTCCTTTTAAGTTTACACAGAACACCTCATTTCTTACACTTCTGGTCACCCAATGTGAACATTTCTCCCCACCCCAAGCAATCCCCTGTGGCACCAGCTGGGTGCCCTACAATTTAACTCAATTCTGACACTGTCTGTGTGGAGATAGCATCAGATCCGACAGGTTAAGGACTCTGTTAACATTGAAAATAAAGCTGTCAGTTGTTTTACCAGCAAGATTGGGTTTATTCAGCAAATTGCAACTCCGGGCAGTCAAACTACAGCAAAACCAGAGGCAAGTGCGGTGAGTGAAGGCAAGAGACACTCTAGAGCAGGGAGTTAGGAAGAGGTGTTATAAACAAAGTCCACTGGAGTAGACTGCGAGTTGGAAGTGTAGAGGCCTTTCACTGGCTCTCATTGGCTAGGCTGGTGCTGACCTAGGAAAATATCTTGCTGAGGAGGTAAAGTACAGGCTTCTTCCTGTTGGGGTCTGCATAAGAGCTCCCCCTTCTGGCCTCCCAACTCCATTTTGAATAAGGTTTCTTTGTGCGGTTTCACAGCTCAGCCCCACAGGACCGCACCCCCGCCTCAGAACACTTCGGAGGGCACTCACAGCCCGGGTCATCTCCTTTGCTTCTCACTGACTGGCTACAGACGGAAGGTTCCAATGAGCCCCACCTCACAGAACTCAGGGAAACAATTAAGCTTACCAGTTTATTTAGGGATATGATAAGGGGTACAGGCGAACATCCCCATGGAAATGTATAGGGCAAGGTTTGTGGGAAGAGATGGGAAGCTTCTAGCCCCCTCTGGGCATACCGCTCTCCTAGCACCTCCACATGTTCACCAGTGTGGGAGCCCTCTGAGCCCCATACTTTTGGGATTTTATGGAGGCGCCATGACATAGGCATGGTTGATCATCATCTCCATGTCAGGCCTTCTCCCTTCCCGAGGGAATGGAGGGCAGGGCGGAGAATTCCAAACCTGTCCTCATGGCTTTGCTCTCTCCAGTGACCAGCCCTTATCCCAGAGCCCACCCAGAGTCACCTCACTGGAACAGACCCTCCTTCAGGAGCTCTGTGCTAGGAACGGGGGGCAGGGTCCCTGTATGTATCTTCTGTTACCTCACACAGGCTATCCCTGGCGTCCTTTGGCTGCGGCTGCATCGCTCCCATCTCTGCCTCCCTCTCCACATGGCCATGTGCTCCCTGTGTGTCTCTCAGTGTCCACATGTTCCTCTTCGTAGGAGGACACCAGCCATATTAATGTTATGAGGGCCACCCTCATCCGGCGTGACTTCATCTTAACCCGGCTGCACCCGCAAACGCCCTACTTCCAGATAATCAGACCAGGTTAACAGGTAGCGGGGTTAAGACTTCAACATACCTTGGCGGGGGAACATAATTCAGCCCATACAAGTACCATCTCTCTTCTTGGGGGTTGTTGGGCCTGGGCAAGACCTTACTGGGTCTCAGTTTCCTCATCATTAATGTTAGGGAGTAGTATTGGTTTTTTCAGCTGTAACATTTTAGGCCCAGCCCTAGGGGTGCCATTCCAACTTAAGGACTGCTTCTCTCCCCGAAAGATGCTCTAGGGACTCTAAACTGCTCATGGTCCAGCTGGCCTGAGGCCTCAAGCCAGCCACGTACGGGCAAGGAGAGGAGGTGAAAGAAACTGCCCAGGTGGAGGGATGCCTGGGCCCTTTTTCAGCTTATACTACTGTGGTTTGGGTCTCTGACTCTCTTTGCCTGGTGACCTTGCATCAGTCCTGCCCCCCCGAGCCTGGCATGGCTTGTCTGTAGAGCCAAGATAATCGTGCTCTCCTTCCCGCTTTGTGGATTAAGACAGCAGCCTCCAGCTGCGTGTCTGACTTACTCCATTCAGCTACTCTGCCACTGGTGGTCAGGGTGGTTTTTTAAACATTAGAACCTAAGCTTGTCATCCTTCTGCTTAAAAGTCTTGAATAGCTTCCTTCTGGCCACAGAATAAAGATCAAACTCCACGACATGGAACCTGAAGCTGACTGGGCCCCTGTTAATTCCGCCATCCTTCCCCACAGGCCTCTGGGGATGATTTGGAATTTCCCCAAAGTGGCAGCAGTTTTATGCTCCCCGTTTCTGCCTTCCTGACCAGGCCAACTCCACACAACCTTCACGACTGCCCCAGTATCAGCTGTTCGGGGGGCCTGCCTAACCCCCGCCCACTGTCTTCTCAGCTCCCCCCTCCATCTGAGCTCCTCCTTGCTGTTTGCATCGTGCCCTACTGTTGGTTATCTATTGTTGTGTAACAATTAAATCAAAGCTTAACATCTTAAGACAACAAATATTTATTATCTAATGCAGTTTCTTAGGGTCAGGTATCCAAGAACAGCTTAGCTGTGAGATTCTAGCTCAGAGTCTCTCATGACCTCGCGGCCACAGTGTTGCCCGGTGTGGCCCGCCCGAAGGCTCAGCTGGCGGGAGGATCACTCCCAAGTTCACTCGGATGGCTGGTGGCCTCAGTTCGTCACCTCTCTGTAGGGGCCGCTATGTGGCAGCTAGTTATTCCCAGAGTGTATGATCAGGAATAGAGACAGAGATGGAGAGACAGAGAGACAGAGAGTGAGAATCAGAGGGAGCGGGCAGGACGGAGTGGGAGACAGCGCCCCCCAGACTGAAACGGCAGTCTCTTATAACCTAATGTCAGATGTGCCACACCATCCCTCGGCCATATTCTCTCGGTCACACAGACCAACCCACGTACACCGTGGGAAGAGATGACACAGGGGTATGAATACCAGAAGTTGGGGATCATGGGGGGCCCCACCAGTCATCTGTCCTGGAACTTACCACACCGAGTGGGGCTGTTACCTGTCTCCCCCACTATCTTGGGCCAGAACCCTGTCCCTCCTTGTCTCCCTGCTGCTGGCACAGTGCTTAGTGCAGTAGTGTTTAATCATTGATTGTTAGGTGCATAGATAAATGAATTATTTCCTTAGTCATCTCATTTAGATGTTTGTTTATTTAAATTTAAATCCATTTTCCATTATGAAAACAACATATGTACATTATTTTTGAAAAGCTAGAAAAGTATTCACGGGTATGAAATGAAAAATAAGTTTCCATTCTTATCACTGTGTATCCAGTCTTAGCCCCTAGAGGTGACAACTATTAACATTTCTGGAGTATCCTTCCAGAAATTTTCTAAAATAACTACTAGAGTTATTTTATATATTCTAAGAAGTCATGTAAGTACAGGCGTATCTTGGAAATATGGAGGGTTCAGTTCCAGACCACAGCAATAAAGCGAATATCACAATAAAGCAAGTCAAGTGAATGTTTTGGTTTCCCAGTGTATATAAAAGTTTTGTTTATATAACATATAATATACTGTAGGCTGTTAAATGTGCAATAGCATTATGTCTTAAAAAACAATGTGCATAATACTTTATTGCTGAGAAATGGTACCCATCGTCTGAGCTTTCAGAGAGTCACACCCTTATTGCTGGTGGAGGGTCCTGCCTCAGTGTCGATGGCTGCTGACTGATCAGGGTGGTGGCTGCTGAGGGTGGAGGGATTGTGGCAACTTCTTAAAATAAGACAACAGTGAAGCTTGCCACATCAATTGACTCTACCTTTCAAGAATGATTTCTCTGTAGTTCATGATGCTGTTTGATAGCATTTCACCCACAGCAGAACTTCTTTCAAACTTGGAGTCCATCTTCTCAAATCCTGCTGCTGCTTTATCTACTAATTTATATAATATTCTGTATCCTTTGTTGTCATTTCAACATTCTTCACAGCATCTTCACCAGGATATATTCAATCACAAGAAACCACTTTCTTTGCTCATCCATAGAAGTAATTCCTCATCTGTTAAAGTTTTATCATGGGATGCAGCATTTCAGTCACACCTTCAGGCTCTACTTCCAATTCTAGTTTTCTTGCTCTTTCCACCACATGTGCAGTTACTTCCTCCACTGAAGTCCTGAGCCCCTCAGAGTCATCCAGGAGGGTTGGAATCAGCTTTTTCCAAACTCCTGTGAATGTTGATATTTTGACCTCTTCCCATGAATCTCAAATGTTCTTGATGGCATCTAGAATGGTGAATCCTTTCCAAAAGGTTTTCAATTGGCTTTGCCCAGATCCATCAGAGGAATCACTGTCTATGGCAGCTGTAGCCTTATGAAATATATTTCTTAAGACTGGAAAGTCTGACTCCTTGATCCATGGGCTGCAGAGTGGAGGTTGTGTTAGCAGACATGAAAACAGCATTAATGTTGAAATTATCCCAATTAATAACCCTACAGTACCCATCAGAGAGAGCTCTTGGGTGACCAGGTGCATTGTTAATAAGCAGTAATATTTTGAAAGGAATATCTTTTCTAAGCAGTAGGTCTCAACAATGGGTTTAAAACATTCACTAAATTACATGTGGTGTAAAGAGATGTGCTGTTATCCAGGCTTTATTGTTCCATTTATTGAGCACAGACAGAGTAGATTAGCATAAATCCTTTGAAGGGCCTTAGGATTTTCTGAATGCCAATGACACTGGCTTCAGCTTAAAGTCACCAGATGTGTTAGCCTCTAACAGGAGAGTCAGCCTATGACTCTTTTCTTTGAAGCTTTGAAGCCAGGCATTGACATCTCCTCTTGAGCTATTAAAGTCCTGGATGGCATCTTCTTCCAATAGAAAGCTATTTCATCTACCTTGCAAATCTGTTGGGTAGTGTCACCATCATCATGAGTGATCTTAACTAGATCTGGATAACTTGCTGCACCTTCTACATCAGTACTTGCTGCTTCACCTCACACTTTTATGTTACGGAGACAGTTTATTTCCTTAAACCTCAGAAATCAACCTCTGCTAACTCCCAGTTTTCCTTCTGCAGCTTCCTCACCTCTCAGCCTTCACAGAATTGAAGAGAGGGGCCTTGCTCTGGATTAGGCTTCGCCTTAAGGGAATGCTGTGGCTGGTTTGGTCTTCTCTCCATACCTTTAAAGCCTTCTCCTTATCAGCAATAAGACTGTTTTGCTTTCTTATCAGCTGTGTGTCCACTGGAGAAGCACTTTTAATTCCCTTCAAGAACCTATTCCTTTGTGTTCACAGCTTGGCTGTTTGGTGCAGGAAGCCCACCTTGCAGCATGTCTTGGCTTTGGCTCACCTTCCCCACTAAGATTAACCACTTCTAGCTTTGATTTTAAGTGAGAGACATGAGACTTTTCCTTTCACTTGAACACTTAGAGGCTACTGTAGAGTTTTTAATGGGCTAATTTCAATATTTTTGTTTCTCATGTAGTAGGGAGGCCTGAGGAGAGGGAGAAAGATGGGGGAACAGCTGGTCGGTGGAGCAATCAGAACAGATACAACATTTATCAGTTAAGTTCGTCATCTTATATGGGCACAGTTCATGGTGGCCCAGAACAATTATAATAGTAACATCGAAGGTCACTGAGCACGGATCACCATAACAAATACAATAATAATGAAAACGTTTGAAATATTGCGAGAATTGCCAAAATGTGACACAGACATGAGGAGAGCAAATGCTGTTGGAAAACAGCACCGACAGACTTGCTCAACGCAGGGATGCTGCACAGCCAGGACGGTGCAGCCAGACAGAAACACTCAACAGCACCACCAGAGGGTTCTAGTGGGAATGGCACTGCTGCTGTTACCACGTACCCCTGGTAACTCTGGGGACTGGGTGTCAGAAGAACCTTTTCTCCTGCCACTGTCCTTGCCAAGAATTCCTGTGTCCCAGGGTTTGGTTGCTTCCAAACATGCATTGGTGCCCCAGGCATGGGACTGGTAGCAACTTGGTCACCTACCTGTTCCCTTCGTGCCAGCGAATCTGGGAAATGTAGCATTTTGTCCAGGAATGTACAGTATCTCCACACTTGTTTGTTCTGCCCAATATGTTGGTTCCACTTTTCTGCCCCCTCACTTCTTTCCCTGTTGTTTTAGTTGGCTAGGGCTGCTGTTACAGGCAGGATGGCATAAACAACAGAGATCTGTTTTCTCACAGGCTGGAGGCTGTGGAGTCTGAGGTCAAGGTGTTGGCAGGTTTGGTTCCTGCTGAGGCCTCTCTCCTTGGCTCGCAGACGGCCGCCTTCCTGTGTGGGCCGCTGGCCTGTACTCTGTGCGCATCTTCCTGATGTCTCTCTTTGTGTCCAAATTTCCCCTTGCTATAAGGACCCCACAGATTGGATGAGGGCCCACCTGATGACCTCATTTTAACCTACTCACCTCAAAGGCCCCATCTCCAAATACAATCACATTCCGAAGTAGAGGGGAATAAGGCTTAAATGCATGAATTCTTTTTTTTAGTGGGGAGGAAGCATGATTCAACCCATAACACCTGTGTTTTATGGTTTAAGAAGATTTTGCCTTCTCCCCTTCCCCACCTCCCGCCAGCCCCTGTCCCATCCACGTGGGTGGTATTCTCCTCTCCCTGCACCAGCCACAGCCTTGTGTGCCCGAAAGCTCCTGCTGCTTCGCCAGGAACCCCTCACTGGGGAGTCATCCAGAAAGGGCACCTGCATCTGGGCCATGCGGAGAGCAACAAAGGACCCCAACTGCTGAGGAGTCAGAGCCAAATTTTTGTTTCTTTAACTATTTCTGCCCATGTCAAGGAATGCTGCCAACCGTCATGTTACACGTGGATGCTAAGTTTGGGACAGAGTGAAGAGAGCAAGAACGTCACATTCAACATGGATTACATGTGAACAGCTTCATCACCATGTAGCATAATAACATTTTGACGCATTAATAAACTCTGCTAAAAGTTGTATTTACTGCCACAGTAAATTCTGTCTGGGCACAGGCCAGGGCCCCCACAGTTGACTCCTACTACTTTTGTTCCCTGACAACACTCAGTTCTTGCTGAACATGGAAAACATGGAACAGAATCACAGTACCCCAGGTGTGAGCACCAACGGGGCCTTTGAAACTAGTAAATGTAGCTCAGGGGATGAGTGAATCAGGGAAGTAGTCTCTGATTCCCATAAATTACATCTCTTTTGGTTAGAATCTAGCTCTCACTGGGTTCTGCTCTGGGAAGTATGCCAGGAAAGTTGCTTCCATGAGCACACACTATACCCACTCCTTTCTGATTCCTCAGGAGACATTGTCCTGTTCATTGGTCTGTTCGAGAAACATGCTCTCAGCCTGAATTTAACTATCCTGTCCACTGGCTCTCCGACCTACCTGAGAGCCCCCCCAAACTACCCTGCTTTTAAGACCTGCCACACCAGGCTAGGTATGACTGTTAAGGTCATTAGCCCTTGTAGACCATTTGTGGCTTCAACTTTACAAATGTCCCACATCCTTTGACTAGTGATATTTTTTCTAGGAATATATTCTAAGGGAAAAAAATCAGAGATATGGATCAGAATTTACGTGCAAGGATATTCATTGCAGAATTACTGATGATAGTGAAAAAAAAAGAAACAACCTCAGTTATAAACAACAGGAAGTTGACAAGTGATGCATCATTAAAAAACAGGTTTTAAAGAAATGTGATGGTACGAGAAGATGCTCAGCAAAGAACAATAAAACAAAAACTAGAAAATAAAACTATGTAATGTGATCCTGATTTTTTTTTTTAACTAGAAAGTAAAAACTGAGTGAAAAAGAAAAGACTAGAAGGAAATACAAAATGTTAACAATGGCTGTTTCCTAGTAGTAGGATTTTCCCTTCTGTATACTGTGCAGTTTCTTTCAAAGTTCATAACCTGAAAAAAAAGGCCAGACTAGATTTACAAGGTCCGTATGCCAAAGGCCTTTACTGTATACTCAAGGGAGATGACAGAGATCCACACAAAAGTAATACTTTCTGCATGAGAAAGAAAAACAAAACATGATTGACAACTGGACCCTTTGGCTATTAAGGACATTGTGGGGCAAATGGTTGAGTGGGTTTGTGAAGCAGAAGAAAATAATATATTAATGTAATTTATTTTCTGATGGTGGTTATATTATGGTTGTATTGGAAATATCCTCCCTTTTTTTGTATAGGAGATACACAGTGAAGTATTCAGAAGTGATGGAGCATGATGTTAAGATTTTACTCTTAAATGTTCTGTAAAAAAAAATTATTTATACTATTCTTCAACGTTTTCTGAATTGAAATTATTTCAAAATAAAAAATTAGAATTAAACTAAAAAAAAAAAAAGATAATGCTTGGAGAGTGAATTCCATGGCATAGTCTGGCTACTTGTACCCTGGGACAACTCTCCCTGACACCCGTGTCATCCCCTTGGCCACCTTATCACAAGGCTCTCCTGTCTGTCTGCAGGGTCACATCGTCCACAACTGGAAGGTGCGATGGTTCATCCTTCGGCAGAACACGCTGCTGTATTACAAGCTCGACGGGGGTCAGAAAGTGACCCCTCCTAAGGGCCAGATCCTTCTGGATGGCTGCACCATCACCTGCCCCTGCCTGGAGTATGAAAACCGACCAGTAAGTGAAGGCTCCTGCCTGCCCTGACTCTCTCTCACCTCTTTGGTGAAGGTGGCGTGGTTAATGGGAGCAGCTGAGTTATCCTTGAAAAACCTAGATTCAGTCCTGGCTGCACCTTGTACCAGGTATGTGATCCTGGGCAAGTAATTGAACTTCTTTGAGCCCTAGTTCCTCATCTATAAAATGGGACAGAGTAATGACCCCTGACTATCTCTGATGGCTGTGATGAGGGTCATGAAGGTAATTGTCTGCAGACCACTCTGTAGGCTAGGAGGTACTACACAAATGTGAGCAAGATACAAATGTATCTTGGGGTTCATTATAATAGCTTTCATCCCCTAATGGATATATGTTCCAAAAGTCAGGGACAGCTTCAATCCTGCCATCAAAAAAGTATCTGAATCACTCATTTTTTGAGGACTTGTTACATGCCAGGAACTTTGCTAGGCTTGGAGGAATTTGGAAGAAAATCGTAAGATGGTTTCTTCTTGAGTTAATAATCTTATTATGAAAGCAAGCAGTTAACTGAAAAACATACAGAGTTCCAAATGCTGGCAAACATTATCAGTCATAGAGAACACTGTATTCCTGAGGAGGAGGAAAACATCATTACAGGCTGTCTGGGTCAGCTATTGCTTTGAGAGGAACAGAGATTTGGACAAAGATAAGAAGGAAGAGAGAGGCAGATGTTCCTGGTGGGTGCAAGATCTTGAGTAAAAATAAGGGGTGAGATAGGAATAGATTTGGAGATGAGGATGGCCAGTGTGGTCAACGGGCAATGTTCATGAGGGAGCAGCTGGAGGTAATAGGGAGCCATTGAAGATTTTGACTGAGAGATTCGACTGGGGAAAACTCACCTAGGAAGACTACACTGAGAAACGAAGGTCAGTTCCTAATCCATAAAGAAGGCAGCTTACCATTTTCTTCTTTCTTAGATCCATAAAGAAAGCAGCTTACCATTTTCTTTTTTCTTATCATATTTTTCTTTTTTGACTCTTCTAGACCAACTGATGAACCTTGTAAACATAAGAAAAGGTTCATGATGGTCAGTTCTGAGTGGTGGTCTTACTGGTGCCTGTTATGTTAACCTTTGTGCTCCTCTGTAGTTTTAGCTTTTTTTTGTATAAAAGCGGAAGGAGCTATTAAATAATCAGGTGTGAAATAAGGCAAACGGGGGATGAACATGAGAAAACAGTAGGAAGGAAATGTCAGCAGGATGTGGTTGTGTGGATATGAGGACAAGGGAAAGGGAGGCATAGAATGTTGTTCCAGCCTAAGGGGCTGCAAAAACAAAACGTCATTCTCTAATTCCCACTGCAAACTGGGAGGTGCCACTGCCTAAGAAAAAGTCCAGCAGCAGTGGCTTTTCGCTGGGGTGTGGGGCTGCTGGACTGTGCTGAGCCTGGTGGAAGCTGGGTCTGCAACTTCTTCCTTGTACCACCATGAGACCAAACACAATGTCTGAGCACATAGAAGATGCTTAGTAAATTGTTGTTGAATAAATGTTTAATGTGGAAGTATAACAGAGAGAATATAACCAGTAGTATTGTAATATCTTGGTATGGTAACAAGGGGTAACTACACTTACCATAGTGAGCATTTAGTAATGTATATAATTATTGAGTCACTATATGGTGCATCTGAAACCAATATAATATTGTATATCAACTGTGTTCCTATAAGAAATGTTTAATAAAGAAGAAAGATTTATAGATAAGTGAGATGATTTGAAGAGGAAAACCTAGTTTTCTAAGTGAATTCAAGACTCTAGGTCTCAATAAATAAACCCCAGAACTTGTAGGCTAACTTCTTGACCTTAGGAACCTTTAAGGAACAGTGGAGAGAGTGGAAGTGCCGATAGAATCAGCTGGATGTAGGAAAACTTTGTTCTAAGTTTCAAAAATAGAAACAGGTTAAATCTGCTAACTGAAGTTCTGAGCTTCATGTTAAATCTACACAAAATTCTCAGATTGTCACGTTTGGGGTTCATGAGTACTTGAGCCTGGAAAAATTCAAGAGGACCCGCCCGGTTCACTGAGAACAAGTTACGAAGTATATTGTATATGTATGTGTGTGTGTGTGTATATATCCTTTTTAAAATTAGGGAGGCAATGAAAGTGTGTCTGGATTTCATGTGGAATTTTATAGTCTGTCCTGAAATTCTTCCACGAAGATGGTGAACTGCAGACTGACAGTGCAGGTACTGGGAGCTAGTTGAGCATGTCTCCCACGATGCTGATGAGTGAGTCAATGGTAACTTGGAGAGGCAGCTAACTTTATGGTGTTCCTTGGGACTGTGAGCCACTTGTCTTACCCACTGTTTTTGCTTTGAGTTGAGATGAGGGACACTGATTAAGTTTGCAAGCAAAGCATGTTGGGAGCTGATACATTGGAAAACAGTCAGAATGAAATAGAATCCTTCTGTTTTCCAACAGAAGTGGTAGGTCCAGTTTGTCCAGATGACATTTAATGGGGTCAGTATGTTAAATCCCACAAAGAGTTCAGAAAAACCCTAAGTGTGCATTGACAAGGTGGAGATGCTATGGCCCACATGAAAAAGACTCTCAGCAGACTGCATGGTGCTCACAGCCCATAGCTGCCCACAGGCTGTGTCAGCCCTGCCACCCTGCACCCCTCAGACTTCCCTGGAGCGGTGTGTTCCATTGTGTGGGTCATACTTAATGGGAATGTTGACCAACTGCAAAACATTTAGTAGAGCATGAACTGGTTAGAAAGAGTTTCAACTGTATTATATGCACAATGTGTGAAAGACTTGGGGGGTGCTTAGACCTGAGAAAAGAGGATCAAAGTAGCAAGCATAAAACAGTTCCTTGGAGGTAGGTGTTTGTATCCTCATAAGACAGATGAAGAAGCAGGCTCACTGGGGGTCTTTAACATGCCCAAGTGTCTGTAGCTAAGTGGCAGAGTGGGATTTGTATCCAGGTCACTTTGATGTGAAGGCCTGTACATTTCCCACTTCAGCACAGGGACTGCCACAGAGGGTGAGATTAATCTCTGTGGTTCTAGAAGACAGAGTCAGAACCAGGGAGGCAAAGTGCCCAGGAAGCAGAACTTATGTTGAATTTCTGTCCAAATGGAAAGGCTGCTTTATGAGGCCATGCACTCCCTGTCACTTGAGGTGTACAAGCCATCCTCTAAAGACTGCCTGCCACGGTGTGGCAGGGGGCTGCGGGTGGGCTGAGCCACAGTTACTGGGCCACAGTCCTCCTAGATTATCTGCAGTCATTTTTACAGCCCAGCCAGCATTCTCTTGACTGGTCTCTGAGTGCTGGTCCGACTGGCTGTCTCTTTCTACAGCTCCTCATTAAGCTGAAGACTCGAACGTCCACTGAGTACTTCCTGGAGGCCTGTTCTCGAGAGGAGAGGGACGCCTGGGCCTTTGAGATAACAGGTGCTATTCACGCGGGGCAGCCAGGGAAGGTCCAGCAACTCCACATACTGAGAAACTCCTTCAAGCTGCCCCCTCACATCAGCCTGCAGTGAGTGCCTGCCTGCCCCCGCCCCCACCGCCCCCTGCATCCTCACCCCCACTTTGCTGCTCTGTCTCTGTGCAGTGGGGAGGAGGCTCCAGTGTTGCTGCCCAGGCCTGTCTGCTGCCACCAGTGTGCTTCAGGGCTTTCTGCTGTCCCTGTCCTGTTTGTATTCTTTTCTCTGCCTGGAAATGGCTCTGCCTACCTGCCCTGCTTCCTCTTAAGGCCTTGGGGCCTCCACTGCTTCTGCCCACCGCAGCGTCTGGAGACCTTTGGTTTCAGCTGGTGTGCTCAGGACCATGTCACTGGCCCTGGGAATCTCCACTCACCGACTTACTGGTCTTGTGTGCAGCCTGGAGGCAAGAATGATGTGTCTGGTAGCAGTCACATTCTTGCTCTGTGGGGTTCCTCATTCATTCACTCATTCAAGAAACAGTTATTGAGTGCCTACTGCATGCCATCCACTGCACTAGGTGCTCAGGAGATGCAAATGGGAATAAACAAGGTCTCATCTCGGACTTTCCCGCCCAAGAACATAAATAGAAAATGAGAAAAGATCTTCCATTGGTGGCAGGAATCGTGCCACACAACAGAAGGAAAGCAGGTCAGTGGTGGAGGTGACACTTTAATGTAGGGATGCAGGAAAGGAGTTGCCGTCATGGAAACTTACAACAGCGCATCTGCAGAAAAACTCTTCCAGAGATGGAGCATGAGACCTTTCCTAGGCTTACAAAAATCTCACACCCCACTCTGATCTTCACAGGGCACCTAGGGCACCACTCACCCCTGCTCAGTGTGTGGTGAGTACTCAGCAGGTGATCTTGAGGAACGGCTAGAGGAGTTTGGACTTTTCCAGTAGATCATAGAGAATAATTGCTGTATGTTCTTTTTTTTTTAAACTAAATGTCACAGCTCTTTAGTTTGACCACAAAAGTAGTAATTAGAACAGTTAGATTAGAAATATTAGAAAAGTTAGATAAGCAAGAGGAAAAGAAACACCCTAAAATCCTGCCTTTCAAATTCTGATGCCTAAGAATATCCCTTTCTTTGTGATGTGAATCACATGGTTCACCACTCACGTTATACCCTTAGCAGCCTCTCTTGGACCTTCCTCATGTCAGTCAGTGTGATGGGGGACCCCTCTCCTTTGCCTTCCTTCCCTGTAGTCGCATTGTGGACAAGATGCATGATGGCAGCACTGGAATCCGGCCAAGCCCCAACATGGAACAGGGAAGCACTTACAAAAAGACCTTCATAGGTGAGCCTCCCCGCTGGGGGCGGGGCCAGGCAGTGGAGACCTGGGGCGTGGTGATCCCGGACTGCGGCCTTGACCGGCCTTTGTTGAAGCCAGAGCTGCCTGCCGGCCAACAGGCTGGTCCAGTATGGCCACGTATGGGTACGGCCACAGCTCTGTACAGTGGGTATGGCCACTGGTCTGCGCTTGGGTAGAGTCCCAGGTCTGTCAAGGTCAATGAGGTCGCAGCCAAGCATCCCTGAGGAGGCTGGTCTGTGGTCTGTCATCTGACTCGTGCTGCCCTGGCCCGAATGCAGGCTCCTCCCTGGTGGACTGGCTCATCTCCAACAGCTTTGCAGCCAGCCGTCTGGAGGCCGTGACCCTGGCTTCCATGCTCATGGAGGAGAACTTCCTTAGGCCGGTAGGCGCCAGAAGCATGGAAGCCATTCGCTCTGGAGATCTGGCCGAACAGTTCGTGGATGACTCCACGGCGCTGTACACTTTTGTAAGTCAGGTAGTGGGTTCCTCCTGCCCCCGGGGCAGAGGGAAGGAAGAGGCAACCGAGTGAGGGCCAGGGTGAGAGGCCTGGGGACTGAGGACAGCTTCACCCCCAGGTGGAGTGTGGTGTCTGTACTGAGGATGTCCCTTTCCCCTGCTGTAGCCTCCATGGCCTGGAACTGGGACTTTCTGTAACAGAGTCCTTGCTCCCTCCTTCCCACTAGGCTGAGAGCCACAAGAAGAAGATAAGCTCCAAGGAAGAAATCAGCCTCAGCACTGTGGAGTTAAGTGGCAGAGTGGTAAAACAAGGCTATCTGGCCAAGCAGGTATGCCTGCCTTGGAGTGGGGAGGAGGCGGAGAGACAGGACTGTCCCCAAAGGACGGGAAGAGCTGAGTTGGCTAGAGAGCACGAACAATCGGCAGGCCCTGCTAACGTGGGGGCCCCGCGGCAGGTGCAGGGAGAGAGGCAGACACTCCTCGCGCACAAGGCCCAGGCACGGGGGTGGCCAGGGAAAAGGGACACATAAGTAACCGTCACGACACTGAAAAAGGTCGATGTTACCCCCCAGTTCACCTGTTAGTCTGGAAGGGCACTACATACCCTACCTTCTGCTCCCTGAGACTTCCTGGGGTCTCTGCCTTCTTCTGTGGGACTCTGCACACCTCCTTGATACACTTTTTGAACAAAAGATAAATATATTCTCCTCCTACTTCAGTAGGTTGAAGATGAAATTCTGCAGTGTAAGCCCAGTGTTTAAAAACTGACCGTGGCCACCATTCTTAGCCATGTTGGGGAGAGTGCCCAGGTTAAATGGGAGGCACCTGGCCACATTCCCACCTGCGGCATTCCCACCTGTGCCTAACAAAAAGGCTGTTCTGGGAACAAACACATCCCCTTCCAGCACGTGAAGTTAGGCAGACCGTCTGCACACCCCTCATGTTTGTGTGAATCTTGCACCGTATGAGTTTGTCTGTACAATAGCACATATGCCGCTCAGCTCCGTTCCTGTTGTTATGTGGAGCACACATTGTTACCACCCACTTCTTGCACATCAGGATCCCCATCTGCTCTTAGATTATTTACCAGCTCTGCAGCTGCCTGTGCACCCTAAGGGCCCTGCTTCTGCTTCTCCCCTTCTAGCAAGGGGAGGTGGGCCCTGGATGCCATGAAGAGGGTGTGGGGGTTGCACTGGGGTGTTCTGGGCTAGACGGCTGAGGAAGCTTTGTGATCTAGGGGGTGGAGCCAAAAAAAAAGGTCAATATCCTACATATTTAGATTTTAACATATAATTGATCATTTCTTAGTCTTTTTCTGATGTAGAATGTTAAAGTGGCTTTTACCGCATATGTATGCACATTTATACACAAAGTTACAGGTTTGTTTTAGGACTAAGTTGACCCTTAAAAAGTTGGTGCCCTTGGGTTCAAGTTTGCCTTGAGCTTTCAGTGCAGTGGGCACCTGCTGCCTCCCTGTCCTCCTTGCGCCCTGAGTGTTTTCAGTGCTCACCCTCTTTGGCTCTGTCCGCTCAACTAGATGTGACCGTGTTTTTGCTAAAGTGGTACTTGAGCAGGGATGTCTGTGACACATCACTGCAAACCTTGGGTCTCCAGCGAACTCTTTACAAAGTAGTCCCATTGGAGGTTTGGCATTAGAGGCATAAAAGTGGGAGGAGGTGACGTAGACCTGTCACCAGTGAACTGCGAACCCTTTCTTTGTTTCAGGGGCACAAGAGGAAAAACTGGAAGGTGCGGCGCTTTGTTCTGAGGAAGGACCCGGCTTTCCTGCATTACTATGACCCCTCCAAAGTGAGTGCCGCGTGCTCACACGGTACCTGTGTGTGATGCTTCTGGATGCTTCTCTCCCGGGCATGGCTGGCAGCTGTCTCTGCTCCTTCCTTTCTGTCAGCATCCCCAGTGTAACGTCCACTGCCCTTTTCTTTCCTTCCACTGCCCAGCCTAGTCCTAACAATCTGAGCAGTGCTTTCTTTCAGCATGTGTGCCTGCTCAGTGGATCTTCACTATTTTGAGAGGCAAAGCATCTTTTAATTTCTCTAAACGTTGCTGCCTAGCTGGAGAAGTGAGCGGGGCTGATGAAGAGACTTCCAACTGGGGCTTCCCCGCCTCTGCACCCCTTTCCATCCAAGGATCCCAAGGATCTGTCCCCCAAGTCTCTTGTCCCTACTGATGTTTTGAAAAGTTTCTTTTACCATATAGTTAAGCTATACTTTACTAGTTCTTTGTTTTCCTTTTTTTCTAATTGACCAAATTCAATTTTCTAATTGCTATTCTGAGTTTCAGATAACAAATTACTGCAGGCTGAGTTGATCTAATTCCAGTCAATAGAAAAGAGAAGTGGCCCTTGAGTTCACCTGTTCACCCTGGTCTTGGTAGACATATAATTTTCATTGAGTTTTTTTTTTTTTGAGAGGGCATCTCTCATATTTATTGATCAAATGGTTGTTAACAGTTAACAACAATAAAATTCTGTACAGGGGACTCAATGCACAATCATTAATCCACCCCAAGCCTAATTCTCATCAGTCTCCGATCTTCTGAAGCACAATGAACAAGTTTTTACATGGTGAACAAATTCTTACATAGTGAATAAGTTCTTACATGAGTTTTTGAAATGGTGAAAAGTGGGCAGTTCCTCGTCAGCTTCAGTCAGGAACCCCCACCGTAAGCTGAGAACATGAAGCAGGCCACACCTCAGGAGGGTCAGGGCAGCCTGGGGAGCAGCACTGCTGTCCCTGGCTGTGACAGGAAGCCCAGACTTCCTGATGTGTGTAACCTGGCCATGTGCCGTCCAAGTTCAGCCTCACCTTCTATTACAAGTGACTCCCACTGACGTCTTTTGCTGGCCTAAGTGAGAGTGGCTCTAGGCTGGGGTGCAACTCTTCCTTTTTGTGCATTCACAGTTCCTAATCAGGCCTCCTTTACTCTGCAGGAGGAAAACCGGCCAGCAGGTGGGTTTTCTCTTCGTGGTTCACTTGTGTCTGCTCTGGAGGATAATGGCGTCCCTGCTGGTAAGGTGCTGGAGGTCCCAGGGGCCTCCCTCCTGCACTCTCAGTGATGCTGTGATGAGCACTGAGTGGTGGGAGCTGCTAGGGCATTATTAATGAAACAGTAAATGGTGTGTTTGGAAGCCAATTTCAGGATTTGAGAAAAGGGTATGTGGAGTGTTCTTAGTGTTTTAACACTGCAACTAAACGATCCTGTTCTTCAGTAGGCTTTCCCCTCAGTTACTGTGTCTACCGGCCATAAGCTTCCACCTAAAAATAATAGCTTACACTGGTGTTTACATGTTAGCAACACACTTTAATATCTATTATCACACCTATTTCACAATAACTAGCTAAGGTAGGAAAAATTTTTTTTATGGATGTGGAAATTGAGGTTCAAAGAAGTTAAACAACTTAAAATTCAAATCCCAAACCTGTGCCTTTTAACATAAACATACTGGATTCTTTTCTGTGAATGATACTGTGGTTCTGTGGTTTGCATAGGGGCAAGCCAAGAGGGCTCCCAAGAATGTCCAGACTACCACTGGCAGGCCTTAAGGCACCAGTGAGGGAGAGGGAATGGGAGGAAAAGAGGAAAGCATGCATCTGGCAAGATTCCCTGACTGTATACATTTGTATTTTAAAAACACTTCATTAAGTATGTTTTTGTCTGTGTCTCAGTCGACTTTCAGCTGAAAGCAGAAAGTTGGTTCCAGCTGAGAGCAGACGTGGATATTCAGTCACCTTTTTTTTTTCCTTCCTAGGTGTAAAAGGCAATGTCCAGGGAAATCTCTTCAAAGTGATCACTAAGGATGACACACACTATTATATACAGGCCAGCAGCAAGGCTGAGCGAGCTGAGTGGATCGAGGCTATCAAAAAGCTAACATGACAAGGACCTGAGGGAACAGGACTGGGATTCCTCCCTCCTGCCAGATGATAACACAGGATTTCCTGGAGATTGGAAATGTGCTGAGACTTTTAGGTTCTTTGTATATTTTGTACTGCTTTGCAGTGAAACTGCTGGAGCTCCTTAGATTACAATCAACAGTGGTGCTTCCCCTTCCCCACCTTCATGGTGGCCTGGAAATGCTCGAGCAGCCATTAGGTGTTGCACCGTGACTTTTGCCCATCATCATAGGCAGCCATTCCTCCGGCACAAAGTATTCCCTTGTAACAATAACAGGACAAGTTGTAAAGCTAAATAAAATGCTAGTCTTATGGCAGCTCTCTCGGAAATGTTGTCAACAACTGTTAACTCCTTCTTTGGAATTAATAAAAAATGACATTTGTTTCTGGCTCTTAGAAATCTTGTATAAAGTTTTATAGTTTTCAAAGGTTTCTCATGCTTGAGGCTATGTGAATTATTATGCGAGCTGATTATGAAAATACCTTGTGTCTCTGTCACTAAGATGTGCTTCATCTTCAGGTGGGGAAGGTGGCAAAATTTCAGTTAAACTTTCATATTGTTTTGCTTTTAAAAACAGGCTTTTAAGTATTATAGATTGCAGAAAAGAAAGCGTGGACTTGGAGATTAGTCACATGTACCAAAAAAGGTAAAACTAGTTTTTGAAAATGAAAAATGACATTCAGAAAGAGGGCAGGAGCTGCTAAAGGGCCGAGAAAGATGTAAATGGGGAAATAATTAAATCAAAGCATGAAACATTGCTTTTAAACTTGACTAAGACAAATAGGCACCAGGAAGCTTCAACAATTAGGTTAATCTGAAGTAGTGAAAAGTCTGTATCATACAGTATCTTTAAAAACATTTTATTACTTTCAAGTTTATACAGTCAGTAGTCAGTAGCTGAGCTACTGCCAGCATTCTTGCTGAGTACAAGTGCTTAGACCTCCTTTAATGAACAGGTAAGATATGTATCTTACATTTAAGGGGAGTAGATACTTCCAAAGTGCTTAAGTAAAAACTTAACCCTCTTAAATAAACTGTCCCCTCTTAATCATTTTGTCTAGAATACCTGACCTGAATGATCAGTTATTCCAAGCTAATGAGATTTTACTTTATCCCTTACATTGTAAGAGACTGCCTTTTAAAGCACCATTTTCCATTTGGCATTTCACCAAGGCCTAATGTTCCTGGAGTTGGTTTCTTTATTGCTTTTTGAATATCAGCAGGTGTAATCTGAATTAACTGCATTCGGTTTGATGGCTTCTTGACTCCCAGTTGGCATAACTGCATCCTGGTCCGTGTAGGAACTATTGAAACCATGCGCTGCAAAGTAGATGATCATCACCTGGAGGCTAATCAAGGAACAGCTCTCACCAAGGTACTTAATAGCAGTTGAATTTTTAAAAGTCCCAAACCACTTAAAAATTGTTCTTGATATAAAATTAGCTAGGTGGGAAAGTTTTTAAGTATGGCAGTTGAGTAGTAACTGTACTACTTAGCATTTCCTTGTAGTTCCCAGAGCATTACCCACACATGTATTTGTCTTGTTCTACTATAAAACATTGATAAATGGTTTTAATGTGTTTTTTCTTGGCCGCTTTTTTCAGTTGATATATGAGACCCAAACAATTGCTAATATTCAGTTATATGAGTTAACCACTTGACTTCAAAGGCAGACTGGGGAGCAGACGAAATGGTCAGTTTTTAATGAAGAGGCTTTATGGGGAGAGAGCCAAAGTCTGGATAAACTAGTCAATTGTCTGTCAGTTGGTTCTCCATGTTTTGGAGCTGTCTGTTTATTTTGTCCTATTTGAAAGTGATGCTTTTGGGTCAGGGTATATGTATGCTTTAATTTTCTCCTTCATATTATTGATCTTTCCTCTGGCAAAGGTCATAAATTTGCAAAACTGTGGTAGAACTGAGCAAAAGGCCTGCATGGGATAAAATCACTCACCAGAGGTCACCAGTACTTCTCAATAGCTAAGGCTTTTAAAGGGTAAAAAAACTGAGTAAATGAAGTGAAAATTCAACTCAATTCCCCTGCTCACAGCCAACATTTAAGGAGCAGTTATATTTTGATGCTGCAAGCTTTACAGACTTGTTTTTCGACTCCTCAAAACTTTTGTTTTATTATGTGCCGATTTTAAGTGCATCCCTCAATGTCCCAGGATGGCATGCTATCTGGCAATCACAGCTCCCTTGTGGAAATGGACATACTAAGTTAGATGTTTGGATTTAAAAAACTAGTAGAAGCTGCTAAATTAAATGAACAGAGACCTCACATATGTTACAATTTTCCTTGATTTTCCAGTCCCTTTAATATTGAATTGTCTAGTTCTGGATTGATTAGGGTGGATTAGACTTAATATTCTAAGTATTTAAATAGTTGTTCTTAGGAATAATTAATATAGTTAATATATCTAATATCTCAAGGACTCTAAGAGATTAAATCTTTGAAGCAGACCAAAATAACTCAGTACTTTCTATACAATAGCTACTGTAGCTGTAATTTCAAGCCATGTTAAATTTATTTCCTTTTATATTATTTACTTTTACATTTATATACCTTTAACATAATTAGTTCTTAAAGATAAAAATGGTGGAATTGTATAAAAATTACTGTAACTGTGTTTGAACATCCCTATTCTATTATAAAGAGAACTGGGGCTCTAGGTGGCACCTAGTGCATATTTTAGTGGGGAAAAAAAAAGAAAGTTGGGTCATGAGATTCAAAATAACTAAAGAGGCAGCATCTTTAAAAAAATATTTACCACCCTGAATTACAAACTCAAGGCAAGCAGCTTAGTACACCAAAAAGAACTGGTGTAGTAAATTCTCCTTTACACCACGTTGTCATCAGTCTCAAATAGGTAAAGGCACACAACGAATGTAACTCTTTAATTGCATCTTAAGGTTTTTCCCCCAATGGTTTACTTTCTCTTGTGTTTAAAATTAAATTTTCTCTAAACCTTCTTTTTGAAAGGATCTGCTAATCTTTTGGTCACCTGCCCTTATATTTCTACATCTAGACTAAAATGAAGGCAATTGAATTAGGATCTTAGTAAATATGCTTTTAACTGATGACAAGAAGGAAGAAGCCTATAGTTAAATATCCCAGAAATTTATTTAATGTTTGCTCGATACATTTTATATAGAAAGGTTGGAACTATTTGCTTTGGGTGCTCCTGGGAAATCTCATGGAGGCACTGACTGAACTACAGAGGATCGCCAATCTGAAGACGTCAGAAGCGGAAATCAAAAGCCCAATTGTATGACTGTTCTTAGCTTCAAGACTTGTCTCTAGTAAAATTAGGCCACTCCCTTAAAAAATGCTCAATGCCTTGGAGCTACTGTGTGAAAACAGCTGACATTTAGGAGGGCATTTCACGTTTTGGTCTGTTGGAACATTTAAATACTTGGAAATAAAAAATATTTAGCTCTGAAGTTTTCAATACTGGAAAACTTTCAAGTCTAGGGTTTACAGCCAGGAAAGGCTGCTTTGTGTTCCTTAAACTGGACTCTATTTCCCACAAAGTTAATCTTCAGCTTTGGCTTCCATTTCTTCTGCATCATCATCTCCATCCACTTCTGCATTTTCTCTCTCAAGCCTCTCCAGCTGCCTTGCAAGTTCAGTCTCATCTGTATCTGTGACCACTTTGGGCTGTGGAAGCAGAGGCATAATTTCAAAGTGAAGTTGTTAAATAGTACACACAATTTCAATACTATTACTGCCTAATATTTTAACTTTTAAACACTTTCTAATAACTCTGCCATATCTGTTCAGTTTTGAGTGCTGACATACCACACCAATAAATTCCAGTAGCTAAATAATGGAAGAAATTTATGAGAATAAAACAATACAGGTAAAAGAAATGTATTAAAATCAAATACTATTTTCTGTCATTTTTACAAGGTAAAACTGGAAATATATGAATATAATCTCAGTGGCTGTATCTTTCAAACCCTCAAAAACATGTCCTGTAAAAATGTATCTGCTGGGTTCAAAATAAATTACTTAATTATTCCTTTCCATGGAAAAAATTATGTGTATATACATGTGAAATTATGATATTTATATATATGAAAATAAGGTTTCATTCTTACTGAGATGAGGAAAACACAGAAGACTACTCTTTTTTCTAACCCTGAGATCAAACTCAAGCATTCCACATTAAATTCTGGCAATAGCTACTCACTCACTTTCATTGTCTATTTTTTCCCTTTTTTGGGGGAAAAAAAACCTACCACCACCAGTGACCATGGTCCTGAATAACCATCTCATGATAGTTTTAATTTATGAAAAGCCCTTATAGGAACCCTCTGAGTCAATGATTATTTTGCATTTAGCAGAACTGTAATCCTAAATAAATGTATCTCATGTTTTGAAAGGCAGTGATTAGGTATTTTTAGAACGCAAATAATCTAGATATTTAAATTTCTGAAGAACTTTAAGAACAAGGCAAAAACAGCACTGATACCACCTCCATTTGAACATTGAAGACACCCCTCTTTTCTTCAATCTTTTCTTTTATAACAGCCATAGCCTGATTGAGGACAGAGAGACCCTCTGTTCTCTCCAGCGTTGTTGTAGTCATCACATACCGAGGAGGAGCTATTAGATTAATCTAGGGAAGAAGACAAAAATTCAATTATGAATGTACCTATGGAACACACAACTATTAGGATGGCTGAGAAATGTTTTTGCTAATCTGCTACCTTAACAAATCAGCCCCAAACTTAATTCCCAATTCTGTAGGTCAGCAATTTTGGGGGTGGTTTGTTAATGTAGCAAGAGTTAATTGATACAGTGATCTAATCCATTGGTATAAATAAGTCTACTGCAATATGAATATGAAGAATTATGACTTCTGGGTGTCTCTGGTGACTAACATAACTATAGCTATCATCAGCATAATGGTTAAAACAAAAATTCCTATTTGGTTCTAAACTAAATGGATAGAAGAAATCCTCCTAAGAGATTCTAAATAACAACCATCCAGTTAATTGTATTGCTTATCAAAGATTGAGACCAAACCTCCTAAAAGTTATGTGTGAAACATGAGAGAACATGATGTCCTTTTCCAGATTTTATGAGCACTGAGAAAGTAACTATTATAAAGGAGCTTTAGCATAGCTAGCCTTTCAGCGCTAAATACCAATGGGAGTTTCCATATACTGACAGTACCAGTAGCTACAACAAAAAAAACTACACATAATTGTAAATATCCTTGAGAAATATAACCAAGAGCCACTTTTCACACTTGCTATGAAACATAAAAATCTCATTTGGTTTGGGTGGGTTTGACTGAGAGGGAAAAAACTGAGTACTCACCTTGATGGGCATGGTTTCTGTAGAACAATTCAAACCTGCTCTCAAGGCTTCTTTTACAGCATCAATGCCTTCATAACCATAACAAGCCACTTCAATATCTGAAATTATAAAAGTTCAAAAATTAAAAAATGCAAAAAAGTAGTTTAGGCTTATAAAACCTCAGAGATATGGCAGAAACACTAGTATTCAAATGCTTAATGAAAGTCATCATCCTTTCAATTAGAAATCAATCCCAGCATTAAGTTTCATGTCAAAAATACCTGAATAGCAGTGAAACTCTCTTATCTACATCAACCTCTTGAATGATGAAACAAAATTAAACACCTTGAATCTCCGGCTATACCTGGGTTAAAAATCATGATTCCAACCTCTCTGTGCCTCAGTTCCTTATTTGTAAAATGGAGATAAGGAGGAATGTGGAGGAGAACTGAATGAAACAGTATTTGCAAATTTTTTAGAGCAGTTTAGAAATTGCATACCCTTTGACCCAGCAATTCAACTTTTAGGAATTTGCCTTTAGAACACTTATATGACTAGGTAAGCATATTATGTACAAGGGTGTTAATTTGTAGTGTTTTTTTGATAAGAGTGAAAAAATTGGCACAACCTAAATGATTATCAGGAGAGGACTGGGTTATGTTTAGGTTTATTGTTTTATGGATTATAAGCCATTAAAAAGAACAAGACATATTCCTATGTTCTGCATGGAAGGGCAACCATGACACACTAAGTAGAAAAAGCTAGTTGAAGAAAATTTTGCACAGTTATGATCCCACCTTTGTAAAAACAAACTATGTCTGAATGTAAACAGCATACATTCCTGTACAGCATGTGTGTAGGAAAAATGTCTGAAAGATATATCCAAACTATTAACAGCAGTTAGTGCAGAGGCATGGGAGAAAAGAACATTTAAAATATTCACTAAAACAAAATAATCCTCTTTTTAAAAAAGGGCTAACTTAAGGTTGCTTAACTGGTTCCTTTGTACCCATATATGCATTTTATGTTTCACTGGAAGCAAAAATAATTTCTTAAACTTTTCTAGTTATGAAAAATAAACACTTAGAAGTCTCATTATTTAATAGCTTTTTTTTGTACATGCAAAATATTTTAAACATAATCTAAAAAATTATTTACCTGCTCGAATTTTAACAGCTTGTGGTGTCAAACGCCTATTAATATTGTTAATGAGTACTCCCCGTTCATCTTCATTCAAATCTAAGCTATCCAAAATAGATGGGTCTCTGATTTAAAAAAAACACACATACAGAACAACAAAAGATCAGGGTTACTTCTTGTTAATTGTGATACCAAACATAGTAACATTTAAGAGCACAGGCTTTAGTGTCAGAATTAGGGTTCAAATCTTAGCTTTGTACTTTAATAAACTATGTGTTTTTGAGCCTTTGCAGACCTGTTTCCAAATTTGTAAAGTGAGGATGAAAACAGTATCTCACTAGATTGTGGTATTAAATGAGAGAATGTGACTGAAGCACTTGACAATGTATGACAAACAGAAATCACCCAACTGATTATTATTAAAAGGTCAAAGCAAGCAATTAAAAATGTCTCTTAATACATCTGACATTCCACTATACTAGAAGCATGTCCATGTAATTAGCATTTACTGCTTCAAGGAGCTGGAATAGAACACAAAAACAAGGAAAAATTTAAAAATAAAAGTACATCCTTGGGTGTCAGGAAAGGAAGGTCTACTTGTAGTTAGTGGAGTCAGGAAAGGCTTTATGGATAGAGTTGACATTTAATCTGACCCTTCAAAATACCACAAGACAAGGAATAGGGTCTTAGCCACTGGCATGTTTGCTGAATGAACAAACAAATGAAAACAAATGAAATAATGACTAAAAGAATGGTAGGACTCTAACAAGCAAAGGGAGAACTCTGGTAAGAACGTTACGCCTTATTAAAATAGGAATAGATCAGCAAGCCTCAGGCTTAAAAACATGGGTTTAAGGGAATGAAAGACAAAAGAATTTGGGTGGAGGGGTCTTTATTCAGCTAATACTGCCTACAAAAAACAAAACAACAAAGCAACAGAAAATAGGCAAATGAGATGAACAGATGTTTTACAGAAGTACAAAGGGTCAATAAACATGAAAAGCCGTTAGCTTCAAAAAACAGTGAAGGGAAAATCAAAACAAGATACTACTATAGTGCATCCATCAGTTTGGCAACAGGAAAAAAAAAATCTGAGGTAATACCAAACGTTGGTGAGGATGAAGAGAAATAGGAACGCTTATACAATTGCTAGAGGGAATATAAATTGTAAAACCAATTTAGAGAGTATTTTGGCAAAACTGAGTATATTTAAAGACACATATAATCAGTCCTATGACCCAAAAATTCTATTCCCAGGTATACAGAAACTCCCAAACGAGTATACACAGAGACATGTACACATCACAGGATTATTTGAAAAATGAGGGGGGAAAAGGGTATCTAAATAATTCCAAACAGATAAATAAAGCCCATTCTCACAATGAAATACTATACAGAAATTAGTATGAAGCTGGCATACTTCTGTTAATTTGGAGAAACCCTGCTCAATAACAGTCCTATGAGTAAAAATGTAAGGTACAGAAAGCTAAAATTACAGAATAAATTTTATCATGTTCAGTTTAAATAAATCAAATAAAAATTTTTAATACAAAAATAAAGATACATCTTTGTATTAAAACCATAAAAACATAAATGATAATAATACATACTAATTTCAGAACAGTGATTACAGGAATGGGGTGGGAGGAGTAAAACATTGTTTCCAACTATCTCAGAATTTATTTCTTAATTAAAAGAAAAATATATGAAGCACATGTAGCCAAGAATTAGTAGTTAAATCTGGACAGTTGCTACATGGATGGTGAAGCAAGAGAAGAATGTTTAGGGAAAGGGAGTAATCGTGCCAATGCTGAGTGGTGCTCAATGGAGGGGTTAACTGGAGGTGAAGGCCAGAGAGGTAAGCCAACTGACAACAGGGAGACAGAAATATGAAGTGGTGCTTAACAGTTAATAGCATAATCTGGTTGGAGCCAGAATGCCTGGGTTTGAATACTGGCTCTACCAATTGCTAGTTGGGTGAATATAGACAAATGATTTAATCTCTGCTTGAATTTCCTCATTTGTAAGACAGGGATAACTATAGTGCTTACACCCTAAGTTGTGAGAATTACATAACCATTCTCAACTTTCCCACATGATATGAAAAACTTAAGTCTTTTGATAGGGGGTAAACTGGAAGTTATTTGGAGCTCCAGATGGATCAGCTTGCTGGTCTAACAGTCTCAGGTCCCACTCGGCCATCCTCAGGGCTGAGGGCACCAACATCCAACCTCTTCGCAGCCAAAGGTTGGGAGAGTAACCTCAGTGCAGTGGTGAGGCTGCTGGTGGAGCATCAACATTTAGGAAGGAGCAGGAGGTGCAGAAGTAGAGGCAGACGTACACAGACCTGAAGGAGTCTGCTGTTAAAAGGAGAGCACACAGTGCTAGCTATAGGAGAAACTGGAGGGTGGGTGGAAGAGTTTGTTTTTTAGTAAAAATGGGAGAAATTAGAGGATATTTTTATGCTGATAGGGCAAAACCAATAAAGAGAAAGGCTGAAGACCCAAGAGAGGGATGACAGATGGAGAGAGATTCCTGAGCTGTAGCTGAGCACAGGTGGTAAGACTAATTTGAGAGTAGGAAGGATACAAATTCCAGTGTGACAGGAGCACAAGGAGGTAATGACAGGTGGCATGGAGATAGTGTGCTGAGATAGTGAAAGGAAGTAGAGATCTTATGCAATGACTTCTATTTATAAAATAGGAAAGCGCAACAGGTGAACGTGAGGGAAGAGGGGGTGGAGTGGGTATTTGAGGAAGAGTGTGGAGAAGCTCTAAAACAGCTGCTCTGAGAGTGAGAGGAAGAAATGACCAGGAAAAGAGAATGTGGAGCAGCAGGGAGGGCCCAGCTGAGGTTGGAGACCATGCATATGCAGAGCACCAACCTGCAAGCCTGTGGTTTTTCCCAGCAGCACCCAGCAGTCTGCAAGTGCAGAAAAAGCAGGAACACTGACCCAACGTGGGGTGTAACAGAAGGAAAAACAGGGCAAAACTTGTGATATTGGCAAGAAAGATGTAGAAATCCTGGACCATGGTGTGTCTATGCTGAATAAGAAAGAGATGGCAGCAAAGGGTGAAAAGACAGGGAGAAAAAAAAAGTTGTGGGATCAGAAAGATGACACAGAACAGGACTAACTATAGGAGCTAGGACAGGAGGCTGTGGTAAAAGAATAGAATGTGTGAATTAAAGGTTTTGGAGGCAGAGCAAATCTTGGTGAGAGTAAAACCCAAAGTGAAGACTGTATAAAGTGGTGTGGGCTGAAGGTCTAAGGAACCAAGGTACAGAAAACAAGAGGTCATAGTTTTAGATGAGACATCTACATTGGCTTTGAAGTTACCTAGGACTGTAGCTAAACTAGGAGAGGAAATGTGTAGGGGAGTAATACAAGATTAGACCATATGGTTTATGACTATACAACCATGGTATACAAAATTATATAGGCTTGGCTATATAGGATTGGCTCATACCAAGAGGCTTTTATACTGAAATATTTTAATCTAAATTTGGCAAGGACTTAACATATGGATGTTGTGTGATTAATGTCATGCTCTCAACCTGTGTGCTAGACCCAGCAGCTGTGACAGCATGGTAGAAGCAGAGCCAAGAAGGTGTTCTTACGAGACTGCATGCTTAAATGCATCGTAGGCACCGTATCCAGGTCTCTTGTACTTGTCGTCAAAGACCCAGGCAGTCCTCTGGAAGAGGCTTTCCAGCTGCTCATCCTTGGTGTACTCCAACACCTCAGCCACATGACGAAGGATGCTGTAAACCTGCGAACAAAACAAAGAACTCAACAAGTCAAAGACAAAGGATCTGTTTGTAAAAAGAAATAGGTATTTTTACATTTTAGTAGACAGCATATGAAAATAAGCCTTGGGTTAATTTGACAATTACTCTTTAACAGCAAAAGATTGGAATAAAACAAATTCTTTCCCATAGAGAAGTATTTGCTTTCCCATAACAATTAACTCAAATGGGTAAGACAAGTAGAAACTATAGAGAATTTAGCATTCTAAGAACCAGATCAAGTCAACTTTGGGACAAATTAACCTCTCCGACTTTGTTTCCACATCTGGAAAAGGAATACAAGCATCTCTCCTTTTTACTGCCCAGGGCCTTTACACAGATCAAATATATCCAAATGAACACTATAAATGGAAAGCATTACACAAATGTTTTATACAAATGTGTAAAACTTGTATATTATACAGATGCTGTTGTACAAATGTAAGCTATCATTACTACTACTCCATATGAGAGGATGGAACCAGGATTGAGATTTTAGTATTTCTCTTACTCTGTTGTCATTTAATCAGTTAACCTTCAATCTTATCCACCTCCTTTTCATGCTGCCTCTTTTTCTAGTCTCCTAAAATGTAAGGGCTTAAAGAAGAGAAAGAGTGTAAGAATGGAGGTTTTCATGTTCAATTTCATGAAAATTTTGAGTGAGGAAAGGTGCTAACACTGGCTATTTCATTCTATCGTCTGATTCTGATAAGAAGTACTCACATACTCATTTTACACAATCCTAGGAGACAAAGCAAATGGAAGTTTCCTAGAGCAATGTGACTCAAATTTGGATTCTCAAACTTGTTGGGACTTGAGATCTTTAACAGTTAGGTGATGCCAATGCTGTTTGTCCAAGACTGCAGTCTGAATGGCAAGGTCCTAGAGTTTATTAAAAAGGGATTTTATGATAGTGTTTTCAAATGTGTAAACCACATTGCAGTAATAGTAAACACATCAATAAAACAAAGGGGAAGATTTTGGTCTGATGGCTTTTAGATTTTTATACTTTCTTTTCTACTGGGGTTAATTAAGATTTTAAAACTCTTAATTTAAACATTTTTTCCTTAGCATTTTATCTTGCAGACAGAACACACATGGCAGAAGAGAACAAAAGACACAAGAGAAGGGCAAAGAAAACAGAAACAATGGAAAACAGAGCCATTAAGAACAGAGGATCTAAGGAATCAAGCGTCAGTTAATAGGGCCAAAGAACAGAAAAATACAGAATGCCAGCAATGAGGAAATAGCTGTTTTTGCATTATTGGTGTGTACTGTGCATAAGCAGAAAATTACAGCAAAAATAAGGAAAATAAATAATCCTAACACACTAGGAAAAAGAAATTTTAACAGGTCTCTGCATTGCTTTCCTGGATTCACAGACATTTTATAAACCCTTGCTCATTCTTAACATACAACAGCTGGTTGTTTCTGTGACCCTTATCCCAGAGGGGGGATCAAAGTCAAGAACTAAATATTATGACAAGCTAAATAAGCTGAAATCACTCATAGTAAATTTAACCTAAAATATCTTAAGAACACTAACATCCAGTACTGAACTGGGAATATAAAATCATAAGCAATTCTTTAAGGTAGTTTTACTGTAAGATAAAAACACACCTTCCTCTTCTGAAGTCTTCAAATTAGTTTCCTACATAACACGTAATTGGAAATGGAAATATATAGTTACAGAAAATGTAGGTTTTGTTTTTTATTTTTCTGCCAGGAACATCACATGCTGATTATTTATAAAACACATCAAATAGTGAACTAACTTGACTCAAAAATCAACTTACAGTTTTGGATTTGGTGAATTTATCTTCACATTTGATTGCTTCCTCTGGAGAAACTCTTCTTTTTGACAAATCAATATATCCTATATGAGAACATTTTGAAAAAAATTATCTCTGTCCAGGTGTCTGCACACCATTGTGACAAACTTTCACAAGCAGGTTGTTTGGTTGGCATATGCCCCACTAAAACCACCTTATGCCCCACTAAAACCACCTCAACAAAATACTGCATGAGATT
Source organism: Manis pentadactyla (assembly GCF_030020395.1). Lineage (NCBI taxonomy): Eukaryota > Metazoa > Chordata > Mammalia > Pholidota > Manidae > Manis > Manis pentadactyla. Next base: position 33,883,662 of record NC_080029.1, read on the forward strand.
GTTTTCAGAAATGAATTTTTATTGTCATATGATTATATAGTCTCTATTAGCTCAGTGGAGGGAATTACTGAAACATAATTTTCAGTTACCAGATGAAACCTAGTCAAAAGATTCTATGTTTGTCTATGTGTCATCCACTCATTACTAGGTCAGTTGTATTAACTTTTTTTCTGTATGCCTGATGCTCTGACATTTGTGGCCTGGCTGACAGGGGAGATCCCCTCCCAGGGCTAACCAGTCCTCTTAGAGACAGGCAAGGGCTCATCTGGAGCAGCTGTGCAAATGCAAAGTAACCAATCCAGAGCCCAGACCCCAACCATAGTCCCATTGTCATCAAAGTCCCACACACCAAGCCAGGGCCAAGTACCAGATAACTAGGGACAGCTTTGATGCCCCAAGGCCTGCCAAAACTAGTCAGACTAGCCAACCTTAAACTGTTCCCCCGAGCTGCTTTGCCACCTCAATAATGGGTCTGGCCTATGCTTTCCCCTTGCTCCTTCTGCCTCCTGACCTACCCCACATGGCACATCCCTAACTCTTGGGAAACTTAATAAAAATCTTTCAATGGCATAGGCCTCTCCATAAATTGTTGTTAGTCACCTCCATACATTAACCATAGGTACAAAATGAGACAAGCAGTTAAATGTATTTTAAAAGAATTTTAGAGAGAAAAAATGGTCTTTTACATTTACCTACATATTTTCCATTTCAGGCATCAGATCTCTTTGGCCTGGACAAATCCTTTACCATTTCTTATAATTCATGTCTATTTGGTATTAAGTCCTCTTAGTTTCTATTTACCTGAAAATATCTTCATTTTGATTTTCATTGTTGAATATCTTCTTTAGATACAGAATTGTAGTTTGACAGGTTTTCTTTCAGTTATAAAAATGTCATTCAATGCTGACCTCCACTAATTCCAATAAGAATGCCACAGCTTCTGTATTGTTCCCCTGGAAACAATGTGTCATTTTCCTCTGGCTAATATCTGATATCTGTTTCTCAGTAGTGTGGTCTTATTATATTTATCCTGCTTGAGATTTGCTGAACTTCTTCAATTTGTAAATTTTTTTTTTTCAGCAAATAAGGAAAATTTTTGGTCATGATTTCTTGAAACATATTTTCTCTCATTATGGAATGCGGCTTTGGATATCTGCTTGGTTGTGTTTTTCTTCTGTTCTTCAGATTGGTTCTTTTAAAATAAACTATCTTTATTAGAATGAAAGATGAGAGATCCAGGACTACCACATGAGTTCTCCTTGGATAATAAGACTGGTGGTAAACTTCTAAACACAATGGGGGCAGGTTAGGGAGAAAAACTGGAAGGATGTTATGAGGGGGGGTGAAAAAAAAGAGAACTATCTAAGTGTCACTTGAGCTTTTTGTCATCTTTAACCTGCTATTAGCCCATCTAATGCATTTTTTAGATTACATTTTTAATTTCTAGAGTTTATATTTAGTTCTTTTGAGAGTTTCTAATTTCTCTGAGATTTCATTTTGTTCATACAATAGAAGCATATTTTCCTAATATTCTTAAACACTTATAACATCTGTGTTAAAATCTTTATCTGCTAATTCCAACATTAGGGTCATCTCCAAGTCAGTCTCCATTGCCTGCCTTTTCTCTATGGGCCATATTTTTCTTCATCTTCAAATGTTTAGCAATTTTGGATCATATCCTGTTCACTGTAAATGATACATCCCAGAGATTTTGAATTCCCGTATGTTCCTTTAAAGGATACTGATTTTGTTTTTTGATTTAGCAGGCATTAACTTGTCTGGGTTCAAAAACAGACACTCTGTCTCCCCAAGTGGAAAGCAACTATAATCTCTTTAGATTTCTACCCTGTTGGGTTGCTTGCAGTCCACCCTATATATTACTAGTTCAGAGGTCAGCCAGAGATTTGGGCAGCATTTATACATAAACATAGGGGATCTCTGTGTCTCTTCTTTCTCTAATCCCTATCACTACTTTCCAATTGCTGTGGTTGTCCAGAACTCATCTCTGGTTAGGCCATTAAGACTGTAGGGTTTCCACTAGAATTTTAGCTGGACTGCTTGAAACTCTCTGTAGCATGTACTCTGACAAAACTATAAAGCTTACCCAGTACAGTTCTTTCTCCCAAATGTTGACTTGCCTTCAGTTTCAGCCTACTTGTGGTTGCTCCCATTGTCTTTAGGGAGTTTTAAAGTATTTGTTGAGGGTTTATAACTGTTAAGTTGAAAGTTTTGTCCAACAGGACCTAATCTTCTAGTACCACAAATGGATTCACTCTTTAGGATCTTCTGCAATTTGCTTTTATTTTTATCTTACCCTGGAGAGCTTTCTATTATCAGAATATTCATATCTCATTCTGTATAAAATTGCATTGCATGAATGTGTCATAATTTACTTAACCATGATTGTGATCACTGTTTCCTGTTTTTAATTAACACTGTACAAACAATGCTGCTGTGGAAATATTTTTACATGTATCTACTGTACTTATGCAAGTATACCTTTTCATTCTTTCTGACTGCAGCTGAAAATACATTTGATTCCTTCCTGTACATATATTTTATAAAATAGGAAAGAAATACAAGACACCAAGTTAGGTCTTACTGGGGCTGTGATAGGAAGACTTAACCTAAGTTTAAGAAGCAGTCTGGGTCTTTAAACAGTTTAGTAATTGGCAGGGGGAGGGGAGCTTGAGGTTACAAGTCGGTCATATCAAAACATTTAGAATAATCAATGTGCTAAATGGTAGTCACCAACTAAAGGATATGTAAGATTTCTCCAAAATTTATCATCTGAGATTATAATCAGAAAAAAAAGGTTATGTGCAAATTATTTCTTAGAGAAATACCAATCAATTAAATGGTTGAGAAGATTCAGAAAAAAGTTCAAAGTCTTTTAAGCATGATGAGAAGTATAAAAACCTGAAACTAACACCTAATTAATTGTAGTAAGAGGATTGAAACCAATTATCTTCATGTTAAGTTGGTTGAAGACAAAACTACTTAATGGTACTGCAAACTCTGTTTAAATATAAGAGTGTGTTCACAGTGGTAAAGATTTACAGGGGTCCAGGAAAAACACCCAATGAGTTAAAAACGAATACTCATTCAGCACAATTTGAAAGATCCCAGAGTATTGGGGGTCACAGACAGGCATAATACTAGGTTTTGGATGTCTGAAGTTATTGCTTCTTCAAAGCGTATGTAAAATAATCCTAAAATCCACTTACTCTGCTCCATTTCCATGCTTTTCCAATAATCTGATTACTGATTTAACTTTAAATCAAGGAAAAGGCATCTGACAAACATGAATGAACTAGTAGTTGGCTTTACTTATCTGTCTCTTCCAAGTTTGGCAACAGTGAGTTGATTATCAAGATCCTGATAATCTCTGGGAATAAAATTCAAGTTATTTGATCCACCAAAACTAGCCCTAGGTAGTAGGAATTACACCACTGCTAACTTGAGAGGTCTTGCTTAGGTGGCTGATTGACATCCTTCCCTAACAACTTTGTATGTGAAGAGTTTAAGTGTAAGAGGAGATGTTTTTTGTTTTTGTCAATTCCCAAAAAACATATTTTACAATAAACCATTTTAAGCCAGAAATCTGTATCTTAGGTATTTTTCTCACTTACCTTTTTCTTTGTCCACTCTAATGACAACTACACATTCATTCCTGCCAATTCGGATCAGTTTGTTTATAGAACGAATACGCCTTCTGGACAACTCACTAAGAAGAATCATGCCTTCGATATTGTTGTATTCCAGCAAGCTGACATAAGCTCCCATTTCAGCAATGGACCTTACGTTCACCATCACTACATCTTCCACCTCAGGAAATTTGTGTTGATAAAATCTACAACTTAGACCCGGCATTCTGCAATTTAAACAAACAATCAAGTGTTCAGTTAAGGTCAAAATGAAGAAACGTCAGTCAATTTTCCACATCTGGCCACTGAAAGAAGTTATCAGTTCTCTCATTCTTTAAATTTCTTAAATGGTACAAGAAAACATGGATGTTCAGGAACCAAACTTCAATTTTTATTTTGCTCCACATTTTTGTAAGGCTTGGGTGATTCTCTGACATCAGTTTTAGTGGAATCATAAAAAAAATAATGACCATCTATAAAGTACTCTAAGACCTATGGATTAAAGGTACATCTTAAGAGTAAAATACTATTTTAATACCACTTCTTTATGAAATAACAATGGGAAGCAGCACTACTATTGTTAAGCTATCAGCAAAACTAGAACTACTCTTTCTCCAAGTCAGCTGAGACTTTATGTGCTACTGCCCACTATATAAAGGGAAGAATCTTCCAACTAATTAGACCCTAACCCTAAACTTTTATCAAATGGTATACACCCTATCATTTATTACAGCCCAAACTACAGTATCACATATCAAGACAGAAACTAAAATCTTATTATTCACAAAAGATATATTAAACTAATATGTATCCTTCTCTAATTTTTTTCCTCTTAAGACAAACTCAAATTTAATTCACAATTAACATAATTTCTAGCTTCCATTTTTCCTATTACTCCCGAATATTCTTCTCTTTTGTTGAACAGGACTTAAGAGCTTTACAGATCTCCATTACTATAAAGTTCAAGTTTCTCTTAACCTCCAAGCATTAAATATATTTAAAATTACTCCCTTTGATCCACCCAACCTACTTTCAGCACCACTCATTTTATAACCACAAGCCTGAAATCATACCATGAGTAGTTTAAAAGTCTACTTTTAAAAGGAAGCTCTCAAACTAATCATAGTTGATGATTTTCATGTTTTTCTGCTAACCTTAATTTACTTTTGCACAGGTTCAGAAGTAGGCAGCAATAGAACCTAAAAACTTAAGAAAAATGTGCAAAAATTTATTTACTAGTTTAATTAGTTTATTTCCTATTAATTGGGAAGTAAGACTGACTTCACTTGATCTTAAAGACAGAACATTCACATCCAGCTCACAGAACACCAGAGTTCTGCTACAGTGTGGGAGCTGCTAACTGCACTCACATGTATCTTCCCCTTGGCTTCCCACTGATTTCTACAGGGCCCCATATGATCTGGCTACTGCCTACACCTCCCTGAGGTATCACTTTCCCCCTAGCTTTTCCTAGGAGAGCTTGTAACTGAAGCTTTATGTAATTTCCAAAGCACTCACTTGGAAGCTCAGTGAGTCCTAAGAAACTACTTGTAACTGAAGTACAAGTTAAGCAACTTGTTTTGTCTGTACTGCTAACAAGTCATAGTCAGAAGCTGAAACTGTGAAGTTTGGATCCAGTCTATGCTCTTATTCACCAGGTTATACTTTCTCTCAATATCAATGTATTTACACTTAGGAACATCTTAAACAAAAAGCAACATTAACATATACATTTAATGATGGAGCATATACCACAGACTAGTGCAAAATTTCAGTACTAATTTATCCTATTTAACAGAAAAACAAAGCAGCCTGTTAATAGTAACAGAAATGTAGTTGAACAAAATAGGGATTTAGCAAATAAAGGGAAGCAGATATTCAATGGCCAGAATTATCAAGAAATAGCTGAGCTGGTTGGTTCATTTTTAAACAGGGCCTTTTTAGGGGGAGGGACAACCACTGTCAAATGTTTGTATGTAAAGTACTAAAATATGAGAACTAAAGAAGTTTCAAACTGGGTATCAAAATAAATGCTGTCATAGAAATATGTGAAACAGTTTTAAGAGATTTAACAGGTGCTAACCACATGTACTAACCAAGTTTCTTCAAGTAGCAAAGCTGATAATTTGGGGGAAGCAAGGCTTAATTTGATGGTTAAAGAACAGCGGCAATAGTGTCAAAGAATCCTGAAGGGAGATTTAATGTTACTGCTTTAGGAGGTACCAGATATTTGCAATATATAGGGTAAAAAAAGGAATACTGCTGAAAGTATGTTATTCACAGTAAAGAGAGACTAGTCAGTAACTACAAAAAGAATCTGTTTCACAAAGAACCTGCATATTGGTTGACAGATTTTGAACGTATCTCCAATTATGCTAATAATAACACTAACTTAAAAAAAAATTAGGAAAATAGAAGCCACATACTAGGTTATTTATCAACCGTTTATATAATTTCCAAAGCACTCATTTGGAAGCTCAGTAAGTCCTAAGAAACTACTGAACTGTAGTTTCTTAGTCTTGACCATGTACTTCACAGGTTTGTGGAGGGTATCACAAGAGATCAAACATATGTAAAAGCATTTTAAGAAGTGTAGTTTGCTACACAAAGAGATTAAAAGGCAAAGGAAGTATTATCTCCACTTCGTTAACTCAATTCGTTAAACAATTATTTTTGCAGTACCTACAATGTACCAAGCACTACTGACACAACAATTAAGACTCTTATCCTAAAAGGCTTAAAGACGGAGTAGGAAACTAGTTAGTAAGTAACTGAAATGTCAGGTACTATGAAAGGAGCATAGTGACACAATTAACAGGGAACCAGGGAACAGAAAGATTAAATGACTTCCTCAAGCACAAAGGCTTAATTAGTACTAGAACTGGGGCTAAAACCAAGTCTCCAGACCTTAAATCTGAACGTCTTTAACCCACAGAGCCTCAATATGTCAGAGTACTACAATACAGTATGTGTTCTTCCATACAGAAAAATATCTTTCAAAATACATTAATGAACTCTGAGCTAATTTCAAATACACAGCATTGTCGGTAATTTTATCTATTCAAATGGTAGGTAGGACTTCTTGCCCAAACCACTGCGAAGTCAAGTCACCATAATGGATACAGAAGTCCACATTCCTTTCCAAAATGAGGGAGACAACTCTTGGGATTATTCTAATTAAGTCCTAGTTTACCGGTTTTGCTCTGTGAATGGTAGTTTTTAGTGTAAGTCTGCTACACACATAAAGCTTTTAAACGATTTTACTGTAGTTGAAATAGGAAGCGCCAACTCACTGTGCATCTATTTGAGTTCCTTTGAGAATCAGTAACTTTCATTTGGCATCAGATGAACTAAGTAAGAATAGAGAGTAAAGCTCTATATAACTAATTTCCCAACTGCCGAAAGACACAAGAGTCGCAAGTTTTTTTCCTTGAGTAACAACTACAATCGAGAGAAAACCCAAGACTTGGATACACCTTTCTTCCAAGAAACAGTGTTTCCTATTTAATGAAAAGTAAAACAGCCTAAGTTTTGGGGTTACTAAAAGGGACCTGAGGCTGAATACGTATATATCCCTAAAGTTCCCTCATGTTTTTAGTTATGTGTAACTGTAGGAGCACAATGTGTAATCTACAATTCTATTCTCAATCGGTGCTGAAATGCGGCAAACCGATACTAAGAGTAACAAAACTCTTCAAAAGTATGTTTAAGTTTCAACTTAAACAATTGTCGATAATTTTATCTATTCAAATGGTAGGTCAAGTGGTAGGCAGGACTTCTTGCCCAAACCACTGCAAAGTCAAGACACCATAATGGATACAGAAGTCCACATTCCTTTCCAAAATGAGGGACAACTCTTGCGATTATTCTAATTAGTCACAAGGAGTGACTCAGTCTTCAGAAATAAACAATTTAACCAGTAAGGTTAAACGAGCTTCAACTTTTAAAAAACAATCTATCAGATGAATAAGCTCTTCTTGGACCCTTTTAAAACCCAGCTCTCGTCATTGTGCCAATCCCACTTATCCCTTGACGTGCCCTGTCTGGTTTCCACTGAGAGGTAATATTTGATGAGGAGGAAAAAGGAAAAGTCTGGAATTCACAGGCCCGGAAAGAGCAAAGCGCTCAGCGTCCTGGAGCTGGGGTGTCAGCCTTCTCTCCAGGCCGCCCACCTCAAGACAGCCTCACTTTAAACATACTGAAGAGGCTGCACAGTCAGTTGACCCACTTTCCTTATCGAGGTTCCTCCGCTCGTACAATGGCACCTCTGACACTGTGAGGCCTACGCCGAGCCGGCGAGGAGGGCCCCCGGCCGGCCGGCGGGTGGTGGCAGTGCTGTCCAGACGCTTCCCGCGCAGGAACGGGAGCCTGGGGCCTACCCTCTCTTGCCCACCCTTGTCACTGGACACAACCGAATGGGTTCTTGGAGAAACCGATCTGTGGGACTCGTCACCTGAGGTATGTGTGTGAATCCTACGCCGGGGTTCCGCGCCGCGCTCGTTAATCGGAGAGATCAGATCGGTCCACCCGTAGCAGCCGCCGATTCTCCTCAGCGTGCGCTTCGCTCAACCCCAGCGCGCATGCGGAACCACCATGGATCGCGCAAGCGCCAACAGAATAGAAGCCCTTCTTCGTCACTGACCATAGAGCCCAGGTCCTCCGAGAAGAAGGAAGAATGTGGACCATAGGAGCATCTGAAAAGTACACTTTCTCACTAGCTGTACTTTTCTCTCAGTAACCTTTAGGGAGCAGGGAACAGGCAAGGCTCTGATTCTTTGTGCCTGAAGAATGAATCTTTTCTCAAAGCTTCCGTTAACCATGAGGTGGCGCTGTGACCAAAGATGAAAAGTAGAGGAAGAGGAGTATACGCTTCTCTCCCAGCTGTTCACCCAGCGTGTACACGGCCTTGCGCAGCCGCCTGAGAGCTGGAGGGGGAGGGGCTGGGCGACGACCCGGAATTGACCGGCGGCCCCGTGGGGCACGCACCTCGAACATCCGGGCATCGCCTGCTTCCCGTCCTTCTTTTTCCACCGACCCCCGGCCCCCGCCAACAGGAAGCGGAAGTGAAAGAGTATCCCGGCTGCCTCTTAGCAACGCTATGGGGTCAAGTGGTACAATCAGCTGAGTCTGGTAGAGGAAGTCCTTGTGGCGGGGGCAGTTGCAGCCACGGTTTCCCGGGTGGAGACCCGAACAGAAAAGTCATCGTCAGAATGTCGGGCAAGGACCGAATTGAAATATTTCCGTCGCGAATGTAAGTAAAAGAATGGGACGAGCAGCACTCAGGTTCTGGAACGCTAGCCCGGAGCCCCGACCCTCCATACCCTGGGCCAGTCGCGAGGTTCCTTGTTTTCTGAGCTCTCCCGAGGCTTTTTCGTGATTACGGGGCGAGGCTCCCTGACGGCCCTGTCACACATTCCTCTAAGTGAACCACACTGGACAAGCGATCCCAGCCCACAGGAACAGACGCCCTGCCTGCCGGTTTTTGTGGAGGCCCGCTGACTTTACTCATTAATTGAGCCTTCATTGCACACTCCCTTATTGAGGCCGGCAGTGGATTTATATAATTATGAATCGTAGCCACTCCTGCCCTAACAGAGCTCACGGTTGAACAGAGAGATGGACAAGCTAAGGTTTCATAAACACTTTGAGAAGGGAAGTTTACTGTGATTAGAAGCTTATAGAAAGAGTCTTAAAGCAAATTGGTGGTTGAATTGAATTGCCCTAGAGTCGAGTCAGATTCGATTTTGGATCCCCTTACTTATTTTCCAGGATCCTATGAAATGTCACTGGTGGGAAGATGACCCAAGATTCTGAGGCACTCCTGTTTGCTCTTCAACCATTGCACCTTGTTCAGATTTCTGTTAATAGCACCCATCCCATTGTAAAGTGGATATTTGTTTACATATTTTTCCCGCTGGATTGTGAGCTCTCTCCAGGATAAGAGAGTGTCTTGATTATTAATCCACAGAAAGTTCACAAAACATGTTCCCTGCATGAATCTATGCCTGGGAATCTGCTCTGATGTGGGCTGCCTTTCTCTTTTGACTTGAATTCTTTGGCAGGAGAAATAGCATAGTCTCCCAGGGGTTTGACCACTTTGTAAAGAAATTCTGAAGTTTTCTCAGAAGTGAGTAACAGCGTGTGGAAAGTAAAAATCATTGTTATTGCCGTCTCTTTTTTTTTTTTTTTTCAGTGAGGAGCAGAAAGTCGTTTTAGCTCTGACATTTAGATCTTTTGATTGTGGTCCTATAGTGTTCTGTTGGTTTTTCTTCATCCTGACCTTTTTTCTCAGAGAATGTGAGACCACTTAAAGAGTTAATATTCAAACCCAAACCTAGACTTCTGTTTCTGCCTGGGTGGCTACAGCTCTTAATTAAATTAAAGGGATTTTGTTTTTATTGTTTTTTTACCTCCACACACTGACTTTGTAATAGCTGCTTATACTACGGGGAAGCAGATCAGTCGTGGAGAAAGGCAGCATCTGTGAAATAAATAAGGCAAAGTGCTCCCAGGGACCAGGAAAGGGGCAACACTTAAAGCGCTGATGCCTCTCGCTCTGTCCACCTCTGCGCTGAGCGACCACCAAAGTAGCATAGCTTTTAGCAGCCTTAAGTTGTGTTCCCCAGATGACCCCTGCCTCCATTACATGCCTGCCTGAGAAAGCTCGCCACTGCCAGAAGAATTTACTGTTCATTCTGTCAAACACTGGAGATAGGCCCTTGACCTCTCTTAGGGCATTTACTAGAAAGGACTGACAATGATGAATCCTGTCTTTTCCCTTTGAGATGTATATATCTCTTCTACAACTCAGAAGTGTCTTACAGGACCTGAAAATAATTTCTTTGAAATAGAATCATCAGGGATAATAGGGCCTCTGTCTCCCAGTCTGTGTGGGAGGACAGAACCCTGACTTCCATAATTGCCACTAGCAGACACAGCTGGCCTAATGGCCTTTCCACCAACCAGCGCTTTGTAATTTTTCACTTCTCTGACTCTGCTTGTCTCCTCTCACTCCCTTCCCTCTTTTCTGCCTTTAAAATGTCCAATTACCTCTATACAAATAGGAACAGAACTCAATTCTTTCCCCTACTGTCAGTGGGTAATGAGTAAAATCTGTTTTTACTACTTTATTGCCCGGCTGTATTTTTCTTTGATAGTAGAATGTTAACAGTTTTTTGTTTTTACTTTGAGACTAAAAGGTGAAAATAGACTTCTGTGGGCTTAGACAAGAAGAGTAGTAAGTTGTGAAGGTGAAAATTGCTATTTGAGAGCTTGCTGATTGAGAGGATATCAGCTGCAGGAAGTAACTGCTTCTCTTGAGTATTTTCCCCCCCAAGGCTTAGCAGCAGGTACTTTGTCATGTAGTCAGATGTCTTTGATTCAGCTGGAAACAAAGTCATCCTAGCTGGAAGTTAAACATTTTTGTGTAGGGCTGCACAGCTCTGAAACTTGTAAAAGAATAGGTTTTTTTAAAGAGGTAGGCCAGAAAATACACCAGTGATTTCTGTTTCAAACCGTTTCACCTTTCAGTGTTATTCTGTGAAATGGGGCTGTCACCCGCTTAGGCACCTCAGAGCAAAACAAGGTCAGAGTGGAAGCAGGTGAGGCGTGAAGAATTTGGAGTAAACAGAAGTCAGTCAAATCCAGGTTCTACTACAGATTGGCTGTAAACCCTTTGGCAAGTCACTCTGCTGGAGTCTCAAGAATTAAAATTTGTCTATTTCACAGGGTAGCATTCATTACCTAGGAGGAAATTAAAATAAGCATGGTCAGTTCAGTTTTATAACTAGCTCATCCTTTTACTGTAACCTTGCCAGAATCTGTAGTACTAGGATTTGACAGATTTGACCCATCTCTTTGATCCCACATTCTGGTGGTTAGAGTCAACAATGCAGAATGTTAAATGTACACATTGGGGTGGAGAACTACTGCTCAGGCTGGAAACTGAACTAGCTTCCCTTGATTAGACCTCCAGTGAGGCTAGTCAGTGCAAAGTCGGTCACCAACAGCTAGTTTTTTCAAAGACTCTGGTGCTATTTGTAATCTGTAAGGGAGGCAGTGTGGGAAGTGGATGGGGTATAGTGGATCTAGGTCTGAGCCTTAGTTTGAGCCTTGGGCAAGTCACTGGAGTCAGAAACCAAGTTGCTGCTTTCTTTTCTTCACTGAGTGACTGTGGAAAAGTTGTGTCACTTTTCTGAGCCTCATTTTCCTAGCTTTCAAGATAATATGTACAGCCCCTTCCAGTTATAGAATTGTCAGTAACCTTTGCCTGTGTTAAAAGATTTCAGTATAAGAATTTACCCAAAAGGCCCATTAATACATGCCATTTTGCAGTTATTTATAGTACCAGTCATACGAAATAATACCCCCTTAAACAGATCACTTTAAGTATTTACACTGTACAGTCTATTGTTGAATCTTATTACCCATTTTCCCCCCATTATTAAATTTTATCTGGTATAGGGTAACAAGAACGGAAATGTTAGTTTCTGCTGTTGCTTTCTTGCCCTTGGTATTGGTGTTTCTGATGGGAAAAGATTGAAATAAAGAGATAAGGAGACTTCAGTAGCTTGTCACTTCACAGGAGTCTTTATGTATGTCATTCATTAGCCAGAGTCACTTACAAATTAATAAAGTGTTGGAAGCAGGGTTTTGAATGATGGCATCAAAATACTTTAATGCTCATTTTTAATAGAAAAAGTAAATGGTTCTGGTATAAAATGCAAGCACTACAAAAGGATAGTAGTAAAAAGATGAGTATTTTTTTCACCCAGTGCCATTTCCCAAAGAAAACTGTTACTAGTTTCTGTGAATCCTTTCTAGAACTGTTCTCTGTATCCATATAAGCAAATTTATCCCTTACTTTGCATAGGTCAGACAATACAATATAGGGAGTACATGTAGATCTATCTTCCTCTTTCTGTTATGGTTGCCTTTCATTACATTGTATGATGAACCATGATTTATGGAACACTGAACTTGTTTCCACCCTTTTGCTATTACAAACAAGGCTGGAGTACTCATCCTTAACCTTGTGCATGTTTTTGTGTACATTCAGGAGTAAATCTATAGGATAAATTCCTCAAGGTGGAATTGTTGGTCCTGAAGGTAAGTGCATTTCAAATTTTGATAAGGATTTTTAAAAATCCTTAATACTCCTTTATTGGAAGCACAGGTATTATTTTAACTTACAAATCAAATAAGTATTTAAATTTGGCATCATAAAATAGGGCTCCATATAAATTTTTGTTATGATTTAACAAATAACTTCAGATATTAAAGAATTGTTTCTTTTTAAATTAATGAATTTCTCATTTATGAAACACTGAGGGTGGAAATCTATAGTATTGAAACACCAATTAAACCTGTCACACACAAATGCTGTATATTCTTACTCATGACATCAAAGAATAAAGCATAATTTCAGCATTGTATTGGTGAGGTATTTTTATTTCTTTTAAACAGTGGGAATAAATATCTTTCACTTTGTTTATATAGGGCACAGACCATCATGAAGGCTCGTTTAAAAGGAGCACAGACAGGTCGAAACCTCCTGAAGAAAAAATCTGATGCGTTAACTCTTCGATTTCGGCAGATTCTAAAGAAGATAATAGAGGTAGAAAGAATTTTGCTTAGCACAATGTATATTTTAGAAATACCTAAGGAAAGTCTAGCATGGCTGTGGGTATTTTTTCTTTAAGTCAGTGAATTTTTTTTTTCTTTCAAAAGTGAAAATGACCATGTAAATGTAGCAAGTTTCAGATAGTTTATTTAATAAAATCCAGACTCCTTACTCTTGCCTGCAAAACCCACCTTGATCTGACCCAGTCCCTGCCTGCCACTCTGACCTTATTTGGAACATTCTTCCTAACATCTTCCTCTAGGGCCTTTACCCTAGCTGTTTCTTTTGCCTGAAATGCTCTTTCCCCAGAACTTCTTGTGACTGGCTCCTTTGGCCGTTCTGGTCTCTTCAGACAGGCCATCCCTAATCCAGTCTGAAGTGACCACCATATTTACTTCTGGCACGTATCCTTATTTTATTTTATTATAGCATGTCCTAGTGGAAGAGATTTGTCTTGTTTGATTGTCCACCCCACTTGAGAATGTCAGTTCCATGAGAATGGGGACTGTCTAGAACAGGGCTAGAACATAGTGGTTTTTTTTTTAACATTGTCTTTTTTAAATTGGAATAATGTTGATATACAATGTTATATTGGTTTCAGATATACAACATAGTGACTCGATAATTATATACATTGATAAATGCTTGTCACAGTTGAGTTACCCCATTACCATACCAAAATACTAAAGTATTATTGGTTATATTCTCTATGTTGTATTTCCATTCCTATGAATCACTTTACAATTTGCAGTTTGTACGTCTTCATCCCCTTCAATTCTGCACCCATCCTTCTTCCCACTCCCTATGGTGACCAACAGTCTGTGGTCAATATGAATGGGTCATTGTGTGTTTTCACTCAGTGCTTTTTGGGTAAATGATGCACGAATATAGAAGTATATAAAAGAAGTGCAGGTTCTTTCCCAAATCCCCCACCCCCAACCCCAGCTCACCTCCTTTCATCCCCCAGAGGAATTCTTTGTGACACTAGTTTATAGCCTTTCAGTCTTTTCTTTCTTTCTTTTTTGTAGCAGATACAGAGTACCATGTTTGGTGGCATATGGACACACACATGGATCTTTTTAGTAACACATATGCAACTATTTTCTGTATGTGTGAGTCTTTAACATTTCCTGCCCCACTCCCTGTCCCCCCCAGCCCATGGTAGAATATGGATAGCTTTCCACATCAACACGTATAGATCTTCGAATTCTTTATAATAGCTGCATGGTACTCCATCACACAGACAATAAAATTTAACCATTTCTCTATTGATGAATGTGTAGTTTTACCATTTTGTTGGGGAGGGTTCTCTTGAATTCTTATTTATATGTATCTTAGTATTTCTCTGGAAAATTATTTAGAATCTTGAGGGTTAGTAATTTATATTTCTGATAGATACCTGCCAAATTGTCCCCTAAATTGTTATACTAGTTTACATTCCTACCAAATGATTAGTGAGAGGACTTGTTACCATAAATTCTCCTTAACTTGGTATTAATTTTTTTTATTGCCAACCTATTGGCATCATTTTATTTTGCACTACCTTTGATTATTTGGGAAATTGAGCATTTTTTCATGTTTTCTGGTGATTTGATTTCTTGGTGAACTTTTTCTCTTTTATTTTTGTAGAAGTTCTATATTCTAGTTAGTGTGTAAAATGTTCAAGATATTTTCTCCAAGTCCTTTTATTACCTCTTTTTAAAACTGGTATTAATTTTTATTTGGTCAAATCTGTTAGTTTCTTCCTTTATATAGCTTTTGTTTTACATATAATTCTTGGAAAGACCTAAAAAGATTAAGACAATATTCTACTGCAATTGCTTTTGTTATTTCTTAGGTTTTTTTTTTTTTTTAACCTTCATCTGACTCATCTTTAACTCATTGTTTTGCAACATTGTTAGTGACCATAACCAAAATTGTTTAGGCAAAATTGGAAATTTGTATTTTCTTTTATCATTATCAAGGCAGTGTTTACATGCACATCTGGCATACAGTATGATGGCTATTAAAGGAATATGATTATGACATGCTTTTTACATATTAAAAAAAAACATACTTGAATCAGCTGTTGATTTATGCTTTTCCAGACTAAAATGTTGATGGGTAAAGTGATGAGAGAGGCTGCCTTTTCACTTGCTGAGGCCAAGTTCACAGCAGGGGACTTCAGGTAAGAAGGCTAAGTGGGGTGTTTTGAAAAATCAAAGTGCATTCATGCTCATAGTTTCATTTCAAAGCCATTTTTAATTAAATATATAAGCATTAAAGACAGATGATACAGTAATAATAAGGGAGAACACTTCTAATCCCATCACCTTAAAGCCATTGTCTTTATTACCACCTGTTACATAGTTGCAAGCAAAGGATACCTAGTGTTTTATCATTCATTTGTATAATAAACGGATGATATTGCATCATAAATATTTTTCCTTATTTTCACGTAGCTGCATAGTCTTTCACAAGATGTACCATAATTTATTAACCTTTTCTTCTAATGGTGGACCTTTGGGTTGATTTTCAGATTTTTGGAATATTAGAAAAGGTGTCACCAGCATCTTCATGCATATATGTTTTTGTTTCTGCTGAATTATTTCCTTAGGATAAATTTTTGAGAGTGGAATTCATTGTTTAAAGGGCATGAATTAATGGCTTTTGTCATATCAACATGTACTTTACAGAGCATACAGAATGGTTTAATTATTGCTTCACAAAGAGGTTTTGGCAATTTTACATATGTTATATGATTCTCCAGATAAGCTTGTGAGGTAAATTAGGCAAGCATTATTATTCTCAGTTCAAGTTCAATTCCTTCCTGAAATCAAACGGCTATTTGGGGGCAGAGGTGGAAGTTCTAGAAGCATTGCCTGTTGGACAGGTTTTATAGCCTGAGGTGCTTAAGGCCTTTTGAAGTAGTAGACTCATTTTTGCCAATGTTGGTAGGATCACAAACTGCATTGCCTTTTTCAGTAGAGGGAAGGAATCAGTAGTATTTAAGTGGGATGTGAGTATGTTTTAGGGTGGCTTTGGGAGAAACACTTTATGATAATAACAAGTGGGCGTTAGACAAAGCCAGATGGAAGTTAGATAGGTTCCAAGGTAAAGGAATTTACCTGTTTAGCCAGACCTAGCAGGTTTGAATAGCAAACTTGGAAGAAGGGAAGGTTTTTTCTGAATTATGTTAGCAGAATAAAGATCCTTAAAGTCACCCTGTGCATCACACGCCTGATTGAAAACTCAAGTAATCTGTATACTTTAAATTCATTATTTTTTTCTTATGGCTAATGTTTGAATATTGTTCATTCTTTGCTCTCTGAGGTCCCCTCTTGCAGCAGTGATTTTTCTTTTTCTGGAAAAAGACAATTATCAAAACATATGTAATTATGGTATCTCATGCTTATTGAAATTACCTGATGGGTTCCTGTAGGTTTATTTCTCACTCTAAAAGCTCAACTATCAAGGCCTCTTCTTTTCCTGCAGCACCACAGTTATCCAAAATGTAAATAAAGCCCAAGTGAAGATTCGAGCAAAGAAAGATAACGTAGCAGGTAACTTCTCAACCCTTTAGAACCCTTGGGAGAGAAAAGATGACTTTTTAAAATTAACCTGTTTATACAGCAAGATCTTGATGGCCCAGTTATATTTTCTACTTAGAACAAGTTGATTGACTTTATATGTTAAAACCATTGTAACTGGTGGTTGCTAGAGGATGGGTGTGGGGGAAATGGAGAGTTGTTCAGTGGGTTAAAGTTACAACTGTGCAAGATGAATACATTCTAGAGATCTGTATTGCCTGTGGTTAACAATAATGTGCACTTACAAACTTATTAGGAAGGTAGCTGTCGTGTTGTGTTCTTGGCACACACATGCAAAGCAAAAGGGACACAAATCTTTGGTGGGTGATGGGTATGTTGATTACCTTGATTGTGGTAATGGTATCATGGGTCTATTATGCATATGTCTAAACTCATCAAAGTGTATACATTAAATATGTGCAGTTTTTTTACATATTAAGTGTACCTCACACCTGAAAGGAAAAAATGTTGTAACAACCAGATCCCTTATTACTCAGGAAAATGTGACCCTTGAATAGGAATGAGCAATTAAGAAGGTGGGTTCCTAAGTTCACTAACTGAAACCAGTGACAGTTCCAGACAATCTCTTGGCTTTTGAGTATTTGCTGAAAAAGAAACACAGAAAACAGTGTTTAAGAAATGGTACTTCAAGGACATGTTTGTAAATCCATATATGTTTCTATGTTTAACAGGTGTTACTTTGCCAGTATTTGAACATTATCATGAAGGAACTGACAGTAAGTGTGAGACTGTTTATGTTAGTGTGTCAATGAGTTCTCCTGATTTTTCTTTAAATGAACCTTTCTCTGGAAAATGGTTCTAGATAGACCTTAAAATTCAGTGGTTCCAGTGTTAGAAGACTTTTTATTTGTTAGAGTTGGGACAACGGTTCATAAGTTAATCAACTGTTATGGCAGAGAGTCATAAGACATTGGACATATCTTAAAATATTTTATTTCAACCTGGAAATACATAAGTATATAAAGGGCCCCATGGCCTTTTCTTTCACTATGAATCCATTGATTAGACTTCTGTGTTGTCTTTCTGAATAAACCACACCCATAATACATTGTCATTTTAAATCTGGGTCTCTTTAAAATAAGATCTTAGACATTGTGATGCAATTTGAATGTTAAATCTCCCTAGATTTTTATAGCCCACTTCCATTTTTTTATAATTGTCTTAGCTTTTCCTAATTTCACAGCATTTCTGGGTAGTAACACATCTTCACTGAGTCTAAAGTAATCAACTTTTTTTCATAGGAACAACAATATTCTTTCTTTGGCACTCTTCTTTCATTGGTGCCAGATAAGAATGCTCAGTAGAGCTCAAATAAAGAAGTAGCACTTTCTAAAGAGTCATCTGTTTAACAAGAGTGTCCCTGCATTGGGGGCATCAGGCAGTATGATCTGCAAAGGGAATGGGGCACATTGGCTAATCCAGCAATCTGGTGAGGTGAAGACTGGTTAAAAGCTTCTCCCATAATTATATCTAGAATCATATCTTTGTGGAAAACTTCATTGTGTTTTGGGGAGTGAGATGGGCACTTCTTGTTAACATTTAACAAGGGCTAATTTGTTTTTCCATGTTCGGTATTATTTTGACTTACCTTCTTCTTGATAATTTTATAGGAAGACTATTTATTCTCTCAATACAAATGCTGTCTGACTGGTTCTTTTAGGTTATGAACTAACCGGTTTAGCCAGAGGTGGGGAACAGTTGGCTAAATTAAAGAGGAATTATGCCAAAGCAGTGGAACTACTGGTGGAACTAGCTTCACTGCAGGTCAGTAGCAGAAGAGCTGCAGTTTGACTTTCTAGTAGACGAGTGCGGATGTTTCAGATTTTGAATCAGAGTAGCCTGCACTTAACTGCTTTAAACTGTTTCCATGAACCTGTGTGATGATGTTTTTTGATTTCTGAAATGGTAACTTCTGTACCATTGTGCCTACTTTTTTTATGCTAATATGTTTGTGTGGTGGTATTGTTTCACTCTGCTAGGTGAGAAGAGTCAATACTGGATTTAAATGCAAATAGAACATGGTTTATTCATGAAAACCATATTCTTTTCTGTTGTGGCCAGTTACTGTATAGCTAGGTTATTAGTGCATGATTCTTTCCTCTTGCCATTTTTGTAACTTAGGTGAGTCTGAAATAAACTATAATAGCATGGAAGTAATGTTACCTTTTTGGAATTTTCTATTTTTTTCTTTTTATAAGCTTGTTATAAAGTAGTCTTGGTTTCTTGGTTTCCAAATATTCTCTACATGTGCAGCCTGAAGAAGCCAGGTGCAGTCTCATGATTGGGAAAATTTTGTACTTAACATTATTGATCTGTCCTCTTATTTTAGACTTCTTTCGTTACCTTGGATGAAGCTATTAAGATAACCAACAGGCGTGTAAATGCCATTGAACATGGTGAGTTAAGCTGCTGTGAGGCTCTTTGCTCACCTGCTGTCTGTACCGCCATACTTGTTACTCAGCTGCTAGGAGACAGGCACTGATTGCAGGTGAATAAGACATTGCCTCTGCAATGGAAGGGCAGTGAGCCAGCAGTAAGGTGTTAAGTGCTTTGATAGACAGGTATGTGTACGATTTGGGGCAAGTTATATAGGAGAGTTGTGACTTAAAAATTATGGAATGTTTTATTCATTTCTCATTATTCATAAATAAATGGTGAAACTCACTTTTTCAAGAGCCTTAGTGTTTTCTTTAGTTCTTACCACTGATTGAGTGATAAATCTTTTGAACACATTAAATATTTAACTTTAAACCCCTCTCTCTTGGGCCGTATGTCCTGTTCTTGTACTGTTCTTGATTTCTAAAAATGAATTTTTGTATTTGATGCATTTATTTTCTATCTTTTATTATCCTAAAACTATGACTACTTAGTGTTGATATAATACTTCTTGCTCAGCAAACTCAGTTTTCATTAAAGAAACATTTAATCAATTTTGAGGTAATAAAGGAGCAAAATTTGCACAGCAAGGATATTTTGCTGGGCTTTATTAGTGTTCAGGAGGAAGTTACCTCATTTTTAAAAAGTCAAAACATATCTCCTGACTTCTTGTTAATGCTGGGCCTTGTGTACAGAACTGCAAGCAAAACATAATGGAATTGCAAGCAAAACAAAATATTTGCAACTGTCAAGGAGTTCACATTCTAGAAGCAGAACAGGCAAATTCTATGTAAAGTAGAACCTATGACTGGCACAGTACCTAACTTACTGAATTCTCTGCTTGATGCTCTACTTTTTAACTATGGATAGCTATTATATTTAAAATATCAGTGGTTCATTGTTATATGTTGAAATTCTGTATATTCAGTGTTGTATATATATCATGGTCCATTGTTATCTGTCCATAGAAGACACTAGAAGGGCTTATAATGAAATATTTACAAGTTACTTTAGGGTGGTTGGATTATACATTTTATTTTTGTATTTTTTTCCCTAAGTATTCTGCATTAAGGGTGCATTAATTTTATACTAGGATAAAAATAAGTAACACACAAATGAGCACCGGCTATTTGAAAAAAGACTTCAAGTTCTTACATTTCTATGTATTTTTAAACCCTAGTTATCATTCCCCGGATTGAACGTACCCTCGCTTATATCATCACAGAGCTGGATGAGAGAGAGAGAGAAGAGTTCTATAGGTTTGTTGGAATTGGCAGTTACTGATCACTTTTTATTTTCCATATTCCAAAGGCTTGGTTTAAATGCTGAGACTTGGCTTGTTCTTTAGAATTAGCACAGCTTATATTTTATTCTGATAAATAAGAAATAATATTGTCAGAGGCTGTGGAGACAGATCTATGCCAGATTTTTTACACATACCTCAAACATGGATGGCATCTCCAAAAACTTAAGCCTTTCAGAGAAACTATTAATGGACTTTTTCTCTAAAGTGAAACAGTGATGTAGATGTCTCCCACGTAAAGAGAAACTGGAATTAATCAGTCACCAACAAATATGTACTCATGGAGAAAGTAGAGAGTACTCGGGGACATTACACAACCGTATAAATCATACCACTAGAGAATTAGCACAAAACATTAAAAATGATGCATGTACATGAATTGGTTATGAACATTTAGAGCTAGTAGGGACAATACTGAATAGGCAGTGCACAGGTGTCAGTATGCCAGCTTCAGAGAGCAGGGGATACGTGAAGGCGTGGCTGTCTTGGATCTTGAGTATGATTTATAATCTCTTGAGGTATCTTGAGTATGATTTATAATCTCAGTTACAAAAAGTTACTTAGTTTCTGACTTCCACTGATGTTCAGGATTGTGGTGATCCAAATAGAATGATCCAAAATCTTACCAAATGTCTGAATGTTCAAAAGCTGTTACACTGTTCGGATAGATTTCAAAGTTTATTCACCCAGGGATAGGGGCTTTTGAAATCAGTTACTAGCTTAAAACATGTATGTATTCCACCTCAAATCTTGTTTTTCAAAATGGGCTATAAATTACTGAAATTTAAGATTAATGAAAGTAAAGTTATTCTAGCGTGTTTGTTATCCTTGTTACAAAACTAGAAATCAAATCTACTTAGTGAAAGAGTGTTCAGAAAACTCCCTCCCTTATTTTACAGGTTAAAGAAAATACAGGAGAAGAAGAAGATTCTCAAGGAAAAATCTGAGAAGGACTTGGAGCAGCGGAGGGCAGCTGGAGAGGTGATGGAGCCTGCCAACCTTCTGGCTGAAGAGAAGGATGAGGATCTTTTGTTTGAATAATCTTTCTTGCTCTGGTTCTTACAGAAGCCCTAACATGGCACCGTTTTAATTCATGGTGTATAGGTTTGGTATGTGTGCCTATTTATTTTTTGGCCTAAGAATTCCACTGGATGTAAAATTCCCCTGGATGTCCATTTATGGGACTACCTTTGCAGAATCATAATTCAGCAACCATTGATCACAGATGCAACATGTAGATCCTGCCCAGGCACTTGTAGAATTCATTCTGCAGGTGTCACCCATCCTCCATTTACATCTGTTACAGGTGATGTGCTTACCAAACATATTAGGAACTCCCTTGAGGAAAGAAAGAACAGCAGTCTCAGGCTAACAAATGTAGGCCAGCTACTGCTGGAGCACTGTGTTCCTACCCACTTGCACACCTCGGCGCTAATGGCTGCAGCCATCCTTGTGTAACTGTGGTACTTCTCAGCCTTTATGAAAAACTCCTCTTATTTTCCTTGCATGCCAGGTCTTTGTCCTGTAACAGGAACAGTTCTGCCAATTTAAATGTAACTAGTATAAAAAGAGTAAAATCATATAAAAATGAGTTGCTCCTTTATTAATTTACTGCTAAGAATAACAATGTTGTTATGCTCAGATTAGCACATGGGATTGTCATCCAGAAAGAGCTTTTTCTTTGAGGATATAAGGGATGTGGACAGCCTCCTTTTCCCCTCTTTATGTATCAGTATTTTACTAATAAGCTTACTGAGATGATTGAATTTTGGGGTACTAACATATATATGTATGATTGCCAGTGAGTTAAGAGGGTTTATTGATAACTTTATTTCCTAATCTAGGAAAAATACTAACTCCTATTTGGGAGTAAGTAATTACGTAACTTTTTACTATTTGATAAGCAGTAATAACTTGCTGTCTTCCAGAGGCATTTGAGTGGCCCTATCAGGAGGTGACTGGTTTTCTGTAACTGATTTGGTATAAGCCATCTATGGTTAGTCATGCTCTCTTGCATCCAGTTCGATGCATTTTTCATGGAAGGTTTCAGTGAAACTGTGGCACTAACCTTATTAGTATTATCTTTAAATCAATTGATATTACAGCCTACGCTTTTTAATGTACTAAATTTTGTGAATGTTTAACACCTGCTATAAAATAGATCTTAGTTATGTGCTGTGTGCTGTTCTCCTTATCACAACACCCATTAGACCACAATAACCATGCTATTTTAATCCCACATTTCAGGGAAGAAAATTTTGAAGCACAGGAGCTTGAGCAGTTGATCCTAGGTCCAAAAGCTAGAAAGCAGTGAATCTGATTTAAGTCCAGGCAGTCTACCTTCAGAGTTTTTATACCTTAATTTCTGTCCTTTTTGCTTCCCCTCTATTTAAAACTTAGGATAAAGGTAAGAAATAGGGCCTGTCCTGAAGGAGCTGATTTTTAGGAAATCCTGTTGCTCACAGAGTAAAATCTCAGATTCAGTGTAATACAATAATGATTATAAAACCAACAACTGAGTTCATAAGTCTTGAAGATAGGTTAACATTTAACTGCTAAACATTTAATCCTCCCAACTCTGGGGGAAGTATAAATACTCTATCTCCATTTTGCAGATGAGGAAACTGAGGCTTTGTCAGGACAAATAGCACAGGTGTAATGCAGGCCAAGTGTATCTTGATTTCAGAGCCTTTGTTCTTTAGTCTGTACTGCTTTTCTAGAAGACAAAAATTAGTTTTGAAGGTAGTGGGAAGCTTTATTATCTCATGGCTTTTCATTTAGGTAAGTTCAGTGTTTACCTTAAGGCACTGACCCAGAGAAATACTGGATTTCTCCTGTGGCTTCTTAAAGCTCTGGTACTTACTGACCTTGGCTACACTCCCTACAAAAATGCAGATTTTATGTTTTAGCATATCGTTAAAAAGAAATCAGGAGAAAAGAGTGGACAGATAATCTGTTGTGGAGTTGGGTGATGTGATCCATGGAGGAAGAGGATAGAGCACCAATATGACTAGAAAACTGGACTGGGGCAGCAGGTACATGTACATGTATGACACTTTTGTTGATACATGATTTGCCTCCTTTTGGAGATTTAGAGTGATACACAAAAAGGGGAGAAATGAAATATATTTGTCGACAGCTCACATCCTATCCTCAGTGTCCTCAAATCCTTGGCTGTATATAAGCAGAATTTGTCCAAGTATTACTACCTTCTACAGAAAACATTCACATTCACAACCTTAAGCTATCTTTAATAGGTTTTTTTTTTAAAGGAAACATACTGTGCCAATAGAGGGCACTCTCCCGCTGTGAAGAATAAATTAAAAGGCATTTTGTGTGTTACCCAGGGGTTCCAATGGACTTTTCCCTGGCAAAAATTTGAAGACAGGGTAGTGGTTGCTAGATGTGTTGAGACCTTTAATGGCGAGAATATGAATTAACACAACAAGAAAAAAGACTGGGTGGCTTTTTAAAAATTTGAAATAGAATTTTACTTTTCATTTTTACAATACAGTGTGCAGTATGACATCTCAAAAAATAGTGCAGATACAGGATAAAAGTACAAAGGATTAACAGATGTCAGACAGGTTACCTTTATTAATGCTAAATCCCTGGTTTATATTTTCCACACACATTCACAAAATACATTGAGATCAGTCCTCATCAATACTTATTCCTTAGGCTGTAAAAAAAGGAAAAAAAAAATCCAGACATTAGATTTTCATATGAAGCAAATCTGGATTAGTCTAAATACTCTTCTCCTTTCCGTTTGTTCTGACTTAAGAAAATTTAGTAAAGGAAGCTATTTTCTTGAACTAATGTGCATTTCATTAGCTACTGGTATTGTTCTTGTACATGGGTAAGACTTCCCCCACTCCGGGGTCTCCAGTCAGAACCACGGAGGAACAGAAAATGAAATTGGCCAGAGCAGCTTGACAAGGTTTTTTTTTTTTCATTTTCTTTTAAGGAAGTCAGCAACAACTCAGTTTTCACTTTGTTTAGGGACTGTGTTGATTATCAGCACATCTGTATTACTAGGCTTGAGGAAAATTTGGGGCAGAAGCATTTCTGTACCCTTACCACTGTTGATGGGGAAGGAGAGAGAACTATAGGACTTAACTGAGCCCCAGAATATATTTTGTCACCTTGGACTTCCTAAAAGTATACTATGGCATGGCATGTGCCTTGGTAGGAGATTGGCTGCTTTAAGACATGTCTGAGCCTTGACAGCACATGGCCCTGCAGTCTGTGGGCTAACTCAGGAACGGGCCCAATAGCCACTTGACACTATCCGAGCTCTCCCCCTAACTTAACTCAAACTGCCAACGTTGTAGAGCTTAAGGTCGAAAACTTGTCAGTTTTGATAACCAGTTCACAAAACTCCACTGTCTACCACAGACTCATTCCTGAGGAGAAAGTAAATTGGAAAACTGAGATGTTTAAGTGTTTATAGTCCTTGGTTTTCAATGCTGAAATTCAGTGTGATGTTTGCATTTTCTTGCCATAGGCCAGAGTGTATATTAATGTCCTTCCTTCCCTTAACCCAGGAGTATTACTTTCTTCTTAAGGTAAATTATCTTGGAAGTATTCCCACAGAAGACACTCCACAAACCAAATTTGAAGCCATGCAAATCTGAACAGAAAAAGGCAACATATAAAGTATCTACATTTGTTCAAATAAAATTATGTAGCATAAAAAAATAATCAAATATACACATGACACTGAGACAAACTACTCATTAAAAACAACTGCTTATGTTAAATTGACAAGTTAGTGTTATCCAGTGTTTAGCTTTGGGAACAGGAAATGCTGTAGCTAAAATCATCCTAAAAAAAAATCAAGACATTCACATTTGAGGTTTTGTCACACATCACATCATTACTAAAGGCTTGAAAAGACTACAAATTAACTTGCCATGCCAATTACAGAAGCTGAATTTTAAAGCAACAGCTATAGAGACAGTACAAAAATCCCATTAGCTTAAACATTTATCATTTAGCAAACTG
The DNA here is from genome assembly GCF_030020395.1 of Manis pentadactyla. Lineage (NCBI taxonomy): Eukaryota > Metazoa > Chordata > Mammalia > Pholidota > Manidae > Manis > Manis pentadactyla. Next base: position 33,909,207 of record NC_080029.1, read on the forward strand.
TTGCATTCCGGTCCCTAAGAGGCAGACCTTGTTAGGATAAAAACCTGTTTTATATGCTTAACTTTCTCCCTCCTATGTTCTTTTTCTAAAATGTTCAAATGACTTTCAGGTCATCCTTTCCTTCTGATCTCAAAGTTAGCTCTGTCATACTATTTCCCTTGGAAATATATAATTTTTATTCCAATGCTGAACAAATGTTGTCAATGACCATTTATCAGTCTATTAAATATTAGTATACTGTACAGCAGCTATAGTCACAGAATTCCAGTTTGTTACCTATATACAGCACAGTCATCAAATTATACTGTGCTCATATATAAAAATGCAAAACCTGTCCAATGTGCTATATCTTGTCTCATGTATATAAAAACTATTTGCATCATGAGGAAGAAATTTTTTAAAGTCAACACAGTTTATATGAGCATCTGCCATTCACAAAAATGTAACAAATGTTCTATTGTACTATGCAGATCAGAGAAAGAAAGCAAGGTTATCAAATCTGTTGGGACAATTTAAGAAAAAAATTTCAGAAAATCATTCAATCTGTAAAAAGATTAGCATATGTTGTATATGTTCAACTAGGTCAGAATCTGCTGAGTGTATAATGAAGTCTAATCCACAGAGTTTGAGCTTAAAAACTGATGCTTCTAACGGAATGTTTTTAAGAATTAAAAGACACACAAATGAATTCAAGCCTAACAGTGTAGCTACAAACCAAAGTGGCACCATTCTTTTTTCAGGAAAGTATTTCTGATGACTAAATCAGTCTGCTAAACAAATACTGTCTTCCCCAGTGTACAGTAGTCATCTCCGCCTGCCACTAAATTCCCATGAAGTCATTTAACTGTTAAATAACATCAATATTTATAATTATGTTAAGACACGGCCTGTTGTATATATACAAATATTTTTCATGGAAACAATGACCAGGCAGAAAAGACTTAGAGGAAAACAGAATTAAAATGTTTTTATGTGGATAAAATGGAACTGCTCTGTTGAAGCTTCCATTTAGAATCCCCAAATGAGGCTACAACCCCTCAAGTCATGTACAGAGAATAATGACTGCTATGCACAAGTTGCCAGTGGGGATTTTTCTTCTCACTAGTTTGAGATCTAAGAACAGGTCTACAGCATATACGGCTTGCCACCTCATCCTCAGTCTTGCTGAAGTATCAGGACTACCTTCCTATTGGCTATTTGCCAGAGCAAGTCCAACTGCACCATGGAATGGGTATTTCCTTCACCTCAGCCAAGTGGATGGCACCCACTGAGGTTCAGTATCAAGTTTGTTAATTAACCTAAGCAACTCCTGATAGGCTTTATCAAGATCTGAATTCACAATTGCTGTGTCAAAGTAGTGGCCATTGTTCTGTTCCATTTCTCTAGTCTTCTCAATGATTTCTCTCAACTCTTCAGGCTGTAAAGAGAAGATAAAAACTTTGAGTAATTCCTTACCAAAATATACAATGAGTTAGAGATGGCCAAAGAACAAGAAATGATCTTACACTGCTCTCCCTTGGTCCCTGAAAATACTCAACCCCAGGAGCTCCTCCCCAACCTGAATTTCAGGGCCATGGTGACTTCTTTTGCTCTGGCATCTTCAGGACTCTCATGGAATCATTTGGGACTTAATATAACCTGTTTATACAGCTATTTAGGTCTTCATATATTTCTGTCTTGTTTTCTAGGAATCTCAGAAAGATAGACATAAACATCTGGGGAAATGGGGATAAGGTTCAAGAAAAAAACTGCCCAAACTGCCCAGGTAGGGGGTCCCACATGAATACAACAAAGACTTTGCAGAGAGGTTAACTTCTTGCCTATTGGGACCAGGCCAACCAGGTCTCAATGCTGGTGTAATTTAATAAAACTAAGAACAGCCCAAACCACACCACATCATAATGTCATTAAAATAAAACTGCGGTTTTGCCCTTTTCCCCATGAGCTTTTCTGTGTACATTTTGGGAAGACATGTGCACCCAGAGGAGTGGGTGTATTACTAGAGCTGTCAATCAAATGGCCTCACCCTGTCCATCAAAGAAGTGCCTCCCAGCTAAGTGGTGATAGAGTCCCACCCCTAAAAGTTCGGTGTCTGTCTCCCTTACTCCGGCCCCCTCTGCCCTTGGAGTGTATTCAAGTAAAACTTTTTGCTCTGCTTCATTACTGTGTCTCTGCCTTTCAGTTCTTTGTTGCAGCACAGACAAGAACTGAGGAGAACAACCCATAACTATCTCAATCATAAGAACAGAGGCTTCAAATTTATTTTGATTCCCTACAGATGTTTGTTTTTTCAAACATTTTAGGGCATCATAATCTCTTCCTAATAAGAACATCTTCTGTGACATAGAGTAAACTTTTCTGGCTGGAGCAAGGGTAGCAGGACGCACAGTACCATCTGTTTACTTATAAAGAGCCCTTGTCCTCTGTATTTGCAATTGAGTGAGGCAATGTAAACATCAGGAGGAAAAAACAGATCAAGAGAATGTGTATCTCTTTCTATGAAGACATTGCTGGTCAACCCAAGATTTCAGTCTATGTTTTTTTGGGAAATACTCAGTTTAATACTTTGAATTGTTTCTCCATTTTCAATACACAAAGGAGGTAAAAACAAACAAACAAAAAACCCTAAGAAGAGTTTGGGAAATGACACAGAGCAGGCTACTTGAAACTACCGCATAAGAGAAACCGCTCTTTCATGTAGACAAGCAGGTGGCAAGGCTATGTGCAAAACTTAACCAGACCCTCTGGTTATCAGGCACATGTGTTTAGGAAAGTGAAAATCACTCATCAGTGAAGAGAACTAATTAAAATCAGGTCAAAATGGCTCAGATATAAAAGTCTCACATTTATCTACATTGGATCCACAATACAAAACAATTTATATCATTCAAATGGTTGAACTTCTGTATCAGGAGGAAAACATTAAAAACATTATACCTCTGGCTTGTCTGGAGGCAGTTTCCTGTGTGGCTCTCTACTTTTCATTCTGGAATGTTGTCTATCTGGCTATGGTACACAGAATCCTTTGTTCCCTAGCAGGGACTCTACTACACAATTAAAACTGAACACACTGTGACATTCTTGCTAAAACTTGTGTCTACTCAAAGCTCAAGATTCAAAGAAAATTCCAGAACTCAAAACAAATTTAAATTTTATGGTAGAGTTGAAATGCAAATGTTAAGTCCCACATCTCATGTAGATTCACATGAATAACCTAGTCACCTAGTTTAGTTCATCAAATTTAAGGCATTATGTAGTCTTTTGACAAAGTGGCTTACATCATTTAATTGGTACTTTGTTTTAATTCCCTCTTACATTTTCAGATTACAATTCATGACTATATTTATGCTAAAAAATTCTGACACTGAAAAAACTTAGCCTATAGGCAAGATTGACCATATCAGTTTACTAGCCTCAAGCCTGCATTCTAACAGATTCAGAGATCTGGAGTACAGTCAGATGACTGGTTATTTACATTTTGCATCCAGTGAGGAACACCATCACCTTCCTAGCTAGCACAATTTCAGAGTTAAAACTGAGGGTTTATTTTACTCAGCACTTCTATTGTGTGAGTGATAAAGCACGATTGGAAATACCAAAGGAGACAAAATGTAAGTGGAATAAAATGACAATCTACCCAACAACAACTGCTGGTGTGCATGGAATATGCACCAAGATAGAACAGATGTTGGGCTCTAAAATAAGGCTCAACAAATTTAGAAAGACTTATCTCTTACAGACTATATTCTCTGACCACAATGGAATTATAAATCAATATTTAAAAATCTCCAAGTAAGTGGAAATTACATACTTCTAAACACCCCATGGGTCAAATAAGAAAATGGTAAATAAGGACATATTTCTAACAAAATGCTAATGAAAAATATAACCTCAAAATTTGTAGAATGCAAGTAAGTAACTGCTTAGAGGGAAACCTGTAATTTCATATTAGAAAAGAAGGTTTAAAAATCATCTAAGTTTTCTTCAGAAACTAGAGCAAGTGCAAATTAAAGCCAAAGTATAGGAGAGAATACAAATAAGAGAAGTAAGTTAAATATAAAACAAACAATAAAGAACATTAACAAAGGCAAAAATCCTCCAACTTAGTTCTCTTAAGTGTTTTGCTTACTCCTTTTAATTTCCATATACATTTTTAAATCATCTTTTCAATCTCTACAGAAAAACCTGCTGGGTTTTTTGTTTTGTTTTGGGTAACAACTTTCTTGAGATGTAATTTATTTACAATTCACCCATTTAATGGTGAATAATACAAATTCAACCACTTACAGATGTACAATTAAATAATTTTTAGTCACAAAGTTGTGTGATCAATGCAATTGATTTTAGAACATTTTCATCACCTCCTCATTCCCAAAAAACCCTTATACCCACTAGCTGCCACTCCCCATTTTTTTCCCAACCCCCAGCCCTACGTAGGCAACTAGTAATCTACAGGTCTCTAACGATTGGCTTATTTGGGACATTCCCTATCATAGAATCATACAATATATGGTCTTTTGTGACTAGCTTCTCTCTTATGTTTTCAAGGCTCATTCATGTTGTACTGTTATGAGCACTTCATTCCTTTTTATGACTGTTTTTCAAGACTTCAAATCAAGCTGCAGTCATCAAAACAAGGTGATATTAGCATAAACAAAGAGTAAAGGTCAGAAATAATCTCCTCCCCCACCCCACTACATATTTGGTCAGGTCAATTTTAACAAAGGTGCCAAGATGATTTAATGGGAGAAAGGATAGTCTTTTTCAAGAAATGATGCTAGAATAACCAGATATCCATATGTGATTATATAAACAAAATAAAAAAAACCCACTCCCACCCTTACCTCACAGTAAAACAAAGATTAAATTATTATAGATCATAGACCTAAAAGCTAATACAAGATAGCTTTTAGAAGAAAACAGGATAAAACCTTTATAATCTTGGAGTAGGTAAACCTTTTTAGATGGTACATAAAAATCATTAACTGTAAGAAAAATGCATACTTTCTTAAAATTAAGTATTTCTGATCTTTAAAAAATCATTAAAAATGATACAAAGACTGAGAAAATATTTAAACAATATAAAAGAATTTATACAACTTGATAAGAAAATAACCCAATTAAAAAGAAAGACTTGGAACATTTCACAAGAGAATATGCCTAAATGACTATATGAAAAGATACTATCATTAGTCATCAGCAAAATGAAAATGAAACACATAATGGTAACACTTTACACCTATCACAATGGCTAAAATACTGTTAACAATCCAACAGCAGAAGTTGGTAAAGATGTGGAGCAAATGGAACCAAAGTGGGAGTGAAAAATGGGAAACTTTTAAAAACAGTTTGGCAGTTTTTATACAGGTAAAACATACACTTACCATTTGATCCAGCAATTCAAGAGAAATGAAAACATTCGTCCACCAAAATACTATGTATGTTCTGAGCAGTTTTAGTCACACCTGCTCAAAACTGGGACACAACCCAAATGGTGTTTAAATGGTGAATGGGCAAACTGTGATATATTTACCTCCTGGTATACTACTTAGCAGTAAGAAGTTATAAACTACTGGTAGATGCAACATAATGAATCTTAAAAACATTATGCCGACCAAAAGCCAGGTGCAAACTTATACTGCATGGTTCAATTTACATGAACTTCTAGAACAGATAAATCTACAGTAACAGAAAGTAGATCAGTGGCTGCTTGGGGAAGAATGAAGGGGCATTAACTTCAAAGGGGCAAGAGAAAATTTTCTAGAGTGATGAAAATGTTCTAAATCTTGACTGGCATGGCATTTACACAGGTAAACATTTTGGCAAAACTCAGTGAATTATATTATTATAATGCACGCATTTCATTGTATGGAACCTCAATAAAGTTAATTTTAAAAATCAGAAAAGTCTGATTAGAAAATCAAGCATATTTATATACTGTTAAAACATTTTGGGTATCATGGGAAGATGGCAGCATGAGTAGCTCAGAGGAAATCTCCTCCCCAAAACATATATATTTATGAAAATACAATAAATACAACTATTACTAAAAGAGAGACCAGTGGATGCAGTACAACAGCCAGGATACATCTACATCTGTGAGAACTCAACATCACACGAAGGGGGTAAGATAGAAGCCACGGCCAGGCGGGACCCGAATGCTACCCCACCCCTGAACCCAGCAGGAAAAAAGGAGTCGGAATGGGGAGGGAGTGAAAGCCCAGGACTGCTAACCAACCAGCTCTAGAAATCCACACCTGGAGCGCAGAAACAAGGTGCATGGGGTGCTGGGTATTAGAGAAACAGAAAAACAAAACCTGTGGGCAGGTCCCTGCAACCGGCGACCCTGAGACAAAAGAAAAGCGAGTGCTTTCTGCAAGTCTTAAAGAGACAGGGACCCTATAACTGGACGAAGTCTTCCCAGCACACTTAGCCAGCAGCAGGGAATCCCGGGGAACCTTAAGCGCCCTAAACCCCAGGGAGGCAGCGCAGCTCTGAAGCCCCTCACGGCACTAAGCAGCCTCCCAGTCGTTCCTCCAACTGGCACGGACGCCGACACACCAGCCCAGTAGCGGGAGAGTGGCAGCGCGAGGCGGGGGTGGTGGTGTCAGAAGGGACTGGGAGCAGATTGCGTGCGCCAATGGCGCCAGAGAGGACAGGAGAGGCTTGTGCAAGCTTGCAGCAGCGGTGAACAGTTCAGGTGTGGCGTGTGCGCACCGGCGGCAGTGGAGCCAGAGGAGCCTGGTAGAGGCCTGCACGGGAGAGCCCCGCGCACATCTGCAGTGGAGCCAGAGGGAGCAGGTGCGCTCCCAGCAGCCGACCGGAATCCCAGCCCAACACACAGCCACCTGGGCCAGACCCAAAGGCTGCTGTTGACATACAGCTGCCCGGCAGGGGCGCCGCTATCACGGAGGAGTGCACCTGGTGTGCCTGCCACTCCCCGCAGGGCCCCACGCTGCTCTGATGGAGACCCCGCCCACAGCAGCTTAGGGGACTAACCCGGTGGCTGCTCCAGGAGTGTGGGTAACCGACACAGGCAGCGGAGAAGGGCAAGGCATCCAGCAAGCAGGAAACGACTTTCTTCTCCCAGCTGACACACCTGCAACCTGCCTACAGCCACTGTTATCACCACGAAAAGGCAAAAAATTTAGTCCAGTCCAAGATAGTTCAGACAACACCTGAGAGACGATCTGCAGAGAATGACCTAACAAGTCTCCCTGAAAAATAATTCAAAATAAAAATCATAAACACGCTGACAGAGCTGCAGAGAAATATGCAAGAGCTAAGGGATGAAGTCTGGAGGGAGATTACAGACATCCAGAGGGAGATTACAGAAGTGAAACAAACTCTGGTAGGATTTATAAGCAGAATGGATAAGATGCAAGAGGCCATTGATGGAATAGAAACCAGAGAACAGGAACGCATAGAAGCTGACACAGAGAGAGATAAAAGGATCTCCAGGAATGAAACAATATTAAGAGAACTGTGACCAATCCAAAAGGAACAATATCCGCATTATAGGGGTACCAGAATAAGAAGAGAGAGAAAAAGGGATAGAAAGTGTCTTTGAAGAAATAACTGCTGAGAACTTCCCAAAACTGGGGGAGGAAATAGTTGCTTAGACTACAGAGGCACACAGAACTCCCAAGAGACGGGACCCAAAGAGGACAACACCAAGACACATAATAATTAAAATGGTAAAGATCAAGGACAAGGACAGAGTATTAAAGGCAGCTAGAGAGAGAAAATAGGTCAACTACAAAGGAAAACCCATCAGGCTATCATGAGACTTCTCAACAGAAACCTTACAGGCCAGAAGAGAATGGCATGATATATTTAATGCAATGAAACAGAAGGGCCTTGAACCAAGGATACTGTATCCAGCATGATTATCATTTAAATATGAAGGAGGGATTAAACAATTCCCAGACAAGCAAAAGTTGAGGGACTTTGCCTCCCACAAACCACCTCTACAGGGTATCTTAGAGGGACTGGCTCTAGATGGGAGCACTCCTAAAAAGATCACAGAACAAAACACACAACATATGAAGATTGGCGGAGGAGGAACAAGAAGGGAGAGAAATAATCATCAGACTGTGTTTATAATAGCTCAATAAGTGAGTTAAGTTAGTAAGGTAGTAAACAAGCTAACCTTGAACCTTTGGTAACCACGAATCTAAAGCCTGCAATGGCAATAAGTGCATATCTTTCAATAATCACCCTAAATGTAGATGGACTGAATGCACCAATCAAAAGACACAGAGTAACAGAATGGATAAAAAAGCAAGACCCATCTATATGTTGCTTACAAGAGACTCACCTCAAACCCAAAGACACGCACAGATTAAAAGTCAAGGGATGGAAAAAGATATTTCATGCAAATAACAGAGAGAAAAAAGCAGGTGTTGCAATACTAGTATCAGACAAAATAGACTTCAAAATAAAGAAAGTAACAGGAGATAAAGAAGGACATTACATAATGATAAGGGGCTTAGTCCAACAAGAGGATATAACCATTATAAACATCTATGCACTCAATACAGGAGCACCCACATATGTGAAACAAATACTAACAGAATTAAAGGAGGAAATAGAATGCAATGCATCCATTTTGGGAGACTTTAACACACCACTCACTCAAAAGTACAGATCCGCCAGACAGAAAATAAGTAAGGACACAGAGGCACTGAACAAGACACTAGAACAGATAGACCTAATAGACATCTATAGAACTCTACATACAAAACAACAGGATACACATTCTTCTCCAGTGCACATGGAACATTTTTCCAGAAGAGACCACATACTAGGCCATAAAAAGAGCCTCAGTAAATTCAAAAACATTGAAATCCTACCAACCAACTTTTCAGACCACAAAGGTATAAAACTAGAAATAAATTGTACAAAGAAAGCAAAAAGGCTCACAAACACATGGAGGCTTAACAACATGCTCCTAAATAATCAGTGAATCAACGACCAAATTAAAATGGAGATCCAGCAGTATATGGAAACAAATGACAACAACAACACAAAGCCCCAACTTCTGTGGGATGCAGCAAAAGCAGTCTTAAGAGGAAAGTATATAGCAATCCAGGCATATTTAAAGAAGGAAGAACAATCCCAAATGAATGGTCTAATGTCACAATTATCGAAATTGGAAAAAGAAGAACAAATGAGGCCTAAGGTCAGCAGAAGGAGGGACATAATAAAGATCAGAGAAGAAATAAATAAAATTGAGAAGAATAAAACAACAGAAAAAATCAACGAAACCAAGAGCTGGTTCTTCGAGAAAATAAACAAAATAGATAAGCCTCTAGCCAGACTTATTAAGAGAAAAAGAGAGTCAACACACATCAACAGAATCAGAAACGAGAAAGGAAAAATCACGATGGACCCCACAGAAATACAAAGAATTATTAGAGAATACTATGAAAACCTATATGCTAATAAGCTGGAAAACTGAGGAGAAATGAACAACTTCCTAGACAAATACAACCTTCCAAGACTGACCCAGAAAGAAACAGAAAATCTAAACAGATCAATTACCAGCAACAAAATTGAATCAGTAATTACCCAAGAACAAAACCGCCGGGCCAGATGGATTTACCTCGAAATTTTATCAGACATACAGAGAAGACATAATACCCATTCTCCTTAAAGTTTTCCAAAAAATAGAAGAGGAGGGAATACTCTCAAACTCATTCTATGAAGCCAACATCACCCTAATACCAAAAACAGGCAAAGACCCCACCAAAAAAGAAAACTACAGACCAATATCCCTGATGAATGTAAATGTAAAAATACTCAACAAAATATTAGCAAAGTGAATTCAAAACTACATCAAGAGGATCATACACCATGACCAAGTGGGATTCATTCCAGGGATGCAAGGATGGTACAACATTTGAAAATCCATCAACATCATCCACCACATCAACAAAAAGAAGGACAAAAACCACACGATCATCTCCATAGATGCTGAAAAAGCATTTGACAAAATTCAACACCCATTCATGATAAAAACTCTCAACAAAATGGGAATAGAGGGCAAGTACCTCAACATAATAAAGGCTATATATGATAAACCCACAGCCAACATCATACCGAACAGAGAGAAGCTGAAAGCTTTTCCTCTGAGATTGGGAACAAGACAGGGATGCCCACTCTCCCCACTGTTATTCAACATAGTACTGGAGGTCCTAGCCACGGCAATCAGACAAAACAAAGAAATACAAGGAATCCAGATTGGTAAAGAAGAAGTCAAACTGTCACTATTTGCAGATGACATGATATTGTACATAAAAAACCCTAAAGACTCCGCTGCAAAACTACTAGAACTAATATCTGAATTCAGCAAAGTTGCAGGATACAAAACTAACACACAGAAATCTGTAGCTTTCCTATACACTAACAATGAACTAATAGAGAAATCAGGAAAACAATTCCATTCACAACAGCATCAAAAAGAATAAAATACCTAGGAATAAACCTAACCAAGGAAGTGAAAAGACCTATACCCTGAAAACTACAAGATGCTCTTAAGAGAAATTAAAGAGGACACTAACAAATGGAAACTCATCCCATGCTCCTGGCTAGGAAGAATTAATATCGTCAAAATGGCCATCCTGCCCAAAGCAATATACAGATTCGATGCAATCCCTATCAAATTACCAACAGCATTCTTCAATGAACTGGAACAAATAGTTCAAAAATTCATATGGAACCACCAAAGATCCCAAATAGCCAAAGCAATCCTGAGAAGAATAATGTGGGGGAGATCTTGCTCCCCAACTTCAAGCTCTACTACAAAGCCACAGTAATCAGGACAATTTGGTACTGACACAAGAACAGACCCACAGACCAGTGGAACAGAACAGAGATTCCAGATATTAACCCAAACATATATGGTCAATTAATATACGATAAAGGAGCCATGGACATACAATGGGGAAATGACAGTCTCTTCAACAGATGGTGCTGGCAAAACTGGACAGCTACATGTAAGAGAATGAAACTGGATCACTGTCTAACCCCATACACAAAAGTAAACTCCAAATGGATCAAAGACCTGAATGTAAGTCATGAAACTATAAAACTCTTAGAAAAAAACATAGGCAAAAATCTCATGGACATAAACATGAGTGACTTCTTCATGAAGGTATCTCCCTGGGCAAGGGAAACAAAGGCAAAAATGAACAAGTGGGACTATATCAAGCTAAAAAGCTTCTGTACAGCAAAGGACACCATCAATAGAACAAAAAGGTATCCTACAGTATGGGAGAATATATTATAAATGACAGATCCGATAAAAGATTGACATCCAAAATATACAAAGAGCTCACACGCCTCAACAAACAAAAAGCGAATAATCCAATTAAAAAATGGGCAGAGGAGCTGAATAGACAGTTCTCTAAAGAAGAAATCCAGATGGCCAGCAGGCACATGAAAAGATGCTCCACATCGCTAATCATCAGAGAAATGCAAATTAAAACCACAATGAGATATCACCTCACACCAGTAAGGATCGCCATCATAGAAAAGACAAACAACAATAAATGTTGGCGAGGTTGTGGAGAAAGGGGAACCCTCCTACACTGCTGGTGGGAATGTAAGTTAGTTCAACCATTGTGGAAAGCAGTATGGAGGTTCCTCAGAATGCTCAAAATAGAAATACCATTTGACCCAGGACTTCCACTTCTAGGAATTTACCCTAAGAATGCAGCACTCCAGTTTGAAAAAGACAGATGCACCCCTATGTTTATCGCAGCACTATTTACAATAGACAAGACATGGAAGCAACCAAAATGTCTATCAGTAGATGAATGGATAAAGAAGAGGTGGTACATATATACAATGGAATATTACTCAGCCATAAGAAAAAAACAGATCCTACCATTCGCAACAACATGGATGGAGCTAGAGGGTATTATGCTCAGTGAAATAAGCCAGGCGGAGAAAGACAAGTACCAAATTATTTCACTCATATGTGGAGTATAAGAACAAAGGAAAACTGAAGGAACAAAACAGCAGCAGAATCACAGAACCCAAGAATGGACTAACAGTTACCAACGGGAAAGGGACTGGGGAGGATGGGTGGGATGGGAGGGATAAGGGCAGGGAAAAAGAAAGAGGGCATTATGATTAGGATGTATAGTGCGTGGGGGGCACGGGGAAGGCTGTGCAACACAGAGAAGACAAGTAGTGATTTTACAGCATCTTACTACACAGATGTACAGTGACTGTGAAGGGGTATGTGGGGGGGACTTGGTGAAGGGGGGAGCCTAGTAAACATAATATTCTTCATGTAATTATAGATTAATGATACCAAAAAAAAAAAAACACATTTTGGTACTGGCTAAGTTCCTGCTTTAACATATGTGCAAATCAGCATCTTTCTATAGCTCATTCAATTTGGGTTGGCTAATTCATCAAAGTAGAGAAGATGAAAAACTCCACAAGAGCACTGCCAGAGACCACGAACCAAAAAAAGTTGCTTAACGCGTTTTGGAATGGTATATGCCCTTGGCATGACATTGAATCCTTTCTTGTTGGAGAAGATAATAATCTAACAAAAATTGTGCATGTTAGAAAACAGAAAATTGAGCCAAACAAGTAGAATAGAGTCCATTCTGGTTCTTCATGGGTATCCCTTTCCTGGAACAACCAATGGCATTTCTTTCTGGTCTACCAAAGTAGTTACTGGGTACTAAGTTTCATAGGGTATTCATTTTGTTTTCCTTATTATATTGTGACCCTCTTCAGGAACAGCGAGTGACTATGTCTTGTATTTCTTTTGTATCATCTCAAGTGCTAAGGATAGCAAATACTCTGACCCCACTTATTTATGAACTTACAGTTGTGCTGCAAAAATGTAAAAAAGAAGTGAAGTACTGCTTTAACCGGTGAGCCTACTCAGCCCAAACAAAGCAACCAGAACAATGCTCAACATGAAGGATGGGAAAGTCTCTGATGTCAATACCCTAAGACATTGAAAAGTATGACCTCCACATATAGATTGAGAAATTTAAGTAGAACTAGAGTGGAAAAATCTATTTAGGGGAGAAAAAAGGAGGGTTCATGGCCATAGTAAACAGTTAAGAATTACAGGAAAGGAGTGTTGTTATGCTTTTAATGACTTTTAAGGAGCTTTTAAAAAGAGTGTTATGTATTTTTATGGCTTTTAAGGAGGTTTAGAGGCATAGCAAATGAAGTGAGATCTGATGCCTCTGTAAAGTAGAAATATTTAAGAAGTCAGCAAAAAACAAAAGAGTATTTGTTACTTTAATAGCAAGTCACTTGACAATTTTCATTTTACACTTTTAAATACAAAGTGATTCTGATTAAAGTATTAGTATATTATCATTTAATTAATGTTTAGAAAAATAACAGACTACCTCAACCATGTCCAGCATTTAAAACAACTTTAGAAGTTTTTCCATTTCAGATCATGTGAGAAGATCACAGGGATAAAACAAACACAACATAAATTCCAATGAGAAAAAAAAAAGAGAAAACAAGAGCATCCAACTTTGGTGCACATGTGCACATCTGTGGAGAAAAGTGAGTAATCCCTAAGAATCTGCTAAGAACTTTTTTTTGGGATGGGGAAAGGTTCCCATAATCAAAGATTAAGGAAGTTTAAGGAATGCCAAAAAGGCTCCCCTACATTTGGGATAATAATAGTAAATGTGTGGGGAACAATAAAATAAGCCGCCTGCTTTGGAGAGCTGCCACAGTCCAACTTGAGGAAACTTTAGTGATTTTGGGAAAGTGATATGGCAGAAAGAATAATCAGCTTGAAAACTCAAGCTGGTGCAGCTTTTAAGCACCATGACATATTAGAACATGCCTGTTTTACATTTATTTTCAATAAAATAGGACAACAGTGTAATGAATTTACCTTTGGATTCTTGCCCTCTTTGGCCAATAATGCCCGAAGTCTTTCTTGTGAAGGGGGTGCAATGAAGATAATATATGGTTTTAAGTCTGAATTCCGGAGAGTCTTCAGTGACTATAAAGAAAAGTATTTTGGACCTTTAAAATAATCCTCATCGTTTAATGACTTCCCAATAATGTACTTGGAATATAATAATGTTATTTAAAGAAATTATTAGCTGAGAGTGTTCCTAAACATCTTTATAACATATAATTCACAGTATTTTAAGATCCTACCATTCACTGTAAGAATATATTATGTACCTGTTAACACACACACAAATACTGGATTGTTCTTTTTATGTAATGAAATAAAAATGAATGACCTTTATTACAATTATGTGATGCTAAAATGCTCTGCTAATAATATACAGATTGTAATGACCAGATCAATTAGACATGAGCAGTCACCTTACCATTTGCCAGATCTAAATGCAAGAAGAGTCAAGAGAGAAAAACTTGACATACACATACAAAAAAAAATTCTGGAAAAACACATCCAAAAAAAGGTAGACTCTATCTGAATTAGGAGATTGTGGTCTTTACCTTATCTTTGCCACTGCATGACTGTTATGTCTCTAAACTGAAGCATTCTACCAAAATGGACATTATAGGGACATGCCCTTTTCTATCTAAAAACATTATTAAGACAATATGCTTATAGTACACTTTGATAAATGTTAGCCCAAGTAATACAGAGAATTCTGGAAGGAATTTAGTAAAAACATTAATACTTCTCTTAAATCAAATGTTTAAAATTATTAACTAATAGAGACTAAGCTCTTTTGTCCACTAAAAAAGAAAACCTAATTACTACTTCAGGAAAGCCATTTTAAGAGCCAGTTCTCTTTTATACACATCTCCTTAATGACCACTGCCTATGTTTCCCAAATTGACATTGCAGATCCCACCACATGAAGGAAAATTTTATGAAGCGATATAGTCTAGAAAAACAAAAAAAATTTCCAGAACAAACACAATCTCAAAGACCCAAATTTCTAAAATTATTTTTAATGGAAATCTAAGAAGCATTTCTTAGTAATTTTTAAAGTTTTTGCTTAGCCTGCCAAATAAGAGAGACCAATGGAGCTTTTGTTATTTAGATGCACAACCAAGCATTAACTATGATACTTGCTAATACTTGAACTATGACATTTCATAAAAATGACCTCTAAAAACTCTTAATTTTTCTTAATCCAAATCAGAAAAGAGAACTTCATTTATACATCTAAAATACCTAAAGTACTACCAGTACTATAGCTACTGTATTTTAAATTTCAAAAAATATATGTACAGGCATATATATATATATATATATATATATATATATAGGTATGTACCTATTATTCCCTGAGGAAAATGAAAAAGATTTAGCAACCTGATTTCACATAGGAAATCAGTAGGAAAAACCTGTATGAGAACTTGAATAGGTCCTGTGGTCCTTGGACCAAAATATAGTTTCCACTAAATTATTCTGCAAAAAGAGCCCTTAAGTTCAACACCCTAAACCAAAATAGCTTTACCTGTGTACGAAGACTTAAAAGACATATTTTGCCAGAGTTGATCACTTGCCGCACAGAATCTATGCTGGTTCCATACAAATTTTTCTCAAATTCACCATGCTCAATGAACTTTCCAGCTGCTATGTCTGCCTCAAATGCTTGCCGTGAAACGAAGTGGTAATCTTTACCAGCTACTTCATGGTCTCGCCTACTCCGAGTTGTATCTAGGCAAACAAAATAATGTAAAAATAATGGGCACAGGTCAGAGTAAGGATAGGGGTTAATTCTGCTGGTCAGAAAAAAGTTTTTATTTTCTAATAGAGATTATAAAATAATGAATTGAGGAAATACTAAGAGACCCTGTATTTAACATTGGTTTTATTTCTAGATTGAGAAAGAACATAATGTGTTGTTAATATCTTACTAGTAGTTACATTTAATTACCTTAATACATTTTATACTTACACTTTAAAAATTACTTCATCTTCCATTTAGAACACTACCACTCATCTTTTCCTCAAGTTTATTTCCATAAGATTAAGTACTATATAATCTTTAAACAGAACTGTATTCAGAGATTAGGTCTAAATTTCTACCTTTTGCATCAGTTTAAAAAACAAGGAGATAATTTTATATTGAACACGGTATTATAAGAAGCCCAAATTGAAATTTATTTAGAAAACAG
Source organism: Manis pentadactyla (assembly GCF_030020395.1). Taxonomy (NCBI): domain Eukaryota; kingdom Metazoa; phylum Chordata; class Mammalia; order Pholidota; family Manidae; genus Manis; species Manis pentadactyla. The sequence continues at coordinate 33,925,329 of NC_080029.1, forward strand.
TACCATCCTTACTCTTAGGAAAAACTGAAATTTCTCAAGAATGATTATCTTGAGTAATAAAGTCTCAAAAGATTTTGGTTAAAACAAAGTTCCTCTTTCTGGACAACCATGTTTTGATGAAATAGGTGAAAAATTTCCCTACACAGGTTCTAAGGCTGTAAATTGAAAAGCACAGGAGAATGGGAATACATCCAAACTTACGAGGAACTGCAGATGCAAAGCGGTCTTTTTCTTTGTTCATAAGCCTCTGACGCAACTCATTCTGGCCACAGTTCTGTGGACCAATCAAAACAATAGGTCTTTTCCTATTTGCTGGCTGATGATAAAGCGACATTTCCTCATACGTTAAGATCTCTTCATTGTCATAATCTTTGAAAAAGAAAGTTAAGTCATGCAGATAGAATTATAGCCTTGTAATAAAGATATACTTAGATCTCCCAAAAAAATGAAAGAAGTACAATTTATTATCATTAAAAATGCTTAACTTTTTGGATCAAGGTAGTAGTACTGGGTAGGTATTATGAGTGTTTTCCCATGTCATTATATCCTTGACAGGATACTATAAAAGTAAATCAGAGAATATATTAATTTTTCTAGAAATGTTTACTGCTTCTCATTTCATATTGTGCTAGAATGTTTAATACAATGTAACTATACTGATTCTTATGTAAAATAGCTAGATTGCAACCAATCACAGAAAGTGGGGTACCAATGGATAATCTGTCACTGTTGTAAAATGCCGATGTAATACTTTACTTAGAGGGTTGGTTTAAGGATCAGGCATAATGTATATGCTAAGCACATACCTGGCATAGACAAACATTTACAATTAGTGGCTACAACTAGTGTTATCAGAGAAAGTTGGAATACTTTTCTGTGATTATGTAACTTAAAAACAGGCCATAGCTGTGTTATCCAAACTTCCTGCATTTATATTTATTCTGGAATACTAATACTAACCTGAGGTCATGATTCAAGAAAAAGTCTAAGTTATGATAGGTGGGGTAATGTTCCTAAAGCCCATAAATCTAGATAAAATCAGAGATGTCAAGTGGTAAGAACAGAAGCAGACAACCAGCAACCTGCTATCTTCTCACTCTATTACTTCACCTGACTGGGAAAGAACATCAGACGTGTAGTCAGACTCTCTCAGCTTTAAGTCCCAAAGAGGCAGGAAGAAAGACCACCTTAGTCTTGCCAGTGCTTGGAACACAGCACAGAATAGGAATCCAAACTACAGTTGCCTAAATTCCAGCTCAACCAAATATTAGCTCTGAGAACTTGAGCAGGTCACTTTAATATTGAACTTCAATTTATTAATCTGTAGTCTCAAGGAATTTATTGTGAGAACTAAATGGATGAAGGTTTCTAAAGCATACAGCTACTGCCTGTGGAAGAGAACAGTTATTGTAAATGATAGTTACTATTAATAAATATATTATGATTATACCATGATGAAGAGAAATTTAATTCCTTCCCTTCCTAAAATGTTTTTCTCTCTAAAATATCTGAGTTCTTTCTTCTAACACATACAACAAGGCTGTGGCAGTATTTTCATTTATAAAGACATAGTTTATAACCTGTAGTCTTTAGATTTGCAAGTTTTCTATAGTATAATAGCTATAAGAGCTGAACCAGTCAACTTCGATGTGTTTCAAAAGATTAAGAAACTGATATTTATCACTCACCCAAGTATAGAGGAAGGGATTAAAAATTCAGTACATCTCCTTAGTTACATGATCTACAAATTAGCACTAAAGATGTTTACTTTGGAAAATATTTTTTATTAAAGTAGATCAATCTTAGGTTTAGTTTATATGGAAATTTTCAGTAACCTATAACATTTTATCTTCATCAGTTTAATCTGTGCTGCCTAAAAAAAAATTTTGAGGTATTGAGAAAATAAGCCTGGTAAACTTATGAAAAATTAAGAAGTGCCTTTGCTTTATTTTTGGCTTGTTTTTATAACATGAACCAAAGCAGACGTGGCAAATGCTAATGCCTGTAAGGACCAACCAAGAAGGTAATGAAAGCAGTAAACTAGGGTAGGTTCCTAAAAAATCGTATGTGGTGAAGACTGCTGAAGTAAGACAGTAGGTGCCTTGTATGTAGTCAACAGCTATCACTCAGGTCCAGCAGATTGTATCACTTGGGAATACAAGCCCAGTATTATTAGAGTTTTTTATTACAAGTGAAACTACAACTTAAAAAACTGTTAATCTTAGCAATAAATTAAAATAAAACAAAAAACTCTCTTGTGTGCCTGACTTAGCCAGCAAGCATCAGGATTTGTGGAATACATTGCCTTGGTGACATGAGTTAGTGTAGACAAAATATTTGTTTTTTTTATTTAAAACACAGCTATAATCTTAGAATGTTAAAAGTATGTATTAATTTTGTAAATAAAGAGTTTCAGTAGGAAAAAATAAAAAACTATCAATGTAACACTATATATGCTAAATCATTCTTTAATTTTTGTATCAGCTCTTCCCAGAATTCAAAATACTGCATGATTCTTAGGATTCCAAAAGAACATAGTTTCTGCTAAATGACTTTTTTAAAGTACATATGTTATATTAAGAGGCAAAACAGGACTAGAAATAAAACTCCCTGAAAGTATTAGTTTAATTTCTTCAAGTGTTCGATATGGACCCCTTTCAGATATAATCCAACTATATGTGAGAGTGGAACTTACCATCATTTTTATTGGCATTATATAAAACCTTTTTCCTCTTCTTTTTATTCTTCTTTGCACACCATAGTTTTCCTGTTGAACAACCATAAATTGAACTATAAACATTGTATTTGTTTCCTTGGACAAAGCTCTATTTCAAACTGAAGAATTCAAAATAGTTTTAAATTTATATTTATAAACACTTATTACATTGTGCACAGAAGAATTATTTTTCAGGTATTCACAATTTTCCATGAATCTCACAGTATAGACAATTTTTAACACTTAGTCCTTTCTTTCCAGTGCTAAGAGAATCAGTTTTGCCCTTCATATCATTCTTGTCATGGATACATCTTTCTTGACAGTTCTAACTGATATGTAAGTTTAAACAGTTCCAGATAGAGACCTAAGAAACCTCTAATAAATATCAAATATTAAGAGTCCAACCTGATTTTTCTGGCTCTTTATCTTCTTCAATGGTTTGCTTCATGGCTTCCCTTTGCTGCTGAAAACTTTTCCCTTAATAGCGGAAAGGAAAGGGAGTAAAATATTTAAGACAAAAGGACAGAAATATTTAAAAAACAAAACAAAAACAAAGGAAAACACCTTAAGTAACTTCATCACTTATAGTTCCTAAATCCTCCTGCCACCAAATTGGAGTATGTCAGCTATAAGTCACCAAATGTTTAAAGTATTAAGTTTCAACCTCACTGGCAACCAATACTAGAACACGTAACTAGAATTACTAGGATATATATATCTTTAATAGATATTTGTATGTATATATGTTACATATTAGAAAAGACAAATACTAAACCAGTGTTAGAAAATTTAATAGTTCAGTTTTTGCAAAGATTTAATTGAGCATTTACTACTTGGAAAACACTATGCTGGATCTTACAGTGGTTCTGATCATTTAGAATTATCTCAAATCAAGCAAATTAATTCTACGAGTTAACTTTCCAAAGAGTATGTGAACATTCATCACTTTATTTCAAGACACCACTCAACATATTCCTTGCATTTAATGATTTTTTGCTTCTACCTTTAAGCTATCAATGATACAAATAAATGAAAAACATGTTTTTCCTCTCAGAATTAAGATTTTAATATAGGAGGCTTTGAAGGTTTCTGACCATCTTTTTTTCAGTCATCTACCGTAAAATCAAATATATTTCTTCTAGAGGGTAAGAGTGGTTTTACCTAATTCTGGATTAGAGTTCTACTTTTACATTTAATTCTATTTCAAGCCAAGGATTCTTAAAATTCAACAAGTAAATTCCATCTATGTTAGGAAGATCCGTAGAATTTAGTGCATTTCATGTGAACACAAGCAAAAACATTAACGTTGAGTATATACACATATGAAGCACTAAAGGAACCCATGTTATCTCCAGGAGCTGAACAGATCGCATCCTTAGTAAAATAAGTAACTATGACTAGAGGGAAAATCTTTAAAGAGTTAAAATTTAAAAATTAATATTTGACTTTAATAGACTTAGAAAACAATAGGGAACAAAATAATTTTAATCCTTTACATATTTAATACATTATAGTTATATACTTCCATGACACATTTTTATAGTATGCAGGTACATAGACTATTTTTGCGATATTTGGAAATAGTCATTATGACCTCTTAAATATTCTTCTAATTCTAACAGAAAACCATTACCAAACTCAAATTAAGGTGGGTCCATTTATTTGTAGTATAAAAAGTCTTAAAAATGTTATCACTGAAATCTTACAAATGTTATCAGTGAAATCTCCTTAACTCATCTATATACTTTCAGAAACTCAATGCAATTAACCAATCAATAAACACTAGTTCTAAATATTGATGGGCTAAGGCTGACATGGTGAGAAGATATCAAATTAATACTTGGCACAGGTACTTGGTAGAACCATGATGGTTGCCCAATACTCCAGGATTTCTAGAGGAACGTCTTGTAACAGTTACTGTGAAGAATCTAGGGTGGAGCATCATCCTCCAAACTTTAAGAGACCTATTCCCCCTTCCTTGAAATATGACTGAGGACAGACAAAATTTGTTTCCAGCTTTTGGGTTTTTAAAGCAGTTAATGTGTGGCATTCTGTGATATTATACACATAGAGAACAGATGTAAATATTACACTGAAATTTTTTGTCACTCAGAAAAATCTCCTTGGTTTAGTTCCAGGGATAGAAAAGAGCCCTTCTAAACTGTTCCAAAGTCTTTAAGAAACTTCCTCTGTTCTACATATCTATACATATATACCACATATACAATAGTATTTTTTAGAATTGTTTTCACTCCCTCCTTTTTCCTTCTATACTATTATAGTCAATGCAATCTAAGCCACAACTAGAGAAAGTTACAGAAGAACCTTAGAAGATCTTATTCAAAGCACCAGTTCTGGAAGAACTTTTTTTAAAATCACCTTTTACTTATGAAACTAATAGATACTGCCCAGATTTAAAAAATAAGTAAGATGCAGTCACTGGCCTCAAGAAGTTTACAAACTGTGAATAAATGGTACGAAATACTATAATAAAGATACACAGATATAATATCATGGAAGTATTATAAAGTAGGGGACACAGAAAAGGAAAAAAATACATATTGTTTTATATTAACATATAAATAAGCTATTAATGGATATGCTTTAAAATCAAGTATGGAAGAGAAGCTTACTGAAGTACTAAGCAAAGTGCCTTATACAGTGCCGATATAAAAATATTTGTTGAATAAACTGATGAATTATTATCACTTCACCCTATTCCCATTTTATCATACTGTAAGTATTCCTTTACCTTCACTAATATGTTATTATACTTCCCTTGTTTCTGTTTCCATCATTCTACCCAACCCCCAATCCTGGGAACTGTAGGAACAATTTATAGGAAAAATTACCATTAGACATTTCATTCTATTAATTAACATCTTCACTCTAAGAAACATATTCCATTAAAACCCTTTACGTTCAATGTGAACTAAAGTTTTACTTTAGTCTAAGTTAGAGACAGTTTTCTTCAATAAATAGGAGACACCCTATCGCAATCCTAAGAAATCTTAGAAGTGATAAATTCAGTGGCCTTACTCTCCTGATTCCTTATAAAGTGATGCATCTTAACAAATTCTTATGTAGAAATCAAGTTTGATGCCCCAATTGATGATAACCTCCTGTTACATTGTAACACTGCCTTGAATACTGGGTAGACTTAATGAGACTGCAATGAATGTAACACAACATGGGCCAGGTTGATGAGATTTTATCACAACCCTATACTGAAGCCTGAGAAATTGGTCATATTTATATCAAGATATTTATGCAACAGATACAACTTAAGAACCCAACTACGTGAAAAAGTAATTACATCATTTTCTAAAAGGCATGAAAAGTTTTTTCTGTTAAGACTTGTGTTTTCAATGTTCTTTTAGCTATGTACTTTCTACTATACTGGATCTTACCTGGAATGAGCCCAGCTAGAGGCTGATTATCTTCATCCCCTTCTCTGTAGGCTTGCCACCAATTTGGATCTTCCTGACTGATCACATGAAGAATATCTCCTTTTTGAAAAGACAGACCTAACTCTCGACATGGAACGTAAGGGTCATCTGAGGGATCATAGTCAAAATGAGCTTTTACGTGTATCTAAAAGACAAAGGGCAAAAGTAAGAACTGTAATAATGATGAAATAGCAATGCAAAATATTTAGCATAACTACAATAAAAATGTGATTTTTCATTAGTGTAAAGATATTAGAAGTTGAAGAAGGGAGGATTAGATAAATAACTACTTTGGGGGCAGTGTTTTCTTAGGCTCATCTGCTTTCTTCAGTTATGTTCACCTTTCTCTGTTGATTGTAAACATGTACAATAAAGAGCACGCAGAGCTCTGTACCATTAGCCACTAACAAGCTAAATTATGTAATAGATTTTATACTTCTAACAGGGAAGTAAATGCATTTGACAGCAGTGGTTCTCAACTTTTCCTCCTACCCCAGTTATCTTTATAGGCTGTAAACATCCTTAAGCAACCAGTTTAAAATCTGTAGAATTTTTTGCAAACACATAAAGCACATATATAAACAGTCGGCTCCCTGGCCTGCTTCCCCACAATAATTATAACTATAACCCAGTATCTCCTTAAAATTCTCGACTGACATATTCAATTCTGTGTACTCATTATTTCCACCTGATAAGTCCTCAAATTTTCTTCCCTAATCTGTTTTTCTTCTAGATTTTCCTTCAGTAAGTAGTGTCATTACTCACTCAGTTGTTCAAGCATCCTTGCTTCCTTCCTTTCCTTAACCCTGTACACTCATTACAAGGTCTGTCATTTTTACTTTCAGAACATAGCCTGGTTCATTTTCTACTGCCAATGCTATCACTGACATTTAAGCCATTATCGTATTTTATAGTGACTTCAGTGACAGTTTCCTGTAACTCCTTGCTTCCATTATTGGATCTACTAATCCAATATCCACACAGCCAGAAGTATTTCTAAAAAATACAAATCAAACATAGTACTGGAGGTCCTAGCCACGGCAATCAGACAAAACAAAAAAATACAAGGAATCCAGATTGGTAAAGAAGAAGTTAAACTGTCACTATTTGCAGATGACATGATACTGTACATAAAAAACCCTAAAGACTCCATCCCAAAACTACTAGAACTGATATCGGAATACAGCAAAGTTGTAGGATACAAAATCAACACACAGAAATCTGTGGCTTTCCTATACACTAACAATGAACCAACAGAAAGAGAAATCAGGAAAACAACTCCATTCACAATTGCATCAAAACAAAATAAAATACCTAGGAATAAACCTAACCAAAGAAGTGAAAGACTTATACTCTGAAAACTACAAGTCACTCTTAAGAGAAATTAAAGGGGACACTAACAGATGGAAACTCATCCCATGCTCGTGGCTAGGAAGAATTAGTATCGTCAAAATGGCCATTCTGCCCAAAGCAATATACAGATTTGATGCAATCCCTATAAAACTACCAGCAACATTCTTCAATGAACTGGAACAAATAACTCAAAAATTCATATGGAAACACCAAAGACCCCGAATAGCCAAAGCAATCCTGAGAAAGAAGAATAAAGTAGGGGGGATCTCACTCTCCAACTTCAAGCTCTACTATAAAGCCATAGTAATCAAGACAATTTGGTACTGGCACAAGAACAGAGCCACAGACCAATGGAACAGACTAGAGAATCCAGACATTAACCCAGACATATATGGTCAATTAATATTTGATAAAGGAGCCATGGACATACAATGGCGAAATGACAGTCTCTTCAACAGATGGTGCTGGCAAAACTGGACAGCTACATGTAAGAGAATGAAACTGGACCATTGTCTAACCCCATATACAAAAGTAAACTCAAAATGGATCAAAGACCTGAATGTAAGTCATGAAACCATTAAACTCTTGGAAGAAAACATAGGCAAAAACCTCTTAGACATAAACATGAGTGACCTCTTCTTGAACATATCTCCCCGGGCAAGGAAAACAACAGAAAAAATGAACAAGTGGGACTATATTAAGCTGAAAAGCTTCTGTACAGCAAAAGACACCATCAATAGAACAAAAAGGAACCCTACAGTATGGGAGAATATATTTGAAAATGATACATCCGATAAAGGCTTGACGTCCAGAATATATAAAGAGCTCACACGCCTCAACAAACAAAAATCAAATAACCCAATTAAAAAATGGGCAGAGGAACTGAACAGACAGTTCTCCAAAACAGAAATACAGATGGCCAACAGACACAAGAAAAGATGCTCCACATCGCTAATTATCAGAGAAATGCAAATTAAAACTACAATGAGGTATCACCTCACACCAGTAAGGATGGCTGCCATCCAAAAGACAAACAACAACAAATGTTGGCGAGGCTGTGGAGAAAGGGGAACCCTCCTACACCGCTGGTGGGAATGTAAATTAGTTCAACCATTGTGGAAAGCAGTATGGAGGTACATCAAAATGCTCAAAACAGATTTACCATTTGACCCAGGAATTGCACTCCTAGGAATTTACCCTAAGAATGCAGCAATCAAGTATGAGAAAGACCAGTGCACCCCTATGTTTATTGCAGCACTATTTACAATAGCCAAGAATTGGAAGCAACCTAAATGTCCATCAATAGTTGAATGGATATTTCAGCCATAAGAATAGTTGAATGGATATCTCAGCCATAAGAAAAGGGCAAATCCTACCATTTGCAGCAACATGGATGGAGCTGGAGGGTATTATGCTCAGTGAAACAAGCCAAGCGGAGAAAGAGAAATACCAAATGATTTCACTCATCTGTGGAGTATAAGAACAAAGGAAAAACTGAAGGAACAAAACAGCAGCAGAATCACAGAACTCAAGAATGGACTAACAGGTACCAAAGGGAAAGGGACTGGGGAGGATGGGTGGGTAGGGAGGGATAAGGAGGGGGGAAGAAAAAGGGGGGTATTAAGATTAGCATGCATGAGAGCGGTGGGAGAAAGGGGAGGGCTGTACAACACAGAGAATACAAGTAGTGATTCTACAACATTTTGCTATGCTGATGGACAGTGACTGTAAAGAGGTTTACAGGGGCGACCTTGTATAGGGGAGAGCCTAGTAAACATAATATTCACCATGTAAGTGTAGATTAATGATAACAAAAAAAAAAAAAAAGGCAGTTCCTGTGTGGTGACCTCCAATGAGTTCTACACAATGGTATAAAGGGCATATAAAAGTGTAGGCAAAGGGTCTGTTTGTGTTTATACAGAGGATCAAAGCCTAATTTGGCTACCCCAAAAATGAACTAAGATACGATATGAAAAAGAACTTCCAACATCAGCACTCTCTGGAAGACTCATGCCAGAAGATGATCATCAAAAAACCCCAACAAAGATCCACACACTGCTACAGGTATAGATCCACTCATCCTACCAGTTCCTGGACTTGCCATGGGAATGAAGAAGGAGATATCTAAGCTGGCCTGTGCATACAGTAAAACAACAAATTTGACTGGATCTATACTGTTGGAACTCAACCAAGGATTAGGAGAAGTGCAAATTGTAGCGCTCCAAAATCTTACAACTACAGACTATTTACTGTTAAAAGAACATATGGGATGTGAACAGTCCCCAGGAATGGGTTGTTTTAATTTGTCTGATTTCTCTCAGACTGTTCAAGTTCAGTTGGACAATATCCACCATATCATAGATAAGTTTTCACAAATGCCTAAGGTGCCTAACTGGTTTTCTTGGTTTCACTGGAGATGGCTGGTAATTACAGGTATGCTTTGGTTATGTAACTATACTCCTATTATGTTAATGTGTGTGCACAATTTAATTAGTAGTTTAAAACCTATACATGCTGAAGTTACTCTACAAGAAGATATGTCAAAGAAATAATCAATCTTCCCATGTTTTCTTCCGCCTGCTACTTCTATAGCTTTTCTTCTTCCTTCCTAATTACAACCCTTAAATAGAATTCGTGCCTCATATCGAATTTACCGAGTATCATAATTCTTCCAAGTGGTAAAGATACCTCAAGACAAATGCTGGGCATAGAAGCCACAGGGCATAAATATGCAAAGAAATAAAAAGCTAACCTTTTCAAACAATAAGGCTTCTCTCTCACTTACCAACTTTACATTTCCCTGTATGGCCCCGGAAGATGACTGGTTAGCCAGAGACGGGTAAGATTCCTCAAGGGAGGAACAACCTAAGACAGGCACAGTCTCAGGGGGGCCATCAGGTGAGAAATTGGGGATCAACAGAGGTGAGGCTTAGAACCTCAAGAGTTCTAAGAGAAATTTCTGTTCTGAGAGAAATCTTCTGCATACGTGGATGTTTTATTGCCCTTGTCTAGCTTGGATTAACACATAGTCTACAGGCACACACCTGATCATCTACATTTGCTCTCTTACAACACTAAACTATGTTTTCTACCTTTATCTTGTATCTACCTACCACTTCAGCATTTTATTAAAAATAATAATAATAAAGAGAGAAATGTGGTATCCACATATAAATCAAGTATAAAAACCGAATGAGTATTCATATTTGAACTGACTGTTTATAGTTCATAATGCATGAGCAAAACCGAAAGTTTCTGTGATGACTGCCCTTGTACTGTTCACCATGTAATTTATTCACTATGTAAGAATTTGTTCTCCATGGAAGAACTTGTTTGTTATGCTTCAGAAGATTGGAGACTGATGAAAATTAGGCTTGGGGTGGATTAATGACTGTGCATTGAGCATTGACTCCCCTATACAGAATTTTATTGTTGTGAACAACCATTTGATCAATAAATATGAGAGATGCCCTCACAAGAAACAAAACAAAGCAAAAAAAGTACACACTTCCAATGGTAAAATAAATAAGTAACCGGGATGTAATGTATAGCATAAGGAATATAGTCAAAATATTGTAACAACTTGGTATGGTGATAGCTGGTACCTAGAATTATCATGTATATAAATGTTGAATCACTGTGTTGTACACCTGAAACTAATGTAATGTAATACTGTGTGTCAACTACCACCCTTCAATAAAAAATAATTATCTACAAAAAAAAAAGAAAAAAAAGACCTAAAAAAAAAAAAATACAAATCAGATCATGTTAGTGCATTTAAAATCCAAACTCCCTTACATGGCCAAGGAGACCTACCTGACCTGGTCTTACCTATTTCTCTATCCTCATCTCTTAGAATCCCCTCTGCACGCCTCTACCCCACTACTCTGCTCCACTCCCATAGGCTTTCCAAACACAAAGTGGTATAGAAACTTAAGTGATTTCAGCATTCTCCTATCCTAAGCCTTCAAGTTCCCCTTAACCCACATTTCTCTCCTATCTTCCCAGCCCATACCCCACAAATCAAGAGGCTTCAGTAATACTCCCAATCTTAATTAAAGCAAGGAAAAGTCTTCTATAGGTAAAGGTGACCCTATAGCAATTTCAATACTAAAGTCTCATAATATGATTTTATTGTACTCAGAACCCAGACTCACTATCATATATATACCTAATACAAGGTTAATTCATGTGTAGCTGTAATTTTCTATCATGTTCTTCTAATCATTTTCTTTGGACTGATAAGACATAGTAATGTTGAAACATTTTAATATTCACAATGGCTTTGTGAGACATTACCTGTTATACTACATGGCATTTAACAGTGTAGGTTCTGGAATAAACATGAGCTCTAAACGTGATTCAGTCACTTTCAACAGTAGGCTTGGGCAATTAACCTTTCCAAGTTTTAGTTTCAATGCCCATTAAATGGGTATAATAAAGATATTTATAGTTCATAAGGATGCTGTGAGGATTAAATGAGATAAAACACACAGAACAATCAGTACCATGCCTGACACAGAAAAATTGTAATAGATCATATTTATTGGACAATCAATAATCTCTTAGTTTTCTAGTATATATTCCATTACTAATAAGTAGCATAATTCCCCCTACATTTCAATTTACTCCTGTTAGATTGGGGCACTGGCCTAGATGAAAAAATACCTGCAGCTCAAATAATCTATTCCCCCCCTCCATAGTATTTCAATTGTATTATGGAATAATCTAAAGTTTAACATACTTGTCTGTGGATTCCAACCGTTTCTTCTTTAAATCAATGTGGAGAGAAGGAAACCCCACAGTATAAAAAAAGTGTATGTTTCCTGGGACAAATGTACCAGTCACGCAGAAAGTAAACTACAGAGATGCCAAGTCTCTTGCCCTCTGTGACTGATAGAGCAGCCATTGGTTGTTATGTGTAATACAAACAAACTTAAATAAGGGAGTCCTTTTGACAATTTACTCTTACCATTCATGACATTATAATTCAACAAGTGATTGTAGTGGAGTTTCAGGTAAAACCTATTTCATTTATCTATCTTACATACATGTTTCTAACATCACAGAACATGATCAGAAAAATACCTTTCACTGCTCTTTCTGGATGCTGACCTGAACCATAATGATGCCCAACAAACTGGTTTTAATTTCTTAAAAATCACTAATCCTGTAATTATTCTACACAAGCCAACTAAAATCATTCCCTATCCCTGTTTTCTTTGTGGAAACCTTTAGTGCAAGCTTTAATAGTAATTCAACTTAAGCCAATTATGTTTGATAACAACTTTGCAAGAGCTATTATTGCAATTGAGTGCTCTTTGCAATGAAAGGAAGATATAAAGGGAAAAAATCCCATTACATGTATCATTGTTTCTATTTATTTTTATTTTTTATTTTGGTATAATTAATATACAATCACATGAGCAACACTATAGTTACTAGATTCCCCCCATTATCAAGTCCCGCTACATTCCCCATTATAGTCACTGTCCATCAGCGTAGGAAGATGTTATAGAGTCACTACTTGTCTTCTCTGTGCTATACTGCCTTCCCCGTGCCCAGCCCTACATTATGTGTACTAATAGTAATGCCCTTTTCCCCTTATCCCTCCCTTCTCACCCATCCCCCCCAGTCCCTTTCCCTTTGGTAAGTGTTAGTCCATTCTTGGGTTCTGTGATTCTGCTGCTGTTTTGTTCCTTCAGGTTTTTTCTTTGTTCTTATACTCCACATACGAGTGAAATCATTTGGTATTTGTCTTTCTCTGCCTGGCTTATTTCACTGAGCATAATACCCTCTAGCTCCATCCATGTTGTTGAAAATGGTAGGATTTGTTTTCTTCTTACGGCTGAATAATACTCCATTGTGTATATGTACCACATCTTTTTTATCCATTCATTACTTATGGACACTTAGGTTGCTTCCATTTCTTGGCAGTTGTAAATAGTGCTGTGATAAACATAGAGGTGCATATGTTTTTCAAACTGGGCTCCTGCAGTCTTAGAGTAAATTCCTAAGAGTGGAATTCCTGGGTCAAATGGTACTTGTTTTTTTTAGTTTCTTGAGGAACCTCCATACTGCTTTCCACAATGGTTGAATTCATTTACATTACCACTAGCAGTGTAGGAGGTTTCCCCTTTCTCCACATCCTCTCCAACATTTGTTGTTTGTCTTTTGGATGTTGGCCATCCTAACTGGTGGTATGAGGTGATATCTCATTGGTTTTAATTTGCATTTCTCTGATGATTAGCAATGTGGAGCATCTTTTCATGTGTCTGCTGGCCATCTGAATTTCTTCTATGGAGAAGTGTCTGTTCAGCTCCTCTGCCCATTTTTTAATTGGATTATTTGCTTTTTCCTTGTTGAGGCACATGAGCTCTTTGGATGTCAACCCCTTATCAGATATGTCATTTATGAATATATTCTCCCATACTGTAGGATGTCTTTTTGTTCTACTGATGGTGTCCTTTGCTGTAGAGAAGCTTTTTAGTTTGATACAGTCTCACTTGTTCATTTTTGCTTTTGTTTCCCTTGCCCATGGAGATACATTCATGAAGTTGTTCATGTTTATATTCAAGAGAGTTTTGTCTATGTTTTCTTCTAAGAGTTTTATGGTTTCATAACTTACATTTTGGTCTCTGATCCATTTCGAGTTTACTTTTTTTTTCTATCATCCTCCAATTTTTATTTTGCTCCTTTGTAATTATATCTACATCCACCCTTGTCAACAGGCAAGAAATTATTTGATATCATTATACATTATATATTATGTTGTTATAAATTAGCTTATGTTTTCTGTAATTTTTAAAAATTCATTTTATTATTATTAATCTACAATTACATGAAGAACATTATGGTTACTAGACTCCCCCCTTCACCAAGTCCCCCTGCACAAACCCCATTACAATCACTGTCCATCAGCGCAGTAAGATGCTGTAGACTCACTACTTGTCTTCTCTGTGTTGCACATCCCTCCCTATGCCCCCCCCCCACATTATACATGCTAATCGTAAGGCCCCTTCTCTTTTTCCCTGCCCTTATTCCTCCCTTCCCACCCCTCTTGCCCAGTCCCTTTCCCTTTGGTAACCATTAGTCCATTCTTGGGTTCTGTGATTCTGCTGCTGTTTTGTTCCTTCAGTTTTTCTTTGTTCTTATACTCCACAGATGAGTGAAATCATTTGGTACTTGTCTTTCTCCGCCTGGCTTATTTCACTGAGTATAATACCCTGTAGCTCCATCCATGTTGTTGCAAACCGAGTTTACTTTTGTGTATGGAGTTATAGACAGTAATCCAGTTTCATTCTCTTACATGTAGCTGTCCAGTTTTGCCAACACCAGCTGTTGAAGAGGCTGTCATTTCCCCACTGTATATCCATGGCTCCTTTATCATATATTAATTGACCATATATGCTTGGATTTATATCTAGGCTCTCTAGTCTGTTCCACTGGTGTATGGGTCTGTTCTTGTACCAGTACCAAATTGTTTTGATTACTGTGGCTTTGTAGTAGAGCTTGAAGTTGGGAAGCGAGATACCCCACTTTATTCTTCTTTCTCAGGATTGCTTTGGCTATTCAGGGTCTTTTGTGGTTCCATATGACTTTTAGAACTATTTGTTCCAGTTCGTTGAAGAATGCTGTTGGTATTTTGATAGGGATTGCACTGAAACTGTAGATTGCTTTAAGCAGGATGACCATTTTGACAATATTAATTCTTCCTCCCAAAGAGGATGGGATGAGTTTCCATTTGTTAGTGTCCTCTTTAATTTCTCTTAGGAGTGTCTTGTAGTTTTCAGAGTATAGGACTTTCACTTCCTTGGTTAGGTTTATTCCTAGGTATTTTATTCTTTTTGATGCAATTGTGAGTGGAATTGTTTTCCTGATTTCCCTTTCTGCTAATTCATTGTTAGTGTATAGGAATGCAACAGATTTCTGTGTATTAATTATGTATCCCGCAACTTTGCTGAATTCCATTATTAGTTCTAGTAGTTTTGGTGGATTCTTCAGCGTTTTTTTATGTACAGTATCATGTCATCTGCAAACAGTGATAGTTTGACTTCTTCCTTACCAATCTGGATGCCGTCTATTTCTTTGTGTGGTTTGATTGCCGTGGCTAGGACCTCCAGTACTATGTTGAATAAAGGTGAGGAGAGTGGGCATCCTTGTCTTGATCCTGATCTTAGAGGAAAAGCTTTCAGCTTATTGCTGTTAAGTATGATGTTGGCTGTGGGTTTGTCATATATGGTCTTTATTACATTGAGGTACTTGCCCTCTATACCCATTTTATTGGGAGTTTTTATCATGAATGGATGTTGAATTTTGTTGAATGCTTTTTCAACATCTATGGAGATGATCATGTGGTTTCTGTCCTTTTTGTTGATGTGGTGATGTTGATTGATTTTCGAATGTTGTACCATCCTTGCATCCCTGAGATGAATCCCACTTGATCATGATGTATGATCCTTTTCATGCAATTTTGATTTCGGTTTGCTAATATTTTGTTGAGTATTTTTGCCTCTATGTTCATCTGGGATATTGGTCTGTAGTTTTCTTTTTTTGTGGTGTCTTTGTCTGGTTTTGGTATTAGAATGATGCTGGCTTCATAGAATGAGTTTGGAAGTATTCCCTCCTTTTCTATTTCTTGGAAAACTTTAAGGAGAATGGGTATTATGTGTTCTCTAAATGTCCGATAAAATTCAGCAGTGAAGCCATCTGGTCCGGGGCTTTTGTTCTTGGGTAGTTTTTTTATTACAGCTTCAATTTTGTTGCTGGTAATTGGTCTGTTTAGATTTTCTGTTTCTTCCTGGGTCAGTGTTGGAAGATTGTATTTTTCTACATTGTTTCTATATTTAAAACCTCTTGCTACCCGTCAAATGCTGTATTTTTAAAAAGTGCAAATCTGGCATTTTTTCTTTTTCTTTCTCTCTCTCCCTTTCTTTTTAAAGCCATGTAAGTAAGTACATATTCTGACCCTCCTCTGTTGAGTCTCTGCAGACCAGAGTTACTTTAGAAGTACAGGGCTTGTTCACAGGAGAGAGACGTGAAAAGACACAGTGAACTGAGAATCAGGCTGTTGGAATTCAGAGACAAACTATTTCCTCTTTTCTCTTCCTACAAAGAACCTTAAACAAAAGGAAGGCTGCAGCTGCAATACCAACTTCAATAAATTTCATAAATAATAAAGGGAAAACATGGAATGACAGTGTAACTGTTATAAAATATTGAGAAAAATATGAAACTGTTTTCTTTCAAACTGTTATGATTTTATAAAAGGTAAAAATAGTAACAGTGTAATACATGTTAATTCAGTACTTGGCAGTCTATGATTTTTTAACAGCTCTATTGAGATAAAAGTCATCCATGTACAAAAATGTGTGATTTTTTAGTAGATTCAGAGTTGGGCAACCACAAACAATTTTAGGATATTTTTATCACCCCAAAAAGAAGCCCCATATTGATTAGTAATCACTCAATTCCCTCCCCATTTTCCACCTCCACACCCAAGGAACTACTAATATTTTTTGTCTCTATGGATTTACCTATTCTGGGCATTTCATATAATGAGCTAGTAAATGGCCTTTTGTGACTAGCTTCTTTCATTAAGCATAATTTTTCAATGTTCATCCATGTAGCATATATCAGTACTTCATTCTTTTTTATTGCCAGATAATATTCCACTGTATGGATACACTGTTTTGTTTCCCATTCATCAGCTGGCAGACATTTAAGTTGTCTCTACTTTGTGGCTATTATGAACAATGGTGCTATGAACAGATAGAATTTTTATATGGATGTATGTTTTCAATTTTCTTGGGTATATATACCTAGGATCTATAGAATTTGCTGGATCATAAGGTAATAAATTCTTTCCTTTAAAATGGCTGGTTGAGTAAATGTTTAATATAATGAGCAATACACATCTTAAAATAAGAGTTGTGCATAGATTGTAAAAGCACTTTTCTCCTACATTAAGTATGTTTAGGTTAAATCCACCTATGACAGAAAAAGATAAAGTTACAAGTCATAAAAATTTCTGAAGAGAAGAATTTTCTTTTCACTCTTCAGAGCTTACTGAATTTGAAATACTGGTATTGCATATTTATTTAAATAAAAACTACTGAATTTACCTGCCTTGAGTGCAGGAAATATTTAGAGTGATATTTCTGATTTACAATAAACATCTGTATGCAAGTTTTTGTGTGGCCTTAAGTTTTCAATTCCTTGATATTCACCCAAATAAGCTGAAAACTTATGTCGACACAAAAACCTGCACAGGGATGTTTATAACTACCTTTGTTTGTAACCACCAAAACTTGGAAGCAACTAAGATGGCTTTTTGTAAGTGACTGGATGAATTGTTGTATATCCAGAAATGGAATATTATATTCAGTGCTAAAAAAAGAAATGAGCTATCAAGCTATGAAAAGACATGTAGGAAACTTAAATGCTTATCACCAGTGAAAAACGCCAATCAGAAAAGACTACATATGGTATGATTCCAACTGTCTGACATTGTGGAAAAGGCAAAGCTGTGGAGATCAGTGGCTGCCACGGGCTGTGGAGAGGAAGTGATGAACAGGCATAGCATACAGAACTTTTTGGGCAGTGAAATTATTCTGTATGATACAGTAGTGGATACATGTGAATGTACATTTGTCAAAACTCATAGGATGTACAAAACCAAAAGTGAGTCCTATTGTAAACTATGAACTTTGGGTAATAATGAAACCACTGATTCGCTGATATAACAAATGTATCACTCTGGTGAAGGATGCTGATAGGTTGATAGTGGTGGGAGACTGTGTACATGGGGGCAGTATGTAAGTGGGAACTCTGTACTTTCTGCCCAATTTTGCTGTGAAACCAAAATTACTCTAAAAACTAGTTTACTAATTAAACAAGAAGCAAACAGTAGCCATCAGTAAATAATCAACATAAAAAATATCACTTACTACTGTTTCTTTAGCAGGAGGAGGCTTGATCTGTTGACTGGGAATCAGAACAAATGTCAAAGTACCATGCATATCAGACTGTAATAGAAAGATTCAGTTATTTTTTAAATCTGCATTTATGAAAATAATTCCACGATTTTATGTTATTCCCTAAACTGGATGATTCCAGGACACCTAGGAAACTTAAAAAATTTGGTAACGATAAATATCCCTTCATGAGGAAGTACAAATTATGCTTTTCATGGACTCCATTATATTATAGCTAGTCAGGAATATGGCAATCTGCAATTCTGGTGCACTGGGGAAAGCCACTTAGATCGTACGTCTTTGGTTTTGGGCTTCCATTCTGTGTAAGTTTAGGAAGACTCCAGAGTGAAGGGTTCAAAGAAAACTCAGTGCTATAACAATTCTGGGTCATCAATTTGACACACATCAATTTTTAAAACAGTATTATTTAAAATAGTAATTGTGACTAGCATTAGAAAAGTGAGGCAAATATACAAAAATTCTCACTTTTCAGATACCTTGTGCCTGCCATTCTTCTATTTTTAACTGTAGAGTCTTACAGCTTGCTAGTTCACTGTTATTTCCCAGTACACCATAGACTACCTTGTTCAGATAACTCCAGCCAAGACAGTAATGACAGCTTCGGGTTTTGAGATAGCAGGAAGCAATGTTTAACTTACAGGCAGCAGCTAATAAAAGAAGGCCCAAAAATGATGACCATTGGTGCTTGGCTCTACCAAAGCAATGAATGTGATTGGGTGGAATATGGCTGTGAGGATGTTCTACAGATTCTTCAACAGACATTAGCAGATAGGAGAGATTCTATTATAACAATTGATGCTAAGTAAATAAGAATATATATATTTGGTTTGTGGGTATATACGAAGTGATCATAAATTGCATCAAAAGTGGACTATAAGTGGCTTTGAGATTATACCAGCACTGTCTAACAGAACTTTCCATGATGATAGGAAATTCCATATCTATACCTTAAGATATGGTAGCCATTAGATACATACTGTTCTTGAGCACCTGAAATGCAGCTAGTATGAACAAGGAACTGAATTTTAAATTTTATTTAAACTGAAATAACCAACACATGTAGCTTAGCTAGTGGCTATTATACGGAACGTGTTGATCTATACCACTGCTATCTATTATCTATTATCTAACATTGTTAAAGAAACAGCAATCAATTATAGATAATAAAAACCAAAATGAACATAAAGTAATGAGGCCATGGACTTTGTTACTGTTTCCCTGGCAGCTGGCACATAATAAGCACCAAATAAATATAGGCTGAATGAATAAGTTATATTAGTGATGTCAGAGGCAAATAAAATATACACTGCTCAAAATTATAAAAGTATGTGCATTGAACATTGACTCCCCTATACAGAATTTTATTGTCGTTAACAACCATTTGATCAATAAATATGAGAGATGCACTCACAAAAAAAAAAAAAAAAAAAAAAAAAAGGACAGACTTCCAATGGTAAAATAAATTAGTAACCGGGATGTAATGTATAGCATAAGGAATATAGTCAAGATATTGTAACAGCCTGGTAGGGTGATAGCTGGAACCTAGAATTATGTATATAAATGTTCTACCACTGTGTTGTACACTTGAAAGTCATGTAATGTAATACTGTGTGTCAACTACCCTTCAATAAAAAATAATTATTAAAAAAAAAAAAATTATAAAAGTATCAGTAGTGTCCACCCAAAATAAAACTTTCCTAATAAATATTGTGGAAAAAATTATAGCATGTGAAAGTTAGGTGAGAAATTGTCTAGCAGTCTTATTTTTTAATGCTTTCACAATTATCTCCTTCTGAAGTCTAATAACAGAGAACAGCTTTTAAAAATTGATGTTATTCTTCCACCTGTGTCAACTTACCAACAAGTCAAAAACCTCATTGACATCTTTTCCCCGAATTTCAATGCCATTAATCTCTAAAACTTCATCTCCTTCATGTAACAGACCACTTTTCTCTGCAGCACCTCCTTTTACTATCCGACTGATGATGACAGAATCCATTTCATTACGAACTGTAGCACCCTAAAAAATTCATTATCAAATTTAAAAAAAAACCTTTTCTTCATCTTTAAATTGTTATTTTTTCTATCCAAAAATATTAGTTTTCATCTGAGAAAAAAATTACACAGCTAGAGTAATCATGGTAATTAGGTTTGAAACCTGACCATTTTTCCCATAACATTTTTTGTTTCAGAAATATTCTATTCATTAGAATTTGTAAATCACGCAGAAGTTTTGAAGCATACAACAGCAGAAAAGTGCACTTGCTTAAAAAACAATGTGAAGACCTATAATCAAATTGTTCTCGATATGCTGGATGCTATTCAAATGGTTATACTATATTTAGGTGTAAGTAGTGAACGTGACTTGTAACTATAGAAGTCCTTTTATAAATTATAAAATTCAATGAAGGAATTAATAATGTGGTTGATTATCCAAATGTTAAATATTACAGTTGCATCCATTTCAAATTAAAATGTATTAAACATTAACATTTTTTACACAAATTGGAAGCACCATTGAAATTTGTTCAAAAAATGGAAATATGAAATATAGAATAAAGCTTGAAAGTAAACACACCTCGTAACATTTTTCTCCTAAACTTATATTTTAAAATGTCATAGCTTTCCCAATTTCTTTTTTCTGGAGAGGGAAAAAACTAGTTACATAAACTGCCCATAAAATATGGTCCCTATTACATGTACTACGCTACACAAGACACAATTTGAGACATCAAGATTCAAGAATATTTCTGTGAAAATAAAAGAAAATTAAGGCAATGATAGAGTAAGAAAAAAGACTGAAAAACGATTGATATATAAAAACTATACAGCAAATAATACTAAAGGTTTATATACTTCTAAGTATAGGTGAAATGAAATAATTGTGTTTCAATAGATTTAACTGAATGAAGAGATCAGAATTTCTAATTATTATTTTTTATTAAGGTATTGTTGATATACACTTTAATGAGTGTTTCACATGAAAAACAATGTGGTTACTACATTCACCCATATCATAAAGTCCCCACCCATACCCCATTGCAGTCACTGTCCATTAGTGTAGTAAGATGCCACAGATTCACTATTTGCCTTCTCTGTGCTACACTGTCTTACCCGTAATCCCCCTCACCATTATGTACTAAACATAATACCCCTCAATCCTCTGCTCCCTCCCTCCCCACCAGCCCTCTCACACCCCTCCCCTTTGGTAACCACTAGTCCCTTCTTGGCGTCTGTGAGTCTGCTGCTTCAGTTTTGCTTCATTGCTATGTTCCACAAATGAGGGAAATTATTTGGCACTTGTCTTTCTCTGCCTGGCTTTTTTCACTAAGCATAATATCCTCCAGCTCCATGCATGTTGTGCAAATGGTAGGATTTGTTTCTTCATTATGGCTGAATAGCATTCCATTGTGTATATGTACTACATCTTCTTTACCCATTCATCTACTGATGGACACTTAGGTTGCTTTCATTTCTTGGCTATTGTAAATAGTGCTGCGATAAACAGAGAGGTGCATATGTCTTTTTAAAACTGGGATTCTGCATTCATAGGGTAAGGTCCTAGGAGTGGGATTCCCAGGTCAAATGGTATTTCTATTTTTAGTTTTTTGAGAAACCTCCATATTGCTTTCCACAATGGTTGAACTAGCTTACATTCCCACCAGCAGTGTAGGAGGGTTCCCCTTTCTCCGCATCCTTGCCAGCATTTGTTGTTCTTAGTCTTTTCCATGCTGGTTATCCTAACAGGTGTGAGGTTATATCTCATTGTGGTTTCAATTTGCATTTCTCTGATGATTAGCAATGTGGAAGCATCTTTTCATGTGTCTGTTGGCCATCTGAATTTCTTTGGAGAATTGTCTCTTCATATCCTCCGCCTAATTCTTAATCAGGTCATTTGCTTTTTGGGTGTTGAGGCATGTAAGTTCTTTATATATTTTGGATGTTAACCCCTTGTCAGATATGTCATACAAACATATTCTCCCACACTGTAGGATGCCTTTTTGTTCTGTTGATGGTGTCCTTTGCCGTACAGAAGCTTTTTAGTTTGATGTAGTCCCATATGTTCATTTTTGCTTTTGTTTCTGTTGCTTGAGGAGATGTGTTCAGGAAGAAGTTGCTCATGTTTATACTCAGGAGATCTTTGCCTATGTTGTCTTCTAAGAGTTTTATGGTTTCATGACTTACATTCAGGTCTTTGATCAATTTTGAGTTTACTTTTGTGTATGGGGTTAAACAATAATTCAGTTTCATTCTCTTGCATGTAGCTGTGCAGTTTTGCCAACACCAGTTGTTGAAGAGGCTTTCATTTCCCCATTGCACGTTTATAGCTCCTTTATCATATATTAATTGATGATATATGCTTGGGTTTATATCTGGGCTTTCTAGTCTGTTCCATTGATCTATTGTTCTGTTCTTGTGCCAGTACAAAATTGTCTTGATTACTGTGGCTTTGTAGTAGAGCTTTAAGTTGGGAAGCATAATCCCCCCAGCTTTATTCTTCCTTCTCAGGATTACTTCGGTTATTCGGGGTCTTTTGTGGTTTTATATGAATTTTAGAAATATTTGCTCTAGTTCACTGAAGAATGCTGTTGGTATTTTGATAGGAATTGCATTGAACCTGTACGTTGCTTTAGGTGGGATGGCCATTTTAATAATATTAAATCTTCCTAATCATGAGCATGGGATGTGTTTCCATTTATTGGTATCTTCTTTAATTTCTCTCATGAGTGTCTTGTAGTTTTCAGGGTATAGGTCTTTCACTTTCTTTGTTAGGTTTATTTCTAGGTATTTTATTCCTTTTGATGCAGTTGTGAATGGAATTGTTTTCCTGGTTTCTCTTCCTGCTAGTTCATCTTTAGTGTATAGGAATGCAACAGATTTCTGTGTATTAATTTTGTATCCTGCAACTTTGCTGAATTCAGATATTAGATCTAGTAGTTTTGGAAGTGGATTCTTCAGGGTTTTTTTTTTTATGTACAATGTCATGTCATCTGCAAACAGTGACAGTCTGACTTCTTCCCTACCAACTGGATGCCCTTTATTTCTTTGTGTGGTCTAATTGCTGTGGCAAGGACCTCCAGAACTATGTTGAATTAAAGTGGGGAGAGTGAGCATCCTTGTATTGTTCCTAAATTTAAAGGAAAGGCTTTCAGCTTCTTGCTGTTAAGTATGATGTTGGCAGTGGGTTTGTCACATATGGCCTTTATTATGATGAGGTACTTGCCCTCTGTACCCATTTTTTTGAGAGTTTTTAGCATGAATGGATGTTGAATTTTGTCAAATGCTTCTTCAGCATCTATGGAGATGATCATGTGGTTTTTGTCCTTTTTGTTGATGTGGTGGATGATGCTGATGGATTTTCGAATGTTGTACCATCCTTGCATCCTGGGATGAATCCCACTTGGTCATGGTGTATGATCCTCTTGATGTAGTTTTGAATTCACTTTGCTAATATTTTGTTGAGTATTTTTGCATTTACATTCATCAGGGACATTGGTCTGTAGTTTTCTTTTTTTGTGGTGTCTTTGCCTGGTTTTGGTATTAGAGTGATGCTGGCTTCACAGAATGAGTTTGGAAGTATATTCCCTCTTCTTTTACTTTTTGGAAAACTTTAATGAGGACAGGTATTAATCTTCACTATATGTCTGATAAAGTTAATCAGTGAAGCCATCTGAGCCAGGGATTTTGTTCTTAGGTAGTTTTTTGATTATCAGTTCAATTTCCTTGCTGGTAATTGGTCTTTTCAGATTTTCTGTTTCTTTCTGGGTCAGTCTTTGAAGGTTGTATTTTTCTAGAAAGTTGTCCATTTCCTCGTTTATCCAGTTCGTTAACATATAATTTTTCATAGTATTCTCTAATAATTGTTTTTATTTCTGTGGTGTCTGCAGTGAGTTTTCCTTTCTCATTTTTGATTCTGTTTATGTGTGTAGACTCTTTTTTTCTTGGTAAGTCTGGCTAGGGGTTTATCTATTTTGTTTATTTTCTCAAAGAACCAGCTCCTACTTTCATTGATTCTTTCTATAGTTTTATTATTCTTGATTTTATTTATTTCTGCTCTAATGTTTCTTATATCCCTCCTTCTACTAACTCTGGGCATCATTTGTTGTTCTTTTTCTAGTTTCTTTAATTGTGAGTTTAGACTGTTCATATGGGATTGTTCTTCTTTCCTGAGGTAGGCCTGTATTCCAATATACTTTCCTCTTAGCACGGCTTTTGCTGCGTCCCACAGGTTTTTTGGTGTTGAATTATTGTTGTCATTTGTCTCCATATATTGCTTGATCTCTGTTTATATTTGGTCATTGATCCATTGGTTATTTAGGTGCATGTTGTGAAGCCTCCATGTGTCTGTGGGATTTTTTGTTTTCTTTGTATAATCTATTTCTAGTTTCATACCTTTGTGGTATAAGAAGCTGGTTGGGACAATTTCAATCTTTTTGAATTTACTGAGGTTCTTTTTGTGGCCTAGTATATGATCTGTCCTTGAAAATGTTCCATGTGCACTTAAGAATGTGTATTCTGCTGCTTTCGGGTGTAGAGTTCTGTAGATGTCTGTTAGGTCCATCTGTTCTAATGTGTTGTTCAGTGTCTCTGTCTTCTTACTTATTTTCTGTCTGGTTGTTCTATCCTTTGGAGTGAGTGGAGTGTTGAAGTCTCCTAGAATGAAGGCACTGCATTCTTTTTCAGTTTTTAACTCTGTTAGTACTTGTTTCACATAGTAGGTGGCTCCCGTTTTGGGTGCATAGCTATTTATAATGGTTATATCATCTTGTTGGATTGACCCCTTTATCATTATGTAATGTCCTTCTTTGTCTCTTGTGACTTTCTTTGTTTTAAAGTCTATTTTGTCTGATACAAGTACTACAACTCTTGCTTTTTTCTCCCTTATTACTTGAGTGAAGTATCTTTTTCCATCCATTCACTTTTAGTCTGTGTATGTCTTTGGGTTTAAAGTGAGTCTCTTGTAGGCAGCCTATAGATGGGTCTTGTTTTTTTATCCATTCAGTGACTCTATGTCTTTTGATTGGTGCATTCAGACAATTTACATTTAGGGTGATTATCGAAAGGTATGTACTTATTGCCATTGCAGGCTTTAGATTAGTGGTTACCAAAGGTTCAAGGTTAACTTCCTTACTATCTAAGAGTCTAACTTAACTCAGTATGGTATTATAAACACAATCTAAAGGTTCTTTTTTCCTCCTCCTTCATTCTTTATATATTAGGTATCATATTCTGTACTCTTTGTCTATCCCTTGACTGACTTTGGGGGTAGGTGATTTAAAATTGCATTTGCTTAGTAATTAACTGTTCTACTTTCTTTTCTGTGGTTTTATTACCTCTTTTGACAGCTATTAAACCTTAGGAACACGTTCATCTAAAGCAGTCCCTCCAAAATACACTGTAGAGTGGGTTTGTGGGAGGTAAATTCTCTCAGGTTTTGCATATCTGAAAATTGTTTAATCCTTCCTTCAAATTTAAATGATAATCTTGCCAGATGAAGTATTCTTGGTTCGAGGCCCTTCTGCTTCATTGCATTAAATACATCATGCCACTCCCTTCTGGCCTGTAAGGTTTCTGCTGAAAAGTCTGATGTTAGCCTGATGGGCTTTCCTTTGTATGTGATCTTATTTCTCTCTCTGGCTGCTTTTAACAGTCTGTCCTTATCCTTGATCTTTGCCATTTTAATTACTATATGTCTTGGTGTTGTCGTCCTTGGGTCCTTTGTGTTGGGATATCTGTGGATCTCCATGGCCTGAGAGACTATCTTCTTCCCCAGATTGGGGAAGTTTTCAGCAATTACCTCCTCAATGACACTTTCTATCCCTTTTTCTCTCTCTTCTTCTTTTGGTTCCCCTATAATGCGAATATTGTTCCATTTGGATTGGTCACACAGTTCTCTCAATATTCATTCATTCTTAGAGATCCTTTTTCTCTCTGTGCCTCAGGTTCTGTGTATTCCTCTTCTCTAATTTCTATTTTATTAATCATCTCCTCCACCATAGCTAATCTGCTTTTAAAACCTTCCATTGTATGTTTCATTTCTGATACCGTGTTCCGTAATGACTGGATCTCCGACTGGAATTCATTCCTGAGTTCTTGAATATTTTTCTGTACCTCCATGAGCATGTTTATGATTTTAATTTGGTATCCCTTTCAGGAAGATTCATGAAGTCGATTTCATTTGACTCTCTGGTGTATTTATGATTTTGCTTTGAACCAGATTCCTTTGACGTTTCATATTTCTATGTGGAGCCCTCTAGTTCCCATAAGCTCTACTCTCTGGAGCTGCTCATCCCCTGGAGCAATGTTGGGGGTTGCAGAGAGGCAGTGCTGGGGAATGGGGGGAAGAAAGAGATGTTTCCTGCTTCCTGGTTGTGATGCCTGTCTCCATTGCCAGAACCAGTAGGCTGAGCACACAGGTATAAGTCTGTATGCTTTGTGTTTGTAGCTGCCGTAGGCAGGGCTTCCCTCTGGCTGGCCTGACGCCAGGGCAGAGTTTGCCAGTTTGCGAGCCAGGTGCAGTCTGGCCAGGAGCAAGGCGCAGCAGGCTGCCTATCATGGTGGGGGGCCTTGGAGCTGCTTAGGTGGCCAGGGGGCTGGAGTGCCTAAAGATCGTCTCAGTTCCCAACCTCCTGGGCAGAGTGCACCCAAACAATTTTGTGTACCTGTCCTTTCTTTCTCCTGAGCAGTAAGCTCTGTGCAATCCTTTCCCCTTTAGCAGCCCTCTCGCTTTTAGGAAGTCTCTCAGACTGCCTGACCAGATTAGCCAGATATGCATCCCTGTTTTCCACAAGCAGCTGGAATCTCAGTCTCTGCAGGTACTCTGCCTGTCTTAGCTTTCCAACCCCCCTAATCACCAGAGCACTATGCAATGTGGGTTTATGCTCCCAGAGCAGATCTCCAGAGTTAGGTGTTCAGTCCCAGGCCTCCACTCCCACCCCGCTCCATTTCTCTTCCTTCTACTGGTGAGCTGGGGTGGGGTAATGGCTTGGGTCCCACCAGGTCACGGCTTTGGTACGTTACCCTTTTCTGTGAGGTCTGTTCCTTTCTTCAGGTGTATGCAGTCTGGTGCAGCCTTCTTTCCTGTTGCTCTTTCAGAATTAGTTGTATAAATTATATTTTTGTATTATATGCGGTTTTGGAGGAGGCCTGTCTTACCTCCCATGCTGCCATCTTTTTCTAATTATTGTTTTCTTTTAAAAGCTGGGAGAATTATGAAGCAGAACACTTGTCCCTTCCTTGTTCCTCAACCGTTACTTCACAAGCTATTATTTTCATCCAAGTATGAGTGAGGAAAGATGATGAACAGATTTTCCTCAGCTGAATAATTAATATGATCAAGAACATAAAATAATTTCAACAAATTAACCTCAAAAGAGAAAAACTATCAGAAATGTAATGGGGTCTTCAAATATCTCAAATATCTGCTATTCACAAGATCTCTGTGCAGAAAGGATCTGAGATCAGAGATGCAAAACACTTACCAATGGAATATCTCGAGCCTTTTCTATTCGAACTATTTTTACAGTCTCTCCTCCATACTGGCCAATGCTTTCATAAACTCTTTCATCTGTAATGGGCTCTAGCTGCATTTCCTGCTCAGCAACTTTATCATGGGCTAGTAGAAGTGCCTGTTTCAAAGAAATCCATTGCATTTTAAGTTACAGTATGATCTATTTCTGTAGAGATTTTAACCTTATCACATACATAGTATTGTAGTCATTACACCTTTACAAATAGTGCTATAATTATAAATGCAAATCTGTTTCCAAACTTTCCAATGAAGTACACACACTGTATCTTTTATAACTAATAATAATTAAATATGTGTTAGGCATAATAGGGTATACTTTGGGTTGGGTTATGGAAGTCTAAAATGCTTATTAAGCTTGATAAAAACCAAAATAAATTTAAAGGCCCAGCACCATAGATAACTAAAATTTATGGAAATATAACCAAAAAAAAGGGTAAGAATTTTTGTAAATAAGTTGTTTTAAAAACAATATGGTTAATTTTAAATATGAAAATACATAATCCAACAATAATAATTTTGCAGTGGGAGTTATAGACAATCAAAACAGGTTAGATAGTGTTTGAGGTCTCTTTTAGCTCTAAGAGACTTTGACTCAGAGACTTTGAATGCTGAAAAAAGGCACATATATAAAGCCCTGTCCATTTTCCACCTGAATATGTGGGGCATTCAGCAAAGCAGTTAGTTCTTGTCCTTCCTTCTGGTGGATTGGCTTCAAAACAGTCTGTACCTAAGAAACAAAAAGATTATTCTTCTAGGTCATAGGAAATATTACCAGCATCTGTACAGGTATTAAAAAAATGGTACAATTAAAAATAATAAAAACCAGTTGTAAGAAAGAAAACACTAAGAAGAATTATAAGAAAAAAACGTACTTTTTTCCTACCGAGTTTTTAATCATTAATCATGGTTAACAATAGCATTCCTTATTAAAAAATAAGAAAAAACAAAAAAACCAGTAGATAAGATTTTGATATTTACATCTAGGAATGAACTGTTTCCTTCTTGAAAGTTCCTCCCAACATACTATAAAAAAGACTATTAATGATTACATAAGGGAAGAAAAACTTTCCTAACAGTTATCTTGATATTTTATAGTTTTCAAATATGTTTATGTAACTACATTTTAAATCAGAGATAACATTTTAAAGAGTTATGAGCTAACAGGATAAATTTATATGATAGTTATGGAACCACCACCATACTATAGGGAATTACATTAAAAAATTTCCTGAAGTCAAACAATTCTTGAATTCCTAGGATAAATTCCACTTGACTATGAATTTTTTAGCCTTTGTTTCCTTATCTGTAGAATGGCACCTACCATTTAAGGTTTTTAAAAGATTGAGATAATCCATACAAATTGCTTAGCACAGTACTGAGCGCATAATAAATTATTACTTTGAGATATTTCTAAATGTTATTTGTTTTAAGATTTCTACATTTATGTTCATAAACTGGATTGGCCTCTACTTGGTACAGTCATGTATACTGGTTTACAAAAGTACTGTCCCAATTTTAGCAAATAGGTTAAACTATCCTAGTACAATGATCTGGGAAACAGTCTATTTATGTGTTAAAACAGCTTATCCAACCTAAGAATTTTATGTTCCTTTATATTTTAATAGAGCTTGTACATAAAATTATCTGGACCTGCTAGCTTTTTTTTTAGGGGAGAATTTCTACCAATTTTATCTATAGTTACTGTATACTTTTATTTTGGCTATTTTTTTCTTTAGTCACTTTTGGCAATTTACATTTTCTTAGAAAAAAATCACCCACTTGACAGCACTTTGACATTAGTGACAGAGCTGTAGTTGTATAATTCTTAATCTCCTGTATCTACACTCATGCTCCTTTAGTCTTTCCTAATGTTATCAGTATTTTTTCTTGATCTAACTTGTCAATGGATTCTCTATTTCTTTGTACTTTTCAAAGCACCAGCTTGTTAAATCTACTGTTCCTTCTATTTAAATAACTTAATTCTTTTCTTCTGCTTTAGTTTATTTCCCATTTCTATTTCTAATCATTTGTTCAATTCATTTATTTTCAATCTTTTTCTTCTACCATAAGTACTCAAAGGTACAAATTTTGCTCTGTGTACTACTACTCCCGAAAGATTACACTATGTATGTTCTCATTGTCAACAACTCTAATTTTTTCCCCTTCTCTATTTTCATTCTCAAATTATCCACCAAAAAGAGTACTTTGCAATAATGCAGATAACAAAAAGCAAAATTATCACTATTAACAAAAACCAACGTAAGTAAATTCATATATAGAACGGTTTATAAAAGCAACTCGTCATTAAAACAGGAATTTAGTATTTCTCTAATACTTCTCGCGACTATTTTAAATCATTTTATTAGTAAATCCCCTATCAAGCCTAAGAGATAATAATTTGGGGATTAGCTCATTTGACCAAAAGTGGATCAAAAGCAATGACAATACCAAAATCAGTCTGTCCTCTGGTTTTACCTACTAGGAGAGTATGTTTCTAATTGTAGAGTTTTGTGTATAAACAGAATGGTATAGCAATTATTATCTTCTTCAAAAATTCCATTAAAGTCTTACTAATGGAAAAGCATAGTAATCCAAAATTGTGTGTAATTAAAGGCTGATTTTAAAAATAGGGTGTTTTTTCTTAAGTGTTACCAAATCTAGGTTAATCTAAAATGAAATTTATAGTTCCTGGTCATACACCTTTTGGTAACTGGAGAAAGTAATTCTGGAGGAGAAAGAAAATTCTGTATTAAAAAGGCATCAAGGTCATACAAAATGGACAAAGTTAACTCAATAACAACTTTGTGTACATTTTTCCTATTAAATCAGCTCCTAAACATCTCTGAGATCTTCCCTTCTAAGGAAATTTAGAACTCCTGTTAAGTGCTTATTTCCTTATCCCATTAATCCAGATGTTACCTATTTTAGTGTCAATATCCATCATTAGCTATTTCTACAAAGGCCTAAGGAATTAAAAGGCTATTCTTACATCCTACTGGCTCCTTTCCAGTGGCCTATAAACATGCTCAAATCTCTTATCGTTAAAAGGAAAATGCTCTTCTTGATCTTGTAGTCTTCTCAAGCTGTACTATTTTTTTCTCTATTTTCCTTCAAAGCCAAAATCCTTTCTTTTTTAAGCTAATTTTTTAAAGAAACACTATATGTTAAATGTGAAAAATCAGAAAATAGATAACCAAAAAGGAAATAAAAGCCATCATAATCCCCAAGTCCTAGGGATAATTATCTGGAATATATCCTTCTGTATTCTCTTACTTGTTTTTACCAAAATACTCACCATGAGATGTATATCTGACAGAAGGACTAGTAGATTAAGAACTTTAACAAGTCAGTAAGACTGACCATCTGATGTTCAAAATGGGAAAAAAATTTGTTATTTTACAAAGGAAGGTAAGGGAAACAGATGATATGAAAAAATGCTCAACATAAGGAAATGTAAACTAAGATACTATTACACATCTGCTAAAGTGATAAAGAAACAACCCAAATATCCACCAGTAGGTGAGTGGTTAAATATTCATACAATGGAACACTACTCAGCAAGAAGTTACAAACTACGGATAGATATAACACATGGATGAATTTGAAAAACTTGTGCTGAGAAAAAGAAGTCAGACAGAAAGCTTATCATCTTATTGGATTTATATTTCATGTCCAGAAAAAGCAAATTTGTAAAAACAGATCGGTGGATACCTAGGACCTAGGGAGTGAGAAGGAGATGGTCATTGTCTGCGAAGGACCATGAGGGAGCTTTGTGGAGTCATGGATGCTTCTATAACTTCACTGCAGTGGTAGATTATACAGGTGTATACATGTGTCAAAAAATATTGAACTATACAATAAAATGCACCCATTTTAAGTAGATGTAAATTATATATCAATAAAGCTGGTTACCAAAAGAGGTACACCCATAACTTCAAAGCTATGGGAACATCCTTATGTACATATCTTTTATACTTTAACCAAAATGAGAATAGGTTATTCATACTGTTCTATAACAGCATTTTGTAATTACTTTGATTTGATACTAATTATTAAAATATTTTCTTTTTCTGTCATTAAATGTTCAACTCTAAAACAGAAATATAATCATTTCATTTCTTGTTGGCTGTCATTCATGAGGCAAGCCCAAGCTCCTTAGTATTATCCTTAGCATCATGTGGTTCTTGCCTCTTTCCCAGCCCCATCTCCCGGCATTCCTTACATCTTAACCTTATCCAGCCATAAAACTGCATCTTGTTCCCTATATACACTG
This sequence comes from Manis pentadactyla, assembly GCF_030020395.1. Taxonomy (NCBI): domain Eukaryota; kingdom Metazoa; phylum Chordata; class Mammalia; order Pholidota; family Manidae; genus Manis; species Manis pentadactyla. The sequence goes on from NC_080029.1 coordinate 33,957,649, forward strand.
TGCTAATTCCCCACGATGACTGTGGTGATGTTAGCTTTCTAGCTACCTGACTGTCTTATTCTCTTTGCCCAGCTAACACATACTTGTAAGTCTCAACATATTTAATTTACAACTGTTGATGGGACTTGGTCCCCACTAGGCTGATGAGCTCATTGATGATGGAACTGTATTCAGCTTTGTATCCAGCTGTTGGCAAATAACACTCAATGTTTGATGAATTCAATAAAAGGGAGGACAGAAGTCATCCATGATGTCTCCTTTCCTTTTATTCACCACACAATAAAAGTATGTCCTATTAATTGTCTACTTAAATATTTCTTCACTCAATGTTCAACTGCTATTCAAAATCTTACATCTGGACAATTATAAGAACCTCCATACTTTATGCCTCCATTCTTTACCTCACACATCTTCCACATTGTTATCAGAGTAATACTTTAAATGGGAAGCCTGTTCATATCAGTCTTGTTTAAAATCCTTCAGCAGCTCCACAATCACTTACAGGATAACTGTGTTGCTTTAAACTTTTTAAAAGTGACCTTTCAAATTAAATTTGAAAAACAACTACCTAAATAATTACCTATCTACCACATAGAGAGCCTTGTCAATAATGTTATTTCTTTCAGTATGTCTTACATAAATGTTTGACCAGGATATCTGCATGTGTACAAATTGTATCTACATTTTAATAGGCATCATGTTGCGTAACAAATGAATCAAGGTTTTGTTCTTCAAAGTAATTAATTCAACCTATTTAAATTAGAAACAAATTCATGTTTTACCTGTTCCAATACTTTATATTTCTTGTTATCCTAGCTAGATCCTCCAGGAAAAACTGAATACTAGTGGTGAGAATCTTATAGATTCTTTGCCATATTTCAGGCTTAGAAAGCAATGTGTTGAGTGTTTCACCATTAAAATGCTCCCTATTGGTTTCTGATACTATTCTTTATCAAGTTAAGATGTATCTGGCTAAGAATTTTCATCATCAAGGAAAATATATTTAATTTTTTCTGGATGTTTTTTCTGGATCAGGCTGAACATATAGTTTTCTCATGTATTCATGTAAATTATTTAAAAATATTTACCAATATGGATCCATCATAAGTTTAAACTTATTCATATGGCCTAGCTGGCCTTCAGGATCTGGATTCTACCTTTTAAGATGATATCCTATTCTTACTCATGTTCAAGAAATATGTCGGGCTTTCTTAGTTACTACTGTCTTTATACCCTTTGCCAGTGGAATAGCTTTTCTTATTTCTTGAGTTTTGTGGTAAATTCCCAATCGTCCTTCAAGACTCAGAAAATTAAATTTTCTTCTCTTTCTTCCTCCCATCACTCCCTCATCACATTAATTAGTCACACTTCACTGTGCTCTTGGTACCTTTCTCACACTGCCAGCATAGTACTTCTCATTGGTTTTAATTGTTTACTCATTGTTCTTCCACAGTGATAACCTAACTCAACTTTCACTGGGTAATGGACATTTGAGTTGTTTCCAGTTTCTGACTATTACCTTGCAGCTAGGAACATTTGTACTTAAGCCTTTCAGTAGATGTCTTCATTTCTCTCAGGTTCATACCTAGAAGTGGAATTGCTGTGTAATAGTACAGAAGTTCTTTAGCTTTAGTAAATATTGCCAAACATTTTCCAAAGAAAGAGTACCAATTTTTACTCTACCAGTAATGTATAAAAGTTTCAGTTGCTCCATATATATATACCAACATTTGATATTCTACCCCCTCCTTCATTAATTTTAGTCAGTCTGATATCCATGCAGTGGCATCTCATTTTATTTTACTTGCATTTCTCTGTTGGCTAATGATTCTGAATATCCTTCCATACTTACTGGTCATTTGGATTTCTTCTTTTTGTGAAGTGTCTGTTCAAGTCCTTCGTCCATTTTTAATAACTGAGTAGTTTTTCTATTAGTTTGTGGGAATGTGTGATATATACATACATATATATTTATAGACATATACATGTATGTACCCCAATATCCCAAAATTAAATAATGTTGTCTTGAATTTTTACTGGATAAGCAAAAGTTCATTAAACAAAATCTAAGTTCTCAACTTCTTCTTAATAAAAGCACTTTAATGACCAAAAAAGTTGTTTTGCATTCATTAATAAATATGCTAGATTGTCAAAGATTTAATTTAGAGCTGAATATTTAAAGTTTTCACTGGCTTTATTATATATACTTAAATGTCTGCTATTTCAAACTATAAAAATAACACTTTCTAACCTTTAACACATTCTTTCACTAAATTCCTTGAATTTTTTTTTTTACTTAAAGTTCCATTTAAAAATGAGAACTGAAGCATGAGATAATTTCTTCTTTTAAATACTGCATATTAAAATAGGTGGAATTATGAATGTTAAAAAACAAAACATTAGATGATGAACAACTGGGCAACCTAGTCTTATGCAGGTCACAAAACCCCACCTGGCCTCAAAATTCAAATATCAGAACAGAAAGGTTAAATTAGGTGATTGGTAAGGTTCTTCCAGCTGTAAAATAAAGGAAATGAGTCCATTTAACTTTTAGAATTTTGTTATCAGATTTAATACTCTTCTTTGATGAGGTCTGAGTATGTACTTTTCTTAAGTGTTAAGTACTGTAAGTCAGGTCTGCCACACAGTTGTGTATGCACAACTCCAGGGCAGTCATTCACACTGCCGAACAACTGTGATTCTGTCTAGGTTTGTCACCTTGCCCTCATTTTAAGACCAGTCTCAGCCTAAGGTCACTATCACCCACACACACTGCACCACCAAGGCAATAAAATTCTCTCTTACTGAAGATATTGTAGGGAGGTGAAAGCAGACATCCAGAAAATCCCCTTGACATGGTACTCTTAATTACTAAGCCTGTGAATAAATTAGCTACCCTAAAATAGTATTTAAAACTGATTTTTTAAAGTCCTTTTCAACCATTTCTTTCTCTCCCAAAGCATTTACTCTTGAAGCTACTTCTAGTTCCTTGCCTCTTAACTATCAAAATCCTTTAAGCTGTGTTGCCTTTTTTATCATTTCCTTCCACCCTTTCTGTTCTTTGTCACTTTCCTCAACTGGAGCAATTCTGATGTCTCTTGCTTATCTCTTTCTTTTCCACCCATTGTCTTATTCAACAAAACAAAGGCCTGGTAGCTAGGTGGACAAACCTTCCTCCTAAAGATAGGGAAGAGAATGATTACAATTACTTATGTATTCATCCCAACCCTATATATGTGAATAAATAAGATCAAAGTAATGTTGGTCATTTCAGTCTGTGTAAGGAAAGTAATTTTGAGAAAAACCACCTAAACTCTGGTAAGAAAATTTCTTTAATTAAAAAATTTTGCCTATTTAATATATATTTTTAATAAGGTATCATTGACAAACAATCTTATGAAGGTTTCACATGAGCAACATTGTGGTTTCAACATTCACCCATATCAAGTTCCCACCCCACCTCCATTTGCATATTTAATTTTAATCATAAAAGATGAGGGCAAAGAATAGGTTTTACCTAGCTCTTTTAAACTCTGGTGAATGGAAAATTTCCTCTCTGGGAACAAGTCCTTAGGTCATTCTCTCCTATCCTGGCAAAACTAGACTTTTCTTAGCCACTCTTGCATATAGGATCTTTGCCCATCTTAGGCATCTACATGAATAAAATACATTCTGGGCTAATCTGAAATGTGTCTCCTAACCTATTTCATAGGTCTATAGCTCTGGAAGTCCCACCCTTCCCCCAGCCCATTTTCTGTCTTGTGTTTTGGTTCAATGAAAGAAATGGGCATGATGGGCTTGCTTCCAGAATTATTAGTTTTTACAACAACAAAATAACTTAAAATCATATTATAATGATAGAATGTCTACCCCAAAGAATAGGAAGTGGTTTATTTTAATTCTTTTAAAACCTTCAATTTAAAAGATGTGTACATAACACATTAAACGCTGAACATCAACAAGCAGCAGAAACTAGAACTTAAAAGCATGTTAATAAGAGCAATGCTCATTGTACATTAAAATTTAATTATTTGGGACTTCCTATACAGTTTTTGTACAATCAACAAACCTTTTAAGTTATATATTTATGACACCTGATTATCAGATGAAATATTATCAGTATTCACTTATCTCAATTTGTAATGTACAGTACTTAAAATAAAACTATACTATATTAAAAGCATTTAAAAACTGTGTTCCGAATACATACCTCTTGTGCAAGATCTTGTGCACTGGAGATAAGAGGAAATGGAGGACTGGCCTTGTTCATGTGTACTGTGACAGCATTGTGTATCTTAAATGCATTCTGGAAATCTTTATTTTGTACAAGTTGTAAGAGCAGTGAAATATCCTCCTGGCTCTGAGAATCTACCAAAGTATGTTGGATATGTTTAAGTGAAGAAAACAAGTCTTCCACTTCTAGTAGGAGAAGGAAAAGATACCAAAAATTAATTGTTTCTGTTTTAATTCAATGTATGTTTTAAGATAAAATTTCTTAAACCAATAACAATTTAAGTTTTCAAAAAAACCAAAACCTGCACATATTTTTGAGTGTTAACTCACTGGCATTTTACTGATTTTTAAGTAAAACCCCTTAAAAAATCATACAATAGAATATAATAACACTTCTATCACAAGTGTTTTAACTAATACACTCACTATAAAATGAGAGAAATCAAACAGTGAATAAAGAAATCTAGAACCCCTAATTGTCCCATCACCTAGAACTTTTTAAAAAACATCTTACAGCATTTCATTTTTTTCACTTAACAGTACATTGTTTTTCCGTATGACCAAATAGTTTTTAAAAAATATATAGTTTTTGATCCATGATACTTTTTTTTTTATCCATGATGTTCTATTACATGGCTAAATCAAACTAGTAATATCCATTATACTAAAGTTGAGCTTTCAGGTTGCTTCCAATTTTTTTGCTGCTGTAAAGTAATAAGCATTTCAGTACATAATAATCACTGCTGCATAGAAATTTGTATAAGATTCTATTATTTTCTTAAAATAATTCCTAGAAATAGAATTTTTAGGTAAGACTCTGACATCTTAAGGGCCAAACAGCTTTCCAGGGAGTTTTTACTAATTTATATCCTATTAGCAATATTTTCACCAATATTCAATATTACTGTATTAAAAAATCTTTAATTTCTTTAATAGAGAAGTTCACATTTATTCCTATTTACCAGGAACTTCTTTGGTGGTCCATAAAATGCTATGAATGTGTCTCCTAAAACTATACTGAAAACATGTGAATGTGTGTGTATACCTGTTCTTGTGTATATGTAACACATGCAGTTTTCTGGGAGACCATTATCTCAAAATAGTTAAGAACCACAGGTTGTCTTTTCCCTGCCCTGCAACAGGCAGATAGTATGCATGTGTGTGTAAACTTTGTCACATTTGTTGGAAATAGTTTTCTAATTTTTCCATTTATCTGTTAATTGTATTTGTGGCAGCTTTTATTGGAGAAGTCTTCAACTCCTGTGTGTTAAGAATGATCCATCTTTTCACTGTTTCTGTGCTTTACAAACTCCTTCCCCTGGATCATAAATATTTACTTACATTTCTTCTAGCTTCCTAGGCTTCTATTTCTTAATTAACTTTAATCCATCTGGAATTAATTTTGGTATGGATTTGAAAGGAAATTTTAATTTGATTTATTTTCTTCTAAGCGGTTAACTAATTACTCTAACACCTCTTACTGAATAATCCTTCCTTTTCCACAGATTTATAATACCACCAAATTCTTACAAACATCAGTCTCTTTTTAGTCCACTGGTTTATCAGAACCACGATGTCTTGTTATAGAATTACAGACTTTGCTCATATTGATAAGACAATTACTTGCTCATTACTTTTTCAAAAATGTCTTGACTATTCAAAATGAGTTACAGAATCATTTATTCAAGATACTTTCATTCTCTTTTCCATTCTGTGAAAAAAGAAATATCCTATTGAGATTTTTGACAAAAACTGAACCTGCAAATGAGTCTATGAAAAACTGACAGTAGATACTGTCTTATGCACAGTCACATTGAAAAAAAACCTGTTGGTTTAAGTCTTTTTGTTAGTTTTCTTTGTATGAAGCCTGCAAAAAAAGTTACTGGTTCTTGTACATTTATCTTGTACCTTACTACCTAACAGTGGTTCAATTTTTATAGATTCGAATAGTTCTTCAGTTGATTCTTGCAGTTCCCTATCTTTTCCCCAAAAAATCAGTTTTAGTCCTCCTTTTAAAACACACACACACACGCTCTTTAGTAATTTAAAATGCAGCAAAAACCGGAAAGAAAAATTAGAAAGTCAAAACTGTCATTAGAATGATCTAAGAAGTTGTGAACCACAGAGCTAAATAAAACTTGGGAAATCCAGAATTTAACCATATGCTAGCTAATATGATATCTACAAGAGTAGACAGAATATACAGGGGAAACTGAAAGATGTTGGTCAACATCTCTTGGGTTTTAGGGTGAGTAAGTTCTGAGGATCTAATGTATAGCATAGTGATATAGTCAGTAACATTCTATTGTGTACCTGAAATTTGCAGAGAGTAGATCTTCCGCATTCTCACCACATACATACATCAAAGGTAACTAAGTGAAGTGATGGATATTTTAATTAACTTGATTATTGTAAATATTTCACCATGTACACATGAGATATGTACATGTTTATTTGTCAATTACACCTCGATAAAGCTGGGGGAAAAAAGAATGGAATGTCATAGTCCATCAAATCCAAAGAGGTTGCCACAAAATTACCAGTGCAAAAGAATTCCCTAAGAGTATAAAGAATTCAATATCCTTAAAGTAACCCTAGAGCAAAACAGTAAAATACTTAACTACCTTAAAAGGAAAAAGAATTACAAAACCAACAAAACAATTAAAGTAACTGGCTACAATCTTATGGGAACTCTCAACAGTCCTTGAGTGGATAATGAGATGCCTGCTTAAAATGTTAATAGTTATTTAAAGGGACTCAGCCTAATTGTCAGGGCAATGAGAAAACATCAGAAGCTTCAGATTTCACTACTGACTGGTATCAATAAGCAACTTCAGTCAGCCCAGAAGTAACCATCTCCCTGTTGTGTTTCTTCAACCCCAGGAGATTTAAATTTTTAAAGGTAATGAAGTTCTGAGTAATCTCTTCTGTGAACCAAAGCCAACCACAAGGACACTAAAATACTGACATTATAAAAAAAAAAAAATCTGTTGTACCTCTCAGCTATAACTGCTGGTGTTATTTCATTTTACTATATAGCATTTTGGACCTTTTTTCAAAATGCTGATCCAACCATAGGCCACACTATATACATTGTTTTGCAATCTGTTATTTTCCCATTTCTTTACAGTAAATTCCTAGGACAAAATTACTGAATCAGATAAATAAAAAATTCAAAACTTTGAACCATATTGCCAAACTGCCCTCCAGATTTGTACAACCTTATACTCCCACCAGCAATGAATGTTGAGTGCCTCTTTCTACAAACACAGACCAAATTGAGGATTATCAGGCTTTTCATTTTTGGTTATCTGGTTATGGAAAAATATTTCTTTGCCCAGTAGTGAGGCTGAATATATCTGCCACGATTAATAGCCATTTACATTTCTTCTTTCATCTATTTTCTGCTTATCTTTTGCCCATTTTTCTAGTAGTTTTTTTTCCTTAATGACTAGAATTATATTTACATAAATATTCCTGCAATCTTGAGCAGAACATACTAAATACAATTTTATCTTTTCTTGCCATATCAGAACAATGGTTTTTAATTAAGGATATTTATAAGAATTACTCAATATGACAAATTAAGGAAATATACAAAGATATGTATGTCCTTCCTTCTACCTCAAACATGATCAGAATCTCTTGCCTCTTCTTTAATGATACATACATGTTATCACTATGTGTGTAAGGACCAATGACTTAAAGGCTTCATTAATGTAAGTTATTGTAATACTTTAAAACATGACATACTTGGGATTAACTAAGGTATTCAAAACCTAATTTCTTTATAATAAATAACCTTGATTCCTGTATTGAGTTTTTGTGCCTGCTTTTTATAGTTACTATTTCCTCCTTGGCAACTGTTTTCCTCTTCTTGATTCTTGATTTTTTGTATATAAAAATATATACACAGCATATATTTTTCATATTTAGAATATTTTAAGCATAAATAAAATACTGCAGTCATAAGCCAGCAAGAAAAACAAGGGAAAGTAACGTAGAGTAACCCAAACTAGGAATGGCTTAATGAGAGATAAACAGCTTGAGATCTATGACCTAATTTCAGGAGATCAGTTAATAGCTGAGACACTACTCAAATAGGAAATCATAATTTATAGTTAGTCCAGTAGGGATGGCAGCTTTAAAATTCTAAGAAATAAGAAAGCTTCTTATGTTGATAGGAACTTAGGTAATCTAGTTAAAGAGAGATAAATATGGTACAGAGAGAGATGAAAGGAAATCTGGTCAATTTGTTCATACTGTGTTCATACTAAGGAGTTCTAAAGCTGTAAAAACCATCTGGGACAGTTTAAAATCCCCAGGGGGAAAAATAACCTCAGGATCAAATTGGAAATGTCTCACTCAGGAGGTCAGGGACCTAGATAAGATTTATAGGAACAGGAAGGCTGTTTTTTACTCTTTACAAAGCAGTAGTAATACAACTGAATCCCAAAGAGGCTGATGACCTAGTACCTATCTACATAAGTAATGGGCTCTGGAAGAACCTAAGAACTACTCCGAAGCTAGAAATACAAAAAAATTTAAATAGGCTTAAGGTTTAAGTTTTTTAGGTTAGCATCAAGACCAATTAAAACTCGTTAATTATCATTCTTTACAACTTTGCTCACCTCTCTGAAGTCCTCTATTCATGTTTGTGTTGTTTAATTAGTAAAAACTGTTTTCACTGAAATTATCTTAGGAATCATCTCCAGATTTATTATTATTAATCAATGTTGCCAGACTAAACTGAGATCACTTGCACTGAAAGCTCAGCTTTTTACAATTGAATATAATCAACCACTAAACTACAAATACGTATTTGGCCCAAATTATATATTATTAATAGTCATCACTGAAAAATAAGATATAGAACATTATATTATATGCATATACATTATTTTAATCCTCACAGAAACCCTGAGAAACTTTCCCTAAACAAAACAAACACCAAAACCCGAGACATCCATAATTTAGATAAAATCTCTACAGATGGAGTCATACAAAAAATGGTGCCTGAATAAAGAATACATTTCTTCAACTTTCAAGGTAGTGCATTCTCTGCCACACACCAGGAATAGATTTTTGCAGATTCTAGGGCCTGATTGTGGTATGTCATATCTGTTTTGCAAAAGCTGTCCTGAGACTTTTTTTTACCCAATACAGCATGTAATGTAGAATGACTAGAATTTAGAGGATCTTAAACACTGTAGCTTTATTGCTATATATCTGTAGGAGGAATTTCCTCTAGTTAGCTATGTTTATGCATGTTTACATATATAATGCATATAATGGTATGTTTTAATTTATCCTCCAGTGTTACTCTTATAGTATCGTTGCATTTTACCTCTATTTTAACCAAGTGTCTGACGCTTTAAATATTTTTTCAGAATATTTTATTTAATCTCTAACATCACAATAGTATACTAGGTAGTACATTGGGGAAAGTCACCAAAAGAAACTAAAACTGTAATTTCTGTGAACGTAGAGGCTATGTATCTATTTGAGAAATGTTATAAAACATCTTTGATAGTGTTGCACTAGCCTGGATAACCAAGTAGTACAGCAAAATTGATAACTAGATTTAAATGGACAGTTTTTAGATAAATTCCATATTGTTTTCATGTTTCCAGATGGCATTTGTAGGCAGGAAAGCTACCAAAGTACTCACATCCTTCAGGTTCACGTTTCCATTAAAAATGTGTAATTAACAAATAGAACAGATTAGGTTACCACACACTTGGAGGTTTTTAAAACTTCACTGAACATATGTATGTATGTGTGTATGTGTGTGTGTGTGTGTGTGTGTATATGTAGCTTGACAAGGTATGAACTAAATTATATGAAGCTGAAACATGACATTTAATAAGAGGAAATATGAAATGTTAAATGATATAAACCCTCCAATGAAATTAGTATTTACAAATAAGTCTACCAATTTAAAGGACATTAAAAAATGATTCTGCCTCTGTCCAGAAACAGCTTTAAGGTCACAGAGACGGCAGTAAACACTTACGGCATTAGTCTCAAAATAATGATTATGATAAATGAAATTAGTTCAGTCCTTTTTCAGTTCATTATTAGAAAATTCTGAATGGAAATTTCAACAAAGTGTCTTTTCTTTGATATGAAATGAAGTATTATGTCATAATGAAAAATAATTGTTGGCAACAGAACTCAGAGATTCTCATTTTAACATTCTTATTCATATTTTAGTTTCATGTAAAAAATTCTTAATTTCATCAATTCATAATTAAGGTAAGAATTTTAGTTTTAAGTTAAAAAAAACCTTGTTCTTATATGATGTATCTGAAAAGGACTTTACAAAAACATATTATTCAAGAACAGGTAATTTCTACACACTTAAAAAAAATGTTCCATCATGTGATGCATCAATTAGGTTGTATGTGCTACTTAAACAAAAAAACACCTAAATTCAACATTCTGTACAATTCCAGAGGGAATTTTTAAAAATCCAATCAGATGCAACCAAATCAGTAGTCAAATATGCATCTCTTCTGTAATAACTACAGACAACAAAGAGAGGGCAGAAAATAGAATGAACTGAGAGATCTATATGCAGACACAGAAGAGATACAAAGAGATACATGGACAGAGAAATAGAGATTAATGGAGAATCACAGGACCAGCAAGAGAGAATGACACAAGTGCAGAGTTGGGAGTGGACAAAGAAGGAAGTACTGAGGCAGAGAGATACCAAAGCAAGGAAGGATGGAGAGCAGCAATGGGGACACTGCAGAAGGGAAGGCAAAGCTTTCATGTGAATCTGAATCTAGCTTTCATGAGAAATTCTAGTCTGTAACAACTTCCCTACAAGGAAGTTCTTCATATCTGGTTTAAATTTCTTGTTCTGGTGTTTGGTCTATTTCTTTTTACTTGATTTCAGTAGGAATTGTCTTAAGTTCCCATGATCTTCTGTAACACTTTTTCTATCATCTTCATACAACACTTAGAGGTTGATTATTTATGTTAAAAGAGGACATATTATCCAAAAGTAGAAATTCCCTTACATTTGGCTCTGTGATACAATTAATCAGATAAATATAAACATAAAGTCCACATATCCATCCCCTGAACTCTCTCCTCCCTCTGGCCCTCTCAACAATGAAGACTCTAAAATAGGCAACAGAAAGCAATCACCAAGATTTGCTCTATCTGAAAAAATTACATTGCCAAACACCCAAGAGTTTAGACAGCCATATGGAAGAATTCTGGGGCTACAAGGGTAAACAATAAAATAACCCAAGGAAGCTGAGTAATCTCCATCTCTGGAGATCTTTCAAAGCAACGGAGTAACCATCTATCCTGGATTAAGTTTGCTTATTTTTGCTTGTTGCTATCATCTACCCCACATGAAAAGAGATAGTTTCTAGAGATCTATTCTAGCATTAAGAGTCTTCCATTTCATTGCTTAAATAATAGCAATTCTTTTAACCTATCCTCAGAAATTTCTAAATTTAAACCAAGTTCATGACTTTTTCAGAAACTTCAAGATTTCTCCTTTTCCCCTAACTGTAGTTCAAACTGAATATTCACTTGATGAGGAACTTTAATATTACTGAGTATGAGGAAATTATCAGTTTTCAGTATATCTACCTGCTGAATGAAAATTAAAACGTTCATTTAGAAAATCTTTGCTTACATAGGGGTGGGGTTTTTTTTCTTTTTAAATTTAAGAATATAAAATTAGATCTCTGAATTTTGGTTGTCAGTGGACTAGGTTAAAATGGATTTATTAAAGATAATCAGAAGCTCACAAAAGATCCTGAACAATAATTACACATTAACAAACTGGGTTATCTGACAACACGGATGCACCTAGAGGGTATGCTAGGTACAGTCAGTCAGAGAAAGAGGAATAACCTACGGTTTCACTTATATGTAGAATCTGGAAAAACAAATAAAACAAACATTCAAACAGAACAGACAGTTGGTTACCATGGGGGGTGGTGGTGGATGGGGTGAAGTAGGTGAAGTAGATAAAGATGTATGAACATGAAATTATAAAATAATTTTGTCACAGGGATGGAAGAATTATAGCGTAGGGACTAAAGCTCATAATATTATAACTGAAAGGGTATCTTGCTGTGACCCTCCTTACCCAGAACGACTCAGGAGACATGGGCCCACGCAAGAGACTTTATTATCTGAAGGAGAGAGTGGCTGCCCCAGAGCGGGGGTGGGGAGAGAGAGAGGGAGCAGCAGAGAGAGAGAACAGGGAGAGCAGAGGGACAGAGAGACAGAGACAGAGACAAAGAGACAGCAGAGAGAGAGAGCACGACAGAGAGACAGACAGAGAGAGAGAGCAGTGAGTGAGACAGAGAGAGAGAGAGAGAGAGAGAGGGCAGCAGAGAGACAGAGAAAGACAGAGAGACAGAGACAAAGAGAGAGAGAGGGCAGCAGAGAGACAGAGACACAGAGAGAGAGAAAGACAGAGAGCAGCAGCGTGGTGCCTTTTATTGTGGCGGATCTGCTCGGCCGTTGCCTTGGGGGAGGGTCGGGATGTTCAGAGATAAGGCGGGGTAAGCCCAGCAAGCCCAGGCATAATTCTCACCGGCTTATGTGCTTGGGACCATGGGGCAAATGGAGGATAAATTACTATATTCTTACATTCCTCCCTTTTCTGTTTTGTAAGTGGTAGAGGATTTGGGAAGGGGTGAAGGTTAGTCTTCAGTAACTGCTTCCTGCTGATTAGGGGCGATGAAGTTCATTTTTGTATTGATGGGGGGCGGTTCTCAGATGAGCCCTTGGTCTGCAGTGGCGAATGCATTTTCTAGGTTCAATAAGGATCATCGTCTTTGGAGAGGGGTTGGTAATCCTGTAATATAAACTGGTTAAAGGTCTGGTTAGAAATTTTTTGCATTTGGGCTGACTGCTATGTTTACATAGGGTGGCTGAATTAATAGCATTTTGGGGGAAATATGTGTAGGCAGAAAAGCGACCTGTAGGGCAAAGGGAATCTTTGATGGTGCAATCTTTTGGACAGTCTGAAAAAGAAAAGGCTGGCATTGGGAAGATAGGTCTGGTGAGAGAGTAAGTGTTGAGACCAGGGTTAATAATCCTGAAGCATGACGCATGGCAGTTGTAAGGGAGGTCTTAGGACTCTGTGCTGGCAGAAACTTCTTCAGTGTTGAGTGGAAGTGGAGATGAGCAGCACGAAATGCGGGAGTAAGAGGTCCCTTCAGGGTGGAGGAGTAGGAACCTGTGGGAGATTTGGGGGGAGGGGAATAAGCTAAGACAAACGGCTTAAGGTGGGAGTTGTGTATCTAATGGGGAAGACCCTGGAGTTTAACTGCAGTTGGCGTGGAAAGGATTACTGTGTATGGTCTTTGCCATTTGGGAGTTAGGGATGGTGTTGCTTGGTGTTTGGAATGGGCATGGTTTGGAGAAGTTTTTTCCTGTCTATGGTAATGGCCTTGTAGCACGGGGAGAGCTGAACTCCCAGGTATGTGACCTGAGCGGCAGACAGCTGAATTTTGGGGGGTGAGACCCGATAGCCGTGTTCCGAGAGAAAGTTTAAAAGGAGAATAGTATCCTGTTGAGAGGTTTGTAGGGAGGGACTGCACGGGAGGAGATCATCTACATATTGAAGGAGGGTGGAGCTCGAGAGAGTAAGGGATTTGAGGTCTTGAGTTAGAGCCTGTCCAAAAAGGTGGGGACTATCTCTAAAGCCTTGGGGAAGGACTTGTTAAGTGTTCTCTGAATATTAAAAATTAACTTAACATAAGGAATTTCCTGCCTTGATTTTTCTCTGGAACATGGGCGTCTTGGTCTGGGAGCATATCAAAAGGCTGCCTGCTCAGCTCCCAAGGTGGGCTGAGGTATTGTCTATTTGCTAAAGAATCCTGCCTTTTACTACTCCGTCTACAGCTGGGTCTGCATGCTAAATTAGTTGCTTAGTTTGCAAAATTACCTTCTCAGATCTGACGGAGGAAAGACAGCACATAGGCCTGGGCCTTTTAGTATGCTAAAGTGAATCTTATACACAATTATAAATGATTAGCATAATAAAACATGTGCTACTCTTCTTTATCTGGGGAACATTAACTGATCTCACTGAAGAATGTTCAACAGTTTTAGTAGGGGGGGTGGTTCCTAGCATGTAGTTACTTTGATCTGACTGCAAATATCCTGTCTTGCTTTCTCCAGAGGCTCTCACGTTATTCTAAGCCTATGGTCCCTGTCTCATTCCCCCTCTACAGATGGAGACTCTAGCTGCTGCTAGGGAAAAGGGGCGACGACCGCTCTGGCTGCTTCATGCTGAGAGGGGGTGCAGTAAAGGGTGCAGCTAGGTCTCCATCACTGGTCAGTTGAGAGGGCCTTGGAAGGTTGGCGCTTCTATTCTGGGTTTCATTTCTATTACTATTTGCAGTTTTGTAGCTTCTAGGCAAGATAGAACAAATTGTTATTTGGTTAAGTAGCAACATCTGGAGTTGGATTTTCCATTCTGGAAGGGCAAACTTGATGAGATTAAGAATGCATGGCTGAATATGAGAACTAGAAATATGAAGAGTCTAACTGAGAATCATAGCCAGGTATCATGGGGAAACTAGAATTCTGGGCCGAGTTTACATTTCAATGACTAGTATTAGGATTTAGTATAGAAAAGACTGCATTATTGAAACAATATTTTTCTCTAAAATCACCCTCATTTTTATTAGAAGTAACTAGGTTAAGAAAATAAGTAACACTTGGCTTGATTATTTGCATAAGTGCAGCAAGAAGAGCAATTGATTACATAGGCTCTTTTAAATATGCTTTGCTGGAACTTTTCGTATGGAATTTCAGATTGAACTTTTAAGTTTTAAGGGCTTCTTGAGGCCAGAAAGCCAAGCCAGACTTGCCATCAGCTTGTGCCTGCAGTATCTGTAGATTTGGGTGAATTCCTCTCTTCTTGAGATTCTCAAGACATTCCTGAGGTTCCTGCACTTGCCAGGAAGTGACCTTCCTTACTCACCTGGTAAGGCTGCTGGAACTCTGTAAGCAAGGTACCAGGCCAGTTCTTCCAAGGGGCTTTGTTGGCTTTATAAAGTCAATCTTAGTTCCTTAAAGCTGCCTGTTTATATCTGAGTTTACACATGTGTCTCTCAGGTATGACATTCCAGTAAAAGCCTTGGTAATAAAACCAGTGTTTTTAATTAGTCCTCTTACAAGGAAAGCAGATTCTTATTGAACTAGTGCAAATAAACATACTGCCATGAAATATAAAAATAGTCACTGAGAGTTTTTAAATTCTGGAAGGATCAGGTAGAGAGAAAGATAAAGTTTCAATTCTGCTTATAAAGGCAGTCATTTACTAAATTGTCAGCTTAAGAGAAAAAGCTTAAAACACTTTATCAACAACATTTGAAACAAAAAGCCACAAAATCATCTTCCTTAGTTTACTTAATCTTATGTAACTAATACCTGTTCTGCTGAAATCCAGTTTTTTACTAGTTTAGGAGTAATAAAACAGTGAGTATAGATGACAAAAGACTTACAAATGACAATGGTTAAAGATTTGATGAGAGCTTACTGTAAGACAGTTGTCATAAGGAAATTTGGATATTTCTGTAAAACAAAACATTCAGTAACAAAGTTTAGCATCATTCCCTGTGACAGTGCCTTCTAGGTAATTAAGCAGGTAAATAAGCCAAATTAGCCAAATATTTTCTCCAATGAGAGAAAATCCCTCTGACATGTTCCAGGGGCCCTCTGGAAAATATCAGAGTGAACTAGAGGTAAAAGCACTTTTTTGAATTTGATTTTGGGAAGCTGTTAGAAGTTGTAAGGCACTTGCTTAAATAGTTACTCACATTAGACAAAGCTACACTTCACTTTAAGCATTTTTTTTTGAAAGATTTAACAGATACCATCAACTTAAATGACTTTAGGTAAACTTAGGCAGCTGATAACCATAAGGACATGTCTATTCAGTTCAACTTAAAGTAGCATTAATCCTTAATATCTTTCATTAGAATTTTCTGGAAATTTTAGAATGCCCAATTTTTACAAGTGCTTGTCTTTAAATCAATTTTTATTAATACTATCCAGAGGTAGAAAAATATCTTTCATTTACACACTTAGACACAAACATACAGATTGAAGGCATAATGATACAGTGAGAGGACAGACAGAGCTCCTGGCATGAGCCAGGAGGGGACAAGAGAGCCTGTGGTGGTGCATTGTCTAGTAGTTTTATAGGCAGTTGAGGATATTTGGGAATGTGAAAAGTTTAGGGGTGTGGACTTTAAGGCAAGTAGTAGGTGTTTAGGATTGCAGGGGAGACAGAGAGAGCTTGGTTCGGAGGTAGGAGAAAGCCTGGATATATGGGATCTCTTTCCACTTGCCCGTACACTCACAGTTGTATAAGTCGCGGAGAATTTTAGGATCTAAAGAGCCATTTGGAGGCCATTTAGACTGATTGTCCAAGGGATATTGTGGCCAGATCTCATTACAATAGCGAACAGGTTTGAGGTCTGGAGTGAGGTGGAGGGGCTTTAGATTATTGAGTAAGCACCCTAGCAGTGAATCTGTGGGAACGGAGGGGCCAGATCCCATGGTGAGAACGAGACCGTTCAGAAGTCGCTTAGGCGTCCCTGAGAGTTTGAGAAGGTCGCGGAGAAGACCAGGCACAGTTAGGGGTCGTCACCACCTCTAACTGTGGGGCCGGAGGCGAAAACGCTGGGGAGGCTCGGTACCTGGTACCAGGAGTTTTCGAGTCGAGTAGAAACGTAGATAAAGGGAAACCGGGCCTCAGTGGGTGAGGATTCTCACCATGGGGAGGCAGACAAGGATCGACTATGGGGATCAACCATGACTCTCAAAGTCGTGGTTGGGGGTGCCCCTGTCCCAGATGAGCCCTTGGGGGTGCTGGACACTCAACTGTCACTTCCCAGGTTTCAAAGGGACATTTAAGTCGACCATGAAGGGGAGACTCACCAAATCGAAGGCCGGTGTTGGGCGAGAAGACGACTGACCGGGGAAATGGACGGTGAGCCCATGGAGGACGATCGGGCAGTGAGGGTTCCCAAAGCAGCTCAGGTTCCCGGAGGAAGAGCGGAGTCAATGGGAGAACCTCGTCCGAGTTACAGCACCAATGAAAGGGTATCTCACTGCGACCCTCCTTACCCAGAACAACTCAGGAGACAGGGGCCCACGCAAGAGACTTTATTATCTGAAGGAGAAAGTGGCTGCCCCAGAGGGGGGGGGTGGGGGGAGAGAGAGAGAGGGAGAGGGAGAGGGAGAGGGAGAGAGGGAGCAGCAGAGAGAGAGAGAGAGAGCAGGGAGAGCAGAGGGACAGAGAGAGACAGCAGAGACAGAGACAAAGAGAGACAGCAACAAAGAGAGACAGCAGAGAGAGAGAGAGAAAGACAGAGAGACAGAGAGAGAGAGCAGCAAGTGAGAGAGACAGAGAGAGAGAGCAGCGAGTGAGAGAGACAGAGAGAGAGAGAGGGCAGCAGAGAGAGAGACAGAGACAAAGAGAGAGAGAGGGCAGCAGAGAGACAGACACAGACACAGAGAGAGAGAGAGACAGAGAGCAGCAGCGTGGTGCCTTTTACTGTGGTGGATCCGCTAGGCCTGTTGCCTTGAGGGAGGGTTGGGATGTTTAGAGATAAGACGGGGTAAGACCAGCAAGCCCCAGGCAAGCCCAGGCATAATTCTCACCGGCTTATGTGCTTGGGACCATGGGGCAAATGGAGGATAAATTACTATATTCTTACAGTAATATCTTTGTATGGTGGCAGATGGTAACTACATGGATTATGGTGAACATTTAATAAATATATAACTGATGAACTTATCTGAAACAAATATAATGTTGCATACAAACTATACACCAATAAAAAATAACTAAAAAAATACCAAATTGGGCTACAAATTAAAAACCAATACTAGATAAGTATATAAGCAATGATAGTTGAGAGAGAGAGAGAACAAAAATCTTAACCTTATATATGATAGGACAATGGAAAACTGTCATTGAAGTGATTACTATTCATCAAGTACAAAAGCTTCATGATTTTGCTCTAGATAAAACTGAAAGTTTGGTAAAATGGAAAAAAAAGAAAGCCCCAAATCTGGAGTCAGAATACTAACCACTTATTAGTTGCAGTATATGTCTGGACAACCCATCTCAAGTCTTTGTGCCTTTCTATAAAATCAGTGGGTTTGAATAGGATAGTATTTCTCAAACTTCTGTTGGTGAACATTAGAACATATATATTTTTTATCTCTTAACCCAATATACACATAGCTCTTTGAAATAAAAGATATACGAATACTTAAGTGGAATATAATATCCTTTAATATTTTCTATTTTATTCTAATTCTTAAAAAAATTACTGGTTGATAGAATGGCTAAGATTAAAAAGACATACTAACAAGTAGAAGTGAGGAAGTAGAGAAACTGCGACACTCACATTGCTGGTGAGAATATAAAATAGTGCAGATACTGTGGAAAATATGGCAGTTCTTTCAAAAGCTAAACACAGAATTATCATATGACCAAACAATTCCACTCCTATGTATATACTCAAAAGAATGAAAACAGGTGTTCAAACAGAAACTTCTTCATGAATATTCATAACAGCACTATGCACAACGGCAGAAAGGTAGAAGCAACCCAAGTGCTCTATCAACAGATAAATGGATAAACAAAATGTGGCATATACGTACAGTGTAATATTATTCAGCATAAAATGGAATGAAGTTCTGCTTCATGCTATAACACAGATGAACCGTGAAAACAAGTTATGTGACTAGAAGCCGGTCACAAAGGACCACATATCATATGATTCAGTTACATGAAATGTCCGGAAAAACAAATCCACAGACAAAAAGTACATTAGGGTTGTTAAGAGTTATGAGGAGGTGATAATATGGTGTGACTGCTAATGAGTACATAGTTTCTTTTTGTGGTGATAAAAACACTCTGGAATTATACAGTGGTGATAGCTGCACAATCTTGTGACTATACTGAAAATTAGAGTATATTTTATGGTATATGAATTATACCTTAATATATTAAGTTACTTTGAAAATGAAATTAAAAATTACTAGTTGAGATCCACAAATTAATTTCATGGACTAGAAGGTTAGATGACCTCTCTGGTGGTTTTGGTTCTTCAAAAAGTTTTATTTTAGTCAAACCTACATCTGCCACATTTTATGTATTTTTTTATTTGGTCAAGAAAATCCTGAAACTGAGGCCCAGAAAAAGTTAAGTAACTTGTCCAAGGTCAATAGCAATTGAGTGACAATAAAAAAGTTATTTAAACTCTACATCTGACTCCAGACATCATACACTTCCCAATATGCAATGATGTCATGCGTTTCTGAACATACCATTATATAATGATGCAAGTTTTTGCAAAGGGGAAAAAGTTAAAAACTATTATTACTTAATAGGTGGAATGAAGTTTTGATGCACTGTGTCGAAGACTGAATGGTATAATTATTTTTAAAGTAGAATTATGCATATTTAACCACTAACCATTACACAACTATACAAATATTCTAATGAATTTTTCATCTTCATTTTAGGCCAGCTCTAATTTTAGCAATCTGAATAAATCAGAAAATTTTCATATGGTCACAACATTTTAAACATTATACCTAGTGCCAACAGGTCTAATCGTTTCACTACCAGAAAAAAAAGTCCCTAAAAGGATGGGTAAAAAAGTTTGGAAATATCTATGGCAGTTAAGAAAAAATTTAATACCAAGAATAATTAACTTCTTGGAAGTAGACTGAACTCAAAGTTTATTGGCACTGTAATTCTGTTCATGAGCTTTAAATAAATTTTATTTTAAAAGCCAATCTTACAGTATAGCACAGAGAAGACAACTAGTGACTCTATAGCATCTTACTATGCTGATGGACATGACTGCAATGGGCTTTGTGGGGGGGACTTGATAATATGGCTGAATGCAGTAACCACAATGTTGCTCATGTGAAACCTTCATAAGATTGTATATCAATGATACCTGAATTTAAAAAAAGCCAATCTTAAAACAAGTTTACCCAAATCTAGCAAAATTTCAGGTTATTCCATGGTCACTCAAAAGCCAAGTAAGGTCAGAAAGAAATGTGGAAAGGATATGTTACTTTATCACATCAAATGTAGTAATACTCTTGACTTAACAGTTTGAATATTCAGAGAATCTGGCAAAAATTATGTAGACAATCAAGATTGATACATGCTATTATTATTATTATAAAAATATTTTATCCAGACATTTTCTTCCCCCAGTATATCTTTTCAATTTTTAATTTTTCACACTAACAGCATCTGGTATAAATTAGAAAGCCCCTAATCACAGATTTCAAGTGTCTCCTTATTAACCACAAAACAGATAGCTCACCACAGGGGTGTGTGCGTGTGCCTTTCCTACGGTCTCTTCAAAGGTATAACAATCACATACACATAGGATAGTAGTGTTTCCTAGTTTATTCCCCTAAAATATTTTGTCCACTGTATTTTACTTGTCCACCACCTTGGACCAAAACTACCCTATCTGTGAATACAAAAACACATAATCTCTAATCTAGAGATATCTGAAAATGATCCTACTCTACCTCATCTTGCTGTAACCTGTATTCTATTTTTTTCTCAGGATCTCTCTCAGCAGGTAGTTTGCTTTGCTTATGAAAGAGAACAAGATAATGATATTTTATTTGTAACAAAAAACAAAGCAAGTTTTAATAACTCATGCCAATTTTAAGGAAAGCTTCTCTCATATATCAAAATTCTTATAATTTATAATACTAATATTAATTATCCATTTGAAATTAAGTTCCCACATCACTATTTTCTAATTTTCAATAAGATTCTGACTACTTTTAAACAAGAAAATTCAGTTCATCCTTTCTGAATATTTTCTATCAAATCCATCTTGGCACTTTTATTACATACAGTGCCTAATTTATAAATACTTTCATTAAAAACCACCACCTAGACAAAGTATTTAACCTTTCTTATCACATTTTCAATTCCTAAAAGTGTCTATTCTCTACTTACAGATAAATGGTGATGTATCATTTGGAAATTGAAGGCTCTCTCCCTTCAAGGAAATAAATCAGTTTCCCCATTCTTACCACATTTAAGACAAGGTTGTAGTTTCTGGCTGTGAAAAAGTCTGAGAAGTTGTCTCCTGGCATGTGTGTATTAATCAAAATACTGGCAGGGAGACACAACTTTAAGGGAGTACTTCTCTTGTAGTTTGATGTGTTAGCAAATTATGAAAGGAAAAAAATGTTTAATACAAAGCAATTACACTTCATTTTAAAATGAAAACTTAGAACCGAGAATATCCCAAAATGGGAGCTTTGACTGACAACAATTTTATAATTTATGTTGACTTTTCATGTGTCTTACAATTAACACATTAGTGTTGAGTGTATTAACATGAAATCTATCACTTATTTCTCAAAATATTATATATTCTTTTCCAAGAAATGAATTACAGATATCTGGTATTATATTTCAATTACTTTAAAAATAAAAATGTGAAACAGCCTTAAATTCAAGGATTGTACAAAGGTATTTTTGAAAATCACAGTGCATTGCCAAGTTGGAAGAAAATACAGCTGACCTTTAATCGATTATACTTGTAGAGTAGTTAGCCAAGCAACATAAAAACAGAATAGGAAAAAGCAAAAAATTAAAGAGAAATGGCCTCCAATTTTCTGTACTTAGAGGAAAAAAAGTTTCCCTAAGTGAATCTGGCTTAAGTTTATTTGTTTCTTTACTGAAATTACATGAATATTATCTATTAAAATAATATTAACGCCTGATCTAAATAAAGCAAATGGACAAGTACATTAACCTTAAAGAAATATAAACAACAACAAAAAAACAGGACAGTCAATCAAGGCTTGGGCTAGATATATTACAATGTAAACTTTCTCCAAGTCACAGAATACTTACAGAATGTTTTAATAAAAGATAATGGAGTGGTGGGAGATGAGGACAAGTGAATGAGAGGCAATCGGGAATGAAGTCTTTTTCTCTAACGTAACTCTTAGGAAAAAGAACATAACATTCCTTCATACAAATGTATTTAAAAACTTGTAATCTTTCCACCATTTTCACTATAATTATAACATCTGATGGCATTTTGCAGACTTCACTACTGCTGAACATGACTATTCATGTTTTCTTCAAAACAGAAAAGCATGCACACTGCTTTCTGTAAGAAACGTGGATCCGTAATAAATTTATAACAAAGAAGCAGAATAGGTGATGTAGTAAAAACTGCTCCAGATTTAGAATAGAGAAACTTAGGAGCAAATCTAGTATATATGGTACCTTTGGACAAATTAGATAAAGGTGTTCCACTTTTCGTACCCAGAGCTCTAGTCTGGTGAGTGAAGAGTAGGCTGGATGTCAGTTTCCACTCAAACCCCTTTGACCTGTGCAGTCCATCAAACTGCATATCCAGATCAGGCAAAGTCAAACTTGGCTTTATGACTTAACTAGTGTGGAGTCTTGAATAGGTGATTTAACTGAGGCTCAATTTCTTTATTTCCAAAATGGCAATTTTACAGAGCCCTATTTACATGATTGTGGATATTTATAGAATGATGTTTGTTACAGCATCTAGCACAGAGCTTAACAGATACTTAAATAAATGGCAAAATGACAACAAAAACTTTTCCTTCCACAGAAAAGTTTAAGTGTCTCTTTTACATCCATAAATAATATAACACCAAAAATATGCTTCATTTGAGTTAGCCTGGTTTTAAGGAGCACAAATTAATGTAATTCTTAATACCAGTTCAGTAATAACCCTTCTGTGTACAGGAAGGAGGCCAGTAAGCTCAATGATCAAGTAGTCTAAGTTTAGAAGCATACATTTGACATCAATCTCTCTTATAGATTCATAATGCCCATTAGCATTCTAAAGGCTCTACGAAGTCCTGTAATAAGATACAGGTAGGTCACTGGGTTTGTACTACAGCACAGAGAATACAATTAATGACTTTATAACATTTCACTACGTTGATAGACAGTGACCGCAATGGAGGGGGTGAGGACTTGATAATACAGGTGATGCTGAACCACTTGTGTTGTGTACATGAGACCATCATAATACTGTATATCAATGATAGTTTAATAAATAAATAAATAAATAAAGAAGTCCTGTAATAGATTGTTTAACTATTTAACCCACTGTTCTCAAAATTTATTTGATCACAGAACTCTTTTCTTATTTGTAGGTATTAATATCTCATGGAACTAGTTTTTGTTTTTTAGTTTTTCACAGAATGGAATGTGGAAACAGTGTAAGGTATTTTGAACAATGTTTTATGTGTGTAATATCATATGAACAGCACCAGTTCTCACTGACAGTCATTGATTAAAGAAAATCGAATAGACTAAGCTACAGGTATTAATTTTATTACTATTTTACAAACTTTAAGAAAATCAGAAATTCAAAATCTAAAATCTGCTTTTTAGTAATTTTGATATAATAAAGGTTTGAGTTTGAAACAAGAGGTGAATTCTAAATGTTAGGTCATATGTAGAAAATTTTAATTAAAGGATTACACCTAAAAACCATGTTGTAATGACTGAACATTTAAGCCACATGCTTTAGCTCTGCATGGCTAATAATAAACAATGATAGTTATACGACCTTTATAAGAAAAGAACTGATCTTGGTCTGAATTCAAATTTGCCATTGCTTACATTCTTTTATACCCTTCTTCCTTCCTATACACATTTGGTAACGCAAGAGAAACAAAGGCAAATATTTTCTATTATTCTGCTGTTTTTACTTACCTAGTATTTTCACAGCATAATGAGGACTTTCTAAGACAATTCCTTCTTCTGTATCAAATATAGGGTTATCTATTCCAGTCTTTGGAGGAATTTGGGCTAGTTTCTTAAGTCTCATAGAAGAATTAAGGTCAAGTTCTTGTTTTTTCCCTTCTTCCTCTCGCCTACGCCTCATGTCCTCCTGCTGTTGCCGAATACGCTCCAACTGTGCACTTCGACGTACTGGCATCATCCTGGTGCCCAAATCCCCAGGGCAGTCAACAGCCATCTCTCGGTGCTTCTGATGTTCCTCTGGTGATGCAAGATCAACATTTTTTACTTCGCTGTCTGATTCCTCAGTAACATGCCCATTCATATGGGATGTTGTCATGGTTATCTATAAAAACCTATATCACTTTTTATAAATCAATTTTTCCTAAAAAGCCAATCTCTTGGTTCTGTAGCATAAAATCCATGTTACTTCAAAAAAAAAACTTCTCACATCACATAATAATGCTATGAAAATGTATCCATGAAGGAAATCTAAGGGGAAAGATGGGGGGGAAAAAAGTGTAAGAATTATAATATAAAAGATTTTACATAGCCCATTTCCAATTTCTACACAATATAGAAAATACCTCATAAATATATAATATTATTTTGTTATATAGATTAAGTACTCTCCTTCATTTTACAGATAATGCTGAGGGAATCAAAATGTTTTTAAAAAGTATCCTCCCAAGAATTTGACATTAATTTTACATCTGAGGAAAATAATGTAATGGAATGTTTAACAAAGCAGGAAAGTTAAGAAAGCTTTGGGTATTAGTTTAGTAGAGAATAGGTCCCTTAAGGTATAAAGTTGTTTTAAAATCACCTTTCTAGTTGTCTCAGTATGGTACTTTAAATACAAATAAGACTGAAAACTTCCTAGCTGCTAAAGAAACTGGCATATAGCAAGCCATGCTGATGGTTCATTTGAGATAAATGCAGTATATTCTGGAGGACAATCCACTTTTAGGAGTTTAAGAAATGAAAAAGATACCCAACAACAACAAAAATTAAATAGCAACTCAGGCAACTACAGGATAAAACCATGGTTAAGTGAGAAAAAGACTATGGGTTCTCAGTCTTTGTAACTGGTCACACTAAAAAAAATTAAGGTTAATTTAGTCACACTAAAAAAAATTAAGGTTAATTTTTTACAAAGATTCATTCAGAAAAAATGGTAGTATTTGTTACCTCTCAAAAATACCTTTCAAGTTATACTGTGGAGTAAATAACATAATGGACTTGGAGACTGAACACTAAATTTTAATTCTGGCTCTGCCACTTTCTCTACCTTTATGATATAAGACTAATCATTTTCTCTCTCTGAACCTCAATTTCTTTGGAAAATTTATTCATAGGGTTGTTCTTAGTTTTAAATGAGACAACAGACGCAAGTTTTAAAACTAAACAATATGTATACTTACATAATTCTTAGTGTTAATTGGATTCCCCTATTTAAAAAGTCCTTCAACATATTTTATAAAAAAAAATTTCACTGATGAATCTGGCTTTTCATCAAGCTATTTCTTGGGCATAAATAGGCAGATTGTTTATACATGTGTAAACCCACACATTAATTAGCCTTCTTTGCTCAAGACTATAAAAATATTTGTAATAATAAACCTACTACACCTCCTGGAGTTAAGTGTCACTTCAGTAAATAGGTTGGTCAGAGCACATGCCAACTAAGTAAAAGCTGAGTTTTCAGACAATATTCCTAATGGCAGCTAATCTTCTTTCAAATATCCTGTCATGGACTACTTAACAAAAACCCATCTAGACTGCCAGGAAACTCACTAGACCAGCAATCAGGTAAATAGATGCAAGCTACATAAGTCACTAGAATTACGTTTTCACAAGAATTTTAGTAGATTTGTTGTCTTCTATCCAAATTTCAGCTTCTCTATTTGTAACTATGTGACCTACACATAAACACCTTACTTATCTCTAGATTGACTTCTTTTTCATTAAAATGAGAGCTACTGGAATTATGTTAGGCAATTCTTAAGTATTATATATTGATAGTATGCAATGCAAATTCAGATTTGTGGATAAAGTGAAGGTTCCTATGGCCAGGATTCTCACCTGGCCCTGGTGGCTAGCTCACTACACAAGTGCGGGCAATATGTTGCTACTAACTCTATATAAAAAGCTCTACCCAGTGCTCTGGGCAAATGGTGACATGGCCACTGCACAGCTGCATGACTGCAAGGCTGCAGGGAGAGCAAAGACTGGAGTGGTGGCAACATCAAGGACGAGACTGAGACAGCTGAGGGAGTAGAGAGGTCCAAAGGCAGAGACTGGTTTGCTGCATGCAGACTTGCTCTGAGTGGACAGGATTCTAGTGACTGACGTGCCACTGTGGGAATAAAGTTGGGTATAAACCCTTTCACCCCAAGAATGTTCCACTGTCATTTTTGGTCTCATTGAATCCATCGTGAACTTGCCAGGGACTGAAACCCATTGTCTAGACAAGCTTACTTAATATTTTCATTACAAGTAAGCAGAAATTTGCGTAGGAGTTTCTGTAGTGATATGCTTAATTTTAATTTTAAGAATCTAGGAGTATACATATTTCCAGAAAATTAAAACTCTCAGCTTTTTCTATTTACAACATTCACTGGATATTAAACGTCAAGTTTAATAATGAGTAATGTATTTCTCACTTTCATGCTAGTCTACAGAAATTACTGAAATAAGAATTCTCAGCTTAAAAACTGTAAGACTGTATCTGTATTCCTTAACTAGATCATAGGGGGAAAATAACAGATCACAGAAGAGAGACTGGGCCTGGTGATCTGGGTCAGAGTTCTCATGCTTAGACTATTATCATGCTTGTCTATTTGGGTTTAGTCTCAAAAATTTCTGCAACCTCTATTAACTGGCTTAAAAATTCCATTTTGTTTTTCTCCCTTGGAGTACTCATAGTCTACTGGGAGAGCCTGCAAAGAAGATGAATGATTATTCTTTCCTAGTTGGTTTTTCCTCATTAGATCTTAAATTTGTTTAAGACTGAACTGTGACTTATTTCTATAACCCCTACTGCTCAACACAGTACATGTAATGTAGGAAATGCCCAACAAACATTTATTCAGCTAAACTTAGAAATGTCATGAATTCACAGACAATGCACAGAATATAGACTCTAAAACTTAGTCTGTGGTAAAGAGTCATAGCAAATACATAAGGATATATTGAGTGGCCTTTCAAAGAACTAAAAATTAGCCAGATAAGAGTCTGTTCCAGGCAGAGAGTACCACACGACCAATAAATAGGAAGGCAGAGTAGGAGAATATGGCACTTTCAAAAAACCAGAATATAATGTAATCAGGCTTGATGGGACAATGGAAACATGTCATAATGAATAATGACAAAACTGGAAGGCAAGCAGGGAACCATACTAAGAAGAGTTTAAGAACTAAAACTTGATCTTTACCCTGAAAGTAGTAAGAATCTTGACAGGATTTAAAATGGGATGACATAATCACATTAATTTAAAGAAAAATATCAGCAACACTACAAAGCTACACTAATCAAAACAGTATGGTATTGGCACAAGCCCCACAGATCAATGGAACAGAATATAGCACCCAGATATAAACCCACACATATACAGTCAATTAGTATATGATAAAGGAGCATAAAGGAGCCATGAAAATACAATGGAGAAAAGACAGCCTCTTCAATAATTGTTGCAGGGAAACTTGGACAGCTACAGCCAAGAGAATGAAACTGGATTACTGTCTAGCTCCATACACAAAAGTAAACTCAAAATGGATCAAAGACCTGAAGGTAAGACATGAAACCATAAAACTCTTAGAAGAAAACAGGCAAAAATCTCCTGAATATAATAAGCATGAGTAATTTTTTCCTGGACACATCTCCTTGGGCAAGGGAAATAAAATTAAAAATGAACAAGTGGGACTACATCAAACTAAAAAGCTTCTGTATAATAGCAAAGGGCACCATCAGCAGAACAGAAAAGCAACCTACAGTATGGGAGAATATATTCATAAACAATTTACCTGATAAGGGGTTAACATCTAAAATATACAAAGAACTCATATGCTTCAACATAAAAAAAAACAAATAACCAGATTAAAAAATCGGCAGAGGACCTCAACATTCCTCCAAAGAAGAAACACAGATAGCCAATAGGCACATGAAAAGATGTTCCACACTGGTATTCATCAGGGAAATGCAAATCAAAACCACAATGAGATATCACCTCACACCAGTCAGAATGGCCACTACCCAAAAGACAAGAAATGACAAGTGTTGACGACGATGTGGAGAAATCGGGACCCTCCTAGACTGTTGATGGGAATGTAAATTGGTACTGCCACTGTGGAAAGCAGAATGGAGGTTCCTTCAAAAACTAAAAATAGAAATACCATTCAACCCAGTAATCCCTCTTCTAGGATTTACCTGAAGAAAACAAAATCCCTGACTCAAGAAGATATATATACCCCTATGTGTATCATTGCATTATTTACAATAGGCAAGTTAACAGAAGCAACAAAAGTGTCCATCAATAGATGAATGGATAAAGACGACTTGGGATATACACAATGGAGTATTATTCAGCCATAAAAAGAAAATCCTGCCATTTGCCACATGGATGGACCTAGAAAGTGTTATGCTAAGTGAAATTAAGCCAGGTGGAGAAAGACAAATGCCATATGATCTCACTTATTTGTGGAATAAACAAAACAAAACAAAACGAATAAAACAGCAGTAGACTCAGAGACACTGAGAAGTGAAGGGTGGTTACCATGCGAGAAGAGTTTGTGCGGGTGGGTAGGTAGGGAGGGTGAGGGGGATACAGGGGCACAAAAATTTTCTATCATGATTAAGTTGGTCACAGGGATGGTAGTAGAGCATGGAGAATATAACGAATGATTCTGTAACATCTTCCTATGTTGATAGTAGCCACACTAGTGGGGGTGAGGATTTAATAATATGGGAAACTGTTGAACCACTGTATTGTATATTTGAAATCATTATTAGATTGTTTTCCAATGATATTTCAATAAAAAAAAGAAACCTATATAAGATCATATATCATTGACTTTGACTAAAAAAAATTCTTAGTGGAAAAAAACAAAAAGAAAAATATCACTGGTAGAAGTGTAGAGGACTGAAGGATGGCAATGAAACCAGTTTGAAGGGAACTATACAAATGGGATCCTGGACTAAGTGAGAATGAAGAAAAGTTACACTGAAAAAAATAGGTAGATTATAGAGCTAATAGAACTTGGTGTCTGTATTCCATATAACAGGGCAAAAAGAGAAGGGGAGAAAAAAAAAGAGGAGAAAGAAGCAGCAGTAATAACTACAACTATAACATTTACCAATCACTTATGTGCCAGACAATATTATATTACAAGGACTTTACGCACTATTCACTCATTTAATTTTCATTACTACTCTAAAAGTAGGTTCAAATATGCCTGTTTTGTAGATGAGGATCGAGGATTGAAGTAGGCCTTGAAAACAGAGTAGAGGAATAAGGAAGAAGCCAGATGAACCAAAGGCAGGAAGGTAAAAAGTATGGGAAAGTACAAATAAGGCTAGGTGAACTAAACTAGTCAGATTGTACAAGAGAACAGTGACTAGAAAGTTTAACTGGGTTCAATTTAAGATAAGTCTTTAATGTAAATTCTTAACTCTCAAGGCAGTAAGAAAGCCATCAAAGATTTAGTAAAGACGGGTGATATGTACATTAATTTAACACTCAATTAGTTGAGCATTAGCTCAGTACCCCTGGCTAGGTACTAGGTTTATAAAGACAGGATCCCTGTCAATTACTCTATCTACCAAAATGTCCTACAGGGATCTAGAAGTTAATGTGTCTGGAATTAAACTCCCATGTCCCTTTAATCCCCTCATACTTCTGACCTTCTTCCTCCATTCTCAATTCTACTCCATGCTACTATATCCACCTAGCTATGCAGGACAGCATAATGTTTAAGAAAATAGGCTCCAGCCTAGGATCGCATCCTTGCCTATTCTCCCTTTAAATCTCAGCTCAAATACATCCTCCTCTGGATTTCCATGACTCTCCTCTTCTGGAATCCCACAATTCCTGTCACACCTCTAATCAAACCGAACTACAGCTATTTGTGTATCTGCCTGCCTGCCCATCAGACTAGAGATCGTCAGAGGTTAGGAACCAGGCTGACTCATCTCTGGATCTGTGACATTGCCCAGCATAGGGCCAAGCAAACAGGAGGCTTCAGAATATGTACCCAGGCGGTATGACTCTAGGGCCACTATCTTTCAGTCACTAAGTAAACTGCAATATCATTAACTATGAAGAAGAATTAGAAAAGGAAAGAAATTAAAGGATAATATGAGTTTAGTTTTGGATATATTAATTACAAGGTGACTGCAAGTCACATAGGTAAACGATCTCTCTAATCAGTAGAGATCGTTTCACTCCTCTCCATTGCCCTGATATCTAGTAGGATAATGCTTAAGTTTATGAGCAAATCACTCCTCTGTTCAGAACCTCTGATGACTTTTACACTGCCTAGAGAATAGAATCCAGACTCACAAAGTAAATCTAAACTTTCTAACTGTATCTTTACTACTTTCCTGCACAAGCCTTCTAAGTTAGCTTCCTCATTTGTGCTTATCTCATTCTTTTTTCTCTCTACCCAAATGCCTTAGGTAGTAGGAAATACGAACTTTCTCCTTTCATCTTCTGCCTTCAAGATCTACCACCAGTCCCTACTCCTTCAAGAACCTGAGTTAAATAATGATTTCACCTTACAAAACTCCAAAAAAACTTTATAATGCTCACAAGTTAATTTATGGGGACCATGAAAGATTCAAAAGTTCTTCCAGAATCAAAGAAACATTATGTTGTTCCTATAGGTTTGGCATTAAGATCATTATAATTTTTAAGCAAGAATACTCTAGCTCGTCAACATATCAGAAAACACTGAGAAAGTCCAAGTCCAAAGGAATCGTTTCTCCCTCAAAAATGAAGAGGAAAAAAGGCCTCTGATAATTCAGAAGCTGCCGGACAACTGAACTACAGAATTACCACCTGATATGTAAGCAGAAGACTATCTTATGCAGATAATGTAGCTACAAGTTCCTGGCCCTAAGAGTATTCCTCTCTTCTCAACTGTCTAATTACAAATTGCTTTTAAAACACTTGAAAGGCCCAAATTTCAAATCATCATCAGTCCCAGCTCATACTACCACTCCCTGAAAAACACACAAACACCCCCCGGCCAAAACTCCTTATACAGTCCACAAAATAAAATGAATTTTCAGGTTGGCAGGCCAAAGCTGTTTCAATGCTTTGAAACTAGTGGGGGGGAAAGGGCTCTGCTTATGTGAATTGGCTATAGGAAAAGGGAGTAAAAGGAAGATAATTTTAAGTTTAAGTAAGTACAAATGATTGAGATTGGGAGGCCTGAAATAGCTGGAGGGCTCTAGGCCCACTGAAAACTCCACACCAAGGAGGAGAACCACTTGTATGAGAGCTAGGTAACATGACGGGTTACCAGGAAGATAATTTCTTATATAATCAGTATCCTAATTTTTAGGCAGAAGGAAATGTAAAACATATACTTCATGTGTATAAACATGGTCAGTCTACACTAGTGTCCAGAATTCTAGATTTTCTTTCGATTTATGCTTCCTCCCCTTCTCCCACAAGTAATGCCCTTTGACCAGCAGCTGGGAAGTTTCATTTTAAGTGATCAGCATTCCTCTGACATTCTAAGAAGATAGACTATTTGTTTCCATAGAAACAGCTTTGTCAGCTAACACAAGATCCAGGCCAAGAATCATGAAAAGAACTTACGTTATGCAAATTGGAAAGTCCTTGTCTACTATCTTAGTTTTTCTTCTTTTTTTCACAGAACTCAGACTAGCCTTTTTATTCTGCAAAATAGTAAAGACACTATCAATTGTAAAAGTCTGCAATGTTTTTAAAAGGGAGGGAGTGGGAGAAAAAGGTTAATTCAGCATAATATCCAATTAAGTAGTAAAAATGCACTCCCACTCCAATCTCTTATAGACACCAATTAAAATAATTGTAAATTACTTGAAATCAGTGGTAAGAAACAGGTAAATATAACTCATTTAAAAGCTTTTTAAAAAGGGTAGGAACCTTTTACAGATTATTTTTAATGACAACCTCTAGGTTAAGGCTCAAACAAAAATGCAGTTTTTGTTTTTCAGTTTGTTTTACTTCAATTTCTGCATCAAATTCAAACATTATGAATAGTTTACGATGCCAAGAAAATTAAAAGTTTAGGATCCAAAAAGATCCAAAAGAATTTGAAAGACAGGAGCCACAGTTAATTCACAGGGAGAAATGTTGATGTTATACTGAAGACCAAGACAGAAAAGGATCCTGTGCTACATGGAACTTACATTCTGGTAGGATAACAGATAATAAAAAGCAAACAGACAATAAGATGAAAAGGGCTATACAAAAAGTAAAACAGGCTAATAAAGTAATTACATTTGGAAAGGGCAACATTAGATAAGACGGTCGGTGAAGGCCTATTTAGGAGGTGACAGTTGCACTTAGACATAAATGACAAAAAATGAGTCTGCTGTGTGAAGATAACAAAATAAGGGATTCCAGGTTGAGGGAACAGAAAGTATACTTCTATGGGGATGTTACCAAGAATCTCAATTTCAATATATCCCAAATTGATCTCAACTTCTTTCCTACTTTGTTAAGTATACCACTATCTCCAAGATCTTTATCTTCCTCAAGCCTTACTATCCAGCCAGTTGCCAAAGTTGGTTGATTCCACAAAGTTTTTAGAATCCAAAATATGCTACTAAAAGATAGTTAAGAAAATGCAAAGGCAAGTTAAAAAAAAGGGAAAAATATTTGCAAAATATTTATGTCTGCTATACTCTTACAACTCAATACTTAAAATAATCCAGTTTCTTAATATAGGGCAAGAGACTTGAGCACTTCACCAAAGAAGACAAACAAATGGCAAAAAATAAGCATTTGGAAAGATACTCAAAATAATCTTTAGGAAAACACACATTAAAACCATAATGTGTTATTAACATAAAGATAGACAGAAATCAATGGAATAAAATTGATGATCATCAAAAATAAAGCCTCACATTTACAGGCAATTGATTTTCAATAAGGGTGCCAAGTCAGTGACATGGGGAAAAAATAGTCTCTTCAACAAATGATGCTAAGACAATTGGATAGTCACATGCGAAAGAATGAGGCTGGACTCTTACCTCACACCATATACAAAAATTAACTCAAAATGTATCAAAGACACAAATGTGTAAAAACTAAAACTATAAAACTTTAAAGAAAAGATAGGTGTAAATCTACCTTGGATTAAGCAATGATTTCTTAAGATAGGACTTCAAAAGCATAAGCAACAAAAGGAAAATAGATAAATTAGACATTACCAAAATTAAAAACTTTGTGCTTCAAATGACACCATCAGGAAAGTGAAAAGAGAATCTACAGAATGGGAGAAAATTCTTGTAAATCATGTATCTGATAGGGGACTTGTATCTAGAATATATAACAAACTCGTACAACTCTATAATAAAAAGATAGTGGTCTGATTTAAAAAATGGGAAGACCTGAATAGATAGTTCTCCAAAGAAAATAAACAAGTGGCCTTACATAAGCACACAAAAAGTAATTTAACATTATTTGCCATCAGAGAACAGCAAATCAAAACCACAATATATCACTTAAGACCCACGAGGACGGCTAAAATAAAAAAGACAAAGAAACTGGAACCCTCATATACTGCTGCTGGAGTGTCAATGGTGCAGTCACACTAAAAAACAGTCTGGCAATCTCTCAAAAGGGTAAACACAGAGCTACCATATGCCCCAGCAATTCCACTCCTAGGTATATGCCCTACAGAAATGAAAAAACATGTCCATACAAAATGCTTACACAAAAATGTTCATAACAGCATTATTCATAATGGCCAAAAAATGGGGGGAAAATCTATATGTCCATAATGAAATTATTATTGGGCAATAAAAAGAAATAAAGTACTGATACATGTTACATCGATGATCCTTGAAAAGAGAAGTGAAAGAAACCATGCAGGGTATGATTCCACTTATGAAATGTCTAGAATAGGCAGACCTAGAGAGACAGAAAATAGATTAGTGGTTGCCTAGACCTGGGAGGAGTGGCGGAGGAATCATGGCTAAGTGGTACACCTTTTGGGAGTGATGAAAATGTCCTAAAGTTGTGGTGATAGTTGCACTATGAAAGAGATTGAATTGTACACTTAAAATGTAAGAACTGTATAACATATGAATTAATCTCAAAGCTGTTAAAAAGCACAATGTAATACCATTACAAACACAACAAAATGGCTAAAAATTTTAAAAACTGGCAAAATTAAGCATTAGAGATGTGGAGAAACTGAAACTCTCCTATTATATGGGTGAGAATGTAAAATGGTAGTCAGTATGCCAATATCTTAAAAGTTAAACACTTATAATCAAGCAATTTCACACAAGACAAACAAAAATATTTGTAAAAATCACACAGATATACATGGAATATTCATAGAAGCATTATTAATAACAGCTTAAAACTGAACAAAATCCCATGTCCTTCAGCTGGTGAATGGATAAATAAAATATAGAATACTACTTAGTAATAAAGAATAAACTACTGATAAATCCAACAACATGTATGGCCTCAGAAACCATAATGCCAGATACAAGAGTACAATGCATACTTCCATTTATATGAAACTTCTAGGCAAAAATAGTGTTGTTAGAGAAAACAGTGTAGTGGTTTCCTGGAGATTGGGGTGGGGGAAGATATTGGCTAAAAAAGGATACAAAGGATTTCTTTAGGTGATGTAAGTGTAATAAAATCAGATTTCAGTGATATTTGCACAACGATATAAATCTATTCAAACTCAAACTGTACCCATAAAATGTGAATTTTATGGAATGTAAGTAAATTATACCTCAATCAAGTTGCTTTTAAAATTCATCAAACTGGGTGGAGCCAAGATGGCTGCATGAGTAGAGCAGCGGAAATCTCCTCCCAAAACCACATATATCTATGAAAATATAACAAAGACAACTCTTCCTAGAATAAAGACCAGAGAACACAGGACAACATCCAGACCACATCCACACCTGCGAGAACCCAGTGCCTCGTAAAGGGGTTAAGATACAAGCCCCGGCACGGAGGGAACCAAGCGCCCCTCCCGCCAGCTCCCTGCGGGAGAAGAGTAGGCAGAGCGGGAGGGAGACAGAGCCCAGGACTGCTGAACACCCAGCCCCCGCCATCCAGACCAGAGAGCAGACACAGTGCATGCGTGGGGCCCTGGATACTAGGGAAACAGGGCAGCAAGAACGGTGAAAGGGTACCGGAGGCCTGGCGCCAGACGACATAAGAAAAGCGAGCGGCAATTTTTTTTTTTCTGTTTTGTTTTGGCGAGCGCTTTTTGGAAGTCTTAAAGGGACAGGGAACCCAACACTAGGGAAACTGGGCAGCAAGACCAGCGAGCGGGTATCGGAGGCTGGCGCTGGAGAACAAACGAAAAGTGAGAGGCCAAATTTTTTTTTTTCCTTTTTGCTGTTTTGTTTTGGCGAGTGCTTTTTGGAAGTCTTAAAGGGACAGGGACCCCAATACTAGGGAAACAGGGCAGCAAGACCGGTGAGCAGATACCTGAGGCTGGTGCTGGAGAATAAAGAAAAACGAGTGGCCAATTTTTTTTTTTTTTTAATTTTTAAAATTTATTTCTTTTTTTTTTTTGTGGTCATTGTTTTGTTTTGGCGGGTGCTTTCTGGAAGTCTTAAAGGGGCAGGGCAGGACACTTAATCCAGAGGTAGGGAATCCAGGGATCTCTGGGCACCCTAATCCCCTGGGCTGCAGGGAGCACGGAGGCCCCTTACGGAGATAAATAGCCTCCAGGCTGCTCCCGCTCCAACGCTACTCCACCATTTGGAGCAGCAGCCCGAGCCAGGCCACGCCCACAGCAACAGCGGAGATAAACTCCATAGCAGCCGGGCAGGAAGCAGAAACCCTGTCTGCACGCAGCTACCCAGCGCAAGCCACTAGAGGTTGCTGTTCTCCCAGGAGAGGAGGGCCACAAACCAACAAGAAGGGAAGTTCTTCCAGCCTTCACTCGTCCCAACTCTGCAAACTATTCCTAATACCATGAAAAGGAAAAACTACAGGCAGACAAAGATCACAGAGACAACACCAGAGAAGGAGACAGACCTAACCAGTCTTCCTGACAAAGAATTCAAAATAAAAATCATAAACATGCTGACAGAGATGCAGAGAAATACGCAAGAGACATGGGATGAAGTTCGGAGGGAGATCACAGATGCCAGAAAGGAGATCACAGAAATGAAACAAACTCTGGAAGGGTTTATAAGCAGAATGGATAGGATGCAAGAGGCCATTGATGGAATGGAAACCAGAGAACAGGAACGCATAGAAGCTGACATAGAGAGAGATAAAAGGATCTCCAGGAATGAAACAATATTAAGAGAACTGTGTGACCAATCCAAAAGGAACGATATCCGTATTATAGGGGTACCAGAAGAAGAAGAGAGAGGAAAAGGGATGGAAACTATATTGGAAGAAATAATTGCTGAAAACTTCCCCAAACTGGGGGAGGAAATAATCGAACAGACCACGGAAATACACAGAACCCCCAACAGAAAGGATCCAAGGAGGACAACACCAAGACACATAGTAATTACAATGGCAAAGATCAAGGACAAGGAAAGAGTTTTAAAGGCAGCTAGAGAGAAAAATGTCACCTATAAAGGAAAACCCATCAGGCTAACGTCAGACTTCTCAACAGAAACCCTACAGGCCAGAAGAGAATGGCATGATATATTTAATGCAACGAAACAGAAGGGCCTTGAACCAAGGATACTGTATCCAGCACGACTATCATTTAAATATGATGGTGGGATTAAACAATTCCCAGACAAACAAAAGCTGAGGGAATTTGCTTCCCACAAACCACCTCTACAGGACATCTTACAGGGACTGCTCTAGATGGGAGCACTCCTAGAAAGAGCACAGAACAAAACACCCAACATAGGAAGAATGGAGGAGGAGGACTAAGAAGGGAGAGAAGAAAAGAATCTCCAGACAGTGTATGTAACAGCTTAATAAGCGAGCTAAGTTAGGCAGTAAGATACTAAAGAGGCTAACCTTGAACCTTTGGTAACCACGAATTTAAAGCCTGCAATGGCAATAAGTACATATATTTCAATAGTCACCCTAAATGTTAATGGACTGAATGCACCAATCAAAAGACACACAGTAATAGAATGGATAAAAAAGCAAGACCCATCTATATGCTGCTTACAAGAAACTCACCTCAAACCCAAAGATATGTACAGACTAAAAGTCAAGGGAGGGAAAAACATATTTCAGGCAAACAACAGCGAGAAGAAAGCAGGGGTTGCAGTACTAATATCAGACAAAATAGACTTCAAAACAAAGAAAGTAACAAGAGATAAAGAAGGACACTAGATAATGATAAAGGGCTCAGTCCAACAAGAGGATATAACCATTCTAAATATATATGCACCCAACACAGGAGCACCAGCATATGTGAAACAAATACTAACAGAACTAAAGGGGGAAATAGACTGCAATGCATTCATTCTAGGAGACTTCAACACACCACTCACCCCAAAGGATAGATCCACAGGGCAGAAAATAAGTAAGGACACGGAAGCACTGAACAACACAGTAGAGCAGATGGACCTAATAGACATCTACAGAACTCTACATCCAAAAGCAACAGGATACACATTCTTCTCAAGTGCACATGGAACATTCTCCAGAATAGACCACATACTAGGCCACAAAAAGAGCCTCAGTAAATTCCAAAATATTTAAATCCTACCAACCAACTTTTCAGACCACAAAGGCATAAAACTAGAAATAAAATGTACAAAGAAAGCAAAAAGGCTCACAAACACATGGAGGCTTAACAACACGCTCCTAAATAATCAATGGATCAATGACCAAATCAAAATGGAGATCCAGCAATATATAGAAACAAATGACAACAACAACACTAAGCCCCAACTTCTGTGGGACACAGCAAAAGCAGTCTGAAGAGGAAGTATATAGCAATCCAAGCATATTTTAAAAAGGAAGAACAATCCCAAATGAATGGTCTAATGTCACAATTATCGAAATTGGAAAAAGAAAAACAAATGAGGCCTAAGGTCAGCAGAAGGAGGGACATAATAAAGATCAGAAAAGAAATAAATAAACTTGAGAAGAATAAAACAATAGCAAAAATCAATGAAACCAAGAGCTGGTTCTTCGAGAAAACAAACAAAATAGATAAGCCTCTAGCCAGACTTATTAAGAGGAAAAGAGAGTCAACACACATCAACAGTATCAGAAACGAGAAAGGAAAAATCACGACGGACCCCACAGAAATACAAAGAATTATAAGAGAATACTATGAAAACCTATATGCTAACAAGCTGGGAAACCTAGGAGAAATGGACAACTTCCTAGAAAAATACAACCTTCCAAGACTGACCCAGAAAGAAACAGAGAATCTAAACAGACTAATTACCAGCAACGAAATTGAAGCAGTAATCAAAAAACTACCCAAGAACAAAACCCATGGGCCAGATGGATTTACCTCGGAGTTTTATCAGACATACAGAGAAGACATAATACCCATTCTCCTTAAAGTTTTCCAAAAAATAGAGGAGGAGGGGATACTCCCAAACTCATTCTATGAAGCTAACATCACCCTAATACCAAAACCAGGCAAAGACCCCACCAAAAAAGAAAACTACAGACCAATATCCCTGATGAATGTAGATGCAAAAATACTCAACAAAATATTAGCAAACCGAATTCAAAAATACATCAAAAGGATCATACACCATGACCAAGTGGGATTCATCCCAGGGATGCAAGGATGGTACAACATTCGAAAGTCCATCAACATCATCCACCACATCAACAAAAAGAAAGACAAAAACCACATGATCATCTCCATAGATGCTGAAAAAGCATTTGACAAAATTCAACATCCATTCATGATAAAAACTCTCAACAAAATGGTATAGAGGACAAGTACCTCAACATAATAAAGGCCATATATGACAAATCCACAGCCAACATCATACTTAACAGCGAGAAGCTGAAAGCTTTTCCATTAAGATGGGAACAAGACAAGGATACCCACTTTTCCCACTTCTATTCAACCTAGTACTGGAGGTCCTAGCCTTGGCAATCAGACAACACAAAGAAATAAAAGGCATCCAGATTGGCAAGGAAGAAGTTAAACTGTCCCTGTTTGCAGATGACATGATATTGTACATAAAAAACCCTAAACAATCCACTCCAAAACTACTAGACCTAATATCTGAATTCAGTAAAGTTGCGGGTACAAAATTAACACACAGAAATCTGTGGCATTCCTATACACTAACGATGAACTAGCAGAGAGAGAAATCAGGAAAACAATTCCATTCACAATTGCATCAAAGAGAATAAAATACCTAGGAATAAACCTAACCAAGGAAGTGAAAAACCTATACCCTAAAAACTACAAGACACTCTTAAGAGAAATTAAAGAAGATACCAATAAATGGAAACACATCCTGGGCTCATGGATAGGAAAAATTATTATCATCAAAATGGCCATCCTGCCTAAAGCTATCTACACATTCAATGCAATTCCTATCAAAATACCAACAGCATTCTTCAATGAAGTAGAGAAAATCGTTCTAAAATTCATATGGAACCACAAAAGACCTCAAATAGCCAAAGCAATTCTGAGAAGGAAGAATAAAACTGGGGACATTACGCTCCCCAACTTTAAGCTCTACTACAAAGCCACAGTAATCAAGACAATTTGGTACTGGCACAAGAACAGACCCATAGACCAATGAAACGGACTAGAGAGCACTGATATAAACCCAAGCATATATGGTCAATTAATAAACAATAAAGGAGCCATGGATATACAATGGGGAAATGACAGCCTCTTCAACAGCTGGTGTTGGCAAAACTGGACAGCTACAAGCAAGAGAATGAAACTGGATTATTGTTTAACCCCACACACAAAAGTAAACCTGAAATGGATCAAAGACCTGAATGTAAGTCATGAAACCATAAAACTCTTAGAAGACAACATAGGCAAACATCTCCTGAATATAAGCATGAGCAACTTCTTCCTAAACATATCTCCTTGAGCAAGGGAAACAAAAGCAAAAATGAACTCACAGGACTACATCAAACTAAAAAGTTTCTTTACAGCAAAGGACACCATCAACAGAACAAAAAGGCATTCTACAGTATGGGAGAATATATTTTTAAATGACATATCCAACAAGGGGTTAACATCCAAAATATATGAAGAACTTACATGCCACAACACCCAAAAAGCAAATAACCCGATTAAAAAATGGGCAGAGGATATGAAGAGACAGTTCTCCAAAGAAGAAATTCAGACGGCCAACAGACACATGAAAAGATGCTCCACATCACTAATCATCAGGGAAATGCAAAGTAAAACCACAATGAGATATCACTTCACACCAGTAAGCATGGCCAGCATTGAAAAGACTAAGAACAACAAATGCTGGTGAGGATGCGGAGAAAGGGGAACCCTCCTACACTGCTGGTGGGAATGTAAGCTAGTTCAACCATTGTGGAAAGCAATATATGGTTCCTCAAAAAACGAAAAATAGAAATACCATTTGACCCGAAATCCCACTCCTTGGAATTTACCCAAAGAATACAACTTCTCACATTCAAAAAGACATATGCACCCCTATGTTTATCGCAGCACTTTTTACAATAGCCAAGATATGGAAGCAACCTAAGTGTCCATCAGTAGATGAATGGATAAAGATGTGGTACATATACACAATGGAATACTATTCGACCATAAGAAAGAAACAAATTCTACCATTTGCAACAACATGGATGGAGCTGGAGGACATTACGCTCAGTGAAATAAGCCAGGTGGAGAAAGACAAATGCCAAACGATTTCCCTCATTTGTGGAGTATAACAATGAAGCAAAACTGAAGGAACAAAATAGCAGCAGACTCAGAGACTCCAAGAATGAACTAGTGGTTACCAAAGGGTAGGGGTGTGGGAAGGCAGGTGGGGAGGGAGAAAGGGATTGAGGGGTGTTATGTTTAGTACACATAATGTGTGGGATCACCAGGATAACAGTGTAGCACAGAGAAGGCACATAGTGAATCTGTGGCATCTTGCTGCCCTGATGGACAGTGACTCCATTGGGGTATGGGTGGGGACTTGATAATATGGGTAAATGTAGTGACCACATTGTTTTTTCATGTGAAACCTTCATAACAGTGTATATCATACATTAAAAAAAAAGAATACAGTCTTTCCCAATTAAAAAAAAACCTACATCAAACTAAAAAACTTCTGCACAGTGAAGGAAACCATCAACAAAATGAAAAGACAACTTCCCAAATGGGACAATGTATTTGCAAATGATATATCTGATAAGGGGTTAAAATCCGCCCCCCAAAATAATTATTTAATTAATAATGGAAAGAGGACCTGCATAGAGTTTTTTCCAAAAAAGACACAGATGGCCAACAGACACATGAAAAGATGTTTAACATCACTAATCATCAGGAAAATGCAAATCAAAACCACAGTGAGATATCACCCCTCACAAGGAGTAATAAATGTTGGCCAGGATGTGGAGAAAAGGGAACCTTTCTATTATGTTGGTAGAAATGTAAATTGGGCCAGCCACTATGGAAAGTAGTATGAAGTTTCTCAAAAAACTAAGAACAGAATTATCATATAACCAAACATTTCCACTTCTGAGAATCTACCTGAAGAAAACAAAATCACCAATTTGAAAAGATATATGCACCCCTATGTTTACTGCAGCATTATATACAAGAGCCAAAATCAAACTAAGTGTCCATTGATAGATGACTGGATAAAGATATTTGTAGCACATATATCCAATGGAATACTAATCAGACATAAAAAAGAAGAAAAATTTTCCATTTGTAACACCATGGATAGACTTAGAGGATATTATGCCACCTGAAGTCAGTCAGTCAGAGAAAGATGAATATCATATGATTTAACTTACCTATGGAGAATAAACAAAACAGAAACAGACTCATAGACACAGAGAATAGACTGTTGGTTACCATGGGGAATATGGCGGGATGGGTGAAACAGGTGAAGGGGATAAAGAAATACAAACTTTAAATTATAAAATAGTCACAGGGAGGAAGTGCAGCCTAGGGAATATAGCCAATAATACTGTAATATCTTCATATGGTGATAGATGGCAACTACACTGATCATGTTGAC
This sequence comes from Manis pentadactyla, assembly GCF_030020395.1. NCBI lineage: Eukaryota > Metazoa > Chordata > Mammalia > Pholidota > Manidae > Manis > Manis pentadactyla. The sequence continues at coordinate 34,000,046 of NC_080029.1, forward strand.
CATTTAATAATGTATGTAATTGTCAAATACCTATGTTGTTTATCTGAAGCCAATATATTGTTTATTAGTATTTTTTAAAATTTCATTAAAAAATTTAAAGTCAATACTCTATTTAAGATATTTCAATACAAAAAATTAAAAAAATTTTTAAATAAAATAAAATTCTATTTAGTTACAGTTTAGGTTTCAGAAAGAAGTAGTACCTTTATTCATCATCCAGATAATTGCATTCCAAAGAAGCCAATTGTTATCCTCAGAGCTTTAAATTAACTGTATTTAGAATGTACTATGCCAAATAAATTCACATACAGAATGGAAGCAAAATTCCCTTAATTGACAGAAACATTCAAGTCAAAAAATCAATTAAGATTTCAAAGGGAAAAGGGGTAACACATAACTTACAGACACATAAGTCATCTGCCATTACAGACACAAAAAGAATATGATTCCTGAAGCTCAATTTAATTCAATCAGCAAGGCAATATCATTAGCTTAGAAGACACATCTTTCTCAGATGTTAACTTCAGAGACTTATTTAGCAGCTTTGAACATTCCTGGCCCAAATCATATTTAAAACACATCTGCAACAGGAAGATTTAGTTCCCAAGTTCCTATTTTCACCCTATTATTCTAGGCCATAAAATGCCTTGAAACAAAAGCAAAAATAAGACAACATGGAAAAAATAGCTGGAAAACTATTGCTGCATTTATAATCTGTGAAACATCTGTATCTGAAAATATTCATTTAACAAAGTTCATCAGAAACTTTACAAATATCACCTTAAATCTTTTACTTTTATTGAAGTATCATTAATACACAATCTTCTATTAGTTTCAAATATGTACCACAGTGGTTCAGTTCCCCATGTTATTAAATCCTCACCCCCACTAGTTCAGTTACTATCTGGCAACATAGGAAGATGTTACAGAATCGTTCGTTTTCCACACTGTACTACCATCCCTGTGACCAACTTAATCATGATAGAGAATTTTTGTGCCCCTGTATCCCCCTCACCCTCCCTTACCTACCCACCCACACAAACTCTTCTCCCATGGTAACCACCCTTCACTTCTCAGTGTCTATGAGTCTACTGCTATTTTATTCATTTTGTTTTGTTTTGTTTATTCCACAAATAAGTGAAATCATATGGCATTTGTCTTTCTCCATCTGGCTTAATTTCACTTAGCATAACACTTTCTAGGTCCATCCATGTGGCAAATGGCAGGATTTTCTTTTTACGGCTGAATAATACTCCATTGTGTATATCCCAAGTCGTCTTTATCCATTCATCTATTGATGGACACTTATGTTGCTTCTGTAACTTGCCTATTGTAAATAATGCAATGATACACATAGGGGTGTATATATCTTCTTGAGTCAGGGATTTTGTTTTCTTCAGGTAAATTCCTAGAAGAGGGATTACTGGGTTGAATAGTATTTCTATTTTTAGTTTTTGAAGGAACCTCCATTCTGCTTTCCACAGTGGCAGTACCAATTTACATTCCCATCAACAGTCTAGGAGGGTCCCGATTTCTCCACATCGTCGTCAACACTTGTCATTTCTTGTCTTTTGGGTAGTGGCCATTCTGACTGGTGTGAGGTGATATCTCATTGTGGTTTTGATTTGCATTTCCCTGATGAGTAGCAGTGTGGAACATCTTTTCATGTGCCTATTGGCCATCTGTGTTTCTTCTTTGGAGGAATGTTGAGGTCCTCTTCCCATTTTTTAATCTGGTTATTTGTTTTTTTTTATGTTGAAGCATATGAGTTCTTTGTATGTTTTAGATGTTAACCCCTTATTAGGTAAATCGTTTATATATTCTCCCATACTACAGGTTGCTTTTCTGTTCTGCTGATGGTGCCCTTTGCTATTATACAGAAGCTTTTTAGTTTGATGTAGTCCCAGTTGTTCATTTTTTATTTTGTTTCCCTTGCCCAAGGAAAAACTTGCTCATGCTTATGTTCAAGAAATTTTTGCCTATGTTTTCTTCTACAAGTTTTATGGTTTCATGTCTTACCTTCAGGACTTTGAAACATTTTGAGTTTACTATTGTGTATGGAATTAGATAGTAATCCAGTTTCATTCTCTTGTATGTAGCTGTCCAGTTTTCCCAGTACCAGTTATTGAAGAGGCTGTCTTTTCCCCACTGTATATTCATTGCCCCTTTATCATATATTAATTGACCATATGCATGGGTTTATACCTGGGCTATTTCATTCCATTGACCTATGGGCCTGTTCTTGTGGAGTACCATACTGTTTTGATTACCATAGCTTTGTAGTATTGCTTGAAGCCAGAGAGCATAATATCCCCAACTTTTTTCTTGTTTCTCAGGGTGGCTTTGGCTTTTCAGGGTCTTTTGTGGCTCGCTATGAATTTTAGAATTATTTGTTCTAGTTCACTAAATAATACTGTTGGTATTTTGATAGGGATTGCATTCAATCTGAAACTGCTTTGGGAAGGATGGCTATTTTACAATATTAATTCTTTCTATCCATGAGCACAGGATAGATTTCAATTTATTTGTGTCTTTTTTAATTTCTCTCATGAGTGCCTTACAGTTTTCAGAGTATAAGTCTCTCACCTCCTTGGTTAGGTTTATTCCTAGGTATTTTATTCTTTTTAATGCAATTGTAAATGGAATTGTTTTCCTGATTTCTCTTTCAGTTAGTTTGTTGTTAGTATATAGGAACATAACAGATTTCTGTGTATTAATTTTCTATCTCACAACTTTGCTGAATACAGTTATTAGTTCTAACAGTTTTTTGGTGGAGTTTTTATAGTTTTCTATGTATAATATCATGTCATCTGCAAATACTGGCAGTTTAACTTCTTCCTTACCAATCTGGATGCCTTTTATCTCTTTGTCTTGTCTGACTGCTGTGGCTAGGACCTCCAATACTATGTTGAATAAAAGTTCACTCTAACTCTTCTTAAACACTTTTGGATTTTAATGGTTTTCAACCAACGGTGATTTTGCCTTCCACCCATCCCCATCAGGACAATTCTGACAATGTCTGATGTAATTTTTATTGTCAGGACTAGGTTGAGAGGTGCTACTGGCATCTATTTAGCAGAGACCAGAAATGATGCTAAACATGTACAGGACAACGCCCCCAACCCAACCCAACAAAAAAATTACCCCATCTAAAATGTCAATAATGCCAAAATTAGGAAACCCTGAGTTAAAGCAAACACTGGAATAGTAACAAATCCAAAATTGAAGCATTCATTCACTCAGTAATATTTAATGTTTCTCACACATTTAAGATAAAACTTTAAATAGCCATGTTTCCTTGTTAACTACCTAATGGTATTTTCACCTAATGTGTTTCAACTCTTTTTTCAAGTACAATTGGTTTTCAAATAATTAATAAATACCAAGGCTGAAAAGATCCTTAGATACCATTTAATCCCGTGTTTTCCAAAATGTCCAGGAAGGGACTTCAAGTGTCATCTTGGCAGTGGATGGACGAGAAGAAACTTTTACAAAAGGTTAAAAAAAAAAGTTTTGAAGATTCAAGGGGGAAAAAAAATTCTTCTGACTTAAATGTTTAAATAACAAAACAAACTTTGACTAGATGAACTCCTCTTATTTTACAAATGGCAAAGGAAGGTCCAGAAAATTTAAGTCACTTGCCAAGGTTCTACACATACTTGACAGATCAACAAATCCAGAAATTCAACAAGGTAATGATTGCCAACAGAATAGCAACAGAGTAAATGGAATTAAAACTACTGCCAAATAAATTGCCTTACACTGTTCACTGGACCCTGAGCAAGAAATACACACTATTTCAGTATTATATTCCAGCATATGATGCATTCCCCACTATTCATTGCTCACAGTCTGGCTGGAGAGATTAAACATGCACATAAAATGATAAATTAAATAGTACATTGAGCAGCCCAAATGAGTAAAGACTAAAAAAAAGTATAGACAGAAGATATTTAATGGTCACAGCTAGTACTGTTTACTGACTCTCTGTGTGCTGAACACTGTGCTATCATACTCTATACAGTTCATAATCCCACAAACAATCCTACAAATCTAAGTATTAGTTATCTCCAGAGACAAATGAGAAGACAGGTATAAAGAAGGAAAGTATTTGGCTCAAAGAGAACTTCAAAATTAACATTCAACAGTTATTCACAGTACTCTTGTGTCTATGGTTTCATGACCATTATATCATATAATACTTAAAACATCCTAGCATGGTATTTTACATACGACAAAAGTAGAATGATATTTAAATGGTTTGAGTAATCAGTGATAGTGATGGTGGTTAGTGGTAGAAGTAAAAGCAATAGCACTACTGTCAGGCAAGAGTGCCAAGAACTTCACATATATCATCTCATTCAATCCTTCCAACTCCTCAGTTATCCTCAGTTTACAGAGGTGGAAAACAAGAATGGAGAGGAAACAAGTATGTGGAAAATAAGTTGCTTCCCAAGGTCATTAATCTAAATGGAAGAGTCAAAACTCACAGCAAGTTTGCATGACTTCTGAATAGAAGCTCTTCACTCCTGCCATCATTATTTAGTCTTATCCAATACTAAGAGAAAAGAAAAACTTCTACTGATTATTAAGATTAATTCTCAGTTTAGTGTTTTGAAATAACCCTAAGGTTTTCCTTAATTTGTCTATACAGAGATTCTCTTTCAAACAATGAAGTTCTAGGAAAAACATATCTACAGATTCAAATATCTAACAGCCTCTTCTTCCTTTTTTATGCCTAAAATTTAGCTTTGGCCCTAAGTATTCCTATGGATCAATAGGACTATGTTATGAATCATCATTCACCATGTCCTTCTACAAATCTGGATATTACTCATAGTCGAGAGCCTTGCAATGTAAGTATTCCTATGGACCAATGGTACTATGTAATGAATCATCATTCACCATGTTCTTCCACAAATCTGGATACTACTCAGGATAGAGAATCTTGCAATATAAAGAAGAGTTGGAAGAGTTGGGGGATCAAGAGATCACCTTTTAACCAGATAATTAAGTCCCCATATATTATTATATGTAATATTCTTGGAAGTGGGCAGTAGTATATTTTTTAATTTAGTAGAAAAATTCTCTGTTTGTTTATATCAAACACAAAGCTGGAAGTCTCTGGAGATATTCAAGACCACACATACTCATAGTAGGAATTGGTTAAAAGCCAAACAGTATCAAAGAGATGAAAGGGTTGGTTACTTGAACTGTGCCCCATTATTACCTTCAGCAACTTGGAAATATAAGATCAAATGCACCTAAAAGCTTAGTAAAGTTTTTTAAAAAGGCCTAAGACAAAAGAACATTTTCAAACTGACTAGAAATGGATTTTTAAACATGTGGGATGAAATTACTTGCCATATGGCTTTTCAGAATATTGATACCAATTAAGAACATATATGGCCTAGTTGGAGAAAAAGAACAGCCTTGATAATGAACAGAGCCGGTGTAAGAGATAGAAGATAAAGGCAGAGTTGAGTCTGAGTGCTAAACTAAATTGTTTGAATTTTCTCCTGCAAGCAATGGAAAACTATGGGTTTCTGGGTTAAAAAACAAACAAATAAATAATGGCTTTTTGAAAGTGAAATCTTCTCTACACTGTAAGCAGAGTAGACTAGGAGAAATGTCAGTAGAGCAGCTAATAGAGACAACATTTTAATACTTTATGCATGAGAGGGAAAGCGAAGTAGCAAAGTAATGAGAAGGGATAATTTCAAACAACAGTTATTACAAAGGATGATATGACAGGATTTGGAGATCTAAATATAATTTTAAAATACTAAACATAACAATTGAATCTGGAATAAATTACGGGACCTTAAAATAAGAAAATTCAGGGAATAAGATTTTTCTCCCTGGGAGGAAGAGGTTGGGGAGAAATGGAAAGATGATAAATTCCGTTTCAGAGGTAATGCATTTAAAGTGGGACTTTGAGCAGATTGTTAATTGCTAGACAGGGAAACCAGAGGACAGGCTAGAAATGAAAATTCTGTAACTAATTTACATATTCATATCTTCTATTTGTAAAGCTTTTCAGTCCCTACAGTAAATTCAAACACATTAGCTCAATTGATCTCCATAGTTGCTCTGAAAGGTAAATATGACGTAGGCCCTACAAGTTAAGCCACAGACCTAGAAGTAATAGGACAGGAACAAAAATTCAGATCAGTGAATCCTTCTGTAATCCACAGTGCTATGTTAGTTACATCTCTGTAAGATAAAATACCATGACGACTACACACTTCCTCTCAAAAAGCACGTAACCGCATCATTCTTTACCTTTAAAATATTAAGAGACAATTCATCTTTTCAACTGATGCTTCACAGAATGAATTTTAATATAACTAATTGCACTGCTATACATATAACAGCTACAATCTTACTGTAGCACCAGATTATGGTAGCATGACATCTATTGCTCAAAGTTTCTAAGCAATTAGCAAAGGAGCAGAGATAATCAAGTTGGAGAAATGGTAGAATGCATGTGAATTTTCCGACTCATGTGAAAACTGAAACTAGCTACCAACATTTCCGTGTCTCAGTGACATTTTAAAAATACTATTCTTTACTCTGTATTGCTCCAATTTCAGTATGTGCTGCCAAAGTGAGGCACATGTCCTATCTTGACAAACTTTTTAATAAAAAATTTATAGCTTGAAAAATGAATACCATAAAACTACAATAGACTAGCTCCTGTCAGATAAATTACCTACCCCTCTGGGATCAAATGTTAAGTATTGAAAATCATAAATGTAATACCCCTAAATACGTTAATAACTTTTTATTGCAACCAACTCCCCATCAATTCTCTCTCCATAATCTCTTCACATATACCCCCAGGTTTTTCCTTCTCAAACCCTATCTTAAATCATGTACACATGATCTCTTTCATGGGTTTTCTACAAAGTTCTTGATAGTTACCCCAAAATTGGTCTTTCTACTTGCCCATCATTTTACACAGCACTGACCAATTAATCTTCCTAACGGTCACCTACACAACAGTGTCTCTTTTCAAGTCTTTGCTGCCTTTCCTCTCTTCGGCTATTGTTTACTAAGGGTTTACTATGCAATATTCGTTCACTGTGCTAAGCACCTGTCATGCATTACCTTATTTAACCCTGACAACCGTCTCCTCATTCAATTTTGTAACTTAGCAAAGATATGCAACTTGTCCAATGTCAAAAGCTAAATGACATAGCTGGGCCTCAAACTGAAGTCTGTTTGACTCCAGGGCACTTCAACAACTTCCATATAACACATTTCAAATTCCTTGACTTAGTCCTCGGATATTTTCACTTTATTTCTACCTCTCCTATATTCCAAATTATACTACTTGCTACTTCCAGTACAAGCCCTGCAATTTCCCACCTCTACAGCTTTGACAAATTGTTTCTTATACTCAGGAAAAAAATTCTTCCTGTTCAATTCTTTATCTGTTAAAATGTTCTTCTTCCATTCGTGTGTTAGGAAATCTTCCTTAATTCTGCCCACTCCCATCCACAGCTTACCCTTCCAGGGTACTTAATCTATGCCTCTGTTGTAGCATTTATTTGTTTCCCCCTCCCTGTAAGACACATCTTACTTTTTAGTTAAATCACTAATATTTCCCCATACTCCCAGGCAGAAGAATCAACATACTTTTGAATGTACATATTCAAACAAATCAGGTAATTATCAGTTTCATCCTTCTTTTTTTAAAAATTTTTTAATTTTGATATTATTAATGTACAATTACTTGAACATCATTATGGTTACTAGACTCCCCCATTATCACGTCCCCCCTACATACCCCATTACAGTCACTGTCCATCAGCGTAGTACATATTTCTTTTTTTTTTTTTTTTAATGATATCCACTCTGCAGCCTTCCATTCTCCAGCTCTGTGCTAAGTGTCTTCTTTTTGCCTAGATCGATTCATCATCCTCCATCTGCTCCAGGTCCAAGGCGGCTGACCTCTACAGACTGTATTACCCATGTTCTCTTGTACCCTGGCTTTCACAGGTTTCAGCCAGCAAGAAGTACACATTGGGAGGGTGGAGAGCAGTTGGGTTCTTTATTCCCCCAGCTTCCTCCTGTGACTCTGTAGGTGTTTCTATAAAGGCCACAGCTCTCACCAGGTGGCCCCTTTCCTACAGCTGTAGCTCCTGTAAATTCCAGTTACTACTCCTTCCCTGGACTCTTCAGTCCTAGGCTTTTATTTAGTAGACTTTTGGCTGTTGCTAATCCTGGGATGTTTGGCCATCCTTGATAGTTCTCTTAACTCAAAACAGACCACTATGAAAAGTCCCTTCATTAAACTCTTCCATTACTACTCAGGTTGATTTTACCATCTGTTTTCTACATGGAATCTGGCAAAAACACGCTCTAATCTGAATTTATTCTTATTCTCTAAGCATTTTTATTTGTTCATCCTTATCCTAAGAATGTCTCCTCACCACTTTCCTCCTTCTTCATCTACTCCCTTCTCCTTGAAAGACCTCCAATATATTCCTAAGAAAGGATACATGGGAATGAATTTTTTAAGACCTTGATTTAATTGGTACTACAGCCAATCACATCCTCTGAGTTACTCTTTTGCATCCTTGTCCCTAATCTTACGTCCTCAATAGCTTCTCATGACTTCTGGCTCTGCCTTTTTGTTGTTCTCGCCAATAAAATATTTACAGTGAGAGGGACCCTCTTCTTGTACTTAGAGTGGGAAGAAAAAAAGACAGCAAATCATTTCAAAATAGTTACCTCAGTATAAGGTTTTAGTGTGTCTCTGCAAATGACCAACCAGATTGGAAACAATATAGGAAAAAAAACATATACAATTGACTCTATAAATCAGTGAAATGTTACATGTTATAGAAGACAATTTTGCACTATCTACCAAAAATCTTAAATAAACCTTTGATCTATCAATACAATCTCTTTTCTAGAATGTTACAAAGTGTGTTTGGAACTACTTGGGTATATTAATCTACTTTTTCATTTGTAAGTTTAATAAAATGTCAATACAGATCAAGTATTTCTGATGTAAATTTATCATTCTGAGATGTGTCATTAATGTAAAATATATACTGGATCTCAAAGACTCAGTATAGGAAAAAGTGGATGTAAAACATTATTTTTATATTTAATATATGTGGAGTGGCAATAATTTTTATACATTGTTAATAAAATATACTATTAAAATGAATTTAACCTGCTGCTTTTAATATTTTTTGATGTGGCTACTAAAGCATGAAGCTCTCCATATGAGCTCACATAGAACAAAGGCAAAGGACCTAAAGCAAGCTTTAGAATGGCTTTTGTGTATCACCCCATTTTTTAAAATGCACATAAAAGATATGTTTATAAAGTTATCAACAAAAAATCTGGAAGAATATACACAATATTATTTTCAATTAATATCTGTGAAAAGTAATGTTGACAGACCTCTCAGGTACTCCTGCACTATTTAGATAGACTACAAAATATTGATCGCAAATATAGTGTTACTTTTATAATTTGGGGGAAAACACAAAGATATTACTTTTTGAAAGAAAAAAAGAAACTTTTAAGTTATAACTACCTTGTTAAAGTCTATAAAAATAAGCAGCAGCAACAAAGTTCTTTCAAGAGTTCTGGAACTGTTAGGCAAAGAGAAGTAATCAAATTATTAACCCTAAGGCCCTAAACAATTTCATAAATAATGCAACAATGAAAAAATAATTTCTAAGTAAAGCACTTAAGCAATCATTAGGGACATGGCTCTTTGGCCAGGTCTTCCTCCCTCTACCAGACATTACACCAAAATGAATATGTTACATCTTTAATTTGAAAATAAGAAATCCATCTACCAATGGAATAAGAGCACGAATTATAAGCAAAATCCCAAAAGGGACTACCAACACTTCAAAATATAGTAAGAGAGGTTCACAATCATGAAAGCATTGTTCTTTCATCAGGGTAATAAATTCACAATGACAAACTCTCAAAGAATTCTGATTACCAAACTCACATGGCTATTGCTTTGCTTTCTAGGTGCCTATTTCATATAGATTTTATCCATCCCCTTTAATCTTGGGTGTCAATCCTTTAGTCAAATACTTTCTCTGAAACACATAACAAGATTCAGGTCTGTAAGAACGCATTATAAGAAATTCCAACTTTTGGCCTCACGTGCTTTATAGCTTACTAGAGAAAAATATATGCTCCAAAGGTCAGCAAATTGGTAGATGATTACCTCTAGATGGCTCATTGGTATGTAATCCAACAACTGGCCGTCAAAAAAAAAGGGACACAGAGAATAGTTTTCCTTCTCATTGAAGAAATGCCAAATAATCACTTCAGAGTTATTAGGACAAGAACATTAACCAAAATTAATAGAAAGGATTCCTATCTATTGCTATCTATAAATTAGACTAAAGAAGTGACAACAGAGAGTATTTTCAGGACCAGAAGTAGGGTTATGTCATCATAACAGGAAAGAAGAATCTGAGAATAGAGATGAGGACTCAAATGTCACCAAGCTTAGAATCACTGAACTTTCAGAATTGCACTATTGCTCACTAAGTGTATGAGTAATGTTCTCATTTTGACCAGATAGTTTAAGAAGGCAAGAAAACATAAGGGGAATGGGTATTATACAAGAAGAAATAAGAACAAAAGGTCAATCTTAAAGATTACTGTACTGTAAATACTATAATTAAAAAGGGTTATTAAACTACATATTCATACACCAATGTAAGCAACCACTTGGTTAAAAAAAACTTTTGATAGTCATTGGCAAGAAAAATTGCTAAGACAGAGTCCTTATCCTTAAGCAACATGACATCTAGTATGGAAATCAGGTAAGTAAACAAACAAATCCTCTATACAACTGCAATGCTATTTGATAAGTGCTGTACTATAACTGCATAAAATTCTACAGGAGTTAACCTGTAGAGAAAGAACATCCTAAGAAAACTTGTATAAATGGCAGACTGTGAAATCCAAGACCAAGTTATACATGGCATCCATTACACAAAAGGGAAAAAAACTAAACAAAGTATTAACACAAGCACACTGACATCAGTAAACTTAAATGCTTTATCTAAACAAAATTTTAAATCATCACATAATGAAACAACTGCAAACTACACAATTTTGTAAGCCTATTTTACAATGTGTAGTAAAAAAAACCTAGTGACACTGAGAAATGACGGGCAGAACCATGGGAGAGGAGTTAGGGTAATTGGAGGGGAGGGTGAAGGGGATAAGAGGGCACAAAAATCTCAATCACAAAATAAAGTGGTCATGGGGACAGTAGTACAGCATGGAGAATATAGCCAATGATTCTGTAACATCTTCCTATGTTGACAGGTATTAACCACCCTAGTGGGGATGAGGATTTAATAATGTGGGTAACTGAACCACTGTGTTGTATACTTGAAACCAATATAAGATTGTATATCAACAATACTTTATTAAAAAAAAACAACTAGTGAAAAACACCCTATAGTAGTCAAGAAGAGAAACTAATAAAGCTGAGTAGAACTTGATCTCACTACATATTTAAGCTTTTTATAATCAGGGCAACAAACTGTTTTCCCCCCACTTTCACTATAATTTCAGAGATGAAAAAACTACCTCAACACACAATTACAATTATTCATCATAGACGCAGTCTGTGACAACCAAGTCACACAATCCCTAGACAACTGCTTAATTAAATTATTGATAATCACACAATCTATTCAAGATCTATTTATTAAAACAACACAGTTATTGCTATTCCATACGAATGTCACAAACCTGGTTTGTATTCTACTTCCTATCTTTACATTTACATAGTGCTTAATATACACACATCACTATTGCTAACCATTCTTGGTACACCATCTCAATCCTCAAATAAGGCTCTGAAGGGAATTGGAATGTGCCACCCCAAAATGTAACAATTTGACATAACTATTATCTTGCACTAAAGGCAATTAAGAAACAGCAGACAAAAAATAAACAAACAAACAAAAACTCTCTGCCCTCTACAGATCTGGCTAACAGGACATAAATTCCCCTTTGTAAAGAAAGGTACCAGAAGAGGACTCCTAATCCTGGGAGCTGACTCTCACCTAAGGAAAAAGCACCAATTTAAATCTGCATAACAAACCTTACTAAAATAATTTTTATCTTCTACTACTTTCCCCTACATACTTACCTTCCCACAATTTGCAGCCTACACCTCTTTCATTTCCTTGTCTTGTCACTTTTCTACAATTTATTGCCCAGTCTCACTGCTTCTTGGGTCTTCAATTCTTTCCTATGAAGCCTTACATACACACACGTAAAAAGCCATTTATCCTGTTAATTGTCTTTTGTCAAATTAATTAGCTGGTCCCCACACAGTAAACCTAGGAGAATAGAGGAAAAAGATTTTTCCTCCCCTATAAGACCTCTGAATCAGGCCCTATTACAATCCCCATTCTGAAGATAAGTCAGACTTTGATAAATTAACTTGTCCAGAGTCACGTACAAGTCAGGAAAGTATTTCAACACAAGTCTGACACTACAATCTGAGTACCTGCATCAGTGCAAGGACTGTAGACGCACCTTAATGCCTGTCAGTAAGGGCCCATGGAAGGGCAAGAAAAAGCCATGAGAAAAATTCATCTAATTGTGTTTATATCTTTGTAGAGAAAAGTTAATAAAGAACATGTGAAAGTTTGGCACTCCCACCAGAAACAACATTAAACACATTTATGGCTGAGGACAAACAGAATTGTGTTTTGAATCTCAAATTCTCTCAGGTTTATAAGAGGTGACTAAGTCCAGGCTCTGGTATTAAGCTGACAAGAAAGGCTAAAGTTTAAATAAGTAATGATAAAAGTACATATTAACATGCATAAGCTTCATTTATATCCCAAACATTACACAAACATGAGTATCTAAATAATGGGTATTCTTTAAAAGCAACCAAATCCTAGCAGAGCACCTAGTTCAGTGCAGTCATAGGAGGCAGTCAATTGTTTTAAATGAATGAGGTCTTAAAGACACTTCTGAAGCACACGAGAAAATACAGAACCCCCACATCTTAGGTCAAATCAAAGTAATGCTTTTTAAGTGGCATTATCAAACATTTTCTTTGACGATGTAAAAGCCTCAAAATATGAAATTGTATTTCAACACAAATTTTTTTGCATGAAGTTTCTGATATTGCAAAGCCAAGCAGTTATATCCAAAAAAGCATAATTCAAAAGACAATTATAAACACAGTTATAATTTATATTTGAAATAACTAATTAGATATACTATTAAGTGTAAGAAATCTGAACCTCCTGAACTATATCACATCTGTTATAGTCCAAGGTGGCTACATGTAGTAGATGAGGAACGTGAAGGCTTGGCTGGGAATTACAACATAGAGTAACTTCCCAACTCAGCTGATGCTAAGGCTCTTTCCACTACTTTACTACAAGTATGTGAGACAAAAGGCCAAATTGCTTCAATGTTTATAATAGGTGAATCATATGATAAGCCCAAATTTATAAAAATGATAAAATTAAATAGATTGATTTTGAGGTTACTGAAAACTTATTCTCCATTATTAAACTGACCTCTGTAGTCTGGATTGGTGGAGGAAAAATCTCACAATTTGAAATGTTAAAATGTATATGAGCATGAATCTTTTTACCACACACCCACACTTTTCATGAAGAAACATTTTCAGTACAGCAAAACAGAGCCTGGCTTTTTTTACAAGTACTTTACCTTATATTTCATTTCAAATTTCCTGATTTCACAACATTTTAAAGTTACAGTAGTCAAGACATTGTGATACTAACAATGGATAGGCAGATCAGTGGAGCACACGAATCTAGAAACAGACCCACACAATGTAGTCAAATGGTTTCGGACCAAGAGACAAAGGCAATTCTATGGAGAAAGGATAGTCTTTTCAACAAATGGTCATGGAACAATTGAACAAAATAATACAACTCAACCCAAACCTGTGTATACAAACTCAAAACAGAGTATGAATCTAAGTTTTATATTTTAATAGTTTTATATTTTTTTATAATAGTTTTATATTTTAAACTTCCATACTTCCAAAGACAATGTTAAGAGGATGGAAAAGGCAAGCCCCAGACTGGGTGAAAATCATTATAAAACCCCTATTTGACAAAGGACTACAAAAAGCTCTCAAAATTTTAAAACACACGAAGGATTTAGACAATTCACCAAAGAATATAAACAGATGGTAGTTGCACAGCTCTATGAATTTGTTAAATCATACAATGAAAGTTAATTTCATGTGAATAAAAATAAAGATAAAATATTTTTTAAAGAAAATAAATACTTCATTCTTCACCCATTAGATTGGCAGAAAATTAAAAATCTGACAATTCCAAGTGTGCACAAGGATGACTCACATACTGTGGGCAGGAATTGTTACAACTTCAAGGATAGTTTGGCTACAGCTGCCGAAGTTGAAAATGAACATCAACCTATGGCCCAGCAATTCCACTTACAGGTAGATATACATTCTAGAGAAACCTTCACACATGTGTTCAAAGAAACATACACAAGGATATTCACTAAACACTGTTTGAAATATTGAAAAATTGAAAACAATCCTTCAGTAGGGTAATGAACTAACTGTGGTTAGTGGTTATTAAAAAAGGAATGGAAAAAAATGCATAAGGTAAAGAATCAACCCTGTTGGCTACATTTGTGATTTTGAGAAGGATAACTTATTGGTTTATGTAATAATAGTATACAGTGAAAAGAACACTGTACTTGTAATCTAGAAACAAGCACTTCAGCATTTAGTTCCAACTCTTCCACTAGCTAGTAGTCAGACTACAGACTACTTAACTGCATAAACTTCATTTTACTTTTCCTGGAAAATGAAGTTAAGCTATACAACTACTAACATTATTTCCAACTCAACAATTCTGTGACTCAACAAGTACATAATAAAAAATTATATTCCACAGCACCTATGTGGAACAGCTTTTCCCCAGACATCTTTAAGTCAGAAACTATCAGAGAAAAAGAACATCTTAGTATATGGTTTTCTCCTGTGGTTTCTGACCAATACATTTTATGTATACAAAATGGACCAAATTTCTTGGTATGTCTGTGATAAACGTTTTAAACAAGATCATAATTCAGAAAAAGCATATAAACGGCTAAACTCACCATACTGGCTTGAGTCACCCTCAGGTAAGACTGATCTTTCCCTACTTTAACATTCTAAAACAAATTAATATTAATGAGATATTAATGAATCCATCTTTATTTGTCAAGCTCAGGTCTGTCTAGCCAAGTCATTCAAGTACATGGTAATATTTACTTGATTTTTTTTACAAAGATAAAATGATGAATTGCTTTTATTGTCTTTGTTCCATCTATAAAAATCTCAATATAAATTAGTAGCTTCAGCCTGCTGCAAGTTTTAAGAGCCTTTTAAAACTTGTAATATGGCATGACCACACAGACATAGTAAAAAAACCCATAGTTCACAATCCAAAAAAGTTTATTTAATAATTTCATTACCACCAATACTTATACTTCAAAGATACCAATAACCAATATGTTATTTTTTCCTACTGCAGAATTCAACTCTGGTATAACTCAAAAGCATAATTAGGATACTGTCATTATTAGGACACTGACAGGTTTTTTTTTTTCATTAAAAACATTAACGCCTTTCATCTTGCCAATAAAATTAAAAATTTCACAATTTTTGTTCTACAGGCTTTCCGAATCCAACTTCTTAGGTCTAAAGGAATATGAAAACACACATTACATACTATTTCTAAAATCTTATCAGATTTTAATTTTAGCGCCAAGTGCCAAAAAAACCCTTTCGACAGAAACCAAAATTCCGTACACATCAGTGTATGTAATCAACTAAACAGAAGGTGAGTTACTAGGAAGTTACATAATTTGCAACAAAGACTGTTTAAAGCGCCTTTCATTAAATGCAGTTTACAACAATTTACAGGCTTCAACGTTCACCTTGCAAACTAAGCATAAATTATCGTAAACTGATGAGAGAGGGCTTCCCTTTGAAAGTGGTCACAAGGAAATAGAAATGTTTATTTGTTTAAAGAACGCAATGAGCAGCCGAATACCAGGAGCTGAGTCAGGCAGAGGAACGCTGACTGCATTCCGCCTTCTAAAGGAAAGTGATCGCCGAGCCCATTTCCCCGACCTGGACCGGAGGGAGTCCTGGGACTCGCGAACTTGGCGAGGACACAGAGGGCAAGAGACTCGCTGCCGCGCCCCCGCAACTCGGGCGAGGTGGGTCCCTTGCCAAAGCAGGGGAAGCGGGCAGGGCCAGGCAGCGTAACACCGAGGGACAAAGGTTGGGCTCACGCCTTCCGCGGCCTGCCGCTGCCCCGGGCAGCCGACCGAGCAGCCCCGGGTCCCCCCCGGACCCTGCGCGCCGCGTGTGGGGGAGGGAACGAGCCCGGCCACCCCTCCCCCGCCGCGCCGCCGGGACCTGTTGATTAGGATCTCCACAGCGAGCCGCTGCCGGTCCGTCTCTTACCTCCACACCACTGCTGCCGCCGATCCTCCCGCCCGGCCGCTCCTAAACACTGCGGAAACGACAGCTCCCAGGAGTACTTAGAATACCGGATAAAGAATCCAGAAACTCCCGTATTCCCACCTCGAAATCCTTAGTCCCCGCCCCCGCCTCGCCGCGCCGCCAGTCGCCGCCGTCGCGGCCGCCGCCGCCAGCGACTCCACCTCGAGACCGCGCGAGACCAGCCCCCCGCGGCCACAGCGAGACCGCGCACGCGCCCCCGGGACTCTGGCGCAGCGGGCGCGCCTATTCCCGCCCCTACTCGGCGCGCCCCGCCCGCTGCCCGGAGAGAGGCTGGCGCCGATCGTCCAATCCCGAGCCGGCGCGGGGAGGGAGCCCGCTCATTGGACCGCTCTGCAGCTCCCCGCGGCGGGCCGCGCGCGTCCGCGCGCCTGTGAGTAGAAAAGACGAACTGCTTCACGCTCGCCGGCGCTAGGAAGCCGATTTGAGTTTGAACCTGTGGCCTGGGTTGTGTGGCGCCGCGAGGTTTCTCTGAGGCGTAGCCGGGAGCGGGCGAAAGCCCTTGACTGTTCTCTGTGGAAGACTGTCAGCCCCTGGAGAAAATCTGATTCCCCTTGAGGCAACTTCTGTTCTGTGAAACATGTCACAATCTGACGTTTGTTTTAAAAAGAATCGTGACTTGTGTGGTAGGAGAATTCTCTGTTACCGCAGAAGATTCCAAAAAGCTAGCAACTAGGACCGAATTCTGAAACCCACAAAGGAAGGATGCTAAGGGTCACAGCTGTTTCACAGAAATCGAGTAAAACTCGATTTAGAGACCTGGGTCAACGAACATAAAGTGCAAGGAAATCCTGATAAGCAAGATCCAGCATCCCTTAGGAACTGTTAGCCATATCCAAAAAGTGGGGGGGGGGGGGGGGGACGAAAAAAAATTAGTGTGCAACCTATTTTCTTTTCTAAGTTCTTAAATGCATAAACCATGTAAATCAAGAAACTTCCTCTAGCTCCTCAATGAATTTTCCTTCCTGCAGCTCAGGGTTTCCAGCTCAGCGATACTAACATCTGGGTCAGATAATTCTTTGTTATGGGGGCTGACCTGGGCATTGCAGGGTGTGCAGCAGCGTCCCTGGTCTCTATCGACTAAATGCCGGAAGCACTACTACCACCATTGGTGACCATCAAAAATGTCTCTAGACTTTCCTTGCCAAAAGTCCCCTGGGAGACAAAATCACTTCTAGTTAGAACCACCCATTTAGCGGCCCAAAGAAAAGGCCTTCCTAGAAAGCTAATCTCTCTTTGCCCATCCTTTCCATTGCCTGGTCCTAAGCAATTCTGCAAAACACCCCCACCCAAATGAACCCTCCAGCTACCCAGCCCTGCTTCCCCAGCTGCTTGGACTCCTCTGTCACAGGACCCCACCCTAATAAAATGATGCTCACTGTCTGTGTGATGGCAGCT
Source organism: Manis pentadactyla (assembly GCF_030020395.1). Lineage (NCBI taxonomy): Eukaryota > Metazoa > Chordata > Mammalia > Pholidota > Manidae > Manis > Manis pentadactyla. The sequence goes on from NC_080029.1 coordinate 34,018,011, forward strand.
ACTGACCTCAAAGTATGTGGAAATTCCCTTGTAAAGTGCTATTCAAATGTTAGTTATTATTTTTATTTCCTAAAGGCATTTTCACTTTAAAAGAGGGTAGACCCTGTGGCAAATAAAAATTTATTCTCTGGTGAAGAATCCCAGAATCCCCAAATCACTCAAATTACTAGCTTCTTGTGCAAAAAATAGAAGGTGAATGGAAGATATAGAAACTGGAGGAAAGTTGATTGTATTTGAGTTTTAGCTTTTTTGTTAATTAGTTCTGTGATTTGGATGCATGACGTTTCCTGGGTCTACATTTTCTCATCTGTAATGTAACAAGCCAATTATTATTATTTTTATGGATTTGATCTGGTAACCTCTACATGAGGAATCTAAGTGGATAGCATGGGGGGGAGGGGGTTAAGAAAATATAATATTCATCCCAAAATAGAATTAAATGGGTAATCTGTGGTTTAAAACCCATCAGAAGAGTTGTCCACCTTTTCACAAGGCTGTTCACCCACTGAGTTACCCTGGCAAACTTGTAACTAACTGTTTTGGGTATGTAGTGAAAATCAAACTAAAATCAAGTGTAAGGTAGAGAGTTACCATAGTAAATATAAATACGCATCCTCCTTCCTCATCTTGACATCTGCTTAACCCCTCAGCAACAGCCTCTGTTACATGCTTATGTAATAAAATGTGCTGTTTTATTTCATTAAAGGTTTGAAGGAAATTATTAATATTGCATTTCAGCCATTTGCAACAAATCTGAAATCTCATTTTCAAGATTCTACCATTCACCATTATATGTGGAATCCTTAACTAAAGCTATTATATCCCTTTGGTTTTATTACCTATATGCACTAGAGAAAGCCAAGTTTTTGTACTGAATTAGTATAATTGTATGAACCAAATAATCAGAAGTAATGTAAATTAAAAGAATACTCACTGATTCAGATATAACAGAAGTTAAAGAACAACAAATTAGTAATTATGAAACAAAGTTATATGTGCATTAATTATTAAATAAATATATTTTAAAAATTTGAACACCAAAAAGACAAAAGGCAAACCAGCAAGCCACAAAGTTTCTAATTTAATTTGGTTTATTACTACTATTATTATTTTGGTGTTTTATGGTACTTCTTAACCTTTCATATATGTAGCTAAAAACATTATGTCCCTAAGCTAAGAACATTATGCAGTTGTTGCCATGTGGAATAGGAGGTCCCACTGTCTGCAGTTAACAACAGTATCATTCAGTACAGGTCACTATCATTCAACTCAGTTGACTTTCGTAAATATTCACTCATTAATTCAAAAATATATACTGAGTACTTCCTATGTGCTAAGCACAATGCTGCAGAGGGCTGGAAAATGCAACAGTTTCTGTCCTGGAGGAATATACAGTAAGGTGGGGAAAGAGACAAGATAAATCCATATAGGTAGAATACAAGGGAAAGTATGATAAATGAAAATAAGGTGCCCTGTGGACTCAAAGAAAGGTAAATTCCTCTACTAGAAGTTTTACTATTGAATGAGCAGTGAGAAGAAAAAGGATAGAGAATAAACTATCATGAAAACACCCACAATAATAGGAAAACTAAGATCTTATACATGGCTTTAAAAAGACATAAAACTCTGATCAATTTGAATGAAAGAAGTACCCAGAGAAAAGCAAGGGCTTATTATGGGAACAAGTAGTCAACAATACCTTCAAGGATATTCAATATTTAGAATGTTAACCATTTACCACATTTTTATTCTTACCCTTTTTGGGTGGTCCTGTGCTAGACTGGGGATGTGCAGACAAATAAGACATGGTCCAGGAGAAATTTTATTTTGGAAAGAGAAGGTAGGCAAATGTGGAGCTTGGAAATTTTTCTAATGAAGAAAAGACCAAGACTGAATGCCAAGAAAAAAAAATTAAGGTTATTTTCCCTGAAAAGGGCTATAAAATTACCCATATCTTTCCTTCACCAAGCTCCCAACCAAATCTCTATTTTGTTTGTGGAACCAATCTCAGCTGCGGCTTTACAGACAGATGTGAATGCCTGTGCCTGGGTCTGGGGTGGTATTTCTGCTGAACTCCTAAGAGTTAAACTCCAATGCCTATGGTTCCTGTCTTGGACTCACTCTGATTGAGATTTAACTCCACCACTGCTTCAAAAGAACTTTTGCCAAGGTCACCGATCAGAGCCACTTTGTTAAATGTGAAGGTCAATGTTATAGTCCTCTTCCTTGACTGACAGCACCATTGATGTTATTGAGCATTTTCTCCTTTTTGTCCTCTGCACTCCTGAAACACCACTCTAGCTTCTCTTCCTACTCACTGGCACCTCCTTCTCAGTCTCATTTGCTGGTTCTTTATTTCCCTACATGCTAAAATTTGGAGTGCTTTCTACTTCTGAGTGGGTTTGAATCCCAGCTCTACCACTTGTTTGATCAGAAGAAAATCACTTAATTTCTCCAGATTGTTTCCTCATCTATAAATTGAGGATGATAAAAATAAAAACAATAATTGTTGTGAAGACTAAATGAATCTGTATATGTAAAGTGCTTAGAACAGTGCCCAGAACTGTATACATTAACTATTTGTCCTTATACTTATCATGATGTCCTTTATCACTTACTCCCTACATGATTTCATCTGATCTGTGGTTTTAAATTCCATCAATGCACTGACTGTCAACTTAAAATTTATCTCTAGCCGAAACTTCTGCCCTAAACTCCACAATCATGTGTTCAATTGTTGGTTCAACATCTCCATTTGAGTTTCTAATGAGCCTAACAAATCTAACATATCAGAACTTTACATTTTTGTCCAATTTTCTTCATTTCAGGATATGGTAATGCCACTATTCTAGTTGTTCAGGCTTTCACTTTGCTCATTCAGTCCACCAGGAAATCCTGTAAAGGCATTTCTACCTTTAAAATATAGCTGGAATCTAACCACAGCTCGCCAACCCCACTGCTACCATTCCAAGACATCATTGTTTTTTTGCCTGGATTACACAACAGGCTCTTTCCCACCTGTATTTTCTTTTCTCAACACTGCAGCCAGTGTCAAATAAATAAACCCTGCAGAATAAAAGCAGGATCAAATCACTGCTGTGCTCAGTAGCCTATAGCCCAACATGATCGCCCTGACATCAACTCTTACCACTGGTTCCCTTTCTCGTTTCACACAAGCCACACAGGCACTGTTGCTGCTCCTCACATATTCCAATAGCTTTTACCACAAAGCTTTGCATTTGCTGTTTCTTAGGCCTGAAATATCCAATCTCCAGGTGCCTACTCTCCCTCACTTCCTTTAGGTGTCATTTCAAATGTCATTAGAGAGGCCTGTGCCATTCTAAATAAAATAGCCCCATCTCTCATGCCCTACCTCCCAGCAGTCCTTATCCACCACCCCTTGCCTAACTTTATTTCTCACTGTATTCATTATCTGACATATTGTATATTATCTCTCTCCCCCAACAAGAATGTAAGCTGCATAAGGGCAAGGACTTTATTTTATCCATCACTACTTATTTTTAGGTTCCCCAGCATCTAAAGTAGCACCTGACACATAGATGGTTCTCAATAAATATTTGTTGAACGACTGAAAGAAACAGACATGAGTAAATGGGACAGGACGATAAAAGGATAAAAGAAAAACTTCAGCTTTGTCAAATATTTCACTTATGACTAGCCTGTCTTGGGAATAAGTTCTTCCTAAAGATGATTATTTTTGCTCCTGTGCAGTGAGGGAGGGATACAGTATGACAAGTGCAAAGAGAAAAGTATTTGTTCTTTGCTGCTTCCTTCCTATGTTTCATGGGTCATTTCAGGTACTATAATAATTCCTCATCTAATTGCGACAGCTGAGAATTCGAAAATAAAATGTTCCTTCAAAAGTCAAAATAGATATAATAATTAGTTGCACTTGACTTTTACTCCTGAACTTAAAAAAGTTTCTGACAAGCTTAGATATCTTGCCTTTAACATCTACCACATAAGGGCTTATGGGTGTGACCCTGTCATGGATGTGTCCGTTCAGAGCATACACACCCCTATGTACAGGGCAGGAGATGTCTTAGCCCCAGGAAGGGAGTTTCTGATGGAAATTACAGATCAGGTCTAGGAGGCAGTTCTAACTTGGAATTTGCAAAACACTGGGAGAAACAGATGCCTGGGACTTTATGAACTTCCTTCTCATGGAAAAGTCCTAACCTTGACATGTGATACACTCCAGAAGAATTAGAATAGGCATTGGTCCTCAACTAAGTTTTAAAAAATATGTTGGGTGGAATGAGAGATCTGGAATGCCACAGTGGATCCCTGTAGGGCCACTGAGAAAAACTATACTGTTTTCTTTTCCTTTTTCCAGAGTATTTTTCTTAAGAATTTTTCAAATTGTACTTGGGAATATAAACTTTTAAATCCAGTAAAAGTAAACAATGTGAAGCTGGTGCCAGGGCCTGACTAACCAAGTACTCAGACTGAAAGCTTTTAGGCCTCATGGCCCCTGGATAACACTTCAAGCAAATGCAGGAAGGTGGAATAAGCAAACGAGAGCCTCCCAAACTTTGTAATCTCACTTCAGAGCATAAGAGCTGAGAACAATTTGGCCACAAGAATAAAAATGCACTGACTTTTTTTCTTGCAAGTCTAGAATGAATATAGGAGATGAATACACCCAGGATCTTTTAAAATGCATGACCTAGCTTTTTTTCTTAACTTCTAAAAATATAATTTGTAACATCTATGTACATAAACTAAATGTTTAAAGTCTGAAAGTCTTGTGATTCCTCTTACCTAGTAACCTAAAGGTCAAAGCCATTATTCAAAAATCATAGTTTAAACAATTATTCCTTGAAAAATATCTTTGAGCACAATTGTGTTTAGCAGTGTAAAGAGCCAACCCTTTGTGAAGTGTTGGAAGACTACCTTTATGCTATGTTTGAATTAGCTTTAATGAAGAAAATTGAGCTGTTTCAAAGGGTGACCAAAACTTCAGTTAATATATTTCATAAGATATTTAGAAGTTCTCAGGTAAAATATACTCAGAAGGACAAGCTCTTCTAAGAGTAGAATTAGGAGTAAGTGAGACTTTGTGATGCAAAATTACATGCAAATGTAATCTCTCTTGTTTCTGTGGGTTCGGAAACTGGGAGCTTCCTTTAGCTGGGTGGCTCTGGCTCAGAGTCTCTCCCAGGGTTACAGTTAAGAAGCATCTGGGACTGCAGTCATCTGAAGGTGCGACTGGGGCTGGAGGAATAGCTTCTAAGAAGGCTCCTTCACATGGCTGTTGACTAGAGGCCTCGGTTCCCTGCCACATGGACCTCCCCTTTGGATGTGACAGCTGACTTCTTCCGGAACACGTGACCCAAGAGAGAAGCAACCAAGACAAAAACCACAAGGCCTTTTTATGATGTAGCCTCCAAAGCTACACCCCGTCACTGCTACTTTATTCACTTGAACCAGGCCACTAAGTCCAGCCCGCAACCAAGGCAAGGGGAATAGGTTCCGTCTCTTGGAGGAGTATCAGGTATTTGTGGGCATATTTTAAAACCACCAGAATGTTTGATTATTACTTCACCAATCACATATTTTCATGTTAACATATTTAGAGCTGAGGGATAGTTTATCTGTGAACTTGGGGCTTTTTACGACTTTCTGAGTAATGATGCAGGATGGAGTAGATAAAATCTATTGTCTGTGCACATTAATAATAGCTGTACTACCTGCTTCCCTCCTAAGCCCACCCACGGCCTAACTCCAGTTCTTGCAGAAAATCCTCCTTCATTCCTTTCTTATGGGCACAGGAAATGTCATCCTCCCACAGCAGGGCTGCTCCCACCCATAGTGAAACATTTTTGCTAAGGCATTTTGTCAAGTGGTGTGGAGAGTTCAAGAAGGTCATACCCTAAACTTCTATGGTGTTTCTCTTGTCGTCACACACATCTAGCCCTCAGTGAACTTTAAATAGATTTGTGCGACATGAATTTTTCCCTTACAGAAGTTGAGTTGCTTTTCCTGTAGTAAGATAGGTTTACTTATGTGTTCAAAGAGCTTTCTGCCCTGCAGACTCTAGATCTGCTTGATGTGTTTTAAGGTACAAGGATCCCTCAAAGTTCAGACAAGTTTTTTTTATACTAGTTCCAAAAACAAAAAGACCTTTTTTGATCTATGTAATATTGCTGCTACAGAGCTTCACTAAGGTACTGGAAAATGTGCCACGGTGAGACTTATGACTCTGGGAAATTGATTCCTTCCTATAGCACTCATGCTCTCTCTCCAGCCAGAAAGTCTGGGACATCCTACTTTGTCCTGGTCCCATGTGGTGGTGGCAGTGGCATTTCTAGTAGCAGGGAAAGTGAGAGTTGTATGTGGCTCAGGGCCCTCTGGCAGCAGTACAAGTATGCACTTCTGATGTCAGCCTGTTTACATCTAAAGGCTCTTCTAGCAAGTATTTGACATTCAAAAACTGACTTTATATCTAAAATATGGAGATCATCTACTTGCTAGAAAAGTAACACTGCATCCACTTGCAACAGCCACAGAATAAGCTTATTCCTCTTTAGTTGGTTTTTCCTTAATACTGATGCTTAAGAATTATGTTCTAAGGCTATTCTGACCATATTAGCATAGATACTGAGCATTTTCACAATCACAGAAATTATATTAGGCAGTGCTGTACTAAGGAATCAATAATCAATCAATATGAACTTTTTTTTACAGTAGGAGTATGTGGGAATAAGTAACATAAATGAGTACTAGCCCAAGATTCTGAAAGCTTAGGCAAACTTACATGGAAAATGTAATAAACTTGTCCTTAAGTTACAAAGAATATTGAATATTGTAGAAAGTTGGAAACAACTCAGTTATGGAATATTTATGCTTTTTTTTTTTTTACTACAAACCTATTTTTAAGAAAAAAAATAAATTCAAGAGCAAGCAAGTTTGCATGTGTGTCTGAACAGTAAAAATTTGTAACTTCATGCTGAACTTACTTGAAACTTTTATTCTATGAAAATATGGTATTACCTTTAAAAATAATCTTATTAAGGTATAATTTATATGCAATAAAATGCACCCATCTTAAAATAGTTAGGAAAATGTATACACCAATATAAGTACCACCTCAGTCAAGACACAGAACTTTTCCTTTACCTCAAGGAGTTTCCTTGTTCACTTTGTAGTCAAGACCCTCCAGTCCACCCCAACTCCAGGCACCTGCTGGTCTGATTTGTCTTTATAAATTGTTTTACCTCCTAAATGTTCTTTAAATGGAATTATACTATATCTATTATTTTTGTATCTGACTTCTTTTACTCAACAGGATGTTTCTAAGGTTCACCCAAGCTGTTGTTGCATCTATTAATTAGTTTTTCTGTTGTTGTTAGTGACATCACTGCATGAATATACCACAGTTTGTTGAACCATTCACTTGTTGGTAGGCATTTGGGTTGTTTCCAGATTTGGGCTATTATGACTAAAACTCCTGTGACCACTTGTGTATAAGTCTTGTTTTGAACATATGTTTTGTGAACATGTTTTTATTGAGTAAATACCTAGAGTAGAATTGTTTGGTAATATAATAAGGTTGTCTTAACTTTATAAGACACTTTCTGTTTTCTAAAGTGGTTGTACAGAGACTGTGAAGTGTACATAGTCTAGTTGTTCCACAGTCACCTGTACTTGGTATGGGCTGGTATTGCCAATTGGAGGATTCTGTTACTAGGTATTAATAATCAGTCTTAGTTGTGACTTCTCTACAGAATCAATTTGTTCTAGATAATCTCTCTCAAGGGAACATTTTTTATGATGAGACAGTCATCTCCAAATTAGAAACTGTTGGTTTATATATATATATTCATAACTTAACAATGACCCTGATGGTAATCTCATCTTGGTTGCATGGAAATCTCCTATTTCACTCCTGATTGTGGAGGTAGGAAAGAAATCTTTCATCTTTGTAACAGCAAGAAAAGGAAAAGGAGGAATCCTCTGGGCTGTGGGCCAAAGGGAATGGGTAGAGGATTTTCCTCTAGAACAGCCCTGTCCGAAAGAAATATAATATGAGGCACATGTGTGATTTTGTGACATATTATTTAGGAGGCAATTAAAAAAGTAAAAAGTTGAAATTAATTTATCAATTTTTAACCTGATACATCCAAAATACTATACTTTAAACACATAATCAGTATAATAATTGTTAATGAGATATTTTACATTCTTTTTTTCATGCTCAGATTTCAAAGTCTAATGTTATTTACACTTACAGTATATCTCAATTTGGATGCTAAATTTTCAACAGTTGAAGTGAAAGTGTTTAATGAAAACAGTAATCTACAATGCTTGTTTTTAAATTTAAATTAAGATTAATTTAAAATTTGTGTTCTCAGTTGCACTAGCCACATTTCAGACGCTTAATTGCCATATATGCCCCTTTCCTACCATATTGGACCACGTACTTCTAGAGGGTTAGATGGGGAAGGGGAAGATGGAGGGGAGACAAATTCCTTGTTCCAACTCAGGTCACAGTAGAAATACCAGTACTACTTGTGTGAAATTTGATACATAATTATTTTTTTCTAACTGTATGATTTTGAACAAGTAATTTAACCTCTTTAAGCTTCACTTTAACCATCTGTCTATAAAACAGGAAAGTAATAATACCCCTCAGATTACTGTGAACATTGAGAATGCATGGAAAGCAGATTGTAGAATGACTGGCAGCTTTTTTTGAAAATCTTAGAAACCTGACTGCATTGGGCTAATGTCCAAAAGAAAAAAGTAAAATCAAAGAGAATAACAAATTTATCCAATAACCCCAAAGAAAAGAAGTCCTATAGATAAAAACTGGGTTTATGAATTGAAAACTTTAGATTTGTATAGTTCTCTACCTTCCTTTAAAATTGATACAGTTACAAAATTAAGATTTAGGAAATTCAAATGATAGGGACTTAATGCTTAATGATGAGCAGAAGGCTTTATTTTGCCACAAGGAAGACACTGCAGTATTTTTCCTTTGCATTGGTGGTTATTTCTTGGGCTGTGGTTGATTAGTTTAGTTTGTAATTATCTGACAAAAAAATGAGTAAGTCAGTTTAATTAATTCAAAAGTCTAAAACATAAAATATTTTAAACCTTATTACTGTTAAGTATAAAACATTTTAAACCCAAGTATGATTAAAATATGTGATTGAAATAACAAATTACATTTATAATACAGCTTTTCTTCTTAATATGTCCATAAAGATCCTTTGGACAGATAAGATCTCGTTTTTTCATCTTGAGGTTGAAACAATGTTAAAGATAGCTCTTAATTCCATAAATTTTTTGTTTTTAAAAGCTATTTCTACCCACATAAGAATGCAATAAATCAAGATGTCAAGATTAAGATTATGGGTTTTGTTCTTTAAAACATACAGATGTGTCATTTAATTATTTGAAGTTCTTGATCTGTGCTGAGTCCTAAAATATGTCATATATATGTATATATATATAATATATATACATATATATATATTATATGTATATAATATATGCTCCTTGTAAATAAGGGACCAAGTACTTTTCACATTATTTCAGTCGTAATAGTATGAGTTCTTACTAGTAATAAACTTTTTGCACCATTAAAAAAAATCATCTACCTTTTCCCATACACTGGCAATTCACAATTTAAATATGCTTGGGAACCACTTTTTAAGTTTTAGAAGTCATTATTTAAATATTGTATGTATATCATCATTTTTGCCCTTCTTTGCATTTACAGATCTCTCTTAATGACACCCCAGTATTGGAAATTTCATTGTTGTAGAAAATATAGATCAAAGGATGAAATCATCTTAGAATAGTGGGTATCTTTAAAATAATTTCTCTCTCTAAATTCTATAATATATTGAAGAAGTGGCAGAGCCTGGGTGGATATAGGTGGATATAGGAACTAGCACATGTCACCCTGAGTGCCACCCCTTCATTATCCACCACCATAGAACAACATTGAGAGCATATTTATGGGGGAAAATAAGTGACTAAGGATATGTTGGGGTCAGGGGACTATTAGGCACAGGCATTTACTTTTTGGCCACACTGTTTTCCTCTGGGGTGCATTACCTCTGGCCCACAGTGTGCATCTGGGTGGGGCCCTGGTGATAAACTAAGCCCTCAAGGGCTAAGCCTCCTTTGGTGACAGAATGGCAAAGGGGTGGAAAGAAGGCTGAGCACCCTGATTTCATCATCAGAGCCCTGATGAGACGAGCTTGTGGTTCCTGCTGAGGCGCTGCTGGTTCACCAACCTTCCCTTCAGTTCTGTGAACTCAGCCTCTTGGTGCACACATTCATGCACTCAGACGCACACACACCCACACCCCTCCTCCTCTGCCCCACACAGAGCATTAGTTATGTTGGGAGAGGAAGACGAGAGAAGTTTTTATTCTTAAGTAACTCACTGCAAACTAGTATCTCCACGAAATTTAGAATACAGTAGGCCAGGGCCAGCACATCCCGCTGTGCAGGTTAGGCCCTGCACAGCGACCACAGTGTGAATGGGGCCCCCAGCTTCATGCAGCGTACCCTCTGCACAACCATACGTGCAGTCCTGGAGGTGCTCTATCAGTATTCGTATAATTTTGGTATGAAAGAAAGGAGTCCTTGGTTGTACAAGAGAGCATCGTGAGGAAAGCAAAGAGAAAGTAGGAATGAGAACGCAAGGAATCTTTTGACGTTCAAAGCAGCAGCGAGTAATTCCCTCCCAGTGCCTCAGCTGCAGCTCCCTCTCCTCCCTGTGCCGAGGGTGCATTTTGGCCCATGATGGATTCTAGAGCAGAAACCACGACGAACCCTCAACCTTCCGAGCCACCTCTATTGTTACTGCAATAGAAGTAATAAGACTGGATGTTAAAAGGTTCAATTAACTGACAACTTTTTGTGAGGGTCGTGTCTGTCCTTTACATCTATTGAGACTTGTAACTGTACATTTACCTTGGGTTGTCTTACACGTCTTTTCCATTGGCCTTTTCTTTTTGTTTTACTTTCCTTACATCTATTCCCCTGAGAAAGGGGGAGACAGATGAGGCACAAAGTTGAGGAAAGTCGAAGAGCGTGTGACACGCGGGCAGGAGCCACAGGGCAAAAAGGGTAACAGTCGGGCAAGTGAAGGGGCATCATTAGAGAAAGCGCAAGTGAGGCAGAAAGAAAAAAGCCAAAGATAGGAGAGAAAAGACGCACAGGAAGAGAGAGAACTTAATTTGGGTCTTAAATTCAAATCATGTTCTAACCATCTCATCAAATATGTCTTTATTCTTTCCAATGGAGCCCCTTGTTAAACTTCATAAACAGGCTCCCTTTAAGGGTCCTCCTACCCTTTCTGTTTTTAGCCCCGGTTTCATAAACAGGAAGTCAACCTGGCTTCTTAGGATTCCAAGGAATTTCGTTTCAATAGTTAAGAGGAAAGTGAAAAAGAAAGATAGGTTGGGTGGGGAGGACAATCCCAGTATTTAATAAATAATTTTCCCCTCTCTTCTTTCTCAAATCTCTATCCTTTATCTCATTTCTTTCCATCTTGGAAAATACCATAGACCATAGATAAGTCTATTGTTTGGGCTCACTGTAAAGAAATCAGCAAAGATAAGGAGAGTAAAGACTAAAAAAGTAAGAAATTGAAAGTCAAGAAAGAAGAGAGATGGACTGGATTCAGAGAGAGGTTTAGCCCAGGCCCTGCCTCATTGCCTTTTCATAAAAATAGGACATCTGAAGTGCCACTTTACCCAAAATCTTACTCAGAAAGGAGACAAAGTGTAATGCTTTCAAACTGCTGAGGAGTTGAGAGATGAATAATGAGAGACCATGTTCCTCAACTAGCACAACCCAGGAGTTGGGTGAATGCGAATCTGATGAAGTTCACAGTATCAGGGTTTTATTTTACTGCACTGAGAAGCAGGTACTATTCTGGTTTCTGCCTAGAATAGAAATCAGATTGACAGACTCACTTTAGTTTATGTTCAGTCTAAATTCAGTGGGACAAGGGGTTAAGCTTCTACTAATCTTTGCTTTTCTTGGGGTACAGAGTGTTAAGTGTGAGCATGAAGAGGGTAAAGGAAGTGATTCAGTGGAGTCTGAGTAGGGGGAAAGAAATGCCAGAGGGAAAATGGAAAAACTATGTAAGCCTAAGCAAAGACAAGGGGGAACACACAGGAGAGAAAAATGGAAAGAATGAGAAAAATAGATAAAAGAAAACAAACAGGGATAATCATTAATACTTTGTGAAAACTGCAAGCCTAGCTTATGTATTGTACCATCCTTGGGATTTAACATGCTGGGGGTGGCATTTTGCTGCACATTCGCTGTCTTTGCTTAGCTCCTGATTTCCAGAGCCCCATTTCAAGCTGCCTGCTACATTTACAAAGATGGGTCAACAGGACCACAAACACATCAGTTTATAAAATCATAACAGCTGAAAGGGCCTTGAGGCAGCTAACCCAGCCCTCCTCGTTCTCCCACCCAGATGCACACACATTTAATAGCTGAGGAAGCTGAGGTCCAGAGAGATTAAGTGACATCCACGCAACAGAGCAAGTGCAGTTAGAAATCAAACCTACTGCTTTTGATTCTAAGTTCAGTGCTTACTAGCTGCTGTCTTCATCTTTTCCTTCCACATTTCCTCCAATTCCTCTCCCTTGCTTATTTCATGGACTCACAGCCTCCCAGTCATGTTGTTTCCAAACCTCAGTCATAAATTTTTTTTCCTCTTGTCTCCAGAGGTAGTCAGTTAAATCTTGCTGACTATGTATTCATGCCCTTGTTTCCATCTGACTGCTTCTTACCTGGTTCAAGACCTTGGCACCCTTCCCCTGGACTATTATAATGGCTTCCTACCTCTAGCCTCCTCTAGCTTCTCTTAGAGATTGTAGTCAGAGTAATCATCCTAAAACATAACACTAATTTTGTCATTTCCCTGTCTCAGTGGCTCCTCCTCATCTACCAAACAGCACAATCCAAGTTCCTTAGCACAGCCTAAGACTGCTGTAATTGGGCTCCAGCCTTGCTTCCCAGCTGCATCTCTCACTACTCCTAAACTGAATATGCCTGGCGCTGGCCCGTATCTTTGATTTTGCTCACACTAGTCCCTATATCCAGGATATTCTAGTTTCTCCTTTCTTAACTAATGAAGACTTCCTTTTCTCTCTTGAACTAAAATTAGAGTCTCCATTTTTTTCTTAAAGTGGCTATAAGTAATAATCTAACTTACATTATTTGTACATGTCTTGAGGTGAGGCAGTGTCCTGTCACTATTTATCTGCACTCTCTCCTGGAGCCTGCCACATGGCCTTATATATAATAAATCAGCATCAAATACTTGTTCAGTTGAACAAAACTGAGTTTGTGCCAGAAAACAAGTGAATCACAAATAAGTTGAAAATAAAAGTATGAATACCCTGCATTAATTTTAAGTTTTCATAGCTTAAATGAGTAGTTCAGAAAATATGTAGGATGTACTAATTATACGTTAATGTACTAATTATGTGTTAGTGCTAATGCTGCTACTAGATTTAGCCTTGCCTTTAGAAAGTAAGAGGAAACTATTTGCCTGTTGGACATCTCTGGAATTTCCACAAATTTACTTTGATTTTTTTTTGAAATAAAATTTGGGGTAGAAATTAATAGATGAAAATTCTATAATACTGCAAAAGAGATTTTGCATTTTTCTTACAAAATACAATAACATTTCTCTACAGTGTTTTCAGTTTCAGTGCTATAGATGGGAATACAGGTAAAACCACATTATAGTAAAACTCATTTAGTACTTTTGGACACTAAAGCCTGCTAGGAAGGCCCAAAGACAAATCCCATGTGTATAAACATCTCTAAACATTTGCTTTGTTTTGGGTAGGGCTCTTGAAAATGTGACAAAAAATACCATCAACTGTTCTTAGTTTTTGAAGTAGAAGTCTTTTTTTCCCTCTCTATTTAAGTCCAGTAAAATGTGCCTCTACGTTCCTTCCACAGTGTTCTTCTATGTTCATGACTGGAGCTGAGGCCTATTCCACCCTCAGCTTAGATGGTAACTTGGATGTGGGGCAGCAGCAATCAAGCAGAGAGATCTCCACCTGTGCCTATAGGACAACCTCCATGTCAAAAGCTTGTCATTAACCAATGAAAGATCCTGAGACATGGAATATGTAAAGAAAACACTGCTGGAAAAAACATTAAATGGCATCACCTGACAGCAGAGCAGAGGCCAAAGATACAAGCAGGAAGAAAAGAGGGACTAGATGATTTTTACATTTGCCAGAAAAGTTTAGATGTGAACTATTCCGCTTCCAAATCAGCAAGGATCTATTTGGGTTTTGCCTATAGTGCTAATTTGGGAGTGGTTCATGCTCAGTGAGTTAGATTCAGGGAACTAGGAAACCAGCACAGGAAAAAGTTGAAGGGATGCCTACCACTGAGAGATGCCATGAAGACAGGCTTTGAGAAAGGCTCTCAGAATGAAGCAGGAGCAGGAAACACTGAATCACAACATCTGGCTGGATTCCTTTGCCCTTAACTTCTCTTTTCAGCACCCAGAGATGATTATTAGATACGAAAGAAATGTAGTAGAATTTGTTCCATACCTGAAGTGTCTGAATCAGTTCTCTTGCTCCTGTAAAAATAAACACATTTCAAAATTTTGCCTGTGTAACCACAAATATTTAGAAAAGAACCACTAGGTATCAGATAACCAGCCATTCTCTAAATGCTTTGTAATTAGTAATGAAACATGCTTAGCAATACATGTTAGAGTAAGATTATTTAAATTTCTGTTACATGCAAGCTCTCCAACCTGAAAAGCCATCAAAGTGAATTGTATGTAGTAAGTATTCATCTTTATTCTATCTGTTACCTGTCATTCCACAAGGCTGCAGGCTTCCCTATCCTGCTGTCTCTCCAGTTCCTGAAAACTCATTCGGGGTTGAGAATGAGAGAAGCTAATTGCAGCTGCCTAGGGCTGAATAGAGTCAGTGGTGCTAGAAATAGAGGTTTTCACAGAGACCTGGGGGATAAATTCTGGAATGGGTAAGTGCGTGGGGTTAGAAGTTGCCTGCCCCTGCTCGCTTCTTCGTCACAATCTCTGTGGCCCTGATGTTGGCAACAGGGCTTGGGAAACCTGCAGGTGAATAACCCACCCAAGTATTAGCTCAAGTTATTACATTTCTTAGGGTTTAATGGATAAAATAGGAGAGTAACTGTTCAGTTTTTCAGACTATTTCACTTTCAGAATTCTCTTTAGATAAAGAAGTTTGTTGTCAGCATTCCTAATTTTTAAAATAAATAACAAGATTAAAACACTTATTTTCTTAACCTCATGTTTAGGAATCCTAAACATAAACTTAAGTCACTTAATTTCCACCAAATCTTTTTGTTTCTTGGCCACATTTTCAATAAATATTTTGGAAGTATTGTTTGAGTAAAAGAAAGCATTTTGGAAGAGTAATTACCCTTAGATAATATTTTCCCAGACGAATATGCAAAGATGTAATTATGACCCATTTTGAGGGGTCTGGCAAATATATCCAGTTTGAGTTCTACAATAGATCTTTCCAGTTTTCTGAGGAGTTTGCCAATAAATGCCCATGTAGCCTTCACCTATTTGGTGATTCAAATGAAGGTTGAACTTGATGCAAATTTGCAAGAGACTGAGAAATATCAAGTAAAGGTACTTTTTAAACAAAAGGCACAAATTAAAATAAAACCTCTTAAAACAAAGGAAAGAAGCAGAGTAGCACTAAATGCCAAGTGTTATGAAGTCTAAATGCTTTATAAAGTAAATCCTTTACTTCTGAAGGACTAAAATGACATTATAGAAGTTTCCATAGTCTTAAACTCATCTAGACTTAAATTGCTCAATTTTCATTCTAAAGACTAATGAATAGGAGAGCAAAATATTCAACAAGATCACTGTTTAATTTTTTTTTCATTGTCCAATTATAAAGGGTCACTGAAATTCATGGTCCTGGAGAAGAAAAATATATAACACTTATTTATCACTCTCACAGCATCCTGACTTAATCCTACAAATGTCCCAGGAATAAGCATCAGTGAATTCCATCCTGTTCTTAGATAGCACATCTTTCATTCATAATGAACATTCTCAAATTAGGCTCTAGCTAGTAATTATGTTCCAGATGCAAGTAGGCAATAAAAAAGCATCCATACTTGATTAAATTGGGCTTAAGAAACTTAGAACCAAAATTTATTTTTTTCTTTTCTTTTCTTTTTTGAATATTTTTTTATTGAAGTATAGTTGATAGTTTATATTATATTGGTTTCAAGTATACAACACAGTTACCACATTTTTAACAATTACCACATTATTAGATCCTCACTCCCTCTAGCACAGTTACTATCTGTCAGCATAGGAAGATGTTATTGACAGAACTGTATTGACTGTATTCTTTATACTATACTTTTATCCCCATGACTAATTTATGTTATGATTGAGATTTTTGTGCCTCTTTATCCTCTTGATCTGTTTCACCCACCCACCCCAATCCCTCTCCCATGGTAACCATCAATCACTTCTTAGTGTCTATGAGTCTACTGCTGTTTTGTTCATTTGTTTTGTTTTTAGAGTCCACATATAAGTGAAATTATATGGTAGTTTTCTTTCTTCACCTGGCTTTTTTCACTTAGCATAATACCCTCTAGGTCCATCCATGTTGTTGCAAATAGCAGGATTTCTTTCTTTTTTATGGCCGAATAATATTCCATTGTGTATATGTGCCACATTGCTTTTCTTTTATCTGTTTATTTCTTTCTTCTCAGTGGAGTTAGCAGATAAATGACATAGGAAGCTGAGAGATGGGAGGGCAGGGCACTGAAGAATTTGGGATTTGCTACCTTTAAGATCCTTTTTATATTTATAATTTTATGATATTTGCTATTTATATAGGGAGTCATTTTCTCATAATTTCTATTATTGATCATAATAGTGAGACTGACAAAACTTGGCATCTACAGAGCATTTTTCTCCTAAAAATTTGTTTTACTTAAAATTTTTAATATTTTAAAAAGACATTATGAGCTAATCTAATGCTCAGAGGAATTTTCCTTCCCCTTCCTTCTCTGCTTCTTTTCTCCTTCCTATTTTAATTTTTATTATTTTTTGGGAGCAATTACCATGTGCCTGGCATTGTGAACTTATTAATATCAATTAATTTAATCCCTACAACAACTCTATATGGTAGCTGTTATTCCCATTATACAAATGAGGAAAATGAGACCTGAAGAAATTAAGTAACTTACCCAAGTACACACTGCTAGTAAGACTAGACAAGTCAGGATGTGAAGATAGGGTTGTCTGACTGCAAAGCTCATTCTCTAGCTGATGTGTCTTCCAATTAATGCATCCTAGCATCAGTTTGATTGTTAAATTATATATGTAATCATTGTACAATAAAGGCTTGATAGAAACATCAGTTATTAATTCCTTTAATCACCAACTATGCCCAAACTCTGTGGTTTCTTATCCTTCTATTTGTAGAAATAAAATACCATTGTATATACATTTTTTGGAATTTTACTTTTCTAGTTTATAATTCCTTATTAGTCATATAGCTCTTTTCATTGAAATTCTCTGATTGCTTTTCCTAATGGGGATCTGCTGTTTCATTAACATACTATTTCCTGGTTAGCCATTCTTCTGCCAGTGGCCATTTTAGATTGCTTGCAGGTTTTAACTTAAAAACACTATGTTCAAATAAGGTATTTTCCCCTTTGAATTATTTCTTTTACACATGTTCCTGTAAGTCAAGGAGTATAATTATTTGTAGTGAATTGCCAAACTGTTCTGCAGAAATCTCATCTTCAGTGACACCCTCAGTGTTAGTGACATCTAATTAAAGTATGACTCTTATTGCTTAACTTGTATTTAATAATTAGTGAGCCTGATCCTTCCTCAAGTATTTATTTGTCTTCTGGAGGAAATTTTCTATTCATAACCTTAAACTATTTGTTACTTGGCTACTTTACAAATTCCTACCAGCTACATACATATGTGGATTAAAGCCATTATAGATTATCAATTATTATTCATTTCCCATTGTGTTATTATGTGTTTATATATGTATGTAGTTATTTACTTAAAATGATTTGGGGGGACATATTTATAATTGTTGCATAGTCAGCTTGGAACTCTATTCTCCCAGAGCTCCACTCTTCCTTCCTGCAGATCTCTGCCTTTCCTCAGAGAAGCCGTCCTTGACCACTTAATAAAGTACCTCTTCTTCTCAAATCATTCTCTATTCTGTTACTTTATTTTTATTTTCATCACAGCACATTCTAGATGGCAGAGTGTATTTTATTTGTTGGTTATTGATAGTCTCCACTAGAATGAAACACCCCATGACTTATTTTCAGTGCCGTGTCCCCAGTGCCGAGCACATAGAAGGTGCTTAGTAAATATTATTGAATAAATGAATCAAGCTTTGCCATTGAAAATTTCTTTTGTTGCTCTCAGTGGACAAGAAATGATCTTTCCTCTGTAACTGAGGCAATGGGACCATTCCGTTTTCTTCTAGTTTATTTTAGTTTTAAAATATTTTACTTTTTTTCATCCAGAAATTTTTTTGTGGCACAGCATCTTTGATTAACATTTTCTAGGATTTTGCTTTTTCCATGTTTCTTTTGAACTCATTATCAGTTTGAATCTATTTTCCTATCTTTATTTCTATATTCTAAACTTTGCACTGCTGTTTCTGATAGCCATTTAAGTACAATATAATTTAAAATTTTATAAAATATTTAGATTTTATAGACTTTAAGACCAAGTTCCTCTAGACATTTTCCATCCCCAATAGTTTCCTTGCAAATCTTACCCTTATCTTTTGCACATGCTCTTTGTATCTTATAATTTCTATGAGATAACCTATTGAGATAACTGGTATTGTATTAAATCTATAGGTCAGTTTATGAGGTTTTGCATCCTTGCTGTCTTAAGTGTACCAGCCCAGAAAGAGAGCCTCCTTTTCCTTATTCAAGTTGTCTTTCATTGCTGCCATTAAAATTTTGTAATTCCATGTATCTAGTTCTCATTACTCTTGCTAAATATTTGGTTTGTATTACTGCTTTTGAAACATATATTCTCTTTTCAGTGCATTTTTGGTTTGTTAATAAAAATGATGTAACAACATCACTTTTTGTGAGTTTATCTTATAATCCTAAACTTGTTCACAAGCGAATATTTTTGATGATTCTTAAAATTGCTAAATATGAATTGATATTTGCAAAAACTGATTTAAAAATCTTATGTTTATTCTTGGAATTTCTTTGCCCTGTTGCAATTGCTAGAACCTCTTAAATGATATCACATAGAAATGTTAATAGGAACATTCTTAATTTGTCCTAAGTTTTAAGCTGAACATTTCTAGAACTTCATAAAAAATAATGTTGGCTCCAGATGGAGTAAATATTCTCTATCTACTGTGCTAAAGGAAAGCTCTCCTATATTTTGTGGATCTTTATGAAGAATAAAAAAATCTCTCAAATGTATTTAAAATACCATGATTTTTCTGTTCTTCTATATTTAAATAATGACTTATATTGACAGTTTCCTTAATTTTTTATTAAGCTTGTATATTTTGCCTGCTAAGATTCTATGAATTTAGCATTTATTGCCCCAAGTAGGATTACTCTAGAATTTTGTTTCCTGTCTTTCTCTGTCAGGCTTTACAATCCAGATAAATTATTTACTTCATAAAATTGGAAAACATAATTTTTCTATATTTAAAAGAAAACATATTAAGTAGAAGTTAATTCTTAGAGTATCTAAAAAACTGTCCACTAAAAGGCACAATTATGTCCTTTTATGGGAGCTCTGGGATAAATTTTTTCTGTTTTCAAGCTCTGATTGTGTCAGTTTTGTCTCTGCATTTTTGTTAATATCATTTATTTAATTTAGGGTTTCCCAGTTATTAAACTTGTACATAAAGTTTCTCAACATTTTTGCTATTCTTCCTATTAGTTACACCTTTTAAGTTTCCAATTTTATCCTTTTGAAAAAAAGTTGTCCAGTAGTTTGTCTGTTTCGTCATTCTTTTTGAAGAATCAACCAAACTCTTTTTAGCTCTTTAAGTTACTTAAAATTTTTTAGCTTATTTCCTTTTTTAAGGTTTGTTGTCCTGTTTTCCCTTGTTCCTTTTTAATATTTTATAACAATTTAGATATAATTCATTCCATTCCTTATTTTCATTCTTGCTAACGTAAACATTTAGATCTCCACATTTTTCTTTGGTTTCTTTTCAGTTGTTACTCTGGAATGATTGGATTAACTGGATTAATTTTCATCTTTATAATAATCTCTATAGTGCTCTCTCACATTCAATAGCTTGCAATTGTATTAAAATTGTGAAAATAGTTTTTCAGATTATTAAGTTATTAGTTGGAAGTGTAGAAAAGTGTAAGGGATACATAGAGAAGAAAATACAGAGAAATATAAAGGTAAGAGAAGAAGTACCCATAATCACTCTACAGATCAATGCCCACAATGCTGAAATGTGGATAGTGTGAGTCTATTACGTTTTCTTCAGGGCTCACAATTGACACCAGGCAGATAGCCCAGAATGTCAACTAAATGGCTTGAGAAGTTGGTGTGAAGATAAAAATTAGTCAAGCTTGAACCAGATGCGGATAATTAAGAGTTGACTAGGTCATCATTCAGTGAGAATCTCTGGAAACAAATGTCCGAGTGACATGGACTTTAAAATGTACACTTGTTTATATTGCTTCAGATCCTAACATCCCTCCCATTTCCCTGTCTCACATACCTGGGCTCTTCAGCCTCCAGAGAAATGTTCTTAAAATCAGTTGTAGTAATTTCAGACGTTCTATCATTTGTCTCTCTGCATGTATTTGTCTCATTTTCTTCTCGATTCAAGGTAGTATGAAAACACCTTTCCCCTTGGGAAGTCAGTGTGGTGTTTGAGATGGTGGTGTGCTTGGACGGTGCTTTTAACTCATCCTTACTTGTATCTTGTAGACAGCCAGGCTTCAGAACGTTTTCCATTTTTTCCTTTGAAAATAATAAGCACTAAGATTTACTAATAATCAGGTACCAGAAGAGCACAATACAGAAATAGATTCTTTATGGAGCAGTATCTAACACAGCACTGACTTCATGTGTATTCACTGAGTGCCCTCGAGCGCGCAGGTGCAGAAGCGAGGGCCTGAGGCTTGGTGTCGCATGGCCACTGAGCCGAGGGCACGCAGGCCTCGGAGGCTGGAAGTGTGGGGACCTGACACAGCACGTTCGAAAACTCATGAGGTTGTGGACACCGGTGCCACCTCCCGCAAGAAAATTAGTATGTAACCACAGCACTTCCTCTCCCTGAATGGTTGGGGTGAGGACGGTTTTCTAGAAATGCCTTGTCACCTACTCCCCAACCTGAGGTTGCTTTCAATTTGAGCATCTAATAGGTGACAGAACTTGGAGGTTCATAATAATATTAAAGAGTTTATTTTTCAAAACACTGAGCCTATACCTAAAACTGAATACCCTATAATCTCTCCTGTTCTCCTACTTTCTGGTATCTGTCAACGTGCCACTTCTCCCTGTCACTCACTGCCTTCCTCAGACTTGCTCAGGTCTCGCAGCAACGGGTCAGCCTGTCCCCAAGGCGGTCCTGCTAATATTCCCAGCATCTGCACTTTCTTCCATTGACACTACCTAGTCTATCACCTTTATTTCCTTTCCATGAAAATAATGCAATCATCTTTTTTAGAGATAAAGTTTCCTTTTTTTTCTGTCAGTGAAAACAGTATGTGTATTTGTAGAATATTTAGCAGATTCTATAAGGTATAAAGTGAAAAGGAGCTGGAGGGAGCCAAGATGGCGGCATGAGTAGAGCAGCGGAAATCTCCTCCCAAAACCACATATATCTATGAAAATATAACAAAGAAAACTCTTCCTAGAATAAAGACCAGAGGACACAGGACAACATCCAGACCACATCCACACCTGTGAGAACCCAGCGCCTCGCGAAGGGGGTAAGATACAAGCCCTGGCCCTGCGGGAGCCGAGCGCCCCTCCCCCCAGCTCCCGGCGGGAGAAGAGCAGGCAGAGCGGGAGGGAGACGGAGCTCAGGTCGGCCGAACACCCAGCCCCAGCCATCCGGGCCAGAGCGCAGGGCCCTGGATACTAGGAAAACAGGGCAGCAAGAACAGTGAGCGGGTACCGGAGGCCTGGCGCCGGAGGACATAAGAAAAGCAAGTGGACATTTTTTTTTTTTTTTTTTGCTGTTTTGTTTTGGCGAGCACTTTTTGGAAGTCTTAAAGGGATAGGGACCCCAATACTAGGGAAACAGGGCAGCAAGACCGGTGAGCAGATGCCTGAGGCTGGCGCGGGAGAATAAAGACAAACGAGCAGCCATTATTTATTTATTTATTTATTTTTTAAATTATAAAAAAATTTTTTTTTTTTTGGGGGGTCGTTGTTTTGCTTTGGAGGGTGCTTTTTGGAAGTCTTAAAGGGGCAGGGCAACACACTTAATCCAGAGGTAGGGAATCCGGGATCTCTGGGCACCGTAATCCCCTGGGCTGCAGGGAGCAGGGAGGCCCCTTACAGAGATAAATAGCCTCCCAGCCACTCCCCCTCCAAAGC
The DNA here is from genome assembly GCF_030020395.1 of Manis pentadactyla. Lineage (NCBI taxonomy): Eukaryota > Metazoa > Chordata > Mammalia > Pholidota > Manidae > Manis > Manis pentadactyla. Next base: position 34,040,623 of record NC_080029.1, read on the forward strand.
AACTCCACCACTTTGGAGCAGAAGCCCGAACCAGGCCACGCCCACAGCAACAGCGGAGATAAACTCCATAGCAGCCCGGCAGGAAGCAGAAACCCTGTCTGCGCGCAGCTGCCCAGCACAAGCCACTAGAGGTCACTGTTCTCCCAGGAGAGGAGGGCCACAAACCAACAAGAACGGAAGTTCTTCCAGCAATCACTTGTCCCAGCTCTGCAAACTATTCCTATCACCATGAAAAGGCAAAACAACAGGCAGACAAAGATCACAGAGACAACACCAGAGAAGGATACAGACCTAACCAGTCTTCCTGACAAAGAATTCAAAATAAAAATCATAAACATGCTGACAGAGATGCAGAGAAACATGCAAGAGATATGGGATGAAGTCCGGAGGGAGATCACAGATGCCAGAAAGGAGATTACAGAAATGAAACAAATTCTGGAAGGGTTCATAAGCAGAATGGATAGGATGCAAGAGGCCATCGATGGAATTGAAACCAGAGAACAGGAACGCATAGAAGCTGACATAGAGAGAGATAAAAGGATCTCCAGGAATGAAACAATATTAAGAGAACTGTGTGACCAATCCAAAAGGAACAATATCCATATTATAGGGATACCAGAAGAAGAAGAGAGAGGAAAAGGGATGGAAAGTATCTTGGAAGAAATAATTGCTGAAAACTTCCCCAAACTGGGGGAGGAAATAATCGAACAGACCACGGAAATACACAGAACCCCCAACAGAAAGGATCCAAGGACGACAACATCAAGACACATAATAATTAAAATGGCAAAGATCAAGGACAAGGAAAGAGTTTTAAAGGCAGCTAGAGAGAAAAAGGTCACCTATAAAGGAAAACCCATCAGGCTAACGTCAGACTTCTCAACAGAAACCCTACAGGCCAGAAGAGAATGGCATGATATATTTAATGCAAGGAAACAGAAGGGCCTTGAACCAAGGATACTGTATCCAGCACGACTATAATTTAAATATGATGGTGGGATTAAACAATTCCCAGACAAACAAAAGCTGAGGGAATTTGCTTCCCACAAACCACCTCTACAGAACATCTTACAAGGACTGCTCTAGATGGGAGCACTCCTAGAAAGAGCACAGCACAAAACACCCAAAATATGAAGAATGGAGGAGGAGGAATAAGAAGGGAGGGAAGAAAAGAATCTCCAGACAGTGTATATAACAGCTCAATAAGCGAGCTAAGATAGGCAGTAAGATACTAAAGAGGCTAACCTTGAACCTTTGGTAACCACGAATTTAAAGCAAGCAACGGCAATAAGTTCATATATTTCAAAAGTCACCCTAAATGTTAATGGACTGAATGCACCAATCAAAAGACACACAGTAATAGAATGGATAAAAAAGCAAGATCCATCTATATGCTGCTTACAAGAAACTCACCTCAAACCCAAAGACATGTACAGACTAAAAGTCAAGGGAGGGAAAAACATATTTCAGGCAAACAACAGCGAGAAGAAAGCAGGGGTTGCAGTACTAATATCAGACAAAATAGACTTCAAAAAAAATAAAGTAGCAAAAGATAAAGAAGGACACTAGATAATGATAAAGGGCTCAGTCCAACAAGAGGATATAACCATTCTAAATATATATGCACCCAACACAGGAGCACCAGCATATGTGAAACAAATACTAACAGAACTTAAGGGGGAAATAGACTGCAATGCATTCATTCTAGGAGACTTCAACACACCACTCACCCCAAAGGATAGATCCACAGGGCAGAAAATAAGTAAGGACACGGAAGCACTGAACAACACAGTAGAGCAGATGGACCTAATAGACATCTACAGAACTCTACATCCAAAAGCAACAGGATACACATTCTTCTCAAGTGCACATGGAACATTCTCCAGAATAGACCACATACTAGGCCACAAAAAGAGCCTCAGTAAATTCCAAAATATTTAAATCCTACCAACCAACTTTTCAGACCACAAAGGCATAAAACTAGAAATAAAATGTACAAAGAAAGCAAAAAGGCTCACAAACACATGGAGGCTTAACAACACGCTCCTAAATAATCAATGGATCAATGACCAAATCAAAATGGAGATCCAGCAATATATAGAAACAAATGACAACAACAACACTAAGCCCCAACTTCTGTGGGACACAGCAAAAGCAGTCTGAAGAGGAAGTATATAGCAATCCAAGCATATTTTAAAAAGGAAGAACAATCCCAAATGAATGGTCTAATGTCACAATTATCGAAATTGGAAAAAGAAAAACAAATGAGGCCTAAGGTCAGCAGAAGGAGGGACATAATAAAGATCAGAAAAGAAATAAATAAACTTGAGAAGAATAAAACAATAGCAAAAATCAATGAAACCAAGAGCTGGTTCTTCGAGAAAACAAACAAAATAGATAAGCCTCTAGCCAGACTTATTAAGAGGAAAAGAGAGTCAACACACATCAACAGTATCAGAAACGAGAAAGGAAAAATCACGACGGACCCCACAGAAATACAAAGAATTATAAGAGAATACTATGAAAACCTATATGCTAACAAGCTGGGAAACCTAGGAGAAATGGACAACTTCCTAGAAAAATACAACCTTCCAAGACTGACCCAGAAAGAAACAGAAAATCTAAACAGACCAATTACCAGCAACGAAATTGAAGCGGTAATCAAAAACTACCAAAGAACAAAACCCCCGGGCCAGATGGATTTACCTCGGAATTTTATCAGACATACAGGGAAGACATAATACCCATTCTCCTTAAAGTTTTCCAAAAAATAGAGGAGGAGGGGATACTCCCAAACTCATTCTATGAAGCTAACATCACCCTAATACCAAAACCAGGCAAAGACCCCACCAAAAAAGAAAACCACAGACCAATATCCCTGATGAACGTAGATGCAAAAATACTCAACAAAATATTAGCAAACCGAATTCAAAAATACATCAAAAGGATCATACACCATGATCAAGTGGGATTCATCCCAGGGATGCAAGGATGGTACAACATTCGAAAGTCCATCAACATCATCCACCACATCAACAAAAAGAAAGACAAAAACCACATGATCATCTCCATAGATGCTGAAAAAGCATTTGACAAAGTTCAACATCCATTCATGATAAAAACTCTCAGCAAAATGGGAATAGAGGACAAGTACCTCAACATAATAAAGGCCATCTATGATAAACCCAAAGCCAACATTATATTGAACAGCGAGAAGCTGAAAGCATTTCCTCTGAGATCGGGAACTAGACAGGGATGCCCACTCTCTCCACTGTTATTTAACATAGTACTGGAGGTCCTAGCCACGGCAATCAGACAAAACAAAGAAATACAAGGAATCCAGATTGGTAAAGAAGAAGTTAAACTGTCACTATTTGCAGATGCCATGATACTGTACATAAAAAACCCTAAAGACTCCAGCCCAAAACTACTAGAACTGATATCGGAATACAGCAAAGTTGCAGGATACAAAATCAACACACAGAAATCTGTGGCTTTCCTATACACTAACAATGAACCAACAGAAAGAGAAATCAGGAAAACAAATCCATTCACAATTGCATCAAAAAAAATAAAATACCTAGGAATAAACCTAACCAAAGAAGTGAAAGACTTATACTCTGAAAACTACAAGTCACTCTTAAGAGAAATTAAAGGGGACACTAACAGATGGAAACTCATCCCATGCTCGTGGCTAGGAAGAATTAATATCGTCAAAATGGCCATTCTGCCCAAAGCAATATACAGATTTGATGCAATCCCTATGAAAGTACCAGCAACATTCTTCAATGAACTGGAACAAATAACTCAAAAATTCATATGGAAACACCAAAGACCCCGAATAGCCAAAGCAATCCTGAGAAAGAAGAATAAAGTAGGGGGGATCTCACTCTCCAACTTCAATCTCTACTATAAAGCCATAGTAATCAAGACAATTTGGTACTGGCACAAGAACAGAGCCACAGACCAATGGAACAGACTAGAGAATCCAGACATTAACCCAGACATACATTGTCAATTAATATTTGATAAAGGAGCCATGGACATACAATGGTGAAATGACAGTCTCTTCAACAGATGGTGCTGGCAAAACTGGACAGCTACATGTAGGAGAATGAAACCGGACCATTGTCTAATCCCATATACAAAAGTAAACTCAAAATGGATCAAAGACCTGAATGTAAGTCATGAAACCATTAAACTCTTGGAAGAAAACATAGGCAAAAACCTCTTAGACATAAACATGAGTGACCTCTTCTTGAACATATCTCCCCGGGCAAGGAAAACAACAGAAAAAATGAACAAGTGGGACTATATTAAGCTGAAAAGGTTCTGTACAGCAAAAGACACCATCAATAGAACAAAAAGGAACCCGACAGTATGGGAGAATATATTTGAAAATGCCAGATCCAATAAAGGCTTGATGTCCAGAATATATAAAGAGTTCACACGCCTCAACAAACAAAAAACAAATAACCCAATTAAAAAATGGGCAGAGGAACTGAACAGACAGTTCTCCAAAACAGAAATACAGATGGCCAACGGACACATGAAAAGATGCTCCACATCGCTAATTATCAGAGAAATGCAAATTAAAACTACAATGAGGTATCACCTCACACCAGTAAGGATGGCTGCCATCCAAAAGACAAACAACAACAAATGTTGGCGAGGCTGTGGAGAAAGGGGAACCCTCCTACACTGCTGGTGGGAATGTAAGTTAGTTCAACCATTGTGGAAAGCAGTATGGAGGTACATCAAAATGCTCAAAACAGACATACCATTTGACCCAGGAATTGCACTCCTAAGAATTTACCCTAAGAATGCAGCAATCAAGTATGAGAAAGACCAATGCACCCCTATGTTTATCGCAGCACTATTTACAATAGTCAAGAATTGGAAGCAACCTAAATGTCCATCGATAGATGAATGGATAAAGAAGATGTGGTACATATACACAATGGAATACTACTCAGCCATAAGAAAAGGGCAAATCCTACGATTTGCAGCAACATGGATGAAGCTGGAGGGTATTATGCTCAGTGAAACAAGCCAAGCGGAGAAAGAGAAATACCAAATGATTTCACTCATCTGTGGAATATAAGAACAAAGGAAAAACTGAAGGAACAAAACAGCAGCAGAATCACAGAACTCAAGAATGGACTAACAGGTATCAAAGGGAAAGGGACTGGGGAGGATGGGTGGGTAGGGAGTGATAAGAGGGGGGAGAAGAAGGGGGTATTATGATTAGCATGCATGGGGGGGTGGGAGAAAGGGTAGGGCTGTACAACACAGAGAAGGCAAGTAGTGATTCTACAACATTTGCTATGCTGATGGACAGTGACTGTACAGGGGTTTATAGGGGGGACCTGGTATAGGAGAGGGCCTAGTAAACATAATATTCATCCTGTAGGTGTAGATTAATGATACCAAAAAAAAAAAAAAGGCAGTTCCTGTTTGGTGACCTCCAATGAGTTCTACACAAGGGTATAAAGGGCATATAAAAGTGTAGGCAAAGGGTCTGTTTGTGTTTATACAGAGGATCAAAGCCTAATTGGGCTACCCGAAAATGAACTAAGATACGATATGAAAAAGAACTTCCAACATCAGCACTCTCTGGAAGATTCATGCCAGAAGATGATCATCAAAAAACCCCAACAAAGATCCACGCACTGCTACAGGTGTAGATGAACTCATCCCACCAGTTCCTGGACTTGCCATGGGAAGGAGGAAGGAGATATCTAAGCTGGCCTGTGCATACAGTAAAACAACAAATTTGACTGGATCTATACTGTTGGAACTCAACCAAGAATTAGGAGAAGTGCAAATTGTAGCGCTCCAAAATCTTACAACTACAGACTATTTACTGTTAAAAGAACATATGGGATGTGAACAGTCCCCAGGAATGGGTTGTTTTAATTTGTCTGATTTCTCTCAGACTGTTCAAGTTCAGTTGGACAATATCCACCATATCATAGATAAGTTTTCACAAATGCCTAAGGTGCCTAACTGGTTTTCTTGGTTTCACTGGAGATGGCTGGTAATTACAGGTATGCTTTGGTTATGTAACTATACTCCTATTATGTTAATGTGTGTGCGCAATTTAATTAGTAGTTTAAAACCTATACATGCTGAAGTTACTCTACAAGAAGATATGTCAAAGAAATAATCAATCTTCCCATGTTTTCTGCCACCTGCTACTTCTATAGCTTTTCTTCTTCCTTCCTAATTACAACCCTTAAATAGAATTCGTGCCTCATATCGAATTTACCGAGTATCATAATTCTTCCAAGTGGTAAAGATACCTCAAGACAAATGCTGGGCATAGAAGCCACAGGGCATAAATATGCAAAGAAGTAAAAAGCTAACCTTTTCAAACAATAAGGCTTCTCTCTCACTTACCAACTTTACATTTCCCTGTATGGCCCCGGAAGATGACTGGTTAGCCAGAGATGGGTAAGATTCCTCAAGGGAGGAACAACCTAAGACAGGCACAGTCGCAGTGGGGCCATCAGGTGAGAAATTGGGGATCAACAGAGGTGAGGCTTAGAACCTCACCCCCCCTGTCCTGAGAGAAATCTTATGCATATGTGGATGTTTTATTGCCCTTGTCTAGCTTGGATTAACACATAGTCTACAGGCACACACCTGATCATCTACATTTGCTCTCTTACAACACTAAACTATGTTTTCTACCTTTATCTTGTATCTGTCTACTACTTCAGCATCTTATTAAAAATAATAATAATAGAGAAATGTGGTATCCACATATAAATCAAGTATAAAAATCAAATGAGTATTCATATTTGAACTGTTTATAGTTCATAATGCATGAGCAAAACCGAAAGTTTCTGTGATGACTGCCCTTGTACTGTTCACCATGTAACTTATTCACTATGTAAGAATTTGTTCTCCATGTAAGAACTTGTTTGTTATGCCTCAGAAGATTGGAGACTGACGAAAATTAGGCTTGGGGTGGATTAATGACTGTGCATTGAGCATTGACTCCCCTATACAGAATTTTATTGTTGTTAACAACCATTTGATCAATAAATATGAGAGATGCCCTCACAAAAAAAAAAGTACACACTTCCAATGGTAAAATAAATAAGTAACCGGGATGTAATGGATAGCATAAGGAATATAGTCAAAATATTGTTACAACTTGGTATGGTGATAGCTGGTACCTAGAATTATCATGTATATAAAGGTTGAATCACTGTGCTGTACACCTGAAACTAATGTAATGTAATACTGTGTGTCAACTACCCTTCAATAAACAATAATTATCTACAAAAAAAAAAAAAAGTGAAAAGGAGAAAAGTATTGTTTGCTTGATGCCACTGGCCAGAAATGACCACCCCTATGGCACATTTCTTTGGCCTTTTGTCCATGTATTTATTTTGTATGTGTCTGCTTTGTGATAATATTTCAGTTCTATATTCTACATTTTTCACTTAACGATTTTTCATAAGCAGTTTTCTCATGTCATTAAAACTTGCTTAATACTATTTGAATTTTTGTAATTAAAATTATTTTTATTATAGGAAACAGAAACACTGACTTTATTCTCTTAACTAATAGTTTTATAGGTTAATGTGTTTTCTAAGTTTACATTTCTCTGATTACTAATGAGGTTAAACTTTTCCCATTATACTTATTAATGAGTCCTGTGAAATGTTCACCTTGTCCTTTTGTCGTTTTTCTCTTATAGGCCCCATGGAGGCTCTTCAGCAGTGGTCTTCAGCGGGTCTCTGTACCTACAATCCACCCTACCATCAGATCAATTTTTTAAAATCCCTCACCCCCTTGCAGAGAGGGCTTTTGTGGCTAAAGTTTGCCCAAAGAGTGAGATCCACACTTCTTAATTTGGTATTCAAGGTTTGCAAACATGTTCCAATCCTGTATCTTAATATTTTCCACGTATGTTGTGCTCCAGCCCAACTGAACTAACAGTTCTTGGATATGATTCTGTGTCTTTCCACTTTCTGGCCTTTTCTAAAGCCACTCCTTTTGGTGTTTTATTCTCATATTTCCACCCCTATTTTTACCCCTTGGATTTTCACCTCTCCTTCAGTGTACTATGTACTTTTATATACATTTAAACCTTAAAATAACCCTTACATGAAATGAACACCCTCATTTTAGAGAGGAAGAATCAGGCTCATGCAGGTTTCAGTGATGTGGCCACACTACCATGCAGCAGGGCAAGACCCCAGCACAGGTCTTTTGCCTCTGATTCTAAAGCTCTTTCCTTTCACTATAGTTTTCTGATACTGAGTTTAGTTTGATGGTGAGTATGGTCATTGCCTATTTCAGGAGACTTCTTACAGCTCCTGTACACTAGGGTTCAGGGATCAGATCTCAAAATTAAAGTTAAGTTACTCAGTGTAAGTTCCACAGCATTTTGATGTCAGTTAGTTAACCAAGAAGAATGATCTTGGTTATGACTCTTGTTTTCGGTCATTAAAGACAGAAAGTCTTCCATGTCACATACCTTTTCCTCTTGCTTGGCCCTTAGTATGTCATCGTTTTCAAACACCACCATGACCTCCAAGCAGTTTTTGACATCACAGAGGTCTGCGACTTCCGTAACTTCTGTAACAATTTTGATGTCTGGGGCCTCTGTGAACTCATTTTCTGGAGTATCTGTGACATCGGTGACATCAGTGACATCTGAGAAATCAGTGCTTTCCATGGCATATACCAGGCCTGTGCACGTGTACCTGTGTGGGGCTGGCACAGATGTGGATGCTGCATTGTCCATGATGTCCATGCTGTTTGTGATCTCCATGCTGTTTGTGATTTCTGAGAGGCTTGAGATTCCTGACACTTTGGAAGCTCTGGCCTTCCTCTGATCCAAGAGCGAGATGAGTTCCACCCATTGACAAAATAAGGTGTCCTGTTTATGTGCAGGGGCACAGAGCTTCAGGTAGTAGGCTTGACCACTCACCAGCTTCACTCTGAGGCACATATTCTCAGCATCGTGCACAGAAAGAGTCACAAACTGCAGCGGGAGAAGCCTGCCAACAAATGCGAATGTCATCTGGGGGCCTGAGCAGGGACTGATCAAGAGGCCTTTCCTGTTTATTGTAGAGCAGTTGGAAGACTGACACCCAGGCCAACAGGCTTGTCTCCCAGATGGGCAGAGGCAGGTGCGGGGAGGGGCAGTACCTCTCAGGGCCACCATGTTCCCAGGGCTCAAAGCTGAGCTTTACTACCTGTGATCAGGCACCTGCAGGCATCTCACCTGAATTATACTCCTAAGACTCTGAGGAACTAAAAAGTCACTGTCAACTATTTACTATGAGAAATGGTCCCATTTAGCTAACCCTGCAAAGTTGAGACTTGGAGAATTTGAATAGTTTGCTTGAGGTCATATAGCAAACTAGTGGCTTAAGACAAGACTGGAGCTAATTCTGATGGAAGTTGGGATGCTGGGGGGAGAGGGGCATGTTTATTATGAGTCTAGTATTATTCTAGAGAGGCCGTTTATTATATGGGTCTTCACTTCCTGTTCCTTAGGTATAATTTTTAAAAAACTAACGACCTGTTTGACTGGCAGGTTGTCATGAACTATTTTTCTTGACCCTAAGGATACAACTCTTTTATCGGCAGCAGGGAGTGCAAGGGGAACACTCCCTTGAAGACACTGCCACTGGTATTTGCATTTTCAGCTCTTCAAGGGCAAAGCACGTTTCCTGAGGGCTCTGTAGCCTCTTCCCTTAGTCACTCACCTGGTGAGCACCAGTTTCTCCGGGGAAGGCGACATTAGGAGACTTGTCAGCTGGGGTTCTGTATCCTTCTGGGCTGCAGGTGTCAGGTGCACCAGAAGCATCACGTTAGGGGTCTTGAGGGTGGGGCTCGTGGAGCAGATGCCTACAGTCACCCAGTTGGCTTGGTTATGAAGGAAAATAGATTCATCTCTCCTGCTGACCTAAGGCAGAGAACACCGGAGGAGTTTTCTGATAGAGTGCATGGCTCCTGCAACCTTTCCAACCCGAGCAGTGCAGCACGTAAAGGCCAAGCGAACCATGATGCGATTGCTCAGTGACATGTTCAGGTGAATTCCTGGAGACAGACAGACACAATCCCTGACTCGTGGGAGTCTACAGGGCAGGGGAACATTAAATGAGTATGTCACTGATTATTACTGTAAGAAGCGTTACCAAGTACAAGTTCAGGGTGCCGTGCTGTGAGGCACATAATGGGACTTAGAAGGGGTGGGGGCAATGGTGTGCTGGTGAATGTGTAACAACTTGGAAGGTACATACACATAAGTTTATTATAAATTTTACTAATATAAAAGGTGAGTAGCACACAAATTTGTAAATAATGATATAGAAGTCTATTCAAGTTCCATAGTCAATTGAGTCTCACAGAAGTCTTCACTGACCTTTGCCAAACGCTTGCTTCCATACCTTCAAGAGCAAAGATAACAGTACTATGTAGTAAAATGATAGGAATGATGAGTTTTATGTATTTGGTGTCTTTGTTTTGAGCATAATTTATTTGGAAGTTTATACAACTTTTTAATAATTTTTATTTATACAAATTTATTTTTTTATACAATTTTTATACAAATTTATTTATACAAATTTATTTTATTTATACAAATTTATACAAATTTTTAATAATGGCTGGGCTTAACCACCACTGGCAACTTCCTGAACACTTCCTGAACATCTAGGGTGGAGAAGTCTTCCCGGGGAAGAGCCGTCTAGCTGGGACCTGAATAGCACAGGAGATAAACAGGCTGGTGGACAGGAGAGCTTTCCAGGCAGAGGAACAACATGTGCAAAACCCCAAGGTTCCTGAATCTTGGCCAGTAAAATCTCCGCCCGTTGGGGGAGAGAAGATTAGAGAGTGGGTAGACCGAGACGTGAAGGAAGCCAGGGAGGGGCAACACTTGTTTCTCAGCTGTACTTTAACTCGTTAAAAGAAAATCAATTACTTACAAATATACTCAGAAAGAGGTTGAGGCCCACATTATTGATCACCGACCCAAAGCCATGCTTGATTAATGGTATTCAGGTTTTGATCTAGTGTGTACCCCTCAGGGATGGTGCCCCAGCTCTGAGGTTAAATCCTGATTAATTTAAACTGGTCATGGTGACCCCATTACTCTGGCAGTGATTGTGTTCAGCAGGAGTGTGTGACCCTGGCCTGGCCAAAGAGACACAGGTGGGTGCTTCCTGCTGACTCCCGGAAAGGTTTCTCAGCCCTCACAAAGGGCTGCAAGGATGAGGGGCTTCTCTTCTGCTGCTGGCAGCTGTCCCTCTCCTGTTTGGCATGTGATGTCCTGAGGGTGATGGAGCAAAGAGAGTCCTTGATGACCCCCCACTAGTAAGCTGATGTCCTATGGCTCTTTTGCTCTATTTGAGATAATTGTTCTTTTTTGCTTAAACTTGTTGGGTCAGGAACCTTGGTAACTTGCTGCCAAACACATACTAACCATGGAAGGTTATGTATGATGAGAGGAATAACTTATCCCATATAATATGGAGCTATGTCTGTCTGTAGAATGCTAACGACCTCCCCAGTGCTCCTTAGAGCATGAAAAAGTCTATTTGAAAAGTGAGCAGGAAGCAGTGAAATAAGCAAGGCAGAGAAAGACAAATACCATACGATTTCACTTGTGGAATATAAAAACAAAGCAAAACAGGAGGGACAAAATAGCATTAGACTCATAGATACTGAGAAGTGCCTGGTGGTTACCAAGGTGGGGGAAGTAGGTGGGGGGGAAGGTGGAGGGGGCGGGGGACTGTCGAACCACTGTGATGTACATTTGATAAAGTAAAAAAAAATTTTTTTAATCTAAAGAAAAAAAGAAAAGAAAAGGGACCAGGAAGAAGTGTGAAAAATAGGAAGATAGTGGGAAAGAAGCATACAGAAGATAAAATATATCAAATCAGGACTTGTCACATGTGTCTAGGTGTCATTCATAAAGTAGGTACATTTTTATGAGAAGGAAACTTTTCTCCCTGATGCAATTTGACAATTACATTTTACCTTCAGAACTAAGAGCCAAAATTTATTTTAACCCCTCATTGTGTCATAGATGTTATTCTTTAAAATGACTTCTAAGAAAGGAGTCATCTAAATGTTTTCCTGTGGCAGGATGTTCCAAAAATCATCATCTCTTCATGTAATTTTGGGAAGATTTTGGTAGAATGACAATTATGATAGTGTAATTAGGACAGAATTCTTAGCTCAGAGTTTGTTGGGAAAATATGAAATGAATTCTACTTGATTATTATAATTATTTTAGGTTGTTTCGAACTTCCCAAACGATTCCCTTTAATTATATCATATGTTCCTTTGCTACATTTAAAACAATTCTCCTACCCTACCTTTTCAGTTATCGTCAAGAAAATGAATTAGTGAACTTATTGGAAATTAATTCAGAGTCCAGACATTACTTACCTGGATAAAATTGCTCTCTAACAGGGGAGGAGACACAAAAAAGACACGCTCCCCTCCGCCCAGCATGTCCTGAAGCTCTCCGGGGTCGCAGGTGTGCGGGGTGCAGGCGGCATCTCGCTCAAGCAGCCTCGTGGCGGGTTTCCTGTTCTTCTCCATTGGGTACCTACGAGCATCAGGAAATTGAAGGGATGGCAATACAATGAACAGATACAGAGAGCATTTAATACAATAATCAAGTTGCCTCACTTATTCATTAATTCAACCAATTTTGTCACATCTATGACATGCCAGGCACTGTACCGGGCCCTGGAGATATATCTAATCAGGGGCTGATAAGATCCTGGCCCTGATGCAGCTTCCATTCTGTCGGGGGGCAGAGTAAGCAAGTAAAACAAACAAAAAGATGTTGGATGATCAGGGCTACAACGACTCCAGAACAGATCCATGTGGAAACATGTGCCTAGGGTGTGGGGCTTGTAACATTAACCAGTTAGGGTGACTAGGAAAGGCCTTTCTAGGAGACCTTGAAACATGCACCCCATGTCTCCCAAACCATTATTATCTGTCTTCCTAATTAATGGTGCCACTGCCTTTTCTATAACGCAGGGTTCTCAAAATCTTTTTCTAAGTGTGAGTAGAGTATCAAGAGTATACTAAACTGAGAACATCTCTCCCTGGCCTTCCACCTTTGAGGGAGGCTTAGCTTGAGGTAAGCAGTGGGTATTTATCTAATCAACCACAGTTGCTCATCTCCTGGGCTCTCACTCTGCCTTTCTCTATGGAAACTGCTTCTACAGACAACGATGGCACCACATCACGGGATCTCACGTGTTATCTACCAGAAAGGACAGAATTGCAAGAAGGGACACCAGAAGGTAATTCTGTTCATTTGTTCAAAAGCTCACTCTTCCCTTTCCACAAATTCTATGCCAGTCAAATAAAGGGTCCTTAACGGGCAAGCAGTAGGTCCTGTATACATATTTCTACCTCAGTCCTTCCTCAGAGGCCCCTTTTTCCCCAGGGGGTAAGTAGTGAACGCGTCTCAGTGTGTCCCAGCTGGGGCTGCGGCCCGCAGAGACCACCGCTGCCTGACGTCCTATGGCCGTGTGACATTGGGCATGGCAAGCTGCGGCAATTCCCCATCAGAACTTCTGCTAGTGGCAAGTCAATGCCTCCTTTAGCATATCTTACACATGAACATAGGAGAAATCAAATGAGTCAGGAAAAGCAAGAAAGTGAAATAGTCCAGAGAAGCCGAAATGTAAAAAGAATGAGGCAAAAAGAGCACTTGGGAAAAAAAGAGATAAAACCATAACCACTGTCTAAAACAGAGAGGATGAGAAAAACAGTCAATAAGGATTTTACATGCACTATTTCATTTAATTCTGAAAGCACTATGAAGTAGCTCTACTAAGATCCTCATTTAATGTACCACACAACTGAGGCTCGGAGAGAGACAGTAACTACCCAAGGGCACACAGCTTGTGAATCCCCACCCCAGGATCCACACTGGCAGAGTCTGCCTAGAGGAGCTTATGCCATTGCCCAAGGTTCAAGCCTGCCCTGAGTGCTGGGAAAGATGCATGTGGAAGTTGGCCAGGGTGAGGGGGTCAGGCTAGGTCAGGACAGATGGGAAAGAGGGGAAGGAGGAAGGATCAAAGGATACAGAGGCTGTTCCTCCCCCTTCTTTCTATTCTATTTTCTTTTCTTCCTGAACAATTTTGTTCTAAACCCAATAGTTGGGACAAAGAGAGGCAGGAATCTGTACAGGTGGGAGGGGGAAGCCATAACTCAGGACCAAAGGGAGGCAAGAGGGCATCTATTGCCAGGAGAAGGGGGTGCAGCCCAGTGTGAGAAATGGGTGCCCAGCAGGGTGAGCCCAGAGGAGGGCATCAGAGGAGAAGAGAGGATGGTGGAAGAGAGGAGTAGTCAGTTACATACAGGAGAAATGATAAAATAAAATAAGAGACCATGAAAATCTATACTGATATAATTAAATGAATAAAAAGTGTAATGAGGAATAGAATATTTACATAGTTGCAAGTCCCCCCCACCAACATACTTATTAATTTCAAAGGGGAAGAAAGGAACTTTACAGTGAAAAGCCCCACAAACATCGGAGTGATTGATGAGTGAGCACTATCAGTAACAGGACAAATCAAGAGGGTGCCACCTCGTAGGGGGCAATGGGAAGCACATGGCCTTCTCCTGTGATATTTCTCCCAAAGTTGTATGATCTGAATTGAGTCATTCATTAGGGAATATCAGACAGATACAAATTGAAGGATATTCTAGAAAATAACTAGACTGTGATCTTAATAAATGTCAAGCTAATGAAAGAAGGTCAAAGAAAGACCATTCCAGGCTATATAACTATTTCAGACTAAAGAGACACAGCAACCAAATGCAACGTGTGATTCTGAACTGGGTTCTTCGGCCGTGTAGACCACTGTTGGGACAACCGGCAAAAAACGGAATGGTGTCTCAGGGGTAGATGGTGGCAATAGACAATGTTTATGTCCTGATTTTGATGGTTATATTTTGGCTATGTAGGAGAATGTCCTTGACAGTAGGAAACAGAGACTAAAGTATTTGGGGGTAATAGGGCATCAAGTTGGCAAATTCCTCTCAAAAGATTCAGGAAAAAAATTTCCTTGCAATATTTCTGTATGTTTTTTGTTATTTAAAAAATAATACATGGAAATAATAATACAAGGAAAGAAGGTATAGGACGAGTTTCGAGGGTTAGGTCGTGAGTGCAAAAGGCTTTATTTAGCACCTCAGGTTTATAAGGTTCAGAAAGTTCTAGTACAACACCTCAGAGTATATGTCAGAGGCTTGGAAAGTCCCAGAGAGCAGAGTGGAGCACTTCTTCAAGAAATGTAGGGAGGATGAAGGCGCAGAGCATTACAGGAGACATGGTGTTGAAAAATTCTAAGTAAAAAGGAAACATTGAGCTATGTAATTAGCATATTTTTCTTTCTCAGTGGTCCATAAAAAATGATGTATCTTATTTGATGCATCTTAGGTTCGATGAAATGCAGTAATTATCTACTGTTCATCCAAAAGTAGGTGATAAAGTGCACATTTTTGAAAAAAAAATCACTCCTAGAGAGTGACAACATTATCATGTGAGAGAGCACACCTACTGCTTACAAAGCTTGTTAACCTGTAGGTGTCCAGAGGCCACTGGGACTGGGGAATGTGGCTTCCCAGGACGGTCATTTATATGGCCTCCAGAATCCCTTCCGTGTATGAACAGTCCCACCAGAGGGCAATGAGTGGTTGGTCTTCCAGGGGAGCCAGGGAAGCTGTGGACTCAAGGCCACGGAGAGGGAGGAGAAATGAGAGGAAGGGATTTGCAGCCATATCTGGACCTTGCCCCTCTCTTCTCTTCTGAACTCTGGAACAAAGGGGAGGTCAGCTAAGGAGCAGAAGCTGCAACAGAATCTTTTATCTTCTCTGGTGTGATTTTTTTCCCCTAAACATTTGTTCTGGAATTATTTTGACACTTTTGGATTATGTGTACAGATGGTAAATGTGTACTGAATTTTAACTAGTTTTGTTGTAACTGTGATCTGAGATTATCAATCTGTATGCTGCAATCCCTGCTGCCTAAAAAAACCCTCTCCAATTATCCTGGCTGATAAATTGAGGCTGTACTGTTCTTAAGATGTATGAATTGTTTTGCAAAACCAATTTTGGCCACACACACATACCACTACTCATTTTGTCAGTGGTCCAAAAGCAGGATCAGCTGTTAAATTACTTACTAGATTTACTCTTAATTCCTGGAGACAGTATTAAAGTTTTGGTATTTATATGTCTTTCCAGTTTTATAAATTGCTATATGTAGCAATATATTTCAGCAATATGTTATATATATTAGCTATATATATATTATATATTGTATACAATTACTTATACTTTCCCATAACATTAAACATTTTTTAAAACAGCAGTTATAGCAATCATGGTATGGGCCTATTTGAAATATCACAATCTCTTGTAAGAGGTACCAAAATTAATTGTGTCCAATGGCTAAACTGGTGTTTGAGAAATAATTTTCTCCTAAAAAGCAGTAGCTGATTCAAGGTTCTCATCTGGTGTGTTCCCTGTGTTCTGGTGTTTTCTTGTGGGGAGATCTGAGAAGAGCAGTCTGACAGCTCACAGTCTCCAGATCTTTTAAATTCAATGATCAACCCTTTCTGAGATATTTTTATTAATTTTGGTGATTCAGAATAATTTGTATGGGCTGGATACTTATAGGTAGCTTTGTTTTCCTAATAATTTTATCTGTGGGTCAGCTTTTAACAAAACTTTGAGAGATAATTTACATATCATCAACTGCACTTGTTTAAAGGTATAATTTAATGATTTTTAGTGTTTTAACAGAGTTTGCAACCATCATCATAATCTAACTTTAGAACATATCATTATCCATGGATACACTTTTAATAAGGATAAATGAAGAACATGAATAGTGCATTTTTGTCTCTCTTCTCATCCTGTGCCCATTGGATGCCAGAAAATGATATGACCAGTCTTTATGATGAGAAGTCAGAGCAGAAAGATGTTGCAAGTAAAAATTGCAATAATGTTATTCATATTAATAAGCTGAACATTGGTAGATCTTACATAAATATTTTAAAATTAAAGCAAGGCTTATTTATGCAAATTCTTTATGAAAGTTCATACTATCTTGCTTTATTAATATTACATGTGCAGTGGAAATCTACAATATAAAACTCATAGATAAAACTAAATTTTAGTATTAAAAATAGATCACATTAAGTGGTCAATGAATGTATATATTATGGAATTATAATAAATATTTGTTGCATGCGTGTGTGAATTTGAGCAGAGAAGCAAAGAAGGGTTGCTATCAGCCATTGTGGAACATAGAGCTAGCTTCATTTTGCAGACACACAGAAGCTTTTCTTATATGTTCTTTCAGGACTGTATTAGTTTTCACAGTCACAGTTTATATTTTTCCAATAATATGCCTTTCATTAGGCCCATTAAATTTGGAAGATTAATTCAATAGACAGTTACACCTGTTCACACCTTTCTGCAAAATTACAGTATAATTTTCATTTGAAATGCACTGTTGGCTACCTTTGTAAAAAAAAATATAGAGAGATTCCATAGCAACCTTATTATAGACCCGAAACCAATGCCAGTGGTTTAATGGGGAACCAAGCACAGAGAAGCACTGAACTGTACACATTCCAGGGTGGACTACGTCAGTTCTGCTCTAGACTTCCCATGATATCACCAGGACTTCTCCATCTGAAAATTTTTCAAGGCTGACTAGAGCCCATTAGGGCTAAGAATACTGTGGATATGAGGTATGCTCACCCTTCGGTGGTGGTGGGATGTCTTTACTTTCCTGGAAACAAATGCAGTCATTGGGAATTTTTTGGAACCATGAGAGCTTGAGTTTCAATGGAAATTGGGAAGGGGTAGGACTGGGAGTCAAGGAGCCAGCATGAAAATGCTTTCGTTGGCTTTTCTTGACTACCTAATTCAGAGGGGTGTCTATAAATGCCCCCAAAACATTCTTTATTGTTTGCTATTACCATTCCCATGTGGTCTTTCCCCACCAATATTATAAAAAAATTTTAAACAAGAAATTTGAAAGACTTCTATAGTGAACATCCATGTAGCAACTACATGGATTCACTTATCTTTTTCTTTTGTGTGTGTTATTCTCATCTATAACTACGTGCAAGCTCTTCAACGATGGTGTTTACCCATCACTCAGTGAAGCTGTTCTCTGTGATACTTGGTGCTTTGAGGTTACTTCTTCATAGCACTTTGAAGTACAGCATTCACCTAGATGCTTTTTCTAAGATTAACACACTAATAAACATATTTTTAGGACTGGCCCATCACAATTCTAGGTTGTACTTTTGAGATGGTCTTTGACGGCTGTGGCCTCCTCTCTTTTGACCATGGGGCCCCAGCTCACTTTTCACCTTTGAAGAAAAAAAGGTCTGTGTTCTGGATCTTCCCTCCTTTTTGAATAATTAGAAATGACTGTCTTTCCATAAATTCATTCAATTCTCAGTCACTTGTGGAAGAAAATTGGGGTAACAGCTTGAAAATTAAAATTTAAAAAATCTGGAAAACTTGTTTTGACACCCAGTGCAATTATTTTTAGGAAAAATTCAATACTCAGGTTTTATGTCTCTGAGTTTTCCTGCTTGTCTGGTTGCCATGAAATAAATGAAACTAGAAGGAAAAGAGGAAGATGGAAAGAAAATAGACATTTTGCCCTTGAATTATTAAAATTAATTGAACTATCCATTTCCTTCTCCCTCAGGTTCACACCAAACTTGCAGTAACCAGACAGTCACTTACAGAGAGGTGAGGCTGAAAAAGATTTCTGAGGCTCTCCTGGCTGCGTGTCTGTTAGGAGAATGTGTTCATGTCTACTGGGCAGGCAACTAACCACTTAGCAGCAGAAGCATAGGAGGCCCAGCTGCTCTGGGCATTGTTCTACTGCTCCCGCATCACAATGCGCTCACATGTCTCTGCCCCAGAGGAGACCACTGGCAAGGAGCAGCCCTGAAGCTCAGCCCCGGAGCTGAAGTGGGGCCAGCATTCCTGCAGAGCCCACAGGGCTCAGGAGTGGTGGTTCTGGTGGTTCAGAGGCTTCTTTGGAGAGAAGGTAAATTTAGCAGTGTGATCACCATGGAAAAGCTGTCATACTGAGAAAGTTGAGAACACTTTATATCATTCATCACTCAATTAATGAAGTATTCAATCTCCCTAAATCCTAATTTTGAGAGATGTAAACATATTTAAGTTGCTTTCAGCTTCTGAAGAAAAGCTGCAAAATGTCGAATGTAAGAATGTAGCATTCTTACTGGGCAGAGCCCTCTTTATTGTCATACCTCCAGCCTCTGGCATATTCTGGACCATGTTGCAGTGGGCCCTCAGGAACTGTTGGGTGAATGAAGGAATGCAAGCAAACACATGGTATTTTCTCTCTGAAGGTCTCGCTTGTGAGGATAAGTGATTACATTATTTGTTTGTTTTTCTGTATGGTTAAGAGATAAGATCATCCTTCACCTTTGTGTTTTAGTGGAGTGTGACAGACGCCCACCTGTCTGGCTACCTCCTCGCTGGCTCAAGGGGATGGAAAGGCAGGAGGGGATGCGAACGGACCCTCAGGCCTCGGGGGGACATTCCCCTGGTGAGTTCCCTTCACTTTGGCCACCATGTTCTAGACTCAAATGCTTGCTTTTGACAGGCCCCAGAGAATATATTCAGTCTCTCGGAATAAACATGAGCTATCCAGGCCTTTGAGAGGGTGACAGTGACCCCATTTGCTCTAGAACTGTGACTTCCATTTGGGACCAGGCGCGGGTGTCAGGGGGACAACAGCATCCACTCCCACAGGACGGGTGTCAGGCGGCTTTCCTAGAAGAGGAGAGGGCTGGGAGTGTAAGCTGAATGTGTAAAGGCCGCGGGCTCGGGGAGAGCTCTCACGCACGGCTCAGGCTGCAGGCTCACAGCGCTCAAAGGGCAGGCCATTCTCTTTGCCTCAGACAATTCCTTTCCTGGCTCTGTCTTGAATGCTTTCTTTCCCATGGACAATTTCTTCCTCTGGTCATATAAGTACCATTGACTAGATTGCTAGTCACCCATTTCCTCATTTAGCGTATGTATTTCATGATCACCACTTGCCATGATCCTGTTTTTCTTACCTCAGGCCCAGGAAACATGTTTGCATAAATCTGATCTCATCTGTTTCATGTTGATATTATTAATTCACATGTGTCTTGATGAAACTCTTTGGTATTTTGGAGGCTACTGGTATATTAAAAAGTGAAAAAACAGCAAAAGAGGGGAATAAATATCATGGAATATTTTAAACATTTACCATTAAAATATTCATGCTTTTTTAACATGTACAGGATATAGAATCATATATACAACTTAATTTGGAGATGATGCCACAAGTCAGAGTGTGAGGAGCTTTGTTGAAAAGAGGTAGGTGCACGGCAGTCAGCCTCTGACCTTGGCCCTCAGGAGATGTGCCCCTGAGCTCACGCCCACGTGGGGGCCTCTCTGCTGCATGCTCTAGGCGTGGGGCATGAAGCTTTCCTGCCAGGTCTGTGGTGGGCTGCTTGGGGAGTGCCACACAAGGTCAGTTCACGAATGAGTACCTACCAATTAGCAGGCACCATGCCACGTTGGTGCTCTTATGATGAACAGTCTTTGTCATCAAGGAACTTCCCCTCAAGTGGGGGAGGGATCAGATTATCCCAGAAGATGCAGTGGTAAACTCGAGTGCAGGGGCGGAACATTTAGTCTAATCTGGAGATTTAGGGGAAATTCCCGGAGGAGTTAACACTGAACCAAGTCTTGGCAGATGAGCCGGTTAGAGCAGAGGCACCGAGGCACGAAATGACGGGGTGAAGGGGTAGCTGCGAATGGTCCAGTACTACCTCGAGCAGGGGGAGGGAGGGGCTAGGTTTGAGAGGGCTTGGAATGCCCTAACTGGGGGCTCGGGTCTTATCTGCTGCGGCTGTTTTCTACTGAAGAGTTTTGGCATGGGGAGATTTCTGGTTTGAAGTGATCATGCTGGTAATGGTGTGATAGATGGATTTGGGGAGCACAGTTCTGGAGGCAGAGAGACCCCAAGGTGGTAGCAGTAGGAAAAGAGAAGAGAGGGTTGGTTAATTTAGGAACTATTAGTAGAGTTGACAGAATTTGGTGACTAATTGGATGTGGGGAATGAGACAGAATGAGTCAGGTTTCTGATTTGGGAAACTGATAAACAGTGGTGCTATTAACCAGGAAACAAAATATAGACAGAGGAACAGGTGTAGGCGGCTTAGAGAATGAGTTCCTTGTTTGCAGGAACCCTTATCTAGCTAGTGCCTTGTATTCAATGAGTGTTCAGTAAATAATGGGCTTTTTGTTCTTAAATCTTCAGTGGCTTCCTGATGCTCTTAGAATATCTGACATATATCATAATGTATATATGTGTGTATTTAGTATTACACCCAAGAGCCTATACGTTTTTGAGCATGAACTGGCTCCATCCTGGCCTCAGCTTTCTCCAGCTATATCTCAGGCCACTCCCTCCCCACCTCATCACATTTGTGTCTCCTTTCTGACATTGAATTCTTGAAGCCTTTCCTCTGAGATGCTTTTTTCTCAATTCTTACTATGTAGAGTTTATTGTAATTCTTCAGATGTGAGCTCAAACATTACCTATTAGAGAACTGTCTCTCAGCTCCAAGTCCATTGTTACATTCTGCATTGCAGTGCTGGGGCTGGAACTCTGCAAACTTCATGTCTTTCACCATTGGCTTCCTGTTAGGGTTCAAGAATAGATTGCATTCGATTACAGGGAGCTTGGGAAGCAGATGGAGGGAAGGGACTTGTGTTCCTTCCTGTTTGCTTCTTATTTCTGTGTTGTCCTTGGCAACAGAAATTGGTTCTAACCTTCATTTTTTTTTTTTTTTGGCCTGTGCACTCTCAGAATCAGCAGTGAGGCAGTGCCCTCTCCTTAGGAGGTTGAGTCCTAGCTTTAAAGGGTCTGACCTCTGTTCTGGGCTGATTACTCAGACTTTTCTCTGGCCTCCCTGACTTGGTTGTGATAGTTGTCTCTGTAGTTATTGTCTTTGACATCTCAATGCTTCCCTTCTGCTTTTCCAGACCTCCAGCACCTATTTAACTTATTCCTACATTAGGGTATCTTAGTGTGCTTCCTGCCTTTTTTAATGGCTGTGCCCTGACACAACTGAATATGGTTAGGCCTCAACCCAGTTGCTTTCTAACATATCATTGGCTTTATTCATAGACTTCATAATCTGTATTTCAAAAAACTTTCTTTTGCTTTCTTACAATCTATCTTCTCCACTTGGATATCAGAGTCTCTGTCCTATTTATCACTGTATCCTTGGTGCCTAGCACAGAGCCTGGCATACTGTAGTAACTTAATAAACACTTGTGAAGTAAATTATTGCATTATTAAAAAAGACGACAGGAGAAATATTGGTAACTGACCATACACAATGTCCGCAACTGAGCAATCTTTAACCTTTTGGTTCTAGGCCAGTTACTGATAAACCTTGTAACTATGTAATGCTGTTAGAGAAAGTCAAGCTTAATACTTCTTATAAGCATGTTAGAATCCTATGTGCTCTTTAACTTAGATCCATCATCATTGGAATAACAAGATAACATAGTTTATTTGCTTTGAATTCTGTACTTACTTGTATCTCCACTTTCTATAATTGGGAATAATGAAGACTTACCTTGTTAAGGTTTCACGAAGATCAAGAGTTGGTTATGCGTCAGATCCACAAAGTTTTATTGGTCAGCAAATTAATTTAAAAAGTGAAAGCCATCCAAAGAATCCATTTACTGTAACATGCAGCATCACTTAATAGCATTTACTTTTTAAACTTAATCTGCTTATGTTCATTTTTCATTGTGTGATACGGTTTGAAACAACTAAAACATAAAACCAAAAAAGCAGGCTATAAGGAACTGCTTAACTTCCACACTGCTATCAGCAAGAATCTGAACACATCTATAGTCAAG
Organism: Manis pentadactyla; assembly: GCF_030020395.1. NCBI lineage: Eukaryota > Metazoa > Chordata > Mammalia > Pholidota > Manidae > Manis > Manis pentadactyla. The sequence continues at coordinate 34,063,621 of NC_080029.1, forward strand.
CATCAACTGGTAAGACAAAGACTTGTCATACATGAGATATGCATAATACTAAAATGATTTTGGTCAAATAAATGCAAATAGATGAAATGACATTGACTTCCACTGTGCCAAGTAGACCTATTTCACTGAACCTTAAATTAAATGTATCTTGTATTTCAAATGTGTTTATATATTTTTCCCTTTTCTACATCAGAAGGAAAAAACATACCTTTTCTTCTCCAGGTTAATTGGTCTCCCAGGGTCCTTAAATTCAGCCCCTCCTTCCTCTTCCTTCTCCATCTGGAAACTTACTCTTGTATTTTTAATATGCCTGCTTGAGTTTTTCTCCTTTCTCAAAACCTACAAACAAAAATCTTTCCTCTGCCCAGTTATTGGTTCAAGCTACCTTCCTGTGTCTATCTTTCTTTCCTTACACAAGTTTCAAAGAATTTTCATGGTTTCTATTTTGTAATCTGGCTTTTGCCCTCAACCCACTATTGCAATTACACTCTCACAGCTCACAAATGATTGCCTGATCAGCACATCTTTCTGAGACTTAACCCTTCTTGGCATTTTTGACAGTTGATATATCTTTCTAAAACAATCTCCTCCTTTGTTTTTGTGACACTGTGCTACCTGGTTTCTTCTCTTCTACAAACTGTTCTGCCTTTCATTCCATTCATGGTCTTTTTCCTCTAATACTGCAAAGTAAGCACTTCACAAGGCCCTGTCCTCTTCTCTTGATCTGCTTTCCCATCCATCCTTACATTTCAAAGGCCTCCTTTGAATGACCCCCAAGCTTATGTCCAGCCAGTATCTCTTCTGTGAATTCCTGTACTTTCAATGCCAACAGGACATCTCTGGCATCTCAAACCCATGTGCAAATACATCAGCTTGTCACAAAATCAATTTTTCTGACTTTCTTTTTTTGCTTATGGTTTAACATCTTTTAAGTCAGCCAAGATTGAAGACTTTGTTTCATCTCTTACTCTTCTAATTTCCTTTCCAAAAACTGAAATGTTGAAAAATTATTTCCATTCTTTTTGTCCAAGGGACATTCGATGGTCATGACCTTTCCATCACCATCACCTGCACCACAATGGTTAGGGCTGTCATCACCCCTCGCCCCTCAACCACAATCACTTCTTAACTGGTGTCTCACTGCAGCTTCTCCCCAGTCCAATCTATCCTACCCAGTGCTGCCAGGGCATTTTCCCCTAAAAGGAGAGTTCTTATCCAACACTCCTCTGATCAGGAATCTCCAACAGTTTGATTTTCCAACAGTTTGATTGTTGCTGGACTATATCTAGACTCCTTAACATGGTATTCAAGAACTTCACAGTTTGGGCTACAAACATGTACCTTTTTGGTCTTACAAATATATTAATTTTCTATTTCTGTGGCTTGGTGTTTTAGAGTATGGACTCTGAAACCAGATTGCCAAGTTTGAATCCTGACTCCTCCTATTACTAGCTTGTGACCATGGACAATTTTCTTCATCAGTCTGTGCCTCAGTTGTCTCATCTGTAATACAGGAATAATAATCCTTTCAGGGATGTTGTAAAAATGAAACATATGAAAAGTGCTTATAAAAATGCCTGGCACATACATAGGGCATAAATATGCAAAGAAGTAAAAAGTTAATCTTTTCAAACAATATGGCTTCTCTCTCACTTACCAACTACATTTCCCTGTATGGCCCCGGAAGATGACTGGTTAGCCAGAGATGGGTAAGATTCCTCAAGGGAGGAACAACCTAAGACAGGCACAGTCGCAGGGGGGCCATCAGGTGAGAAATTGGGGATCAACAGAGGTGAGGCTTAGAACCTCACCCCCCCTGTCCTGAGAGAAATCTTCTGCATACGTGGATGTTTTATTGCCCTTGTCTAGCTTGGAATAACACATAGTCTACAGGCACACACCTGATCATCTACATTTGCTCTCTTACAACACTATGTTTTCTACCTTTATCTTGCATCTACCTACCACCTCAGCATTTTATTAAAAATAATAATAATAATAAAGGGAGAAATGTGGTATCCACATATAAATCAAGTATAAAAATCAAACGATTATTCATATTTGAACTGATTGTTTATAGTTCATAATGCGTGATCAAAACCGAAAGTTTCTGTGATGACTGCCCTTGTACTGTTCACCATGTAAGAACTTATTCACTATGTAAGAATTTGTTCACCATGTAAGAACTTGTTCGTTATGCTTCAGAAGATTGGAGACTGATGAAAATTAGGCTTGGGGTGAATTAATGATTGTACATTGAGCATTGACTCCCCTATACAGAATTTTATTGTTGTTAACAACCATTTGATCAATAAATATGAGAGATGCCCTCTCAAAAAAAAAAAATGCCTGGCATATATATCTAGCTCTATATAATGTGTTTCATTGTACAAGTATTTACTGATGCCTACACATACGTACATATGCCAAGAATTCTTCTAGGGGCTTGGAGATAATATCAGTAAGCAAACAGAAACCCTTGCTTTTATGAAGGTTACATTTGGTAATAAAAATAATTATTATTAATTGCCCATAATTCTCTGTTTCTGGAGTACCCTTCTTCCTGCACCATCATTATTAAAATTCTACCCTTCCTTTCAGTTCCCATAACTTGCCCTTTTACCCCTTGAAATCTTACCTTGGGAGAGGGTCTTTTCTGAACTCCTCAAACTCCTGAAGTCTGAATTAAAGCATTTATAACATTCTCCACACTCTGCCATGTATTATCAAATATCAAACATATTAAATATTATGGTTACTTGCTCATGTTTTTGTTATCCTTGATGGAGTGTCGTGTCAGCTACTATCCCTGTATCCCAATAGTAGCATGATATACCTTGTATCCAAGCACATAGTAGATGCTTAATAAATATTCTTGAATGAATGTAGGTAAATAACTGCATATTTCATTTGACCTCTATTATTAACCTTCTTTAATAGCAAACATAAATTTAAAATATAGAACATATTTATTTCAGCTCTGGAAATACAAATATCAGTATCAAATATTTGTTGTTTACTTCCTGGCTTTATTCATTACCATCATTTGGGCCCTTTACTAGCAGGCAATTTTTGTTGTTTGCTTTACTAAGTATATCCTACAGTATATTTAATATCCCCTGTTACCACCATTTGAGAAGTGCCCCCAAATTTTTGTTACAGGAGAATTGTGGATAGAGTACATTTCATTTGTTGTGCTTTCTATGGTCAGCACAGATTCTTTTTCTGTTTCTCACTTCCTGTCTAACATGATCAAATATTTCCAGGTACTCATCTGTAATTTTCTGGTTCAATTCTAAGTTTCTTCTTCATTCCAAAGAACTCCAGATGTTGGAAATTTATTTTTATAGCATCTAAAATAAGAATTTAGGTATTTTTTCTAAATCATCAAGTATCTTTTCTCTAAATTTGCCTGCCATTTTCCAGCTATTACTGGAAAGACCAGACCAACTGCAAGTTCTCCCCTATTTTCTAATCCGTATTTTCACAATGCTATTGATCGCACTTCTATAGTAAAATACAGTTATATTATGCTATATTTTAAATCTCTTTTATATCACTTAACCTTGCTAAGTCATCTTAACTATCCCTTTTACACAGGCAGAACTCCATCAAAATGGCATGACAATCTTCTCTTTTTTTTTTAATAACAGGGCAAACACAATAGATTTTTAAATAATGATCAAGGATTTTTTTTATTCATTAAGTTTCAGTATCATTACAGAAAATGTTATGGTACAGAGTTGTTTAATACTATTTTTTCTTTGCTCTTGATTTCCACATGAATGCTGGTAACACTAATATCTGTACAAGATCAGTCTCTGATTTTATTTTTTGTTCTGTACAATTTTAAATGTATTGGTTAAAAAGGCTGTCAGCACTTAAGGAAGCATTTTTTCCCCCCCAGTTTGTTTGTTCAAATAAAAGTTATCCAGTTACTGTCCAAGAGTACTGTGCCTTGAGGCTCCTGGGTGAGAACCCTCCCAGACACCCTGCAGAGGACGGTTCTCCTGGAGGCAGGGCACGACCTCAGCCCAGTTCCTCTTCTTTTGGCACTGTGCACATAAACACGAGATACATGATAAAGAACAAGCAAAAGCTCTCTTTTAAGCGGTTATGAAGCATACTAAGAAGGGAAATCCAAGTGTTGCCTACAGTAGTATAAATAAGCAGACAGCCTTGATTTAAGAGCATAATTAGTTGTATTTTAAAGATGAGAAAAACACAAGTTCGGCAGGCACCTATTGCTGTCTACTAAAAGCTATCAGACCTAGCATTGAACACACAAAGCAATTTGCAAGAAAGGAAAAATTTGCTTTGATATAATCAGAATAGAGTTGTCTGTTAAGATTTATTTTTAGGTGTTTTTTTCTTTAAAATGTATTTAAATTCTTTTGAAATATAGTTCAAGATATAGTTCAGATCAACTTTTATCCAAATCAGAAAAACTAGCTGTGCCGTTGCATATTACAGGATACAGTCAATGATATGTGGACATGCATCAAAGCCTCCTCCTGCTGGCGATCATCATAGCCGTCCAATGACCATGACGTCCACCACCTCGCCCTTGTGGAGCTCCACATACTGCTCCGTCTTAGGAGGTAGCATCAACAATCCGTTGGCGCTGCGCATGCTCATCAGACGGCTGCTCATCTGATTACCTGGAAAGAAACTCCCATCACAGCAGTGTAAGTGGCACGGTATGTACATTTAGAGCCCCTCTAGTTCTTTTCAAAATAAAAACTGGTGAACAGAAATGCAGGTCTTTGAGAGGAAGAGAGATGATTGGACTCCTCAGTACCTTTTTCCAGTGGCCTTGCCACTGTAACCTAATACTTTTCCATTAAATTTTAAAAGCAAACATTAGAAATTATGGCTTAAACGAATAAAGCCAGGATTTTATAGTGTTATGCAAAACGACACAGAATTTCTCAATTCCGGCTAAAATATTATGTGTTTCCGAAAAGAGAGGCTTTTAAAACCTATGAAAATAAAGATAATACTAGCAGCAGCTACCATTTCCTTAGTATTTACTAAGTACCAGACACAGTGGTAGGCACTTAACTATCTTATTTAATTCTCAGAAGACTCAAAAGAGGTTAGGTAACTTGCCTACTTCCTCTTAATTAGTTGGGGGCCAATTTAAATGCAAGTTTCTGATGGCAAAGCCCATGTACTTTAGTCACTGTGTTGATCTTTACACTTGATAGGATCTTTGTTTAAAGCATAATACAAATTTTCTGGAGTTGTATCAAAAGTTAGTTAAAATATTACTTGAGAAGTTGGGGATAAAAGTTTAGTCTACAGGAGGTAACTATAGAGTGCTGATTTATCAATATCAATTTCTCCATCCTTAAAATTTACAATATCTCAGGTATAATACAGAGAATCACATTATAATTGGGCTTTGATCTCACATTTCAGGGTACTTTGGCCACAGCCCTCGACTTTTCCTACAACCACCATTATGCTCAGAACTAACTGGCTGAACAAACAGATAAAAATCTTAAGTAGTTCTAGATTTGTATTTCAAATGTTTCTCTAGAAAATATGGCTCCATGGAATAACTAAATCTTAATTAAAATTTTTTTACTCTTGTCCTATTATACTGTTACTGTTTAGGAATAATACAACTCAGCTAATCTTTCAAAAAGGGAAATGTACAATAATTACACAATTAGGTATACCCAAGGAAGGAGAAATATAAAAATTTCTGTTTTAGCAGGGTGGGTGCACAGAATTACCTGCGGTGTGAATGACTAACCTGTACTCTGTGCCCAAGGCAATGGTTCTTGGTGATGCCACGTCAGTATACACCGATGGTATTCTGGACGAGGATCCAGTTTTACATCACATGATAGCTATAGAATAGAGAGGAAAAGAAAACAAACTTCATCACCTTATCATCTCTTAGAACTACGGTGGTCGAAGTTGTATAAAGAATACAATGGAGTGGAAAATATCTTGGCATTCTACTTCCACCACTGTCATCTTATGATCTTAATACAGGAAATTCAGAGGTTGGGTTGCTCTGGTGAAAACAGAAAAAGAAGGCTAAGAAGTTGGTAATCTTAGTGGGGGAAAAAGGGCAGATTGAAAAGGATAAAGTCTGTTCTTGAAGTCCAATTTTATGGGTTGTGAAGATAAATACCTTTGACCTATGATTTGAGAAATCAAAGCAGATATTTCAACATTGAAAATAAAGGAGGTAGAGCTAAACAAACAAGCTCAATATCCATTTATCTATATGTCCAGTCACCTGTCAGTCCATCCATGAATATTTACTGAGATGTTATTCAGCTACCCATTCATATACCTATCTTCAACATAAAAGGGGTAGTCACTTTCTTTTTTCTCTTGAATATTCCCCTAGTGTCCCAATACTGACATATAATCTTATTAACACAAATAAAAGTAGTCTCTACCAAAAGCTGTACCATTTTGGTTTACTCACACCATTGGTACTAAAAGAATTCCTCTGAATGAGTCTTTGCTATGGGATGGCATCTTTCACATCTAACAAGGATAAATCCTTTCTAACACAGTAACTTCAATTTACACATGTGATATAGAATGACCAATCACTCTTCAACCAGGAACCATTATTTTAAAAAAGCTATTTCATTAAATTCATTCTGAAATCTGATAAGTTAAAGTGATAATGTGTTGGTAGCAGGTGTCTAAGGTATCTAAGGTATATTCCTTGGACAAGTTTACAGAGTATATAAGATGGCCTATACCCCTTCAAAGATTAGTTTGATGTTACTGAAAATAAGACTTGTTCCAATGTAAGAGAATTGATATTTTCCATTAGCACAGCAGTCATTTAAGTTAATTTACCTTGAAATGGTCTAGAAATCCTTTATTCAACTAAAACATACTTAGATCAAATGATATAATTAAGACTTGAATATCCTTGTAATTTTGATTCAAGTAAGTCTATTGCCAATCGATTCTGATTACTGTGTTTTTAAATATTTAATTACTCACTTTGATAATCCATGCTTTTCTTCTGTAAGCCAGAATAAATTTCAGTTCTGAGGTATTTTTCCTTGATTAAAAAACAGTCAGCTTTTCACTGGATATTGCCTATGTTTGTTTGTTTATTTATTTATTTATTTATTTTGGTATCATTAATATACAATCACATGAGCAACATTGTGGTTACTAGATTTCCCCCATTATCAAGCTCCCATCGCATACCCCATTACAATCACTGTCCATCAGAGTAGTAAGATGCTACAGAGTCACTACTTGTCTTCTCTGTGCTATACTGCCTTCCCTGCATCCCCTGACCCCTACTACATTATGTGTGCTAACCGTAATGTTCCTTATTCTCCTTATCCCTCCCTTTCCACCCATCCTCCCCAACCCCTTTCCCTTTGGTAACCACTAGCTCATCCTTGGGTTCTGTGAGTCTGCTGCTGTTTTGTTCCTTCAGTTTTTGCTTTGTTGTTATATTCCACAGAGGAGTGAAATCATTTGATTCTTCTCTACCTGGCTTATTTCACTGAGCATAATACCCTCTAACTCCATCCATGTTGTTGCAAATGGTATGATTTGTTTTCTTCTTATTGCTGGACAATATTCCATTGTGTATATGTACCACATCTTTTTTATCCATTCATCTACTGGTGGACACTTAGGTTGCTTCCATTTCTTGGGTATTGTAAATAGTGCTGCGATAAACATAGTAGTGCATATGTCTTTTTCAAACTGGGATGCTGCATTCTTAGGGTAAGTTCCTAGGAGTGGAAATCCCAGGTCAAATGGTATTTCTATTTTTAGTTTTTTGAGGAACCTCCATACTGCTTTCCACAATGGTTGAACTAATTTACATTCCCACCAGCAGTGTAGGAGGGTTCCCCTTTCTCAACATGCTCGCCAACATTTGTTGTTTGTCTTTTGGATGTTGGCCATCCTAACTGGGGTGTGGTGATATCTCATTGTGGTTTTAATTTGCATTTCTCTGATGATTAGCGATGTGGAGCATCTTTTCATGTGCCCGTTGGTCATCTGAATTTCTTCTTTGGAGAATTGTCTGTTCAGATCCTGTGCCCATTGTTTAATTGGATGATTTACTTTTTCTTTGTTGAGGCACATGAGCTCTTTATATATTTTAGATGTCAATCCCTTATCGGATATGTCATTTATGAATATATTCTCCCATACTGTAGGATGGCTTTTTGTTCTACTGATGGTGTCCTTTGCTGTACAGTAGCTTTTTAGTTTGATATAGTCCCACCTGTTCATTTTTTGCTTCTGTTTCCCTTCCCCGGGGAGATAAGTTCATGAAAAAGTTGCTCATGTTTATATTCAAGAGATTATTGCCTGTTTTCTTCTGAGAGTTTTATGGTTTCATGACTTACGTTCTGGTATTTCATCCATGTCAAGTTTACTTTTGTGTAAGGGGCGAGACAGTAATCCAGTTTCATTCTCTTACATGTAGCTGTCCAGTTTTGCCAACACCAGCTGCTGAAGAGGCTGTCATTTCCCCATTGCATATCCATGGCCCCTTTATTGTATATTAATTGACCATATATGGTTGGGTTAATATCTGGACTCTGTATTCTGTTCCATTGGTCTATGGGTCTGTTCTTGTGCCAGTACCAAATTGTCTTGATTACTGTGGCTTTGTAGTAGAGCTTGAAGTCAGGGAGCTTTATTTCCCCTGCTTTATTCTTCCTTTTCAGGATTGCTTTGGCTATTTGGGGTCTTGCCTATGTTTATACTTTCATATCTACTGGGGGGTAACTTGCCATTATTCTGAAATTATTTTGTGTTTATCTAAGGGCAAGAATCTCTCTTTCAGTCTCTCTCTGTGTATGTTGTGCTTTCCAGAACTAAACTACAAGAGCTATTCACATGGTGCATTATTTGCTAAGTGTTTAAGCAAGGCTTTTTCTTTTGCCAATGGTCCTGATAGGCTTATGGCAGTACAGTCGAACAAATCCTGGAATGGGATGATATCTGACCCTTAGGTTCTACTCCCAGCTTTGCTGCTAATTGGGTGCTGTATTAGCAAGTTATTTTGCTTACCTAAATCACTTCGTTCACCTACAAAATGGGGTTGTTTTAAAGGAAGATGTGGTAATTTTAGAAACAAGAATAAATTGCATTAAATTGAAGTGAATGAAAATTTTCATAGCTTCACAAACAGCTGTTAGTTTTTCAGGAATAGGTAAAACTGATTTGATTTTAATGTATTTTACTGAAATACAAAATATTTTATTAACCAATATATTTAGTTGTAGTGATATTATAGTTCTGGCATATTACATCACTTAGCCTAAAAAAGCACCTATTTACTGTGAGAGTCAATGCTTACAAAATGATGTACTGTGAGTAAACAGAGATACTTTCTTTGTGAAAAAGCATCATAAATGGTTGTTTCATTTATAATGACTTCTATTATTTAAACTTGGGCTATTTCCTGAAGTGAAGTAGGACTATCCTCTGTTTCCTTGGAATATTTTCCTGGCACATAGTAGTTACTGAGAAGATAACATCATATTATGTGGTGTATTACATTGGAAGCATTGAAGAATTTTAATGAGATACTGACATGGTTAGAGTTAAACAGAAAAGTGATTTAAGAAGAGGCAATATTAGAAGAAGGGAAACCATTAAATATGCCAAGGGTTAGAATCTAGTAAATGTTGAAGACGTCATTCAAACCCAGGCTTATGTGGCTACAAAATTCATGGAAAATGGCTAGTGGAAGGGTCTTTAGGAGAATGGTGAAGATTTGGAAAACTGAAGTAAGGAATGGAAGAAGCTGGTCCATAGCTCTAAAAGGAACACCATGGGGAATTTTAGCCCCAGCTGAAATTTGTAAATTGAAGCAATAACCTGAACAGCTATATACTCTTCTCTAGTTGTGCTTAGAGGCCTAGGAGTAAAAGTGCAGGACAAAGAAGGGAGGATTGATCCATATCTGTGGATTTTGAGCGGGTTATAGTGGAAGGGAGAAGAGGCAAAACCAAACTGAAGGTGCTGAAAAAAGCCAAAGTGCTATACCACAAGATTTAGGTTGGATGAGGAAAATGGTAAAGCCAGGGGGTGCTTATGGATTGAGGCAGAAGGGTAGGGGCTACATGAGTGATTACACTTTTTCATATCAACTGAGAGGTAACTTGCCATTGTTCCTAAACTGTATGCCAGAGTTGGTGATTTTTGAGATGGAGAAGTTCAGGGTACTGAAAAGGATTTTTGTGTGAATTGCTGAAGTAGAAAATAAACGTATTTAGAATTATAGAAGTAATGCAACTGATGGTAAGAGGTGAGGAAGAGAGGAAGACCAGTAGACAATTGCTAAAGACCTGAGTGTCTTCAGAAGGTACAATGGTGGCAACGAGGAGAAAGTGAAGGCTCCAGAAGATTCAGGGGGATAGGCTGGGACTGTCACACAGATTGGAGAAGAGAGTTTTTAAGAAAAGAGATGACCAAAGGGATTCAATTGGGTGGAAGTCCAAGCTAACATGCTCAAGGCCCTGGTTGGTGCTGAGGGCCTCGACTCTGTTGGGGTCTGGTCAAAGCTTCCAAAGAGTGGTTGAAGCAATCTTCAGAATGCATTGATTTAAAATGCTGACATGTTTTGTGCTGATCTTTTAAAATAATGCAGCATTGCCCCATCCATAAGACACTAGCTTTTTTGATAAGTAGTATAGAAGTTATGAAGCACTGATTTCATTAGCTTACCAAAGAGATCCTTGAGTTTATTTACCCTATAAATCATCTGTATAAAATTTATCATGTAACTTAAAAATCCTTGTACACACTGGTATGGATCAGTTTCAAATTCATTTTCTCAAAGTTTTGATAAAGTAGTTATATTTTCAATTTTATAAAAATAAGTTAAAACATTTTCATTTTTTATAAATCACAGATGGTTTTATCATTTTCAATATCTATTATTTAATCCATAAGCCATATATTCTCATATAACAGGCACCCAAGAATATCTTTTAATGTTCAGTGATCTCATCACAAAAAACAATCACATTTCTCTACAGTTGCAAACACTTTAGCAAACTTTCAAACAATATAAGCATTTTGTTGAAATATTTTGTATTTTACTGTTTATGACATCAGTCAGAAAGCATTCTTCAAATTCTTACAGTATAGTATAGATGGTAATGCTCAAGAGAAGAGGCAAGGTAGACAAATTAGAATAGTCTCCCAGAGTTCCAACACGGTCACATTTTCCCAAGACATGATGACCTTGTCCCATGGGAGGTGCAAATATTTTCTCATTCCCTTCTTTTAATCACTGCCTGAGGTGGGCTGTTAATAGGAGTTACATGAGGTATGTTTATAGAGAAAAAAAGGGCAGTATATGGTGCTTTGATGGGATATTAAGGAAACACATAATAGGATGTCCTTTCGTGGAAACATTAGGTCAATAATTATTATGTTTCTAACTCTCTAGAAAATCATAAGTGTTTCAGTTTCAACCATAATTGACCAAGGAAATAGGGCAAGTGCTTACTCTAAACTGATAATCTTCAGAATGCATTGATTTAAAATGGTGACTGTTTTGTGCTGACCTTTTAAAATAATGCAGCATTGCCCCATCCATAAGACATCTACATCATAGTCCAGCAGTGTGCTACTGACACCAGCATTTAACATTTATCTCATTGCCTGACAACAATAAGAACTGGGGTGGGGGTGAGGGTGATGGCTGTGATTGTGGAAACCATTTTGGAGAAAAGAGTAACTAACTGATTCTTAGACTAGTTTTCAATCCTGTGACCTGACAAGGATGAGCAGCATCAGGAGCAATGCTCAAGCATCAGTTCAGCTACACAGCACTGTCGCACCACTGTTGTCAGGATAGACGGCTGCCACAGTGCCAGTTTTAAAGAAGAGATGGTGGATGTTAAAATGAGAAATAAAGGAAAAGATTCATAAGAACTTTACCAAGTCAGAGAAATTCTCTTTGTCTTATAGCAATGTGTATTTTTCTTTTTCCCTAATTTTAGCAAATATGAAAATAGTGAGCAAATTCAGTATTACTGGTTTGAATGTCTAAGTTTTAGGACTCTAACCTCCTGACTTGATCAGAATACTTTCTGTTCACTGGTAGCTTTTTTCTTCTCTTTCCACTTAATTTAAAATAAGACCACAACTGTGAGTATAGGAAAGAAAAGATAAAGAAGCTTTGTTTTCAGAAATATCTACTTGAACTTTTAAGAAAAAGTAGAATATTTCTTCATACACTACTCTGCCAAGTCTCAGTATTTAGGTCAAAGTTGAGAATGCCTGAAGACTAGATTTTCTTAATGTTTCTAATCTATATATTCTCAGAATAATATTTTATTTCTACTTTCTCTTCCTCTTCTATGTTTTGTGTTCTTCCTGTCATTGCTTTAGAATCGTAGCATTCTATAATATCTGAATTTATTTCAGAGCTCTTGAAAAGTATAGTTTGGGTACTGGGAAAACTGGATATATACATGTAAAGAAATAAAATTGAACTTCTATCTTATATAATACACAAAAATGAACCCCAAGTGGATAAGACTTAAATGTAAGACCTGAAACAGTAAAACTACTAACAGAAAACATAAGGGGAAAGTTTTTTGACATTGGTCTTGGCAATAATTTCTTGGGTTTGACATCAAAAGCACAGGCAATAAAACTGAAAATAGACAAGTGAGACTGCACCCAACCAAAAATGTCTTCGCAGCAAAGGAAGTCAATGGCATGAAAAGGCAACCTATGGAATGGGAAAAAATATTTAAAAACTATTTATCTGATAAAGGGTTAATATCTGAAATACATAAGAATTTCTTATACTCAACAGCAAAAAAAAAAAAAAAACCCCACAAAAAAACTCCATCTGATTAAAAAGTGGGCAAAAGACTTGAACAGATATTTCTCCAAAGAAGACATACAAATGGCCACCAGGTATATGAAAGAGTGCTCAATATCACTAATCATCAGGGAAATGCAGATCAAAATCTTAATGAAACATCACCTCACACCTGGTAGGATAGCTATTATCAAAAAACAAAAGATGATAAGTACTGGTGAGGATGTGGAATAACTGGAACCCCAACCCTGTTGGTGGGAATGTAGAATGGTTTGGCCACTACAGACAATACTCAAAAAATTAAAAAGAGAGCTAAGATCCAGCAATCCTGCTCCTGGGTATATCAGTAACTGAAATCAGGATCTCAAAAAGATATCTGCACCTCCATGTTCAATGTATCATTATTCACAACAGCCAATATATTGGCAAACAACCCAAATGTCCATCAACAGATGAATGGATAAGGAAAATATGGTACATACATACAATGGAATATTATTAAGCTTTAAAAATGAAAGAAATCCTACCATTTGCAGTAACATGAATGAACCTAGGGTACATTATGCTAAGTGAAATAAGCCAGTCACAGAAAGACAAACACTGCCTGATTCCACTTGTATGTGGTAACTAGAGTAGTTAAAGTCAGAGAAGCAGAGAACAGAATGGTGGTTGCCAAGGATTAAGGGGAAGAGGAAATAGGGAACTGTTGCTCAATGGTTGTAAAATTTCTGTTATGTATGGTGTGTAAGTTCCAGAGATCTGTTGTACAACATAGTACCTAAAGTTAATAATATATTATGTTAAAATATGTTAAGAGGTCACAGAAAAAGTGACCATACAAAATGTTCTTACCATAAAACAAACAAACAAACAAAGGAACAAGACCACAAAGAACACAAGGACATTTTTGGAGGTGATGGATATGTTTAGCACCTTTACTGTGGTGATGATATCATGGGTGTATGTGTACACCTAAACTCATCAAAATGTATATATTAAGTATCAGTAATTTTTTGTATATCAATTATATCTCAATAAAGCTTAAAAAAAGTAATGGTTTGCTACGGTAGTTTACATTGCCAAGCAAACTGTTTACTAGCTACACAGCAAGTGTATTACACAACTGGTTGAGTAGCAGTAAATTAAATTAGAGTTAGTGTTGGTGAAGGGGATTCTAACTAGTGACTTTTGTTGTAGGTAAAATACTCAGACTTGGTAGTCCTTTTCCAAACAATATGGTCACCCTTTCCTCCTGATTCACTAGAGTTTCTTTCTAGTCTTTCAATTATCTTTTTTTGAACTGCTTAAAATTTACCAGTGAGGTCACAGAAAAAGTGAGCGGGTAAATTGCTGTTAGGGTGCTGCCAGCCACATTTTATTGACCTTTTTACCATTATGTATCCACTCTATATGGACTTCTAGCTGGAGAAAATTATTCACTTTAGAAGTCATAGAATAATGTGGGTGGGGAATAAAAGGGATGCTTTTCCCTCCATTTTCCCTTACCAAGGGGAGAATGTAACTGCATTTACCCTCTAAACCAATATAAAATTCTAGATGTTTGTTTTGGGCAGTTAGAAAATCATATCCTTTATTGTTATTAGGCTTCAGTTTTGGTTCCTGGTCATTAGAAAACATTACCCTGGCTTTGATGATGGTTGGCCGAGGATCCAAGATGCCCTGCATTTTTCTCAGGGCAGGAACAACAAAGAGGTTGCAGGTGACTACGGCTGACACAGGATTCCCTGAAAGTCAACCAAGCAGTTATTTATAGTACACACATAAGATTTGCCAAATAATTATGACTGTCTATACCTTTAGGTATTGTAGAAAGTGAAGTGGCTGACCACTAGTATTCTTCTATATTACCTTGATCCAAAAGGATGCCAGTATAGAGCTATAGTCAAATGCCATAGAGGGTATACACATTTGGGTCTACGAATGAAAGGCAGACTTCTGATGCCCAGAAGCTGTTGAACACCATTAATTTCTACTTTCCCAAGAGCTATAATTGAAAGCCATTACTAATCTTGATAAGTTTTAAAACAGGTTCTACTTGCTATTTTTAAAATGTTTTAACATTGCCATAGCAATATATGTTCAGTACAAAAAAATAGGATAAACATAAAGAAATTAATCCATAATCTTCTCTACCCAGAAATTTCTTTAAATTTAAAAATAAAACTAAATGATTTAAGACGTGAAGGACTTGAAGATGAATACTGTAATGGACAGAACTGTGTCTCTCCCAAATTCCAATGTTGCAGTCTTCACCCTCAGTGTGACTGTATTTGGAGATACAGCCTTTAAAGAAGTAATTAAAATTAAATAAGGTCAAAAGTGTAAGGGTCCTAAGGTAAAATCCAATAGGTCTGGTGTCCTTATAAAAAGAGGAAGACATGCCAGGAGTGTGTGTTTATGGAGGAGAGGCTATGTGCGGACAGAGAGAAGGTGGCTGACTGTCTGCAAGCCAGGAAGACTCAACAGAAACCAACCTTGCTGGCACCTTGATCTTAGATTTCCAGTCCCCAGAACTGTGAGAAAATAAACTCCTGTTTTTAACCCAACCAGTCTGTGATGTTCTGTTATGGCAGCCTGAGCACAGTAATAGGAATACCAAGTTCTTTTAAAGTTAGAAGGAAAATTTGAGGAATTCAATTGCACCTCTCCAACAAGAAATCTGGGTGTGTCATGCACTTCAAAGGGAGAAAGGTGGACTACAAAAGACTGGGCTGAGGATAACAGATTTAGTTTCTTGTGTGGTATCGTTAACTAAGCAAGCTGTGTGACCCTGGTGAGTTCTGAACCTTTTTGAATATAACTTTATTTATGCACAAAAGGAGAGGTTTGGACTATATGATTTTAAATATCCCTTCTGGTTCTAAAATTCTAATTGTATTAATTAATACCTTTGTACAGTGGTATATGAGAATATATGTGTATACTAGGGGTGAGGGTGCGTTGTTAATTTTTAGGTTTTGTTGATCTGGCTATGTGCTGCTAATTGCATCATCAAAGTAAAAGGCAATGATCAGTTTAGTCTATTATTAGATAAAGCCATACCCTTAACTTTTATCTACCCACAAAAGTAGTTAAAAATAGATATTTTTAAGTTATAAAAAGTGATGAGTGATACTAATGATTTCAATTGAAAAATGAGTTGTCCTACACAATGCAGACTCTTAATGAGAATCAATTGCTTTTCTCTTGCCTCAATACACAAAGATGGAATTTTTTCAAGAAAAAAAAAACCCAGAAAAAAAAAGCAAGCTATTGTTCAACAATGATTACAGGGTTCCTGAAATGCTACTAAAATTACTCTTTAAAAAATGAATCCCTCCATATAAAAAAAGGACTGGAAGGCCTGAGACCAGAAAAAATTGCAAAAAATTTTAGTGGTTATCTGAAGGGGAAAGGGATTATGGATAACATTTCTTAACACTTATTTGAACATGTGTTACTAGAGGAATTAAAAAAAATAAAAAAACAGTAGGTAGATACACAAAACTTTTAAACTTTTTGAAACTTATGATTAGTAATGGCTTTAAACACATGCCTTTTGGGAAAGCAGACATACAATTTTGACTTTCAAAATCCTTGTAAAAGGAACCACTTTGCTGGTTCTATGATCTGAACATGTCAGCTGCTGCCGCCCTCTTTTGGTTCCTTCAGGCTTAGCAGAGAAAATTTCAAATTAAAGTAGCAATTTGGAAATAGATTATTTAATTATAACTTCCTTGGCAGGTCAACAATCCTTCATAAGTAATGGTGAAAGAGGCTCTCACCATAACATTCTTTGTCTTTAGGTCAAGTCATAGCTTCTGTAGACAAAGTAAACACACTCTTCCAGTCAAAAATGAAGCTGGAAGAGGATCACATTTCTTTATATAATGGTTTTCAGAGTATTGATAGGTACATTAAAGACTCAGGCATTCTATACTTCAGATACATCTTGAGGACTACTTTACTTACATGTTCTCTCTCTTAAAATTTCTTATTCGATAGAAATTTAATTTAAATCTTTTATGCTTACAGATACTGGCTATAAAAATGTTTTTAAAATTCTAGATTTTTCTGCCTGTTCTTCCTTTCTTTATATCTCTAGTCTGAGATACTTTAAAAATAAACAGCAGATAAGTATCCCAAAGGTACCAGATTTGTGTATCTGAAAGGAATAAACAGGTTATTTTCTGAGGGAATCTGTGCCAAAAAAATGGAGAATGGGATATTACTACCCATCAGAAGGTAATTTTGTAAGTTGAAAAAATAATAAGTAGATATACAAAACTTCTAAACTGCTTTAGAATTTTTCAAGATTAGTAATGGCTTAAAATGCATGGCTTTAACTGCACAGCCAAAAATCCATCAAAAACTGCATTTTGAAAGTCCTTGTCAACTGAACAATTTTGCTTTTTTCTATGACCTGATTATGTGAGTTTCTGCTCACAGGGTAGTGAGGGTGGAAATAGTGATGTAGTCAGATTGATGATGCCTGGGATTTGGCTGAGAGCACCAATACATGCTGTGCAGTCTACCCCCTGCCACACTTCTGGTCCCAATCTGGCAAAGACCGTAGGCAACTTTGTATGTTCTAGTAGATGTGGGAGGTGATAAGACTGCTAACTGACCATTTTTTCTCTGAGGAAAAGCAGTAGCCCCAGCAAGATTAGTGACAACTAACACTTGATCATCATTTACTGTTTGGAATGTGCTTTGAAAGATGCTATCTAACTTGGCTTTCACACTAACCTTATGAAGTAGATATTAGCCCCATTTTATAGATGAAGAAACAGCTTTAAGAGGGGTTAAGTGATTTGTCCTAAGTCATACAGTAAGTAAAGCTGGGGCTTGAGTCTAGGTTTTTCAGATTCCAAATCAAGTACTCTGATGGGGGACTGGTCAGGAGATTAAAAAAGACTTTAGTCATTTTTCCAGAAAAAGCAAAAGAAATTATTTTAGTTATTCTTACCTGGTAGTGCAAAGATTATTTTTCTTACACCATCAATATCCAAAGTTGCAAATGTTGTTGGCAGGCTAGAGAAAAAAAGAGTTTATTAGTGATTGCTAAGTAATAGGACAAGAAAATTAAGTACTCCAGTTTTCTTGTTATGTGGATCTCTATATACAACACTTCTATAAAAATGTTTTTCTATTGACTGTTCTTTAAGCCTTAGTACCCTGAAGTATTTCAAGAGCATTTAATTTGTTTTTAGCATTTTTCTGTTTTCAATTAGCCAAACTTCCAGGTTTTTTGTAGCTTTCTCTTTTTTCCTTCCTGCTAGTGCTATAGTCATGTATCCCAAATCCTGTTTCTCCAACCTTCTAGTTAAAGTCTGTACTGTTTTTGTGGGAGATTTATAGCAATCATTCTTGTATCAGAAGACTACCTCATAATACATGTTTATCAGATAACTGCCTGTTCTTCAAGGTATTTCTCAATCATTTAAAATTATATTCAACAATAAACATAAAAAGTTGTCTCCTATGATGGTAGCTTTCTGAAATGTCAGAATGAATTAAAAAACCATTGCTAGAACAAAATTAAAGCAATACTAATTAAAAATTATTCTCAAATTATACTTCCTCAGGATTCTGACATGAATCATTACCATAGGGGGTGTGGAGAGGATGAGTATGAATGGCATAGGGGCAGCGGGCAGTGAGAATAGTGATTTTTTTTCCTAGTGACTACCCTTTAATACAGAATTTTGGCTAAAATTTCATTAAATTAATGAAACTTGAGTAATGTAGACTCCATAGGGCATTCTGAAATGTCCATATAGGCAAAAAGTTATCCTTTAAAGTATCCAAATTGTTTTTATTTTTACTACTTTTTCAGGTCGGTCTTTTAAAAGTGAATCATCCATTAACTTTTGCAATAATATGATGAATGTTAACATTTTTTGATGATTTAGAATCATCATTATTAACTTACTCTACTCTGCTAGAGCGATATTGGGTCATAAAGCTGTTATGTGCTGTTTTCATCTATAAACTGTAACCCCACACCACACACTGCAGTGTTTTTATAGTTCTTGTTTCTTTTTTTTCTCCTCCTAGTTTTTTTCTGTGGTTCCCCTTAATGCTAGATTCCATCATCTTGACCCTTAAAGCTGGCTTTAAGTTTGGGAACCAGAGACTAGTAGTAAGAGTTATATTGTTAGAATAATAATAATAATAATAGCAAGAGTATAAGTTACTATTTTTAAAGAAACATCTGTGTATTACACCTAGTATTTTACTTAATTCTCACGACAATCCCTCAAGGTGACAATTATCATCTCATGTTATTGATGAGAAAACTGAGACTCAGATCAAGCAATTTGCCAAAATTACTCAGCTACTAAATAGAAAAACAAAGATTTGAACCAAAATTTTTCTAACTTTATGGCTCAGAACTTGTTAAGGCTCTCATTGGATATGCTGTGAAGGGGTAGTATGTTGACTTTATAATATCTATTTTTGGCTACTCTGAGACCCTGTTTGCTTACTTCCTGATTGTTTGCTGTATTTTAGAAAAATGAGATTAGACTGTCATATTGATTTATGAAAAGGTTATTCGGCAATGATTGTTACTGTGTGATGAAAACAATTTCCAAGATACATTCTTGACAATAGCTATGTTCACTGTAGATGGCCTATAAAAACTGTGATTGGTAGATCTTGTTAATAATACGTCAAATGCTTTTTTGAGTATCTGTGTATCTAAACTGAGAGGTTAACTGCATTCTGAATGCACTGTATATGGGAAGAGAAAAGCTAAATTGTTCTTGAGCTTTTTGTATCTCTTCTTGTTCCTTTATTATGGAGCAATTACCTTTAAGTTCTTCTTATTTTAGACAAGTATATAATTCTGGCCAAGTAAAGGAAGCCCATTTAAACTTCTAAACCACTTGCTTATAGCAAACCAACACACACAGTAAGGGTGAGGAGGGAATGCATAACAATACTGTCCTTTTACTGTATTTAAAGTCAATTTAAATCATCTTTTGTATTTTGAAGATGGTACTTGTAATATCTCTACAGGTACTTTAAAAAAGACTCCATTACAACAAAAAACATTTTGTTATTGTATTGCTATCATGAGTATTCTATTGCCGGACTGTGAGTTTTTGTTTAAGCTCTGGAAAGCCATTTCCTTGAATTCAACACCCATTCAATTCTCTTGAGATCAAATTATAACAGCATTTATACAATGAGTGAGGTCATACACTGTTATGACTTCAAGGGGAGAATAAACATGAGCACCTCAAGTTGAAGTAAGTAGTAAGTAATAGACTGAAAATAAAAAGAGTGCCAAACTATACAGCATAGGTGCTGAGATTAATTTAAGTAACAGATATTACAAATAACCCTTCAGAGGTGAGGACGAGTAATGTCAATGTCTTTCTCAGTGCAAAAACAATAATTCAATTTTTGAGGTTAATGAGAAGCACACTGACATGCTTTTGAGATGTTCTCTGTATTCTAATCAAATTAGTACTGCCTGTAGGGGCAGAAAAAAAGCCTGGTGCCCATAGCATGATAATATTTATTTAAAACAAAATATTCTTAATAAACACGATCCAAACCCAATAGTTTCAATAATAAAAGGGCCTTGTCAGTGGCCACCATATTGGGGGCAACTATGGAAATATAATGCCAAGAAGTGTAAATTCTAACTGTGGAGAGGTCTTTAGGGATAATCTTTTCATACTTAATGGTAAAATCATGGAGGTAAAGATTAATCTCTCTCTTAGAACTGACACAAGGTATCCAATAAATCAAGAAACTTAGAAGGGCTGGCTTAATACTTTAAAAAGCCTCCTGGAATTTGCTATAGTTTTCATAGCTCACTTGTACAATTGGCAAGTCTCGCCTCTCTTAGGGTTCACATGAGAACGTATCAGAGTGCAATCCTGACAGCATGGAGGTGTGCTGGAAGACTTGCCCACACAGTGAACAGGGAATTAAAGGCTCATAGAGTAGCAGGGGTCTGAACAGGCAGACTACTGCTTAAAGACATGGCTATACACATTTCATCAAAACCAGTGTTTGTCATTCTTTGAGGATTTACAACTGATTACAGAACTTCCATCAACCTTCTTCACGGAGTTAATAGTTTTTAGAAGATGTGCAAGATCTTGGTATGTGGTTATTTTTTTTAACTCTTGGGAAATAGTAATAGGCAGAATGAAACACTACTTATGAAGTATTCTTGCAAAGGAAAAAAAAACTGAATCTGAATATACTCAAGTCTTTAGGTCTAAGGTCCAGGCTATAGAATATACTGGAGAGAGAGGAACAAGTTAAACACCATCAGAGGGAAGCAATCAGTCAAATCCATTTGTTAGGACAAATGATTCAGTTTCTTCAGCAAGTCAATGACATGACAAAAAATGGAGGGGGAGTAAATGTTCTTGTTTAATAGAGATTTAACAACCAAAGACAGTGAGTGGACCTGACTTGAATCCTAATTCAAACAAAATATATGTAAGAAGGTATTTTTTTCTTGATATTTGGGAGAATTTTGAATGTGATCAGGATTAGATGATGTATTTTTATTAATTTTTTTGGTGAGAAATATCATTGTGATTATGCAAGAGAATGCTGCTGTTGTTAATATTTGAGAGGTACACCCAAATGACATGTTTAGGATTTGCTTTAAAACAATCTAGCCACCTGTTCCCTCAAAAAAGCTGGAGAAGGGGACTGATGAAACAATTATGGAAAATTGTTGATAGTTATTGAAGCATGGGACATTCATTGTACTCCCTACTTTTGTATATGTTTGAGAATTTTCACACTAAAATGCTTTTAAAATGAGAGAAAGAAGCAGTATGGAGAAAAAGAGCAGAAGAGAAAGAAGGAACTAGATGTGGGAATTAAAAGGACAAAAGCTTGGAAAGTTGCTTTGCTTTGTTTATACAAACCCAGTGATTTGTAAGGAAGATGAATTCTCATTTCAGATAGTAGCTACCCCTGTTCAAAGAATTCTAACACCATATTTCTTTTATTAGAATAAATAATCCATAACAGAAAATGTAAAAAGAAGGCAAATAAAATTTTGTTAGTCAAAGCAAGCCAAACCAACCCCATATGAAATAAGATTATTTTCATACCCTGGTTTCATAAAAACCCTGCCAAAATGGATCTGAGCATGAAGATCAATGTCCAGCACCTGCTTGAGATAGTCCTGCAAATATGAAAAATAATCACTTTACTTTCAAACATCCTAATATCAGATTTTCAAAATTTAAAATGAATTTATAAGATTGAAAGGAAAATAATCACCTTATTTTAGTGAAGTTGATTTGCTTAAGAAAAATATTACTTCATCCCTTCATTCCTCAGTCATTCATTTATTCATTCAATAAATATTTATTGAGCACCTGGTATATGCTGAGTACCAATCTAGGGGTGGGGGTATATAGCCTTGAACAAAAGAGACAATGTCCCTGCCTTCATAAAAAGTGCATTCTAGTTGGAGTAGTTAGATAATAAATCAAATAACCACATTAATATGTAAATCATTCCTTTATAGGTCATCATCCCTCTTTTAACTTTCTGGTTTCCAGGAATAAGTCTCATCTTTTAAAACATCGTATCTATGATTCTTGTATTTTCTAGTCTCCTTTTACCAATCATTGCTCTCATCTGGCAATCCTCTGCTTACCCAATCCCATTCCTCTGTCTCAATCTCTCTCTCTGTCTCTCTCTCCATTCTAGCAAGATATATTGCTTTCAGTTTCTAAAGCTTTCCTGCCCCCAGTCTTCAAAAATGTTCTTCCTTCTGCCTGAATACTCTATCCTCCTTGCTCCACCTCACCCTTATATCAGTCTCAGTCATCTTCTCAGCCTCCTCTGAATTCCCTAGGCTGGAAGACAGATCAATTAGTTATTTGTGTAATCTACTACATTATTAGATGCAATACATTTAGAATCGTTAGTTTCCTGATGAAGTGATCCATTTAAATATATGATATGTTCCTCCTAATATCTAGTAATCCTGTTTACCTTAATTTTCTCTGACAACAACAGTCACTCCAGCTGTCTTTCACTGTAACTTAAAAAAAATCTGTTACTTTCAATTTGTTTTGTCCTCATATAAGGTGAGTCTCTTAAAAGCATCATACAATTCATTTTTTAAAAAAATCCAGAATGACAATTTTTAATTGGAGGGTTTGGTCCATTTACATTTGATATAATTACTGCTATATTTCAGTTAAAAACTATCACCCTACTACTTGCTATCTGTCACTTTTGTTTCTATTTCCGTTTTTCTTCTTCTGTGCTTTTTTTGGCTTCACCACATTTTTTGGTCATTTTAATTTCTATTCCATTAGCTTGTCAGTTACAGTCTTTTACTATTATTTTAGTGGTTATTTTAGAGATTACAACATGCCCTCTTTATTACCATCTACCATAATTTGGTATTCTTAGCACTTCCCAGACAGTGCAAGAATCTTAAAATGTGTTAACTGCATTTATTTCTCTTTGATTTTTGTGCTAGCATATGCCATATGTTCCATATACATTTTAAGTATTGTATAGATATGTATATATATTTTAAAACTGTTACTTATATTTTGCTATATATACTAGACAGTATATTCTCTATTTTTATAATTTAACATATCTTTATACATATATTTAGATCTTATAAGATATATTATTTTACACAATCAACACTCTTTTACATTTGCCCGCATATTGACCCTTTCTTTTGCTCTTTATAGGCCCTTCTGCATTTTCTTCCTTCAATAATCTTTCTGGAAATTTTTGCTGGATGTAGAGTTCAACAGTAGCAGTTATTTTCTTTCAGTACTTAACACATGCCATTCCATTGTTTTCTGAATTCCATCATTTTTGTTAGTTTTATTATTGGAACTCTGAAGGTAATGTGTCCTTCTGGTAAGACTTTTTCTTCATCCTTGGTTTTCAGTAGTTTTGCTATGATTACCTAGACATAGACATAGTTTCTTTGTATATATCCTGCTTGAGATTAGCAGAACTCATTGAATTTCTGGATTGATGTTTTGTATCAATTTTGGAAAACACTCTGCCAGTATCTTTTAAATATTGCTTCTGCTCACTCTCTTTTCTTTTTGGGACTCCATTTACAGATATGTTAGACCTTTCACTATATCACATATGTCTTTTTTGTTCTTTTCCATATTTTCCATCTCTTTTCTAAAATTTTCATTTGCTTCTTATGAGTATTTCTAGTTGTCTAGTGAAATTCTTCATTTTGTCATTTTATTCTTAAACATATTAATTACAGTTCTAAAAATTTCACATGAGACAATATAAATATCAGGATCATTTTAGAGCTATTCTATCTTGTTTTCTTTTCTTAACTTTTAGTCATTTCATCCTATCTCCAGCATGTCTGGTAATTTAAAAAACTAGAAGCCTAAGCACTATGTATGAAAAAACGGAAGAGGTTCTGGGTGATGATTTATTCCCCCAAGAAGGATTTAATTTCTTCTAGCATTTAGTCAAGGCAAACTAAGATTACATGGATTTAATCAGAGATTGAGATCATTTGGGGCTTGATTTCAGTCTTTGTGAAGGCTGGTTTATTTCCAGTTTGTTCTTATTCTTAGAGTACAGCCCTTCAAGGGTTTAAACTGAAATATTTAAATATTAAGCTGAAATGTGAAACTGAGATATTTGCCATAGCCATCCCTCTATGGAAGGCCCTGAACTCCTAATACTGCTGAAAATTCTGAATATTTTCTTAGCTTCTTAGCTACTCTGTTATGCTTGGCTTCTTGGCCTTTTGTATCATTATGTGATAGTGACTTAACAGTGAACAAGATGACATGGTCCTTAACACAAAGACGTCCTGTTATATTCTACTGGGGGAGACAGTCTTTAATAAATAAAGCAATAAATAAAATAATTATAAAGTGTGGTACATGGTATGAAGCAAATAAGTAGGTGCTGGATAGAGAATAATGGAGTGAAGTAGAGAGTAAGGAAAGGTGATTTTAAAAGACACAGTGAGGATGAGAAGGATTCAGTCATTTAAAGTGTGGAGGGATAAGAATTCCAGGCAAAGGGAAATACATACAAAAGTTTCTAAAGCAGTAAAGAAAGATGCATCTGGAACTCAAAAAGACAACAGAAGGTAGTGAATGTGTGGGAAAAGGCATAAGGTAAGGTTGGAGAGACAGGCGGCTATACCTATAGAAACTTACAGACTATGATACAGTTTAGAGAGCAGATATGCTCATTACATGTTTGCTAAATGAATAAAGGTTTTGTTTTTCTTGAAAAAAATCTTCTCTGTTGTTAAAATGTCCTTTTTCATTCTGACAGAGAGAAAGTTTGTACATAGCAATAAAGGCTGAGAGTAATTGCTGTTCTTAAGTTTTTGTCTACCTATAGAAGCAGCAAGGATCTTTGACTGACATTCTGAAAGCTAGAGTAAGATAGGAAGAAGAATAATAATTGGATGAAGGAGCAAGATCTTTTCCTCAATTCAACTCAGGTACTCAGGTAAGAATAAGGAACATCAGAAAAATTGTGAGAGACTTTGAAATGGGCAAATAAGATTATTGGATGTCCAGTGTAGCACAACCATCTGTGTTATTTGTGCCTTTCATGTCTTTGAGTTATCTTTCACAAATTAAGCTGTGGAAAACTCATAGTGAACATGATTATTATCCAAAGAAATGCAAATTAATTTTGCCCATTGAGATGTAACTGATTGCCTGTGGACAAAGAACAGTTCTACATCTACTAGTAAATTTATCTCAGCATTCCTGATTACCTGTATGTGTGTATTCTTTGAGTTCTCTTTTGAGCCAACTGGTATGTCTTACTGGTTCCCTTATTAATTAATGAGTTAAACAAAATCTTTCACATGTGTTGATTTTATATATTTATGAGATTCATGATTTTATTTTAAAAAAATTACACTTCAATAATTCTGGAAGTTCCACTAAGATGCCCCATCAATTTACCTGATGGAGCCAGGCAAATTTGGTTGCCAGAGAAGTGTAGTTTAT
Organism: Manis pentadactyla; assembly: GCF_030020395.1. Lineage (NCBI taxonomy): Eukaryota > Metazoa > Chordata > Mammalia > Pholidota > Manidae > Manis > Manis pentadactyla. The sequence continues at coordinate 34,089,439 of NC_080029.1, forward strand.
GGGTACCTTAAACCTGGGCACATTTTTCCTTGGTTCCTGGAATGAATGTCAAGCAGCAATAAAACATGAACTCTGCTAACTTTTGGTTTCTCTAGTTTTGTCTGTAGTATTGATTTTGGCTTTATTTTTACTTCTGTGCACGGTCATTAGATACTCCCACTTGTGGTAAGCCATGACTGGGAATTTGGTCTTATGTCTGACCATATAGATGGATGATAAAAATCTATTCTCCGTTAGAAAAGAGAACAAAGACAATCTGATTTGTCTGTCTTTCTTGTTTATTTGTCTTACTGTCATTTTGAGTCTTAATCAATTGAGAATTTTGTGACCTCTAGGTAGGAAAATAGCTATTTGTAGACTGATTAGTTTTTTTCTGTGTTTACTCCTGACCTGTGGGTGAAGTTGTAGAGCTGAAGTATGTTCTTTATGCTTCTGTGTGTCTATGTGTCTGTGATCTTGAAAGGCATTTATCTTGTTTTGTAAGTGCAAAATGTTTTCCTGTTTCTGGATGGTACTCATAAACTATGTGCCTGTGAGACTGCTAGGCAGAGTGGCCTTCCTTGGAGTGTGCTACCGATTCAGGATGCCCACCCCGCCATTGCCCCTCTTCATCTGAGTCTGAATGTGATGGAGGTGTTCTGGGGTGGGCAACACAAGAGTCCCTTACCCCCAAACCTCTGGTGAGAACCCTGACCTCAGGGCCACAGTAAAGTTTGCTTTGCCAGGACTGCGGGTGGGGAACCAGAGTAAAACAAATATATTGTTCTGGGGCTCTGTTCTGATTGACTGAGAGGGATACATAAATATTTATATAGAATATTCCTGAAATTACCAGCTAATAAGGAAATTGAACTTATAGTATTTTAAATGTGTTAACTAAAAATATTCTTATAAGTTTAAGAATCAAATTTCACATAATTAAGGCAAATCTTTGGCAAATGAGGCTAGCTAAATTAGTTTGATTATTAAGAAAACCCAGCCATGTTCTTTCTTATATTTATCAGTGTTAAGTATGACTAGGCAAATACATTTTATTTCACTTAAGTTTGGTTTTCCTAATATTTTATGGGTTTATTCATCAAATAAAATAAAACTATTCCTATGTAATATTTAAGACTATGAGAAATATAAAATTTGGTTTAGCAAAATTGAATCATTATTCTGACAAAGTTTTAATTGTAATATTAATTATGTGTGAGGTATGTCAAAAGTAACAAAATCTTGAACTGATATTAAATTGGTTAATTAATGAATAATCATCAGATATCTAGATGATTTCTAAGTACGAATACTGGATCACTGATTGTTAAGCATGAACTTAATATACAGATCTTCCTTAATTTACAAGGACGTTACGTCCTGATCAACTCATCATAAGTTGAAAATGTAAGAGGAAAATGCATTCAATACACCTAACTGACCTACCATTATAGCTTAGCCTAGCCTACTTTAGATGGCTCACTTACATTAGCCTACATTTGGGCCAAATCATCTTACTAAAAGCCTATTAAAGTATTGAATGTATCATGTGATTTACTGAATACTGCACTGAAAGTGACAAACTTTATTATATTTATTTGTTTTGATCATTGTTGATTAATTTTAATATTTTATTGCTATATGGTTATGGATTTGAAAAACAAACTCAACGAGGCCTATATAGTTAAACAATACTCCTGTTAAATGATAAAGGCAAGCCTATGACACTAGCTTTTTTTGTGATCAATAATAATCTTTTGTGATTATTTTGATCATATGGAGTTGGGGAGACACTGTCAGGAAAAATTAAAAGACTTTGAAATTGGCAAAAAATTACACTCTAGTGTATCTTTGGTTTTTGACATTTTTCGTTGTCTTTGAACTATTTTACACCTTTGTAGGTTATGGAAAATTTATAGTAATGAATATAATTCTTTAGTTTTCAGAGCAAAAAAGGAGATACTGTTTACCTGAAATTTTCAGTGTTTTATAAAAATGAAAAGTCTTTGAAAAGGTTATGTGGAGCAGGGGGAGGTTGGGGGAGATTTTGAGGGAAGTCATTTCTCTTTGGCTACAAGGAGGATAGAGGTCTGTGGGTCCTGCAAGCAGTAGGAAGGGCCTTCCTCCTACCCTGAGGCTCCTAGCCTCCCCATGATCCCAGTGCTGCTAGCATAGCCCAAAGGAAAATAGACCTGAGATCTAATGGTACTACAAGAACACTCTAGATGTGTCCAGTGCAGACTGGTGACCTGATGTGTCTCCTTGATGCTCTGTTGCCTAAGCCCCTATCAGTTCCTCGGCATAATTCTTGGAAGGGTGAGCCCCATAATGGCTTAAATAAAATTTTCTGTCAGTTCTATATCATAGGTGCTCATAGTAGGATTTAAGATGAATCAAGCAAATAAATTTTTTGCATACCTGAGATTCTGCACCTAAGTTTCATGCCCACCACATAATGCTTCTGGATCTTTCACTGACCTCTGTGTTTCTTTAGTGACTGGTTTTTAGGCTCAGCTCTTGGGCAAAAGCAGATGTTCTGTGTCTTATGCTTTTTTTTCTTTCTGCTACTGAAATACACTGGAATTTTTTACTGACTAGAATTAATAGGTTGGCAGGAGTTTGCTGCATTTATGCTTTATCTCTTTCTTGTGGTTTCTCCTTCATCTCATTTCCAAAGAGGTAGGAAGGACGATTATTAGTTCCTATAGAATACTTTGGGCTGCCCAGTTCCTAAAATCTCCTTCCTAGTAAGTTAAAAGTTTAGTTTAAGTATTTTACCAGTAAGTGAGTAAAATTAATAAATCCAGTATGTTTTACTATATTGGCCCTTTCCTTGTGAGCAAGGCCCTAGGATAAAGGATGTACTGCCCCACAATTAAGTTCACTAGCAACCAAGATAAATTATATAGGAAATACTCCCTAAAAATAATACATTTGATATTTAAACACTCTTTAACTTCAGGGTTTGCTCTTGGAATACTCCGAACACCACAGGCAGTTTGATAGTGATAAAAATAGATATGTTACAGATTATTTCTTATAGCTCTTCTACAATGCAGATCTCAGCCCTAGCCTTTGGGATCTCAGGGGAGGTCTGAAGCAATTTGCTCCACCTGGCCTAAAGACTTCTGGGAGACTCTGAGGGAAGGCTAACCCTTTAATAAGGAGAATACTACCCATACTCCAACACTGTTATTCTTGGATGTAATTTGAGATGGTAGTCTTGGACTGAGAATCCCTCTTTTTCTTCTGTTATTTTTGGCAGCTGAAGTACGATTCTTAAACACTCAAACTAAAGTAGTGAACAGAAGAGAGGCATTCTCTGTTCAGGCCACTGAATTCTGACATCTGTTCTCAGAGCCAATAGAGCTCACTGTCCAAAGTCTACCTTATATTAGGCTGTTTTATAGCAAAGAACAATCATATACATAAGATCCATTTAAAAGAAATCAAGCTCTTAGAAAAATATGAATTCTAGTAAAAACTGCTATTATAATATTTTTATAATTTTTCAGTTCAGTCATTAATATGATATAAAAGAAAACTTGGAAAGGGATTATAGGCTGGATGAACATTTTGTGATCTCAAATATTATGAGTCAAAACATAAGGTGGTTATTGTGGTAAAGAATATTTTGCTTTTATATCATTCAATGAACCAACACATTTCATTAAGATATATAATTTTTATAGGACTAAACATATGCCATATGCAAATATGCTTAGTCTTATAAAATCATATATCTACATATATATATATGTATGTTTGTAATTTACTTTTATCATGATTATGATTATGATTATTTGTCAAGAGGGGTAAAGGAATGCCTAATCCTCTCTTTCTTCCCTGTAGAGAGCCAAGGGTTCTTTACCAACTTTGAAATATGTGGTGTGGGAAGTTATCTTAAATTTAAACAAGTAGAAGGAAGGATCTTGGAACTTTACCTTGGGGGTAAATAGCATATATAAAGGAAGTCCTAATGTAGTAAAGTTGGATGAGCAAAAAACAAGAAATCTCAAGGGGAACATCAAAACCATTCTGTAAGCTGTGGTATTCTGCATGCTGTTCTTGAGGTAAGCTTTGATCTACCTACACTGCATCTCTTTTAGAATGCACAGAAATTTCTGAAGCCCCAGGGATTTTCAGCTTTGTGGGGCTGTAGTTATGGATACCAAATGTTTACCAGATCACAGTTAATTAACCATATGCAAGGATATTACAGTGGATAATTTTCATGAGCCCCATTTTTTCATACCTTTTCCCCCATGGATACACCCCCTGATGTGATGATGACATCAGCACGACTGATACCCTCGTTCAAGGCATTGAGTAAATCATCTGGGCTGGAAAAAAAGTGAAGAAAAATAAATTAACACACAAGGAGAAGATTTTAGATATACAGTGCCAACTTAAAACTAAACCACCTTATTCACTGAGTAGGCATTAATATGAGTTCAGCACTATATTCTGTAGGAAATGGGACTCAGAGGGGTCTCTGCCCAACAGGAACATAACTCTTATTGTGGAGAAGGAACCTTATAAGTGCAGAAGTAGTGACTATTAGATACTTTCACAGGGCTCTTTGTTCTATCTAAGAAGACAGCATAAGGAGAGACAGTGAGGTGTTGGTAGGCTATCTAACTGTTCCAGTTTGCCTAGGAATATCTCAAGTTGGTACTAAAGTCCCACCTCTTAGGAAATCCCAGGCAAACCAGGACAGCTGGTCACCTTAGGTGTTGGAGAGATTACACAGGACTCTAGAGGAAATATGACTTAAATTAGCTAGGCCTTGGAAAATGCACTGGATTTTTACAGGTGGAAAGCAATGGGAAAGGGCCTTGTAAGCAAGAGATCAGCATGTGTTGTTTCTGTATCAATGGGGAAAAAAATGAACTGTTCAGAGTAAAGAACTTGGAATGATTGAATAGGACATGATTTTGGAGGGCCCATAAGCTCAAGCATTTAGACTTCATCTAATAGGAAAAGGGTGGGAGTATGCTCTAGAAATATGAAGAGCCCACAGGTGTTTATTGGAAAAAGAAAGGGTAGAGAAAAAAAGAAGGCTGGGACTGTATGAAATAGTCTGAGAGAATAAAGGGACAGGGTGAATATTAGGGATTGAAACTAGGCAGATTCTTGAAAGTCAACTGAAAAGACAAGTATACCAGTCCCTTAGATTGCACAGGTCAAAGGCCTGGGAAGAAGAGATGTTAGAAGGGTTAAGAAGGCCTAATTTGAGATTGATCAAGTGAGAAAAAGCCAAAATGCAGGTTTTTGTTAATTTGAAATCAAACAATGTCTTAATGAGATAGCATATGTTCTCCCAAATCTGTCATGACAGTGAAATTTACTCATGTCCTTTTATCTTAATGACCTATTTGACAGGAGGAGGAGGAGGAGGAGGAGGGGCGGGGTAAAGGAAGGAGGAGGAGATGAAGATTTGTAACTAGGACATTATTTCACTTTTTCCCAGGGGTGATGGTGGTAAGGAGAGGAACTTGAGATCTACCTGAGAGGTTACCTCACAGTCTCTACAAGAGATAAGCTAGCTGGGAGGTGGCAGAGCACAAGGAATAAGAGTGTCAACTCTGGAGTTAGACTGCCTAGGTTTAAATTCTGGTGCTACTACTTGTGAGATGTAGAACCTTGGTCAAGTTGCTTAACTTCTCTTTGCCTCAGTTTTCCATCTATAAAGTAGGGAAAATACAGGGTTGTTATGAGGATTAAGTGACAGAATACATATAAACAGTTTATGGAATAGTACCTGGTACAAACTCAATTTTCAAGAAAGGTTAGTTGTTATTGCTGTAGTACTGAAGTTTATCACACAAGCATATGTAACGGCCTAGCAGAGTTCAACCTTAGCTTGCTCCACAGTTTTTCTTTAGGAGAATATGCATGACTAACACTGAAGAAAATCATAGACTGGGCCTCACATACATTTACAGATCTATATGTGAAAAGCCCAAATGGCTCAATAGCAAGCTAGGCCAGTTCCAGCCTGAAGAGTTTCATTTACCATTAGGTTCTCTTACTGTATCTGGATAAAATTCTCTTTCCCAAGCACTGGCCTGTCCATGAGTGTACTGGGGGTTGCTTGGCTCTGGGGAATGAGCTCCCGAGAAGAGACAAAAGTAAAATTTTGAAAAATGGCTTACAGGAGGTTCAATCTTCCAACATAGGGATCCTTTAAAGTCATCCAGTTAATTGCTTATGTAGCCAAAAAGGTACTCAGGTATTCATGGAAGGAAAAAACTTAAAAAAAAATCCCTGACATGGATTTTGAAGTTAAACTGGTTGTGCAAGCATCTTAAATGAATTATGCAAATAATGGATGTATTTAAAATATTTTTAAACTAAGTATCTGAATATATTTTTCATCATTCTTTTTCATTTTGCTTTAGAGAAAAAGACAACTAATTATTCTCTTAGGTTAAAATACTGTAAGACATGCATGTGACGGGTTCCAGATTACTGCATGCCCAGAACTCCAGGCCCCTTGCCTTACTGGATCATATTATCACAAAGTTGCACCATATGGCTGGCCCATGGAGTAAATGGGGAAAACATCACAAACCCAGGATGATGTGGAATATGTCTCAGGTGAATGGACAATGAATATTATCAACAAAATACAATTTGTGTCAGTATAAAGAAACATTATCTAATTTCACCAATCTTACAATATGTAATTTATAATGTGTCAAAACTACAGGATTATGATTAAGTCACTGAAAACAAAGCCACAGTGACATTGTATATCACGATGGTATTAATCTTCATAGGATTAATGTATCCTGGGACAGGCTGGCTGATGACTGAAAATAAACATACTTTTTATTTTTTCTAACTCATTTTCATACTATCTGGGAGAGAGATTTTTCTGTTTTGTAAAACTGTGGAGTCATCAACTGTCTACATGATATTTTTTAATCTGTAGAAATAAACTAAAAGAGATTTTATGCCAAGCCCTTATTACAATTTGTCATGGCTCAAAGAATACTCATGCTCCTTTCTATTCTGTGGCTGGTGGATTCACAAAGTTACTGAATCTCAAAGTTAGAAAGGTCTTTGAGGGTCACTGTGCTCAGTATCACAGCTGGGCGCATCCTTGGGCTCTGCTCTTCTGTATCTGCCTCTGCCCTTCTTTTTCACTCTTCTTTCTGTTTTCACTATTTTGCATACTTCTGGTGTTGGGATCTAGTAAGAGATCATGGCTTAGTAGAGGGACAGGTCCCAATGTACAAGAGTCAGAGGACCTATAACTTCATTTATGTTGCATCCTGTAACTCCTTTTATTAAATCACAATAAATCTGTGACGTAGATTAACAGGTATTATGACCATTTCACAGAAAAGGGAAGTAGAGATGCAAGACAGCATATTAAAGGCTAGGTAGAGGGGTGAGTGGCAGAGCAAGGACAAGAACCTCCTCATTAAGTGTTTGTCCCATCCTGTTGCCTAATCAGAGTGATTGTCTAGTTTTTTCAGGCATATAACATGTCATACAAGGAAAATTCTCCTAAGTATGGGCCCTTGTACAAAAGCATCAAGTAGAGCAAGTGAGGATCTGTCTGGAGTGATCAGAAAAGTACATGTGTGGACATGTTAGTATAATTTTGGGGAATAAAACAAAAATGCTTCTGAATCCTATATTCAGATGGAAACTGCATGAAATTTTGATTAAACATAACTTTAGGGCTTATTTACAAGTCATAAATTTGTTCTTTTTTATGATTCATATTATATTTTAAGTGATGAAATATTTCCAACATAGGATAATAGTATAACAAACATCTACATATCCACTTCTAAGAGTTGACAAATGCTAATATTTTTCCACATTTATTTCATATTCCCTCTCCCCCCAACTTTTTTTCCCTCAAATCAATAGTCTTTTTCTGCATTTTTAAAATGCCACAAATAAGTTTAAGGAGTCATCCAGCATCTGCTGTTTCTGTAGCTGTACAACTTAGATCTTATTCATCAGCCTGCTAAACTGTCCCTTTTTCAGAAACACAGATACAATCTGAAAACTTTCTGATATCCTTATTTTTAACTGTTGTGGCTTGCTGAATCAAAGTAGCTGAATTTGATACGAGTTCAATGTTATTTCTTTCGAGAATCAACTCATCTTTCTGGGCTTGAGATACTGAGCAAGCAATGTCTGGCTTCATCCAACCCTGCAGATGTATTTTCACCCAAGAAATTTCGGGTTTCAACAAGAGAACCGTTCTCCGGAATAATGATGTTGATGGGGAAGTGGCCTCACCTTGTAACAGGAGCCCAGTGTAACAACCTTCATCATGTTTTGTACACGACTACAGATAATGCTAATGGTAGCCAATTCCTTTCTATTTCCCGACCATTTGTCAACATGGAGCCTCTTTTTTTTTTCTTTCCAAGGAGACTGAGCTTTACATGGATGTGGCTGAAGTGGCTCTGCAGGGTTCCTCTGGGGCCCTTCACAGGAACTGTGAGTCCCTTCAGAGTGACATCGACATTTTCTGGAATGTTGACAGACTGGTTGCTGAGAATGGTCTTCATTCTTGCAATAGATGTAGCAAAGAGCTCCACCCCAACTTTTTTACTTTTAAGAAATAAAAACTTAGTTTTCTTTCTAAGACTAAGAGATTACTCTGAGTAATTGTAGGAAGAATAGATAACAAGGATTATAATAATGGATTATAGTAGGATAAAGATAATTCATAATTTTCTCAGTTTTATTAAATAGAACATACTATATTAATTTTCTCCAAGATAGGATAGTAGAACTAAAACATTATAGTCTAATTTTATATGATATGACCTAGTATAATATGACTTTGTGTGTCTTATATATATATATACACATATACATATATATATGTACTTATGATATATAAGATCAGTTGATATTTAAGGAATAAAATTAATGACAATACTACTCATGTTTTAAAAGAACAATGCATTTTCACACCTATGTGCTAATTTCACTCTTTGAGGTAGGTAGGGCAAGAGAGTGCACTGAAATCACAGTAGTGACAGGTTCAAGATCACCCTATGTCCATTGTAGTATTCTTTAAACTATAGTAATATTCATATTGTGAAAGACACTTTGTTGTATATAGTATATTTTTGATAAAAGCTATTTATCATTTTTATCTAAATATATTAATCCTATTTGTGTATGACAGAGTGACAACAAAAAACAACATGTACTTTTAAATTTGAAATATCTTCTATTGCCACTATGGGGAATGCTGAATTAAGCAGACTAAACTTCATATGTAATACCAGTAGCTTCCCTTTTCTCAAAGAGCAGGTGATGTTAAAGGGATATGTGACATCTTTTAATTATTCCTTCATTAACAACTGCAGTTTTAATTAGATTTGGATCGTGATTATCCATTTCTTTAAAGATAAATCTGTAACTAACATTAATCTTGATGTATGCACACTTTGTATCCATTTTCACTTGAAATATTAAGTACCTGCCCATTGTTTTCTTAAGGTACCACTATAATATGAAAACATTCTGCAAGAGAGTTGATTTAGTATTAAATGCTACAAATAAGTACTAGGTGACAGAAAATGGAACCGTTCATTGAAGGCCTGAGTGTCACAAGGTCTAGAATTCAGTTTTGTCTCTACTAACTGAGATGACTTTGAAAAATGAACATCATTTTCTTGGGTCTCATTATCCTTATTTATAACATGAGAATATTTGGACTATGTCCTTTCCATCTCTAATACTGACTGATTTTAAGCACTTGAAGCTGATAGGGATCCAGTTTAATTAAGCACAAAGGTATCACTTTCAAGTTGACCCAGAAGTCTCCTTAAAAAATAGTAAGGATACTCTACCCATAAAGGCTGGGAAGGCCCCAAACTTTATAACTAAAGGTCCAGGAAGCACAGAGGCATGTGCATGTGTGTGTGTGTGTGTACATGTGTGCATGCATGCTTCCCTAAAAGGCTGGCAGCTTGCCCTTGGTGCTCTGCCAATTCAGGAATTGTGACTTCTGTGTCTTTTACCGCTTGTGTTGTGGTACATTACCACCACTCCACTACCACTCCATTCCCATCAGATCCATGGTGCCCTAGCAGCTTTCTGATGGCTGAGGGTGAAGAGAACTCTCAGTAAAGCAAAGGAAAATACTAGCAATCTAAGAAGCCAGCAACTGGAGGGTGAAGGAATAAGCACAATATTTAGGACAGCTTTTAGTGAAAAAAAAAAACAAAAACAAAAACAAAGAACAAAACAAAACACCTGCTGGGGGGAATAGATAATTTTAGCAACAACCACCACAAGTTAAAGCAGTAATAGAGATCCATGTACAATATTAAAGGGATGGTCTGGAACAAAAATGTGATTTTCAAATATTAAAACTTTATAGGTGAAGGTAAATACAGTCCCTGTTGAAAACTCAAATAGTGGCCTGGAAGACTAAGTGGAAGAACTATCTCAAAGGAATGTACAAAAATACAAAATGATGGCAGTTATGCAGGACTTGGAGGACTGAGCAAGAGACTAACATATTACCAATAAGAATTTCTATTGGTAAAAAAGAGCACTGATAAAGGGAGGAAATAAAGGAAAATTTCATTTATTTGAGAAGACTCAGGTTTGGAGACAGAAAAGATTTATTGAGTTCCAGGAAAGACAGGTACTATTTTATAACAGTCTTGGTAAAATTTTATAATTTCAAGGTAAAGAGAAAAACTTAAAAGCTGTAAGACAGAACAATTAGGTTTACTAACAAAGGAAAAAGAATATTGGCTTTGGACTTCTTTCTCATAATACCAAAAACTATAAAATAGTTGATTAACATCAACATTCTCTGAGAAAAAAAGGCCTGCAACTCCCAAATCCACTACTGAGTCAGATACCACTAACTTATCAGGATAAGAGCATGATCAGGATAAGAGCATGAAAATGCAAAGATTCAGATAATAAATCAATGATTAATGATTTGGAAAAATGACTCTAAATGAAAAAAATTAATCAGATCAGATATCTCAAGAGAGGAGAAGATGAAGAGGAGAGGAAACACTAGTGAAATACACATGCACATATTTAGTAAAACTGTACAGTTTAATATAAATGAATAATGATCAAATAAACTGAGGAATTATAATATATGTAGTAAATATGGATTCCCCAGAAATTGTAGACATACTGCAAAAGAAAACTTAATAATACTCTAGAATTAAGAGCATTATCTCAGCAATATTGAAAAGTTGAGAAGGTGGGGAGATGGAGGAAGTAAAAGTCTTCTAGAGGTCTCATTGGTGTAGGGGGTGCACAGAAGAAACAGAAATGCACTAAAAAATACAATAGGAGATAAATGTATATTTTGAGTAACAAATTGAAAGGAAAACATGAGGGTGATGGTACAGCACAACTTCCAAAATAATAAGGGGCTAAATGGAACAAATAGCACCTGGATCAAACCAACAATAGGGAAAAGGATAAGGAAGAAATGACAAAGTTGTATAAATAGTAAACATAAAGTAAGATGCAAGGAAAAAAACATCAAGGCAATCATTTATAGCAAACATCATGGTAAAGCAAAATGAACTTTATGCCAGGATCAGGTTTACAATAACTTAAGGCAGAGGTAACACTGAGCATTTTTTTAAAGCTCAAATCCTATTTGAATGTTATTTACAAAGGATACATTTAAAGATGAAAGTCTGAAAATAAAGTGTAGGGCACAAAGACGCTGGGCAAATGTAAATAAGCAAGAAAGCAGGAGTGGAATTTAAAGTTAGAACTAAAAATCATAAAAATAGTCACAAATTGTGATGAAAAGCAAATTTATAAAGATAATAAAGAATACATAACTGTCTTGCAGGACATTTAATCTAGCTTTCTTGATTGCTCCCCCAAATCCCTGGAGACTGTAGGCACTCAATAAATGAGCTGAATGAACCCTGGCCACAACTTAATCTTTGGGAGTGAATAGTGTACAATTACTACAACTATAATTATATTATGGGCAAATAATATTGTTTGTGGATGGAAGACATTACTTAACATTTATATAATCATAAATACTATCTTCTTTGAAAGGTGTCATGTAGAAGAGGGAGTCAATTTATTTGCTGTTGCTGCAGAGGGCAGAATTAGGACTAATGGACGGAAGAAATAGGGATAAAGACTTTGGCTCAGAGTAACGGAAAAACATCCTTACCATAAAAGCCCTCAAACAACAGAATGTGCTGCCTCATGAGGCAAATAGTGTATTTCTCAGTAAAAACATCAAACAAAAATCTGATGGCTAGATGCTAGCAATTTTCTCTACTACCACCACTGGGTGAAAGGTTAGACTTTCTTTAATATCAGAAGTTCCTTTCAATCCTAAAATGTTATGATTCTATGGAAATATTGAAATTTATATAAACATAACGACTGTTTGCTCTTCACATATAGACTGAAGTATACAGGGAGAAACTGATTTGAGCATTATAATGTAATACTTGTCTTATTCATCATATTTTTTTCCCTCTCACTTTTTGAACACCAGGCACATTTGACTATTTAGCTGCAGTGTAAAAAATTAAAGCATTTTTTTCTTCCTTAAGTTATAGCATTCACCTTCAACTTGGGAGATGGCTAACCAATAATGACAACATTCTCTGTAGAGTTCTAATTTAATCAGATGTTAAAGAAACAAACTTAACTGAAAGACAGATAAAAGAGAAAGGAGAAGTATATCGCAAAATAAGTCTATTTCAGAATGAATGTGGTTTTCTCAACACTGTATGTACTGATCAGTTTCTGTGAAGGAAGAACATGTCCAGAGGGTGTGATATCTTTTGGCTATTACATCTTTCAGATTTTGGTGGGCTTTGAAGGCTTTCAGTTCAGACTTTTTTGCTTTGTAAAATTTGTCTGCCTCAAGTTATAATCCTGATGCTGGCATGAGTTTTATTTTTTCTTTACCTGAACTTTACTATAAAATTCAAAACCAAGATGGAGCCTTTACCCAAGTTTAGATTTTATGGAGTTCAGACAGAGTATTCAGAATGCAAATGCTGTTTTATTTTAAAATATTTATTATAAACACACATATGGACAACAGCTGCTAATTAGTTTCCTGTTTCATCTGTTACACCAACTGTGAGCTGTATCATTTTAAGATGAGTGAAGATGACAGTGGGAGAGTGATAAAAAATACTAGGATTTGGAGATTAAGGAATAACGGCAGTTGATCACACCAGAATAACAAAAAAATAGGCTCAGGACATATACTCATTTCTTCAGAGGTAAAAGATACATTTCTCAACTAGAAATATTTTCTGAGTGTCTTCTTCATGTATGGAATCAAACTACATACTACATACAGCTACCATTTAGTCCTTCTTCAGTCCCAATGGGTGTTCAAACACTACGGAATCATACAAAGACAGAAGAGAGCTGTTAAAGTCCTTGCCTTTAAGTTTACAAGCTAGTGTAGAAACGTGATGAAAATTTAGGAACATGAGTGAAATAAGCAAGGAAATTAGTATCATTGACTGAATTTAAATGCATTAATTGAAGTGAAAATAGATATAAGTAGGGATGATATAAATATTGAGTGGTTTGGGATAGTTAGGAAAGGCTTTCTGGAAGATATTACTTTTTATGGGGGTTGTGTAAGAAAACCATTTCTAAAAGTGCGTAGAAGAACCAGTAACATCAATTGTAATAGAACTCTTAAGAATAAAGAAAGGCAACTGTAGTAGCTGCTAAAAAAGTCTGTCACTGAAAAGTGGGAAGAATCTCTTGTATTAAAGACATGTTTGTTAAGGTAGAAAGAATCTTTTTTCATTAATCAATAGAAAATGAGACACCTCTGATGATAAATGGTCATAAAATAAATCTATTATGTTGATTAAAAAATTTTTAACTTTGGATTTTAAGCAGAAAAAGGTATTTATTCCATAAAGGGAGCAGGCAGTGACAATGACAAGAACTAATTAAATTTTGATCTAAATTCTCTCTGATAATTAGAAATTTCTACTTTTAGAACCTTATGTAAGCACTGGGAAGTTAGGATATGTTAGGATATGTTTGGTTCACAAATTGGAAGATGTAGGACGCTGGGCTTTGCCCAAATAGTCACTGTACTGTTAAGTCGAACTTGATAATTCCTGCTAAATGTGTCAGTTTTATAAGACTCCAATTTGTTATCTCAGTGCTTATTCCTCTTCATGCTTTACTGTGAAGAGGTAGCCTCACAAACGGGTAGCAGTAGGAGCAGGCAGTTCAAATCCAAAAGAGCAGAATCTGACAGAGCCAAGCAGCCCAGCACAGTCTGAGTGGGGCAGGCTCCTAGGACGGCAGGTCTCCAGGAGGTGGAACCCTTTTCTTAATTATGGTAATTTCCCAGCCTTCGGGCCTTGAAAGGATAGGTATACATCATCAGTTTGGAAGCCACATTACTAAGCTGTTTTAACGATGTAGAAATATAAACAGCTCAATAGTTAAAATCAGTTTTAGGAATGATATAAATTCAATTAATGCTGAACTTTATTTAAAAAATGTTCCTCAAGTGGATTATGTATATTTAGATAATAATTACTGCATGTTATATTCAAGAGGTAAATGTGTAAGATCTTCCATGTAAACCTGAGGGAGCAGCTCCCCAGCCCTTTAAATTAGAAGCTTCCTAAATCCACTTGCCATTCTGCTCCCCTGTTCCCATTTTATATTTCTTTTTCTTTAGAAATATAAAATCAGTCCCCCCAGGCACAAAGCTTTACATTGTGCCTTTTTTGGGGATGTGTCTCAGTTACTAGTGCAATTCTGTTGTCAGTGACATACCTTCCTGCTTGCTCCTATGGCTAACGTTTTGGACTCACTTTGAAGGGACCGTGTAAGATTATTCTGGATGGTTGCATAGTTTGAAGTTTCTAGGTCCACAGAAAGAGGGTGGTATAGGAAAAGATGACAGGATTGTCTAACCTAGGCGATGCACTCCTACCTAAGTACTGTGGACACAGGGCTACCAAGACACACCTTGTCCTTGCCTTCGTGGATCTTATAGTCTGATGGGAAAGAAAACAACCCTCGCTCAATATGAACAAATCCTTTTTCCATTCAATTTAAGCCACATAAGATATAAATTCTTCTAAGAAATTTTATCAAGAAACTGAAGGAAAAGAAACAATGTAAAAACAGAGAAGCACATATGTGCCCAAAGGACCAATATCTTAACCAAGTCTGGCCACAATTGCCTTGGCTGGCATATGCAGTATTCCCAAACTCCCTCATTTGTCTTAGACTCTTCCTCCACAGAAGGGAAACAGCAGCTCCTGCTGCCGAGGAGTTCCAAAGGAGGATAACTAGGACATGCACTGTCCCATATTCAAAGGAGAAATAAGAAGGAGCTTAGAAGCAGTTTATCACTATAAACTCACACTACTTCGTGCCAATTTGAAATCTCTAGGCCTGAGTAGTTTAATATTCAGGCTGAACTGTCTGCCCCTCTTTCCTTTTCTATTACTTCCTGGCATTTATTAAGGAGCTATCATGTGCTAGCTTTGGTCTAACTTCTGAGGAGAAAGCCATGAACAACTTATTTCACATGCCTACCAGCAGTTGAGGAGAGCAGTTGTTTTAGTATTTTCCTACTGCTATTAACACAACTTCTCATATATACAGACACTCAACAAATGGTCATAAAATAAATAAAAGAAAATTAAAAAATATTCTCAAATAATGGTGGGTATATGCCAAGATTTAATTATGAAGATATTCATCACTGACTTACAACTGAGAAAGATTAGAAACAACCTAATGTAAGACAAGGGATTGTATGAATAAATCACATACTTAATATCAGACAATAACACATAGACATTAAGATGATATAGCAGAGGACTATGTAATGATATAGACAAATACTTATGATATATTGAGTAAAAAAAGGAAGGTTAAAATAAGAGTATGAGTTTTTTGTTTTATTACACATACACATAAATTATATCCATGCATAGAGTTAAAGAACAGAAGAAGAGTAATACTAGGTAATGAACGGGATTATGTGTTAATTTCCCTTTTTTAAGCCTATATTTTGTAAATTTTCTTCAATGAACATTTTATTTGTTCTAAGATTAAAAAGTCACATTCATAGTACCTTGAGACATCTAGAACAATGGCCCAAGAAGTGCGTAGTAGAACAGGAACAGGAATAGAAGATGATCACGTTATCCACAATCTAAAATCTTTCAATGTCTTACTACAAACTATAAGTCCATAAACAACATTGAAAGATATCATGTAGTCAGTACAAGACTGATGGCTTTGGGAGAGTCTTCTCTGTGCAGGTAGTTCCTAACTCACAGGTTAAGTTCCCAAAATCTGTATGTAAAATTTGTTGTTTGTAACCTGGAATACATTTCTATAAAAACAGTATTATAGATGGTGGGTAATATTCTAGGGTAGTCAAAACCAATCAACCAACCTACCTTATAATATAGCTCATAATGTTACTAATATATTGCTGAATTATTCTTTAGTACTAGCCTGAACTGTGGAAACTAGGTGGAAGACTGGAGAAAGAATGTTGAAATGTAAAGCATTTGTTTATGGTATCTTCGCACCTATGTTTCTGGAAGCCTTTCCTGCTGTCAAATGCACTTCTTGCTAGGCCCCAGTATCTTGCTAGGCTAAGATTCTGATGTGATCCTGCTCAGGGTTTGCCCTGTGCCTCAAAGAACTCCCAATTTCTAAGTGATTTGTTCCTGTTCATTCAGGACAGCAGATTTACCCAGATGTTGGATGTCTGATTCAATCAATTCAGATTAATATGCGAACAACTCTCAGGTAGAATACTTTTGAACACAAATGGTTCTCTAAATATTAACTTATCAGAAAGTACAGCAAAGTGAACAGAACACATTTAGCCAGTGAGGCGGATATTTGGGCTTAATAAAACACCTCTCCTAAATAGGCTGTATTTTGAGATTAACTGTCCCCCTAAACTTTTCTTGGAGTTCCTGACTTTCTCCCCGTTTCACTTCTCAAAAGCCTTTTCTCCTTTCCTACTATTAAAGTAGCGATAGAAGAGCTTTAGATGGTGAGTAGGGGAAAGGTAAGAATAGGGGTAGCCATTTGTGAATCTGAGTCATTTGTAAACTGAATGAATGTATGTCGGACTACTAAATTATCACATGTTCACATTGTGTGCACATTCTCTTCTCCACTTTCCCTCTTTCCTTTCCTCCCTTTCTCTATCTCTGATAGAAGATACTATGAATTTGGTACAACAGATTACGCAAATGTAATAAATACTGCAAAAGCAGCTCCAGCAGTTTTGGGAAGAGAGATAAAGGAAGAGATTATAAGAGGAAAGGGGCTTTTCTCTTCATGGAAAGAATTGTTTATTTTACAGTGCATAATCAACTTTATTTAGGGGTCCAGAAAGTAAACTTGGACTACTGTAATCAACCCTCTGTCACTTTCTCCCATTTTTCTATCACCTAAAAATCTAGGATTCTGTGACTCAAGTCCTTATGATTTATTTATACACAGTCAATATTTTAATCCAAAATTTAAACTAAATTTTCCTCTGGCTTTTGAAATGTTCACAGCTACAATCTGCTTAGGGTTTTTAGTCATTAAAATGAATATAGCCTATTTAGCTTATTAACCTTAATATTAATAAATTGTGAGTGCTAATCCCAGTTAAAAGGGGAGCATGGTAAAGCAAATGGAGAAAGGACCCTGCAGTTAGACAGGCCTGGGGTGGAGTCCTTACACTGCTTTTTACTAGTTGTACAATTACTTAATTTTTTGAGTTTCTGATTATTATCTACCAAATGGGGATGAAAGACACTTATCTGGCTCTGTTGTTTCATGAGGTTTAAATAAGACAAGTAAATGAAAGAAAATAGTACAGTATTATACATATAGTAGGTATTCAGTAAAGATTGGTGGCTCTTCCCAGGTAAAGATTAACTTGTTTGGAGTGAGGAGATTGGAGAAAATAAGTGTGGACTGGGTGGAGAGGAAGGAGAAGAGTGGAACAGAACTGAAAACTTCTCTGTAGTTTTTACTAATAAGTGCCTTTTTCATCTCTGTAGAACCAAAGACAGGTACAACAGCTGACATAGCATAACTCTGCATAAAAGTTTGTTGAATATTAGAGTGTGTTTACTGTATGTAATAAAACTGCAACTCTGCCACAGGTCTATAATTTGCCCCTTAGTAGAGGTGAGACAGGGGGAACAAAACTTGAGGCAGGGAAACCAGGGAACAGGCTGGACTCATATGCCTACACAACAAATAAATGGAGTCCCAAACTAAGCCAGGACAGTAAGGATGAAGAGATGGGAATGTGGACATGGCCATGGACATTTTGACACATGGACCAGTGATGGCTGGCCCTTCTGGCATCTTGGGGAAAAGGCCTAGAAGTTGGCTTTGTGTGTATTCCTGGAGTAACAGCAGAGTGACCCCCAAAGATCATGGCAGTGTGCCCAAAACATCCGGGAGGTAAGACCATCATACGGGGGAGTTTTGTTTTATCTTTATGGCTAGTGCATGTACCTCCCATAGCCCTATATATTGACCTATCTGTACCTCCCACAGGGAGGGGGGGTGCAAGTTTAGTATACTAGATCAGGACGAGATCCTATTCCTGTCACTGTTCTATCACAGGACCACTCTCTTGCATGTATCCCACCTGATGGACAAGATTTGCCTATGCTGGTGTCATTAAAACGTGTATCTTATCACCCTTAATGTTATTTTTTTCTTCTACAGTGAAGGGCCCCCACCCATAAGATGGCGAAATTCCTGCTTCTCTTCCGGGTCCTCGGTTCCCACCGGCGCCATCTGAACCCCAATCACCCCTTGCCCCCCTAATCCCAGCACCTAGCCAATAGCCACCAGCCCCGTAGAAGTGACACCACAATCACCCCATGCCCCTTCCTATATAACCCAGCACCTTTCCCTAATAAAGCGGAATTCTCCGGTGAATTGCTGCTGTGTCGCTCCTTTCCTTTCATTGGTGCCGAAAGCCAGGAGACGGGACACCCCAACTGGGCCCCGTCTTCCCCAGACACCAGCAGCAGCTTGCCCTCGTCCTCTTTTTCCAGCGCTGGCTCCTCACACTCACCACTCCTCTCTGGCCTTTGGGTAAGTTTTCCCCTGGAGCGGGCCGCTCTTCCCCGAGCTATCGCAGTGCCATTGACCGTGATCATCCGGCAAGGCCCTGACGCTTGGGGACGAGGAGGGAACTCTCCCCGCCTCAGGCCTTCACGGCTGCGACAGACCCTCAGGCCCCTCCTCCAACAGCCATAAACGAGGTGACTCCTTTGCGGATGAGAACGCTCCCTTCCCCCTCCCCTCCTTCCGTTCCTTCCGCCGAAAACTCCTAGTACTAGGTTCCTCAGACTCCGGCACTCTGCCTTCTTAGAGGAGTCCGGGTGACGACCCACACTTCCTAAGAAACCGACTCGTATACGAGTTTCCGCAGACCCCCAAGGATCATCGGGGACGCCCTTTGTCTCCTTGCGGTCTGCTCCCAGTCTGAGGATCTCCGTTCGTCTTCCCCTGTTTGTCTCCTTCTCTGTCCTTTAGCCATGGGAGCCTCCTCATCCCTCCCTGAAAGTTCACCTCTTGAACGCCTGCTCAAGTATCTAGCCACCCTCTCCCTGACGCCTGATATAAAACCAAAACTTCTCCGCAAATACTGCTCCCAAGATTGGCCGACATACCCCCTAGACAATAACAACCAACGGCCCACAGAGGGAACTCTTGATCCTAACATCACTCGCGATCTCTTTAACTACTGCCAGCGCCTGAAAAAATGGAAGGAGATTCCCTATACCGAAGCTTTCCGCCTCCTCCCCCACCTCCCTCGCCACCGCCGCCTCCTCCTCCCCCCGCCTCGCCCCAAGTTCTCCTAGCCTGCAAGCCGTCTCCCCCGCAGAAGCCTCCCGTTCACTCCCTTCCCCCTCCTCTCCTACAACAGCCCCTCCCCCTTCCTCCACCACCATTTCCTCCCCCACCTCACCCCCCTTGCAGTTCAAGCCTGAGCCTTTCAGCCCCCCTCTAAGTCCCAGGAGCCTCCTCCGTCTTTGCCTCCATCACCTGTTTCTCCCCCACAGACTGAGCCAGAACCCTTCAGTCCTCCTCAGACTCCGTCCCGAGGGCCTCCCAAAATTATCGCCCCCGCCTCCGGGAGGTAGCAGGATCCAAACACATCGTGCGCGTTCACGTCCCTTTCTCCTTAGGAGATTTAGCCCAACTTGAGAAACGCCTAGGTTCCTTTTCCACTGATCCCACAACATATATCAGAGAGTTTCAATAAACTCTCCAGTCATACAGCCTCACACATCATGACATTTTCATGCTCCTGGCCAAAACCCTCCTTCCTGAAGAGCATAGACGAGTTTGGGACTTCGCCTAAACGCACGCCACTGAAACCCACAGGACTGACCCCACCTATCCCCCTGGCCCCACCGCTGTCCCCGAACAAGACCCACACTGAGATTATAAAACCACCGTGAGTCTCTGCTCTGGAGATATCTTTGCCTGCTGCTTAATAGCAGGTCTGAAAAAGGCAGCTCGTAAAGTAGTCAATTTTCAAAAGCTCCCTCTGAGTTCTTAGACAGACTCACTCAAGCCCTATTACAGTATACCAGCCTGGACCCAGAAACGCCTGACGGGAGACATGTCCTTATGACAAACTTCCTAGCTCAAAGCTACCCCAACATTAAAGCTAAACTCAAAAAGTTAGAACAGGGCCCCGCTACCCCACAGACTGAGATCCTAACAGTGGCCTTTAAAGTCTTCCATAACCAGGAGGAGGAGAAAGAATGCCGTAAACAAAAGGCTGATCAGGCCAATTTCCAAATGTTGGCCCAGCTGATAAAACCACAACCTGGGCGCTCTTCTACAAACAAGCCCCCCCCCCCCCCAGGAGCTTGTTTCAAGTGCGGACAAGAAGGACATTGGTCAAGGGCTACCACCCCATGCCCCAGATGCCACAGAAAGGGCCACTGGGGGTCTGATTGTCCAGCCACCCAAAGGGAGGCTGGACGAACAACCCCCATCCTAAGCCCTCCGTAGTGGGGCTGGCAGAAGAAGATTGATGGGGCCCAGGGGCTTCTCGCCCGACCATTTCCATCACCAAACAGGAGCCCAGGGTTACTTTAATAGTAGACGGTCGCCCCATCTCCTTCCTCCTAGATACAGGAGCCACCTTCTCAGTCTTGTGGGAATACCGGGGCCCTACCACGCCTGCCATTACTCCTATAGTCGGGGTAGGAAGTAAACAGATTTTCCCATTAAAAACCCCCCTTTTATGCACAATCCAAGACAATCCCATACCTATCTCCCACTCCTTCCTAGTTATGCCCCAGTGTCCCATCCCCTTCCTAGGACGGGACATCCTTTCTCTCCTCCATGTTTCCATAACTATATCCACTCCCACAGCCCCCAGTACTCCCCTTCTGATGGCCCTCATAGCCGACGACCCCCCTCTACCCAATGAAGGCTCCAGTTCTGCCCTCATACACCCTGGAAATCCCAAAGTTTGGGACATTACAAGCCCCTCCGTGGCTCTATGTCCTCCTGCCTCTATCAAATTACGTGACCCCTCTCAGTATATCTGTCAGGCCCAATACCCCCTAACCACTTCAACCCTCATAGGCCTCCAACCCATCATTCAAAATCTTTTAAACAAAAATTACCTCAGACCCACTCACTCCCCGTTTAATACCCCCATATTAGCTGTTAAAAAAACACAACAGATCTTTCCGCCTCGTCCAAGACTTCGCCTCATCAACATGGCCATCGTCCCTATCCATCCCTTAGTCCCAAATCCATACACCCTTTTATCACAGATCCCTGCCTCGGCCGCCCACTTCTCAGTCCTAGATCTCAAGGACGCATTTTTTTTCTATCCCTCTGGACCCCTCCTCCCAAGATTTTTTCACCTTCACCTTGACAGACCCATACACAAGACATTCTGAACAACTCACTTAGACAGTTTTGCCACAAGGCTTCCGAGATAGTCCCCATATTTTTGGACAGGTCCTAGCTCAGGACCTCAAACAGTTTCATCATGCTCACTCCAAGTCCACCTTATTACAATACATGGACGATCTTCTACTCTGCAGTCCCTCCTGAGAACAGTCTCAACTTGACACTGCCTCCCTACTTAACCTTCTAGCTTCCAGAGGTTACCGAGTATCCCCCGTCAAAGCTCAAATCTCTTCCCCTTCTGTCACTTACCTCGGATTTCTTCTATCTCAACAAAGAAAGTCCATTACCTTAGACAGAAAACAGCTCCTCTCTGACCTGCCCATTCCCAAAACCAAGACAGAAATCCTTTCCTTTCTAGGCCTGGCTGGGTATTTTAGAGCGTGGATCCCTAACTTCTCCCTGTTGGCAAGACCCCTATACGACCTCAGCAAGGGCCCCCCTGAAGAACCGTTATCCTCCTCACCCCGACACTCCTTCATTAAGCTCTGTCGAGCCCTTGTAGAAGCCCCAGCTCTCCATCTTCCTGATTTGTCAAAGCCCTTCTCATTATACATTCATGAGAGGTCCAGTCAAGCTCTAGGAGTCCTAAGCCAATATTATGGCCCATCCTTTGCCCCAGTAGCTTATCTTTCCAAGCAATTAGACTCCACAGTTCGGGGATGGGCCCCCTGCCTACGGGCATTAGCTGCTGGACAGCTCTTGCAGAAAGAAGCTCATAAACTGACATTCGGGGCGCCCCTTACCATTCTGTCCCCACATCACCTAAAAGATCTCTTAACCTACAAAAGTTTACAGCCTCTCCCTCCCTCCAGACTCCTGACCTTACTGTCCTCTTTCCTCCAAAATCCCGTTCACCCCCTTTGCCATCCATACCCGAATCATGACTTTTTCCTCCTTTACTGCTCCCTCGCTCTCTCTCGCTTTTTTTCCTCATTCCTATTGTCTTCCCCGCCACCCCAGCCTCCTTTGTATGGCAATTCAAAGTCAGACAGACTTACACACAGCATGAAACAAAAATTACTGCCCTCATTGCCACATCAGACTGCCCTCTGAAAGGCTGCTCCAAGCCTTTATACCTCCACTTTCCTCCCTCCACCGAAGTGTTCACTAGCAGCTACCTTTATTCTCCCTACCTCTGCTTCCTCTATGACCAAAAACAAGCCTGTTGCAGGCGATGGCCAGACACCTACGGGGGATGTCCCTACTGGTCTTGCGCTATTCACTACATGGGTAACTCCCGGTACCCACAGTATTACTCCTTCCAACCCATTCTCTTCAATACTAACAAACCCCTTCCTTACCTGGCTTTGGCCCATTGCAGGCCCTATAATAATCATTCTCCTCGCCTGTCTCTTCTTACCTTGTATAGTAAAGTTTATCAAATCCCAAGTCGGTAACATCTCTAATCAAACTTTCAACCAGCTTTTACTCAGGAACTACCAGCTTTTAGCCACAGAAGATCCCTCACCCTCACGTAACCTCCTCACCACACGCTGAGATGGACCCCTCTCTCCGCTGGAAACTGTTCCTGGAAACAATGGCCGCAGATGCCTGGCTTCTGGCACCCGTATCCTCTTGGCACCATTAGAATCAACAAGTCCTCAACCTATAGTTACAGGGAACCTTCACTGATTTCCAACCTGAAGAAGTCCACATCTACTCGTCCTTACTGTGGGGAGTCCTATCAACCCTTTCCTCCCAGCCCTCAAGCCCTCACTCCCTTCTCCGCCCCCGTTCAGCAGGAAGCAGTCAGAGAGAAAGCAACATCCACAACCCCATAGAGGAGAAAGGGGGGAATGAAGGGCCCCCACCCATAAGATGGCGAAATTCCTGCTTCTCTTCCAGGTCCTCGGTTCCTGCCAGCGCCATCTGAACCCCAATCACCCCTTGCCCCCCTAATCCCAGCATCTAGCCAATAGCCACCAGCCCCGTAGAAGTGACACCACATTCACCCCATGCCCCTTCCTATATAACCCAGCACCTTTCCCTAATAAAGCGGAATTCTCCGGTGAATTGCTGCTGTGTGTCGCTCCTTTCCTTTCATACAGTCCTTGTGGCCTGGATGCACCCCCTGGCTGCAGCTGCTCCGTGATGAGTGTTCTGAACTCGCTACCTTTTCAGCTACTGCCTGCTGGTGGGATGGGTGAGCTATGGACTTAATCTGCATAGAACTTTGAACCTAGCTGAATCTTCTGGCTTGAGCATTATTATGATTTTATTGCTGTTGCTACTGTATGTCATTAGTCTGGTTAAAATGATCCAGTTTTCTTGCCCAGGGACCATTGCTGAAGATGGGGAAAGAGTAGATTGTAAGGTGAGATTTCTGGAGGGGTGGCCTGTGGTAAAATTGGAGTATTTCCAGAATCTCTTGTCCGGCTTTAGTGCATCTCTATATCAACAGATGTTTCCAAGGAGTGGAGAGAAGTAGCCCATCTCCAATATCAGTGGGTAGTTACATGGGCAAGCAAGGGCTTATCTGGACCTGAGAGGTTGGGGAGAGTATTTGCTTGCTTCTGCTACAGCAGAAGACAGAGAGATGCAGGATGACTGCTTGTAAGCAATAAATGGGTTTTAAACTTTATTTTTCCTTTTGACTGATTTCGATTTCGAAGGTATTTTGCCCTGGGATTTCCCCTCCCTGGCATTACACATGGGGACACCTACATTTAAGGAAAAAACATAATAAGAGGAGTTACAAAAACCAAGAAAGGATAAAGTACAAGTGGAGTTTGTAGAAATGGAAATGGTGTATTACTAGAGAGGGATGTAAAGTTGTGATATACTTAATAGCTGGGTTTTTGCAGGCATTTTATTTGTGTTCACAAACACATACCATTTCAATGGGGTTTTATCATCCAAATGAAGATAAATCAACATTGCTACTCTTCTGTTATATGTAATAGCCTTCATAATGTCTTTTGGTTTAATCCTTTAAAAAAATTCTACTTCCAAATCTGAGTTTAAATTGTGGAGCTTTCTAAAATACTTTTATTACTAGTCTGTAATTTATAGAACATTTCTAAAACATGCAATTTCAAGAGTGAGATCTATGTCTGTTTCAGGTTTGTATCTTCAATAGCCTTTGATTAAAATTCATGGTAGATGTATGATTAAATTTACTATATTCTTATTACTCCCTATGATCCAGGGACTGGCAGCTTGGTACCTTTAGGATCTTGTTGGAAATGCAAAATCTTGGCCCACCCTAGATTTGTTCAATCAGAATCAGCATTTTAAATAAGCTCTCCAGGTGATTAGCATAGGTACACAATCAGTACTTCCTGACTGACTGAACAATGAATAAACAAATTGTATTGTTCTTATTTCTAGTCCATCTCCAACTTTGGTCCATGTGATATACCTCAGTCAAATTATCTTTCTGAAATAATGGTTTATTATATCAATTCTGCTTTTAAAAAAAGCTTCAAATTTAACTGAATTTGGTAGTTTTGCCTGGATTGCAAAGGCTTCAAAATCTGACCTCAAATTTCTACCAAATTTACCTTCATTATCCTTCTACCTGTACCTCCTGTTCTAATCAATCTGGCATAACCTGAGCAGCTGTTCATTTCTACTTTTCTATTTTATTTTTCCTTCTGTTTTTGTTCATTCCGTGTTTCCTACTTGATTAACAAATTTTATTTTCTAACTATATAAATTCTATTTATCCTTCATGTTCCAGCTGAAATTCCATCTTTATAAAACTGACCATTCTAACCCAGAGTGATAATTCTCTTCTGATGTATTATATTCTGACAGAGAATTGTGGATTGTTAGTTTCAAGAAACTTAGATTCCAAAGACAAGTACCACCTCTGCCACTAACTTGCATAATGCTGGGCAAGTTCACTTAACATCTCTGGGTTTCAAAATTTGTCTTTTTGAAGAAAAACATGGGAACCCCAACAGTATTGTGTTCCATACAATTTGAGGAATGTATTTTAATGTAAACATATTTATCTTTATGGGATATATTTTAATATACATATAATATTTATAAATGATTTTAAAATAGAGTCATTACTCTCAGGTATTTGAAGCATCCCTTCCATAATATTCACTGTACCCTCTTTTTAAAAAAATGTACAATAAGCAAAGGCAAAATACAACCCAATTCAATCCAAATAAGTAACAGTCTTACTCTTCAGTTTTAACATTGGTTATTAAAATTATGGTAAGTGGTAGGAGTAAGAGCTGAGAAGTAGACTCATATAGAACTTAAAAACCAGACTCAAACTTTTTAAATAGAAGAACACAGCTCTGACTCTCTACTTCTATGTCATAGCTGAGTAGGGGTTCTGTGCTTCCTGATATTCTTGAGCTGTTTCTCTCCCTGTTTTAAACATGGTGTAGTTTCCATTTGTAGCAATATAGATGGAGCTAGAGGGTATTATGCTCAGGGAAATAAGCCAGGTGGAGAAAGACAAGTACCAAATGATTTCACTCATTTGTGGAGAATAACAACAAAGCAAAACTGAAGGAACAAAACAGCAGTAGACTCACGGACTCCTAAAAGGGACTAGTGGTTACCAAAGGGAAAGGGTTGGGGAGGGAGAAGGGGATTAAGGGGCACTATAATTAGCAATGACAGTATAGGTAGGTCCTGGGGAAGACAGTACAGCATGGAGAAGACAATTAATGACTCTATAATCTTACTACACTGATAGACAGTGACTGCAGTTGGTGGGGGAGAGGACTTGATAATATGGGTGAATGTTGAAACCGCAATGCTGTTCATGTGTGACCTTCATAAGATTATATATCAATGACACTTTAATAAAAAACAAACAAACATGAGACAGTTTCTCCTATGACCCTCTGGTTTCTCTGGAGAGCTTCACATAGATGCTTCTATGTAATATTTGCTTTCATTAGCAAATGATTGCATAGGAAAGCATATAATGAAGAGGGAGGTCACCTGTATAGAATATCAACAGGCTGCAGATGAAATGTGCCTTGTTTTCTTTGCTAAACTCCCAGCACAAATTTCTATTAGAAAGGTTATGAATTCTTTCCTCCCACATTCCACCTCTGCATTCTAAACCATCTACTCTGGGCC
The DNA here is from genome assembly GCF_030020395.1 of Manis pentadactyla. Taxonomy (NCBI): domain Eukaryota; kingdom Metazoa; phylum Chordata; class Mammalia; order Pholidota; family Manidae; genus Manis; species Manis pentadactyla. Next base: position 34,116,445 of record NC_080029.1, read on the forward strand.
TCTTCAGTACAGCACTCAAAGACTGAGAAAGTCTAGAATCTGCATCAGTCGTATTTTTAAAAAATTGTTGAGTTTCATGTAAGGTATTTTGATCCAAGAAAAGGATATACACTAGAGATTTGTATATTCTTAGAATTACCTATGTCTTGCTTATAGTTTTGTTGTTCTTTATGCTGCTGTTTTCAAGGTAACTTTGGAGTTATATGTAATATAAATATTAATTATTAGGAAATTTCTCCCACAAATCAGTACTGTGGGTCTCAGACAATTAAATATTAGCATATCAACATCTGAGCCTTTCAAATGTGTTTTGGTCTTTATAGTAAGGTAATGGCAGCATATGTATCAAGCAATGTTTTTATTTGGTATACAAAAGTATAAATAGGAAGAGAGAGTGGACAGAATTATAGTCGTGAACAGCTTAAGATAAAAATGACAAAAAAAAGGCTCCTTTTATCTTATAATATTTCTTAGAGCTCATTAATGCATTTGGAGGCAGGGCCAGAGTCAGTGGTAGGTGGGAAACAAATCCTAAACCATCCGATGAGTGTATTCCCTAAGAGTTTCAGAACTCCTGTGTTCTGTGACTCTTGGGTTCATCCTAAATCTTCTCAGAAGTTGATTTTTGTCTTCTTTTAAGGTCTATCTACATCAGACTAATTTTTAGGTGCTCGAAGTTTATATGAAAGGGCAGGTTATTGGTCAGGTCCAAATTCAAATTGCCTGCCCCCCCTACCCTTTTTTCTTTTTCCACTGGCTCCTTTCTGCTCCATTCCTGGGGCTGGGGAGCCAGGTCAGGGTGGTAGGTGGTCGCCTGTGGCACCGGCTGCGTCAGCATGGGTTCTAAGTCGCTGGTTACTTAGCTGCGTATTTCCCTAGGACTAAACATCCAGGTACATATACATGGTGAAGATTTTCTATAAGAACGATGTTTGATAATATGTCTAACAGCCTCTATTCCAATGTCCTTGGAGAAAGAAAAAAGTCAGGAGGAAAAAAGAGAACTCTAAGGGTGAAATGACAAAAATGCTACTACTGTTTGGTAGAAAGATAGACACGAGCAGCTGGGGAAAGGGAAGATAAAATTCAAGGAAAAAACTGCTCAAACTGTCCAGGTAGGGAGTCCCACGTGAAGGAAACAAGGGCTTTGTAGGGAGATAACTTCTTTGCCTATCAGGCAGTGCAAACTGGTCCCAACCTGATCCCAATGTGGGCACAACTGACCGAAACGAAGAACAGCCCCAAACAAGCCTCATAATGGGAAAGGACATGCTCACTGAGTGGAATGGCTAGGTAGATGGACCTGCCAATCAAATAGCCCCACCTTGTCAATCAAAGAGGTGCCTCCTAGCCAGAAAGCAATATGTAGGCCTCCTACCTAACAGATCAAGGCTTTTGTCTGCCTTGACTCTGGCCCTCTCCTCCCTTAGAGTGTATCCAAATAAAACTTACACTCTGCTTTGCTATTGTGTCTCTGCCTTTCAATTCTTTGTTGCGGTGCAGACAAAAACTGAGAACAAACTCAACCCATAACACTACCTTTCAAGTTACTGGCAAGATGCTGTGTCAGAGGTTTGGATTGTGATATGTCCAGTTTGAGCCTAAGCTGGGGTTACAGATGTCAGAGCATACCTTGCAAAAACAGAGCAGAGCCTGTTCAAAAGCACATTTACGTCCTGGGAAAGCACTCATCTTAAGGGAAGAAGGATCCAGGCACAATGAGCTTATTCAGTGAAAAGGTTGTGATAAGAGAAAAAGGGGTGATTATGGATGACAGATACAACATGGTATCCATCACTCAAATTTGTCTCCTCACTGGTGTTTGAGTATTACTAAAAGCAGGTACACCTCTGGTGAATTGGAAAGAGTGACTGGTGAAAGATGGCTGAGTAGTGGGATGCATGCTGGTGGGATGCTCAGAAAGAGCAGACTTGCTTTTGATCACATGTGAAGCACAGTTGGAGTTTCACAGAAACATTTGGGAATCAACAGAGGGCAGAATTAATTTAGTAAATGGAGCAATATGCTCTTAGAGATGGGCAATTATTGTCAATGTGCCTCTCTTCGTACTTACAGGAGGGTAAAGCCTGGAGAAACTCAGGTTACATAGGGAAACAAAAAATCAGTAAGAAAGTCCTAGAAAACAATGTACTTAAACTTCAAAGAATCAGTGCTAATTTTGACATTCTCTCTTACTCTCCTCACCCACGTCTTCCCTGTCTTTCCTGAAGCAAGTAAAAGTATGAGTAGGAGTAATACCATCATCATTAATTCCACTAGGATAAAGCCAACACTACGAAAAAGTTCCCTATAAACTTCACATACCCATAGGAGAGCAAAATATTTCTCCTACTGTAATAGGTATTCCAGGAAAATGTCTAACCCTAAAGGACATAGCCATCTCCACAATTCTTAGGCTTCTGAAGAATGAGATAAATGAAAATTTTGGCACTAAATTTCTATCTCTTTAGCAACAATCCCACCTAGTTAGTACTCTAAAAATTCATATTTGTACAATAACAACTTCAAAATAAAATCCAGTACTTACTTGTCTCCCACAATTCCCAGGTTGATTGTGGGGTAACCATGTTCCTGAATTGTTGCTAAGAGGGTTGAACGATTGCTGTCTCGAATCTTTCCTGGTAAGAGGTCATCTTCAGGATTTAGCAGCTACAAAGTCAAAAAACCACCACAAATTATTCTTTTAGGATAATGTTGCCTATTGTTAATGGGAAATAAAGGTAGATCTAGTAAAGAGGTTAGCACAGCTAGCACCTACAGTATCTGGCACACAGAAGATATGCTCAAAGGACCTTTGAATAAATATTGGAAAGTATAGGAGGATGAGAAAATGTTCTTCCAGAATTAAAAAACATAGAGAAATTCAAAAGCTAACTGAACAGAAGGCCAAGTATCACACCAGCTTTCGCTATAATTTGACAATAGTGCTCTGGAGATAATGGCCTTCCCAGTGCTCATCTACTAGGGCAAACAATAAAACAACTTTCTTTTTTTCCTCCCAATATTATTTTCTAATTTGTCTTTCACTGAGAACATCTGAGGCATGATATTCTCAAGTGTGAGGAGAATGATCATTTATCTTTTCTTTCGAGTTTTTTTATCTCTTTTTTGAAGTGGGATCAACAGTATCAAAGAAGTTCAGCTTACTTGAGGGAGAGGGAGACAATGTCTTGTCTCTATTAGTAAAGTAAATAAATAATACTTTACATATACCCACAATTCCATGACCTTGAGTTGAATCACCCTTTAGAGATGTCCACTCTATAACAGTAGATATAATCTCTACTACTATATGTCCATGAAGAGAATTATAAGGTGCTTATTCTATGTTAGGATGTTATAATGAGGCAGTATGGTACAGTAGGAAATGTTTAGGATTCAGACGAGGTCCAAACATGTTATTGGTTTTCTCATTTATATTATATAGTAGTAATAAATACCTTGAAAGGTAGTTGTTAGGATTGAGATAATGAACCCTCAGTTAATAGAGATAAAGTTCAATAAATATGATGCTCTTTCCTTTATGATATGATATTAAAAGAGCACTTATTTTTCCCGGAATCATTCTCATATTATTACTTCTAGATGCTAGCATAGAATGAAATCAGTTTATAATGTGAACACAGATTTAAATTTATTGGATTGTAAAATATTAAGAGTAGAGTGTTAACACACACATACACAGACATATACAACATATGACTTTCATTTATAAAACAATTTTAAGATGTACTTTGATTTCAGAAATATAAAATGAGTAAAAAGTACATCTTTGAAGTGAGAAAATCTGGACTATTATCTTAGGAGGTTCAAGTCATGTCTGCATATTTCGGATGCTTAGGCTGTTGATATGGCCAATACAGAGGGCTTCGTATCTCAGTTCTCCCAAACCATAACCTCTGGTCCCTTTAATTTTCCTTCTGGCTCATTAGTGATACCAGGTGGCTTATGTTAGAAAAGTAGTAGCTTTGCAACCAATGTCCTCTTATAATAGCTGGAGAAAAACTCTGATCACTTTATTCAGTGTCACCTGGGAGTCTTTCCTTAAAAGACTGCATTAATTTAACTTAATCAGATGTCATGTGACATTGCAACCCACTTTCATTGTTAGCGACTTGCAGAGCTTGGAAAATAGCTAGTGCAGGGCTAATATGGATTAATTTTCTGATCTTAATTAACACACAGTTATTGAATCATAATTTTATAAATGACAAGACTCCTTAACACCATTGATCAGACAAGTTCATTCAGAAAGAAAACTGTGTGGTTCTATCTCCCCACCTTTTTTTTCACAGAAAAGTATTGACCACAGACTAAGGTTTCCCTGTTATTGGAGTGTTTTCTTTGCCATTCATGATCCTCTCTGTTATTTTTGCTGCAAACAGTTCCAGAAAACAAAATAATTAGTGATCACTGGAAAACTAGTTATTTGTCTGTAAAGTTGACATAATGACATAATAGCTAGTTAAATGAGGGTGTGGGATTTACAGTGCATCTTAAGGATTTTTCAAAGAAAACATTTAGAACTAAACAGATTATAAGGCTGAATATAGCAGATAAATTCACAATATTTTCCTTAAAAACTGAACCTTTGGTTTTAATATCTTATATTTCTGGTTATCTCTGGAATGATGTCTGAAACTTATTAGCTAAAATACAAAAGAAAAAATACAAAGTAAAACAAGATATAACTTATTATCTCCATAACTTGTTATTTTCTTACCTACCATATATTAAATTTCAATATCCTGTTTCTATTTTTGTCCATGGTGTCACTGTCTTCCCAGCTTTCAAACAATTAATCCTTTTTTTTTCTTTGTATTCCATTATCGTTTCCAAGGTCTCAATTGTTAAGAACATCCTAATCTTTTCCAAATCCCTGACTTATGTTTTCATTCACTCTCTTATCAATGACCCCTCCCTCATTTCAGGCATTCAATATGTGTGAATTTCTGCAGAAGCCTGATAGTTGGCTATATTGTCTACAAACTCTTTATGCCTGACAAATAAAACAGAAATGTCAAGTTGCAAAACTGTACTATTACTTGCAGAACAGATAAACTGTACTGAACTGTGACATGTAACTCAAACTATCTTAAGTCAAATTGTTTTTAACACATGCCTGCTCAGATTTATATGCTCCAAGATAAGACCATGGACAAATTGAGACCATGGTAATGCCATGTGGACTCATGTGCTACAAATATGACCGACTTGTTTCAGCAGCTCACCTATCTTACAAAATCTAACCAGTTTCTGCCTAGGCCTTCCTAACTTCTACCTTAAAACCATCTCATGACCAACCCCAGTCCTCAAAATCCTGTATGTATCCTGTATCTTTGCCATTTGAGACAATACTGAAACTCTGCCAAGGTGATGCTCTCCTTTGCTCAGAAACCTTAATATATCCAGCTGAGGGTGATCAATTGCTTTCCTTGGTGGTCTTCATATTAGGACTTTGATAATCATGGAAGTTCCACTATTACAGTAGATAGCCAGCCAGACATGAACAGGGAGGGGGTTGGGGACTTTGGCTCGTGTTTATATTTGGTTAGATGCTTGTTTATATTCTAAACATTCCATGTAAACTGCCCTGTGGGATGTGGGGAATGAGGGTATAGATAACAGACCTGCCAAAACTGACTAGTTCCAGTGTGGAGGAGGAGCTATCCCTGACTTCACTTCAAAGTACATTATATGCTCATTACCATACTAAAAATCATATCGGTTGGCACCATGACAGTTCTGAGGAAGGCCATCTAAGGACAAAAAGAGAATGTCACCTTATTTCCTGGAAAACCTCACCTATCACAATTAATATTCCACCTCCTACTTATTAGATTCCAGTTATAAGACCACCCAATGTAAACCCCACTGTGCTGCTCACCTCTGGAGCAAGACTGCACTCCCTCCTTGAGTGTGTACTCTGCTTTATTAAACTACTCTTTCCTTGTATCCGCTTGACCTGAATTCTTTCTTGATCAGAGTCAAGAACCCTCTTCTGGGTTAGGCCTCAGCTAGCGTGCAGGGAGATCTCCCTGCATTGGATTGGCCAACACCACCACTAAGACTTAGGCCAGACCCCCTGCCACCAGTATTCTTATATTGGTTACACTGTACTCCACTAAAGTCTCTTGAGCCTCTCTGCCTGGAAGATTCCTTGTCTAGGATGGTAAGTCCAGCACTTAACATTAAACTCTGATCCTTTTTGTTGAGCTCCCAAAGTTAGCTGATATTTATTTGGTTTGTTGTAAGAATAAGGTCACCAGGACTTTGTGGTTATCTGACTGAATTTGTATTAACTTTTGTTTTCTTTGGTGAAGGTATGCTAATGCATTGATTTGATACTAACCATCTTGTTTGTTAGTTAGCTACATCGTTGTGTGTTGAAGGGGTTCAGAACACCTCCCCATAATGTGCCACTTTGGCATGTGTACTATTTTGAGCTGAAGGCAATTGAGACCCTGCAGATTCAAGACAAACTTTTATCCCCTTAACTACCTAGAAAATTCTAAATTGCAGTCTTTCCCAAAATAAGGGTTATTACCAGAGATAAATTTTATCTGAGCAATCCATTTGTACAGTAGGGCAAAGATCTAATTACTGAGCATCTGCTCTTTATTGCCCTATGCATTGTCCTCTTCCTCTTTGGAGTCCCAGGTCCCTGTTCCATTCCTTAGCTTAGGATGGCATATATACCTCATTGTGCCTTTCTGTCTTTGAAACTCTCAGATATGTGGGTTCCCATATATACGAAATTAAATTTGAGTTTCTCCTGTTAGTCTGCCTCATGTCAATTTAATTCTTAGATCAGCAAGAAGAACCTTGAAGGGTAGAGAAAAACTTTTCTTCCCCAACAGTGCCTGTAAGAACTTTTCTTTGTTTATGTTTGAGAAATTGGCTTTGGGAGAGATCTACTGTCTACCCATTCTGGCGTGCTGATTCTTAGGGTCAGCCATCAGGGGTTCAATCTTAGTGTTAAGGACATTAGATGTAATACGTAAGTGATATTTTCCCTGCCTTCAGCTAATGAATTCATTGATTCATCTCATATAAAAAACTTGTGCTACATTCTGGCCTAGCATAACTCTGGTTGCTGTTTTATTTTTCTTGCATTTATCTTTCTAAAAAGCACAATTTCATCAAGGACAATTTGGAAATTGCAGTGGTTATTTTGGAGTACTTTTGACACAATCACATTTATTCACTTGAATATTCAGTGATAAGCATTTTATGTTATACAAAACTTCAAAATGAATTTAAATAAAAATGTAAAAATTTAAAGGTTCTTTTGTTAAACCTTCCTGACAAGGTTGTCTTATTTGTCTAAAAGACAAGTCACATAGTTTATTTTAAGAGACTTCCCTGTTTGTTTCTGTTCTTCAGAGATTTAATCCTATGGCTCTGATTGAATTGTCAAAGGGCCCACAACTAGTTGTAATGACTTGCTTTCTCTCTTTTTTATCTATGGAAGTGGGTTTCAATACATAAAAAATAGCAAATTTTTATTCATTTAGATCTGGGAATGGTGACATGGAATGTCTCTCTGAAAAGAGACTGACCAGGTTCAAGATACACTACCTGTTCGTATACTGAATATTTTCAGCTGAAGAAATCTGAGATGGCATGTGCAGGAAGACTTTCTGCCCTTCCTCTGAAATAGGTCATAAGACCCTCATGTGAGAGGTGCCCTCCCTCTACCCAGAGGAAAGGGGCATCTTTATCTCTGTCCAAGGAGAAACACAGAGAGGAATCTAATTGAACAGACCTTGCTACATTTCTCCCAGTTTGCTACACTTCCCTCATGCCCATGGCTTTCCACCCTTCATCAAACCTAATACAAACATGCTCAGCTTTAATTGCTTCTTCAGGTCTTCATTTTCTTGTGAAGGCTCCTGTGTCACATAAAACTTAAATAAATGTGTATGTTTTTCTCTGGTCAATTTGTCTTTTGTTACAGTGGTAACAAAATTTAGAACCTGAGAAATTAGGAGGATAGAGGAAAAAAGTATTTTTCCTCCTGACAAGATGAGTTTTTATAATGCTTCTATTAAATCTAGAAACTGTTTTAACACATGCCTGCTCAGATTTATATGCCCCAAGATAAGACCATGAAATTAAATTTTAATTGCCAGATCTTTAGTTAACTCAAAGACTTTAAGCTAATATTAATTTGAGTAATCGACAAATAATCTTGGATATATGGACAATGTAATGTTTAACAGGCCAGTGTTGTTGTTCTCTTCCTAAACATATCATTTCCAGATTAAAGTAACCATAATTAACAGGTTGAAAAGGATATATAAAGGTAAAGGAATGCTTGTGCATGTTTATGAATATGTTTTTTCATTGGAGAAAAAGTAGAACAATAATTTTCTTAAAAATTATTTGTGCCAAAATATGAAGGAACAGTAAAAAATAAATTTGGGAGTATTATACAGTAAGTATAGAAAGTCTGAAGAGAAATTACTTTTATAGCTTGTGAGTTCTAACTGTAAATAATGAATTTATAGGAAGAACAATATGCATTAAAAATGATGACAAAGTTGGTTACATGACATGGGTTTACTCATAAGGAAAAAAGGTCTATTGCAAATTGTTACTGGAATTTGGGTTTTCTTTTTGTTAAAATGGCCAAATTATTTTGGGCCCAGATAACAAAGGCTCCTTTTTATAACTAAAATATTCTCTTAACTCTCTGGGTTATGGCATGTTGCTTTTCTGCTTGTTCCTTTTTTTTTTTTCCATTTTCTTTTTTTTTATGCCTTCCTATGGATTACTTGAACATTTTTTAGAATTTAATTTTGATTCACCTTCAGTTATTTTTGAGTGAATCTGTTTTGTAGATTATTTTTAGTGGTTGCAAATAAACATGGATGTTCATCTAGCACTGTCTATTTTAATGAAAAATGGTAAACAAATTAAATATATAACAATAGGGAATTGATTAAAATAATTATGAGACACTCATAAAATAGAATTGTTATGTAGCTATTAAATGGATTATATATACATATTACTATCATTGAAAGATATTTGTGACATGTTATTGCAGTGAAAAAAAGCAGATAATAAAATACTTATAGCACTGTCTCATTTTTGTAAATAAATACATATTTATATGGTCACAGAAATAAGTCCAGAGGATTACCTATCAAATGCTAGCAGTGTTTTCTTTCTTTTTGCATTCCACTAGAATGTAAACTTTATGAAGATAGGGACTGTTGTCTTTGTTTACTAACTACTGTATTCCTGGCAACTAAAATAGTACTTGGCACATAGTAGGGACTTAATAGCTATTAAATAAATGAATGAATGCTTATCTATATTTTCTAGTTTTTCTATAAGGAAACTGCTATGACAGCCTGATCTCTTTATGCTAAAAACAAAGTCTATACCTAAAAGAATTGAAAGCAGGGTCTCAAAGAGATAATGCAATGTAAATGATGGAAACATCTCTGGGGATTGGCTGTACAACAATATGAATGTACTTAATACTATTGAAGTGTGTACTTAAAAATGGTTAAGACAGTAAATTTAATGTTATGTGTATTTTACCACAGTTGAAAATGAAAAAAAAATTTTAATGTCATTGATAACTTTGGCAAAAGCAGTTTCAGGGAATAATGATGTTCTTAATAAAAAAGGCAAGTCAGGAAGGAAGTATTCTGCTCTTATGGTAGGAAGGGAAAAATGGTGAGATTTGGTAATGGTGGAACATCAGGTGGAAATATACAAAGGAAGCTGAAAATAAAGGCTTGAATTTACAAAAGAATTCAGGATTGAAAGACTCCAGATACAGAAAATTATGTGCACATATTTGAGATGAGAGAAAAACTCTGAGAGCATTTAGAGAGAATGGAGGGTATGGCAGAGAACAAATTCTCAGGGGATTATTGCATTTAGGGAATGGGAGAAAGATAAGGAATAATAAAAGGGAAAAAAAAGTAGTAGTCAGGGCATCAAGTGGAAAAACAGTGACAGAACACAAGGACAGAGACAGTTTCAAGGTGGTGAGAGGGATGTCACTGATGTCAAATGAATATCAGAGCAGGATTTGGAGATTAGGGGGCTGTTAGTATACTCAGGAAAGTAGTTTCTGTAGTAATGGGGTGCTAATCAGATTTGGGAGTTTTAAGAGAAAATGGATAGTGAGAAAGGAAAGGGATTGGTGCAGACTCCTCTGTCAACAAATCTAGTAGTGATTAGGAAGACAATAGTGCAGTGGCTTAAGGAGGTAAAAGGGAGTTTTAAGTATAGGTTTTCTTAAGACAGTGCTAATCTTTGCATATTTATATGTAGAAGGAGTAATGAGCCCCTACAGAGAAAACAATGAAAGGGACAGAAGACACAGGAAATAATTTAAAAACCAAGTTCTGAAGAAGGTAAGAAGGAATGGTTTAAAAGTATAATATTTCTAATGTTCTTAGAAAGGAGAAGTAACTTTTCCTTTAATCTTGAAAGAAAGGAAGATAGCTAGCTAAAGAAATGCGGGAAATTTTGAGGTAAAGAGAAGGGAATATGGTTCAGTTTGATAAATATTTTTTAGCTTCATTTTTTCCATAAAGGTGGTAGTCATCTGCCAAGAGGGAGAAAGTAGGGATGCTACTTAAAGGTTTAAAGAGGGAGTAGAATATATGAATGAACTATCCACTGGAGAAATATGCTATGGAATCATATATAGGAGGAAATCAATGAGAGTTAAATTAGAATTATTGAGCAACTTTAAGTTCCAGGTTGACATTAATGGCAGAAATTTGTTGTGGGCCAGGTAATCATAGTTCTATCAATTTTTTCAGTAATGTTTTTCTACTTGGGAGCAAAACTGGAGAAAATGGATGTTGGAGTCATTCACTATGGGTTTTAGCATAGGAAGCAAAGGAATAGATTAAAGGAGTAAAGCTGTGTGAGAGCAACTTTAAGGAGGTGAGTCTTGGTCTTTAATCTGGACAAGAAGAATGGCATAGCTATAAGAAAGTAATGGACTCTCTCATCTGATAGGTTTCAGAGACTGCCATTGAAAAGCTGGAGAAGTTTAAGGAAGCTCCAGTGGGAAGCTTCATGGTCTAGTGGAAAAAGGTCATTATAGCCAAAAGTCTTAGCTTTGAAACTGGGCTCCCTTACCCAAAATATATGATGTTAGGCAAGTTGTGTTTTGTTTTTGTTTTTCAGCTTCCATTTTCTCCTACTAAAAGTTAAGGATAATTACACTAACTTCATAGAGTTTCTTTAATTATAAAGCACACAACAGTACTGGTCAGAGGAGATACTCAATTTGCTATTCCTTATCTTATTACGGGTGACAAAGTTTTTAAAGATTCTAGTTTTATAACAGTAGCTGCTTATGGAAGGCCCCAAAGAATATTACACAGAGATTTTAGACAGTCTTTATGTATCTAAGGCTCAAACGTGTTTGTACAGGCAGGCTTCTGCAGCAGCCAAGAAAATTATAAAAGATGGAATAGAATAAGCAAAGGCAGTGGAGATAAATACACTGAATTCTGTGTGTGTGTGTGTGTGTGTGTGTGTGTGTGTAATGGAAAGAGAGAGAGAGAAAAAAAAAAGAGAAGAGAATAAATGAGTATGAGTTATGGAATATGGCTGAAGGTGGCTGAAATAGTACCCTCACAACTACAAGACCCAGGACCTGCTGAAGGAATAGTTACTGTTAGTACTTTGGTAGCACAGTATAAAATCTTGACTTTCTGAAGCTAATGGCAGCTGGGTGACTGATGTCAGTTTTAACACCTGTAGGTCACCATCTAAAGTTTCAAGGGGATCAGGATGTATTTTATGAATAAAGAGATGATATCATGAAGAGTTAAAATTAGAAAATAAAACTGGGAAACAAGAAGGGTGGGGAAAGAGGAAGAAGATTTAGCTGCCTCCTAAATATAAAACTTGCATGTTCTGTCCTCTATTCACACTCATTTCCTAGGTGTGTTTACCTAGTCTCATGATTTTAAATACTATGTATATACTGATAACTTCTAAATGTCTATCTTTAGGTCTAATCTTTCTTCTAAGCTCCATGCAATACACTCCATTGCCTATTCAATATTTCTACTAGGATTTCTAACATTATTTCAAACTTAACATGTTTAAAATAGAGTCAGTTCTACTGATTGTACTGCCTAATCTTTCTTACCTGGGTAAATGATAACTGTCCTTCGAGGTGTTCAGGCTAAAATGCTGGAGTTCATCTTGACCCCTCCCTCACTTCTTTTCTCTTATATTCTACTTTTAATTCACTAGCAAATCTTGTTGACTTTACCTTCAAAATATATCCTGGATCTGATTATTTCTTACCGTCTCTGCTGCTACCACTCTGGCCAAGTCTTTCCCCGGGGTATTATGTATCCTTCTAACTAGTCTCCTAGCTTTTTTTCTTTTCCTTCCTATATGCCATGCCATACAGAAGCCAGAGTGAACATTAAAAAATTAAAGACATACCATGTTCCATGTTACGTTTGCTTCCTCAAAACTAGCTATTTAGAATAAAACGATCTGGCTTCTGTTACTTCTCCAACCTCAATTCCTGTTTGACTTAGCTCCAACTTCTCTCTATACTTTGGCCATACTGACCTCCTTGTTGTTCTTCAAATATGACACACCCTACCTCAGGTCTTTTCTATTTGTTGTTCCCTCTGTTTGGAACACAATTTCCCTCACAACATACACCCCGAGTGCCCTCAGATTTCCACTCTAATTTCACCTCATCAGGGAGGGTACATCATTACCCTATGTAAAATAGAAGACTCTATCAGTTAAAAATAGACAAGAGAACCAAAATGCTTCCAGGTATTTCAAATGCAGAGGTGGGGAGAAGGGAGGATTTAATACAGGGAATTAGTTATAAATATGTTGGGAGGGTTGGAGAAACCAAAGGATAAAACTGTATTACCAAAGGTCAGCGACTGCAGGAAGTCACCATGGTTGCCAGGGTTGCTGGGGAAAGTGATGGTTCTGAGACTTGAGGAGCTTATACTTCTGCTAACTTCTCTCCACCTCCCACATCCTAACATCATGTTATGCATCCCAATGGTGAAACCTAATTGGACCACAGCTGGAAAGGGAGCATAGGAAAGAGAGTTTTCAGGCTTCCAGCTTTATTGTATAGGGGAAAGTTTAAAAGGGCTGATGTGGGGTAAGTTTCAACAGATAATATGTGGTATATACCTCTTCCACTATCACTCTCTCTCATCTTACCCTTTTATTGTTCTTCGCACCATTTACCACTATTTGTTCGTTTGACTATACTCCTCTGCTATCCCCACCATTAGAACATAAATTCTGTAAGAGCAGGGAATTTGTCTATCTTGCTTGCTACTATATCCCCAGTACTCAGAACAGTGCTTAGCATCTGTATGGTAGCACACTAAGTGGGGAGGAGTGGTGGGAATGGTCTGCCCAGTGGAGAGGAGTGTTTTATCACTTCACATTGTGTGGAATTGCCAGTGCATGGTGATAATAAAAAGCAGAATGACTTGTAGTCAGTTCTACTATTGCTTTCTAATTTTCTACAGACAATGCATCCTCTTATGTGAGGATAAAATATTAACAAAACCCTTTCTCCATCTTTAAGGACAGATGTGACCTTGGGTTAACATTCTAGCTTTGTTCCTCTGGAAATTTGATAAAGATGAAATGTCAGCTTGTTAGTAAGCAACATTTCTCATGGTAAAAGGGATCTCTGATTGGTAACTTGCATACGGACTGGAAGGAACTATAAATGAATTATATATAAATATCTAGTGGGAAGCCACAACTTTGGGCTTCTATGAATGTGGTAACACTTATAATTGGGCATTTCCCTTCTAATTTCTTGTAATTTCCCTGTGGGGACCCTGGAAGCTACCTGAGATTATTATAAGAAGTATTGATTCCTATGTAGGATGTGGAACTTCTAAGCTGGTGGCTCCCATACTATATTTCTTGTTCCCTTGCACCTGTACATCACTTGAAGAACAAAGAGAATAGCTCTTGGATAGCTCTGCGGATGAAGAGGACCATTCTCACTGAAGAGGAAAGCCTAATGCTGCCCTCCTGGATGCGAGTTGCCTGTTCAATACCTTTTTAGGTTACCTGGTTCACAATATAGTGTATTCATATTTTCTAAGTTGATGTTTAGTTAAGAGAATCCCTGGTGGATATTCCAACTTGTAACAGATGCTCAGTAAATATTTACTGAGCAACTATATGAGGTTGAAAACATATGCCCACAGTTATGTAATTATTGGATGGTATTACCTAAATTTTAATATACATAGTTTGTTAAAATCATCAAATGTCTACATTGGCTACTCTTTTTAGTTATAGTTCATAACTGTACCTCTCCAATTTTGATATAATTCCCCCATGTAGTCACAAAATACTGGGTTTTAAACAGTACACATAGACATCTTGTATGGCATTCTTTGTGTTACCTAAGGCCACTGTTCTGCTCACCAATATACCAGTGGGATTCAAGAAGTGGACAAGTGAAAACATATGTATCAGGGCAAATGAGAACTGATACTTAAGGAGCTTGTGCTGTGACTAAATTATAGACTTACCACACTAATAGACAAGTATAATTTCTTTTGGCCTGTCTGAAAATAAATGAGGTTTTTCTTTTTTTTGAGTTCTGAGGATCTCAAGCCTTCAGGAGAGATGCTATGCTTTATTTATCTCTTTTATTTCCAGTTTCCAGTATAGTGCCTGGTATAGAGGTACCCAATAAACATTTGTTGAACTAAATAAATTATATGGTCACAGAGAGTCAAATAACAGCTAACTGGATGGGAGTAAGGAAGGAATGTCGAGCTATATAGACCCAGACATTATGGAAATTAGAAACATTATTTCCTTGGAAGACCAGAGTAAGTACAGTAGAACAGAGAAAGTAGGGAAAGGGAGTCATATAGAATCTATCAAAGCCTCTCCAACGATAATCAAGTGTATGGGAGCAGGGAACTAGGAATACAAATTCTTCCCTAGATTCCATGATATAAGTAAGTATCATCTCTGTTTTCACCTCATTACTTTTCCCTACAACTAGTAATAGTTTTAATAGAGTATAAAAGATAGTTTAAAAAATGCTACCAATGTACTCTGGAGGATAACAGAATATTCAGTCTTACAAAGGCACTAGGAAGAATGCCAGAAGTACAGCTTGAAGTTGCATAATAACTGGTTATTTATGAGTTTGCTCCTTTTATTTAGCTTTCCTAACTCTATGAACTCACTTAGATGCACAAAGCATATAAATAAATCACAAATAAGAAGTCAACCAGTTTAACAGAAATTTCTTTTTGATGCCAAACATAGTATCAATTGTTCCCAGGGATATTAAAATCATCACTATGTAGATCAATTGAAAAGAATGTTTGTTTTGGGTTAATCAGTAGTTTTAGGGATGACTAGTACATCTATACTGGGAAATAAACAAATCTAGAATGTTGATTTATTTCTCTATTAGCAAAACAAAATACTCTATTCTTCTTTTTTTTTTGCCCTTTCCAAAAGAACTATAAGGGTAATAGACCCATTTCCAAGATTTTAAGAAATTAAAAATAATGAACAAATGGTTTATTTTCAGAACAAAGTTAGAGATAAAAGAGAAAAAGAGAAATCCTGGAAAGCTTTTTAATAGTAAGGTCTAAAGGAATTATTCAAAAAAATCTCAGTAGTCACTGATTCTATTCTTAGGCTTTGAATTTCCAGCAGATTCACTGCTCAGTATTCCCAGGTTGACTTTAGAGACTCCAACTGAATTTTTATATAACCTAAGCAAAATGGAACAGGAAGCTTTTCAAGGGTTCTCAAAAGAAGATGGACTAAATTCCCCTTCCTAAATCAGGGCTGACATGACATTTTGACATATTCTGAATAGTGTGACATTAGAGATGCTATATTTAGGAGAAAAAACACCCCCAATTATCAAACCCTTCCTGGAGATTAAAGACCACATGGAACTTTTAGAAAAAAGAAGGGCTAGCCATGGAGTCCCAATTCACTGAACACAGAGTTGGTCCATCATCTCAGTTGCAGTGTGGGCACAATTCACTATCCTAAGAGACTAAGTACTGAGCTTGCACAGTTGAATACCTATAGCTAGCAGTCAGCATTCTTTGTTTATACTTACTGAGTATGTATGTGGAAAGCCTATTGGTTGTAATACTTCATTTTAATAAATGGAAGGGAACATTTCCTTTTTTTTTTTTTTTGAGAGGGCATCTCTCATATTTATTAATCAAATGGTTGTTAACAGTTAACAACAATAAAATTCTGTACAGGGGACTCAATGCACAATCATTAATCCACCCCAAGCCTAATTCTCATCAGTCTCCGATCTTCTGAAGCACAACGAACAAGTTCTTACATGGTGAACAAATTCTTACATAGTGAATAAGTTCTTACATGGTGAACAGTACAAGGGCAGTCATATCACAGAAACTTTTGGTTTTGATCACGCATTATGAACTACAGACAATCAGGTCAAATATGAATATTCATTTGATTTTTATACTTGATTTATATGTGAATTCCACATTTCTCCCTTATTATTATTATTGTTATTATTATTATTTTTAATAAAATGCTGAACTGGTAGGTAGATGCAAGATAAAGGTAGAAAACATAGTTTAGTGCTGTAAGAAAGCAAATGTAGATGATCAGGTGTGTGCCTATAGACTAAGTATTAATCCAAGCTAGACAAGGGCAACAAAACATCCACGGATGCAGAAGATTTCTCTCAAAACGGGGGGTGAGGTTCTAAGCCTCACCTCTGTTGATCCCCAATTTCTCACCTGATGGCCCCCCTGCGACTGTGCTTGTCTTAGGTTGGGGAACATTTCTTAATACGTAATTTCTACTTCTTTTCATCTTCTGTACTTGAACTACTCTGAGGGCACTTTATTATTTTCCTGTTATAGGAATGTGGCAAGATCTGTAATCCACAATGCTCTATTTACAACATAGAACAGATGTCAGAAATACTTTTGTCTAAAAGCCCCCCTCCCCACCCATATATATATATATATTTTTTTTTTACCTCATTTCCTGTTGACATGACTGCAACCACTGGAAACTTGTTAACTTCAACCTCTGTGACACCTACAGTTGCCAGAAGACCAATCTCCGAGGGGCCCATGTGAGTTCCTTTGGCCAAAACACATTCTCCTCTTTTAATGTCATGGCCGATGGGTCTGAAAGTCAAAACAGAATCATAAGCATTATGACTAAGAATAATATTCTCTGAACACAGAGTGGAACTTAAGTGTCAAAGAAGGAGGACACTCAAAGGGAAAAAAAGGGCAAACGATGAGTCAGGAGCAGAATAATAAAATGAAGAGATGCTAAAAACTTTGTGCTTTTTTAATTAAAAAAATCAAATTACAAACAAAAGACAGAAATAGAGCTTCTATCGTTTAATGCTAAATGGGAATATGTTATTTCATGTTAAAAAAATTGCTTTGTATCACATTATAATAAAAAATACCAAATGTAAAGTTTCTTTGACATAAAGTAAGAATTTAGATGAAAATATCTAGTGGCATTAATGATAAGAGGTCCACACTTGCTGGCTTTGTAGTAAGGAAAATAATGCTAATGAGTTTACAGTCATGGAGAAAATTTCTATGTGGAACACTTAGTTCTGTGGCTACACAGATCCACTTATCTTGGCCTCAAGCCAGTTAGTATTAATGGAATCAGGGCAAGCATATTCCATTGTAAGAAAAGTAATTGAAAGTATACGTACTCCTTACAGTAGAATAGTAGTAGTCTCATTTTTGTATGTAAAGAATAGCAAATTATTCTATTATTAGTTGGTAGTCAGTAAAGAAGAGGCTCTCAGCTAATTGTGTAAATACTAGATTTTGGGATTGGATTGTCAGTGTTAATACAAAATTCTGGATTATCTAGGGGTAGAATTGGGTAATTCTAGATTATCCAGAAGTAGGATTAACTGTGGATTATACAGGCTTATGACTTTATCTCCTCATGTTGCTTTTGACTGTTTCATTTGCCTTTTTACCATCTTCATGAAAATATAGGTAGGGTAGACATGTGGTGGAGAATTCAGAACATTCATTTTACTACTTGTTAGAAGCCATGAAGCTAATGGATAATTAAATGAGCTATTATATAGCCATATATAGTTTCTGAGTTCATGATCACGTAGAAACAAAAGCCGGCTATACATTCTACATGCTGTGAACTCACCTGATATCTTGGCCTGGCCGAGCTTGCACGAGAATTCGTACTTCAAGTTCCTCAGTGCCCTATAATAAAAGCAAGTCATGTAATTTCAAACAGAAAAATATAACAGAATTTCTCATCAATAGAATTAGATACTCAGATGCTTTCATCATCAGATAGGCCCAGATTATATAGAAATATAGAGAAACAAAAAAACAATTGCTAAACTCTTTGAACAATGAATATGAACACTGAACCAGAGGTTCCTGAAAAATTGAGGTTTAATGTCAAGGAATAAATACATAAATACAATATTTTACTAACTTTCATGCTTTTAAAAAATGTACCAATTCAAATATTGAATCTTCATAAGTATCATTCTCAAGAAAAAATAAATAAACTATATATATATATATGGTTACCCTAGTAGGTACAGTGAATATGGTGATAAGCTATGTCTTCTGTTACCAAGAATCATGGGTTCAGTACTATGTGAAGTTTCCCAAATATCTGCAGAAATTTCAATAAAGGACTTATCATTTGCCTGGTAGTAGATTTCTGTAAATTAGCCGTGATCATCCATTTTACATTTATGCACTGTGAATAATATTGTGACACTAGAACTGTGTCTTGTCATCTGGAAATCTGTGGATGCATGTGTTCTGATTTCAATGCTCTGCTGGCTCCCTGATGTGAATAAATCTGTTGGACAGTTTTAAGAGCAGGCAATGTGATTTATATGCCAAGAGTTGAATTTTATAAGCTTTACATGTGGGAAGGTGATTAAAAATAAAACCCCCAGATTGAGAAAAGTGGCTGTCTCTTATCATGGCTAAATTTTACTATATACCCAGCCCAGGAGAACTTCATTTTTAATTCCTGCTTTTAAAATACAAGATATCTTAAAACTTCTCTGCAAAACAAGATAGCCAGTCATTAAAATCTCAGTGGAAACTAATTTTTTTTAGTGGCTGATCCTCTGGTTTCAATAATTTCCAGGTTGTTATTTGAAGGCACAGATTTTCCTGAATTATAGAAAACTAGAGCTGAAAGCATCATTTGGTTCAAGTGTTTGGCTTAGTGTAATATTCAAGAACATGCCCAAGTGTTCTTTGCTAAATTCTTTTTAATTAAATTCTCCTTCAAATTTTATCAAAAGCTACTCTTGAAGAACAAATTTCTCAGCTAGAAAGCATGTCAACAGTTAATATCTCTGTCCTTCTATCTTGAGATAGTTTCTTTCCTTTTTGAATGTGAAATTTCTTGGGCCAAATATGGTCCAAATTCTGCTATTATCACAGTGACCATAAAAATGTCTCCTATAACAAAAGATTTTCAAGCCTCAGGCAACTGCTTTTTTGCTGGAGGCCCATAGACTACAATGTAAGAATGTAACATAACCCAAAAAACTGGGTTAATCTCAGAAACACTGCAGGAAATGGACATGACTCATCACATTGCCATGGGGATAGAGTGGTAAGACCTGGGGATGACGTACATCATCAGATTCCCTGATAAGCTCCGTGTCTTCCACCTGTACCACTGCATCAGCACCGCAGGGGATTGGAGCACCTGTTGTGACCCGCATGACTTGTCCCGGCATTACAGTCTGAGTTGGCTGGAAATACAAGCATGTAAAAAAAGGTTGATTTACTTTGCTGCTGCAAAGAAAAATTAGGAGATGTAAACATTTTTAGAAACAAGTCATAAGAGTCTACAGTCTTACTCATTTTATGCCAATGTAATAGAAGCTACCCATGAACAGGTGCACTTATACCAAAGAGACTTTATCTTCAGGTATGACCGTTAGATATACTTGGTGCCCTGTTATCCTTTTGAAGAACTGCCACTTGTGTTTGCTACTACTGTGTCTCATCCAACATGAATTTTCTTAATACTTATATGGAAAGTGATTTGAGTGTCTTTAAGAGAAAAAAATACCATGCAATATGATTTTATGAAAGTCAGTTATGAAAAACCGGCATGTTGGTCATTTACTTAAGTTCTGATATTCGAGAAATACGGTATTTTATTAACAAAACTTTTTGGTTAAATAAAAACAAGCCAGAAGGGGCGGAAGATGGTGGCGTGAGTAGAGCAGCGGAAATCTCCTCCCAAAACAACATATATCTATGAAAATATAACAAAGACAACCCTTCCTAGAATAAAGACCAGAGGACACAGGACAATATCCAGACCACATCCGCACCTGAGAGAACCCAGCGCCTCGTGAAGGGGGTAAAGATACAAGCCCCGGCCCAGCGGGAGCCGAGCGCCCCTCCCCCCAGCTCCCCGCGGGAGAAGAATAGGCAGAGCAGGAGGGAAACGGAGCCCAGGGCTGCCGAGCACCCAGCCCCAGCCATCCGGGCCAGAGTGCAGGGCCCTTGATACTAGGAAAACAGGGCAGCAAGAACAGTGAGCGGGCACTGGAGGCCGGGTGTCGGAGGACATAAGAAAAGCGTGCGACCATTTTCTTTTTTTTGCTTTTTTGCTGTTTTGTTTTGGCGAGCGCTTTTTGGAAGTCTTAAAGGGATAGGGACCCCAATACTAGGGAAACAGGGCAGCAAGACCGGTGAGCAGAGGCCTGAGGCTGGCACCGGAGAATAAAGAAAAACAAGCGACCACCTTTTTTTTTTAATTAAGAAATTTTTTTTTTTTTTAAATTAAAAATTTTTTTTCTTTTTTTTTTTTTTTTTTGGTGGTCGTTGTTTTGTTTTGGCGGGTGCTTTTTGGAAGTCTTAAAGGGGCAGGGCGGGACACTTAATCCAGAGGTAGGGAAACCGGGGATCTCTGAGCACCCTAACCCCTGGGCTGCAGGGAGCAGGGAGGCCCCTTACGGAGATAAATAGCCTCCCAGCCGCTCCTGCTCCAACGCGACTCCACCACTTTGGAGTAGCTGCCCGAGCCAGGCCACGCCCACAGCAACAGCGGAGATTAACTCCATAGCAGCCGGGCAGGAAGCAGAAACCCTGTCTGCGCGCAGCTGCGCAGCACAAGCCACTAGAGGTCGGTGTTCTCCCAGGAGAGGAGGGCCAAAAACCAACAAGAAAGAAGTCCTTCCAGCCGTCACTCGTCCCAGCTCTGCAAACTATTCCTATCACCAAGAAAAGGCAAAGCTACAGGCAGACAAAGACCACAGAGACAACACCAGAGAAGGAGACAGACCTAACCAGTCTTCCTGAAAAAGAATTCAAAATAAGAATTATAAACATGCTGACAGAGATGCAGAGAAATACGCAAGCGAAATGGGATGAAGTCCGGAGGGAGATCACAGATGCCAGAAAGGAGATCGCAGAAATGAAACAAACTCTGGAAGGGTTTATAAGCAGAATGGATAGAATGCAAGAGGCCATTGATGGAATTGAAATCAGAGAACAGGAACGCATAGAAGCTGACATAGAGAGAGACAAAAGGATCTCTAGGAATGAAACAATATTAAGAGAACTGTGTGACCAATCCAAAAGGAACAATATCCGTATTATAGGGGTCCCAGAAGAAGAAGAGAGAGGAAAAGAGATGGAAAGTATCTTAGAAGAAATAATTGCTGAAAACTTCCCCAAACTGGGGGAGGAAATAATCGAACAGACCACGGAAATACACAGAACCCCCAACAGAAAGGATCCAAGGACGACAACATCAAGACACATAATGATTAAAATGGCAAAGATCAAGGACAAGGAAAGAGTTTTAAAGCCAGCTAGAGAGAAAAAGGTCACCTATAAAGGAAAACCCATCAGGCTAACATCAGATTTCTCAACAGAAACCCTGCAGGCCAGAAGAGAATGGCATGATATATTTAATACAATGAAACAGAAGGGCCTTGAACCAAGGATACTGTATCCAGCACGACTATCATTCAAATATGACGGTGGGATTAAACAATTCCCAGACAAACAAAAGCTGAGGGAATTTGCTTTCCACAAACCACTTCTACAGAACATCTTACAGGGACTGCTCTAGATGGGAGCACTCCTAGAAAGAGCACAGCACAAAACACCCAACATATGAAGAATTGAGGAGGATAAACAAGAAGGGAGAGAAGAAAAGAATCTCCAGACAGTGTATATAACAGCTCAATAAGCGAGCTAAGTTAGGCAGTAAGATACTAAAGAGGCTAACCTTGAACCTTTGGTAACCACGAATTTAAAGCCTGCAATGGCAATAAGTACATATCTTTCAATAGTCACCCTAAATGTTAATGGATTGAATGCACCAATCAAAAGACACAGAGTAACAGAATGGATAAAAAAGCAAGAACCATCTATATGCTGCTTACAAGAAACTCACCTCAAACCCAAAGACATGTACAGACTAAAAGTCAAGGGATGGAAAAACATATTTCAAGCAAACAACAGTGAGAAGAAAGCAGGGGTTGCAGTACTAATATCAGACAAAATAGACTTCAAAACAAAGAAAGTAACAAGCGATAGAGAAGGACACTACATAATGATAAAGGGCTCAGTCAAACAAGAGGATATAACCATTCTAAATATATATGCACCCAACACAGGAGCACCAGCATATGTGAAACAAATACTAACAGAACTAAAGGGGGATATAGACTGCAATACATTCATTCTAGGAGACTTCAACACACCACTCACCCCAAAGGATAGATCCACTGGGCAGAAAATAAGTAAGGACACGGAAGCACTGAACAACACAGTAGAGCAGATGGACCTAATAGACATCTATAGAACTCTACATCCAAAAGCAACAGGATATACATTCTTCTCAAGTGCACATGGAACATTCTCCCGAATAGACGACATACTAGGCCACAAAAAGAGCCTCAGAAAATTCCAAAAGATTGAAATCCTACCAACCAACTTTTCAGACCACAAAGGCATAAAACTAGAAATAAACTGTACAAAGAAAGCAAAGAGGCTCACAAACACATGGAGGCTTAACAACACGCTCCTAAATAATCAATGGATCAATGACCAAATCAAAATGGAGATCCAGCAATATATGGAAACAAATGACAACAACAACACTAAGCCCCAACTTCTGTGGGACACAGCAAAAGCAGTCTTAAGAGGAAAGTATATAGCAATCCAAGCATATTTAAAAAAGGAAGAGCAATCCCAAATGAATGGTCTAATGTCACAATTATCGAAATTGGAAAAAGAAGAACAGATGAGGCCTAAGGTCAGCAGAAGGAGGGACATAATAAAGATCAGAGAAGAAATAAATAAAATTGAGAAGAATAAAACAATAGCAAAAATCAATGAAACCAAGAGCTGGTTCTTCGAGGAAATAAACAAAATAGATAAGCCTCTAGCCAGATTTATTAAGAAGAAAAGAGAGTCAACACAAATCAACAGTATCAGAAACGAGAAAGGAAAAATCATGACGGACCCCACAGAAATACAAAGAATTATTAGAGAATACTATGAAAACCTATATGCTAACAAGCTGGGAAACCTAGGAGAAATGGACAACTTCCTAGAAAAATACAACCTTCCAAGATTGACCCAGGAAGAAACAGAAAATCTAAACAGACCAATTACCAGCAACGAAATTGAAGCGGTAATAAAAAAACTACCAAAGAACAAAACCCCCGGGCCAGATGGATTTACCTCGGAATTTTATCAGACATACAGAGAAGACATAATACCCATTCTCCTTAAAGTTTTCCAAAAAATAGAGGAGGAGGTGATACTCCCAAATTCATTCGATGAAGCTAACATCACCCTAATACCAAAACCAGGCAAAGACCCCACCAAAAAAGAAAACTACAGACCAATATCCCTGATGAATGTAGATGCAAAAATACTCAACAAAATATTAGCAAACCGAATTCAAAAATACATCAAAAGGATCATACACCATGACCAAGAGGGATTCATCCCAGGGATGCAAGGATGGTACAACATTCGAAAGTCCATCAACATCATTCACCACATCAACAAAAAGAAAGACAAAAACCACATGATCATCTCCATAGATGCTGAAAAAGCATTCGACAAAGTTCAACATCCATTCATGATAAAAACTCTCAGCAAAATGGGAATAGAGGGCAAGTACCTCAACATAATAAAGGCCATCTATGATAAACCCACAGCCAACATTATATTGAACAGCGAGAAGCTGAAAGCATTTCCTCTGAGATCGGGAACTAGACAGAGATGCCCACTCTCTCCACTGTTATTTAACATAGTACTGGAGGTCCTAGCCACGGCAATCAGGCAAAACAAAGAAATACAAGGAATCCAGATTGGTAAAGAAGAAATGAAACTGTCACTATTTGCAGATGACATGATACTGTACATAAAAAACCCTAAAGACTCCACCCCAAAACTACTAGAACTGATATCGGAATACAGCAAAGTTGCAGGATACAAAATCAACACACAGAAATCTGTGGCTTTCCTATATACTAACAATGAACCAACAGAAAGAGAAATCAGGAAAACAACTCCATTCACAATTGCATCAAAAAAAAAAAATACCTAGGAATAAACCTAACCAAAGAAGTGAAAGACTTATACTCTGAAAACTACAAGTCACTCTTAAGAGAAATTAAAGGGGACACTAACAGATGGAAACTCATCCCATGCTCGTGGCTAGGAAGAATTAATATTGTCAAAATGGCCATCCTGCCCAAAGCAATATACAGATTTGATGCAATCCCTATGAAACTATCAGCAACATTCTTCAATGAACTGGAACAAATAATTCAAAAATTCATATGGAAACACCAAAGATCCCGAATAGCCAAAGCAATCCTGAGAAAGAAGAATAAAGTAGGGGGGATCTCACTCCCCAACTTCAAGCTCTACTATAAAGCCATAGTAATCAAGACAATTTGGTACTGGCACAAGAGCAGAGCCACAGACCAATGGAACAGACTAGAGAATCCAGACATTAACCCAGACATATATGGTCAATTAATATTTGATAAAGGAGCCATGGACATACAATGGCAAAATGACAGTCTCTTCAACAGATGGTGCTGGCAAAACTGGACAGCTACATGTAGGAGAATGAAACTGGACCATTGTCTAACCCCATATACAAAAGTAAACTCAAAATGGATCAAAGACCTGAATGTAAGTCACGAAACCATTAAACTCTTGGAAGAAAACATAGGCAAAAACCTCTTAGACATAAACATGAGTGACCTCTTCTTGAACATATCTCCCCGGGCAAGGAAAACAACAGCAAAAATGAGTAAGTGGGAGTATATTAAGCTGAAAAGCTTCTGTACAGCAAAAGACACCATCAATAGAACAAAAAGGATCCCTACAGTATGGGAGAATATATTTGAAAATGACACATCCGATAAAGGCTTGACGTCCAGAATATATAAAGAGCTCACACGCCTCAACAAACAAAAAACAAATAACCCAATTAAAAAATGGGCAGAGGAACTGAACAGACAGTTCTCCAAAAAAGAAATACAGATGGCCAACAGACACATGAAAAGATGCTCCACATCGCTAATTATCAGAGAAATGCAAATTAAAACTACAATGAGGTATCACCTCACACCAGTAAGGATGGCTGCCATCCAAAAGACAAGCAACAACAAATGTTGGCGAGGCTGTGGAGAAAGGGGAACCCTCCTACACTGCTGGTGGGAATGTAAACTTGTTCAACCATTGTGGAAAGCGGTATGGAGGTACATCAAAATGCTCAAAACAGACTTACCATTTGACCCAGGAATTGCACTCCTAGGAATTTACCCTAAGAATGCAGCAATCAAGTATGAGAAAGATCAGGGCACCCCTATGTTTATCGCAGCACTATTTACAATAGCGAAGAATTGGAAGCAACCTAAATGTCCATCGATAGATGAATGGATAAAGAAGATGTGGTACATATACACAATGGAATACTACTCAGCCATAAGAAAAGGGCAAATCCAATCATTTGCAGCAACATGGATGGAGCTGGAGGGTATTATGCTCAGTGAAACAAGCCAAGCGGAGAAAGAGAAATACCAAATGATTTCACATATCTGTGGAATATAAGAACAAAGGAAAAACTGAAGGAACAAAACAGCAGCAGAATCACAGAACTCAAGAATGGACTAACAGGTACCAAAGGGAAAGGGACTGGGGAGGATGGGTGGGTAGGGAGGGATAAGGGGGGGGGAGAAATAGGGGCGTATTAAGATTAACATGCATGGGGGAGTAGGAGAAAAGGGAGGGCTGTACAACACAGAGAAGGCAAGTAGTGATTCTACAACATTTTGCTATGCTGATGGACAGTGACTGTAAAGGGGTTTATAGGGGAGACCAGGTATAGGGGAGAGCCTAGTAAACCTAATATTCGTCATGTAAGTGTAGATTAGTGATACCAAAAACAAAACAAAACAAAACAAAACAAAAAGGGCAGTTCCTGTGTGGTATCCTCCAATGAGTTCTACACAAGGGTATAAAGGGCATATAAAAGTGTAGGCAAAGGGTCTGTTTGCATTTATACAGAAGATCAAAGCCTAATTGGGCTACCCCGAAAATGAACTAAGATACGATATGAAAGAGAACTTCCAACATCAGCACTCTCTGGAAGACTCATGCCAGAAGATGATCATCAAAAAACCCCAACAAAGATCCACGCACTGCTACAGCTGTAGATGCACTCATCCCACCAGCTCCTGGACTTGCCATGGGAATGAAGGAGATATCTAAGCTGGCCTGTGCATACAGTAAAACAACAAATTTGACTGGATCTATACTGTTGGAACTCAACCAAGAACTAGGAGAAGTGCAAATTGTAGCGCTCCAAAATCTTACAACTACAGACTATTTACTGTTAAAAGAACATAAGGGATGTGAACATTCCCCAGGAATGGGTTGTTTTAATTTGTCTGATTTCTCTAAGACTGTTCAGGTTCAGTTGGACAATATCCACCATATCGTAGATAAGTTTTCACAAATGCCTAAGGTGCCTAACTGGTTTTCTTGGTTTCACTGGAGATGGCTGGTAATTACAGATATGCTTTGGTTATGTAACTATACTCCTATTATGTTAATGTGTGTGCGCAATTTAAGTAGTAGCTTAAAACCTATACATGCTGAAGTTACTCTACAGGAAGATATGTCAAAGAAATAATCAATCTTCCCATGTTTTCTTCCACCTGCTACTTCTATAGCTTTTCTTCTTCCTTCCTAATTACAACCCTTAAATAGAATTTGTGCCTCATATCAAATTTACCAAGTATCATAATTCTTCCAAGTGGTAAAGATACCTCAAGACAAATGCTGGGCATAGAAGCCACAGGGCATAAATATGCAAAGAAATAAAAAGCTAACCATTTCAAACAATAAGGCTTCTCTCTCACTTACCAACTTTACATTTCCCTGTATGGCCCCGGAAGATGACTGGTTAGCCAGAGACGGGTAAGATTCCTCAAGGGAGGAACAACCTAAGACAGGCACAGTCCCAGGGGGGTCATCAGGTGAGAAATTGGGGATCAACAGAGGTGAGGCTTAGAACCTCACCCCCCCGTTCTGAGAGAAATCTTCTGCATACGTGGATGTTTTATTGCCCTGGTCTAGCTTGGATTAACACATAGTCTACAGGCACACACCTGATCATCTACATTTGCTCTCTTACAACACTAAACTATGTTTTCTACCTTTATCTTGTATCTACCTACCACTTCAGCATTTTATTAAAAATAATAATAATAAAGAGAGAAATGTGGTATCCACATATAAATCAAGTATAAAAATCAAATGAGTATTCATATTTGAACTGACTGTTTATAGTTCATAATGCATGAGCAAAACCGAAAGTTTCTGTGATGACTGCCCTTGTACTGTTCACTATGTAACTTATTCATTATGTAAGAATTTGTTCTCCATGTAAGAACTTGTTCTGCCTCAGAAGATTGGAGACTGACCAAAATTAGGCTTGGGGTGGATTAATGATTGTGCATTGAGCATTGACTCCCCTATACAGAATTTTATTGTCGTTAACAACTATTTGATCAATAAATATGAGAGATGCCCTCACAAAAAAAAAAAAAAGGACAGACTTCCAATGGTAAAATAAATAAGTAACCGGGATGTAATGTATACCATAAGGAATATAGTCAAGATATTGTAACAGCTTGGTAGGGTGATAGCTTGAACCTAGAATTATGTATATAAATGTTTTATCACTGTGTTGTACACTTGAAACTAATGTAATGTAATACTGTGGGTCAACTACCCTTCAATAAAAAATAATTATCTAAAAAAAAAAAAATAAAATAAAAACAAGCCAGTTTGCTCTTGAAAATCTTTTAAAAACATATTAGTTCACTTTTCAATATTTAAAGTCTAGCAAATGTAATATAATAATTCAAAAATGATTCCAGTGTTCATAATGATCTGGATCAAACATTGTATCTCAGATTTGCATTGTCTGAGCCTTCATATGAGTGGTCTAGGACACTGGGCCACAGGACCTGTCCTGGAAACTTTTCTCAGCATAGGGAAAAGCATATTTCTGTAAGATTCATCTGACAGGCTTGATCTAAACTCAGAAGAGTTAGTTGTCATGGGCCATGATTTAGGTCAGACTTAGGAAAAGGAATGGTTTGAACATTCCCTGTAAGAAAATTCTGAGATAGTATTTCCCAATTAAAAAAAAGATATCTTTCCAAAGATATCTGCTTTAAAGTATTAAAAATCTTTTGTCACAACAATTAGAATATACTTAACACTACTGAACTCTATACTTAAACATGGTTAAGATGGTACATTTTATGTTACACATTTTTTGCCACATTAAAAAAAAAATTTAGAGAATGGTTAAGTAAAAATGCCCATCCACTGGATATCCAACAAAGTAAAACTAGAAATTTATTTCTTAGGACAGCCTTTCAAAGCTTCTTTGGTAATACTACTGCTGCAAACAATACCAACAATAGTTAATATTATTGATTCCTTAATCTGTGCTAGGTACAGTATTAGGTGCTTTATTATATCCTTGAATATCAGTCCTACAAAGGCAGGAATGTTTTATTTTCTGTTTGCCTCTCCAGATCACATCATTCTCTATCCTGTGCTGTGGCCCAGAAGGCTGACTATGGACTATTTCAACAAGGTTCCCATCACTAGATTCTGGTTAGGCTTAGCCAGTTGGGGGTTGGGGGAGGGGAGCAGCCAGGGATTAGAGGGCAGGAGAGACAGAACAGTAAAGCAGGGCTCTAATTTCCCTTGCTCTTTCCCTGCTGGGCTGCAGTTTGGTCATAGCTATGTCATCTTTACACTGAGGACCACAGCTCCTATTGGGTGGCCCTCTTGCATAGCTATGAATTTCCCAAGGTCCAGGTACCACCCTTTCCCTTTGGCCCCTCAGACTTAGAGGTGGTAATGTAGTCTCATTGTTGGCACGAGGGTACTTCACATTTCTTTGTTAGTTCCCCTTAACCCTGTCTAATCTTGGGTATAGTCCCTTCTTTGATTGCCCTTTTTCCAGACTTATTTATTGCTCTATCATCCCAAAGCCTAGAAAGTGTCTGGCACAAACTGGTAGTCAATAAATATCTCTGGAATGATTGAATGAACTTGTATGATCTCATTATCACAACTACAGGAAGGATGCAATCCTTTTTGGCTTACAATTCCAGTATTCTCCCTGCTTTTCTCCCACAGTCATTGGAGAAAGAGATTCTTGGGAAGATCTGGCATTGAGCTATGTACCTTATATCCTCTTATTGTGTTATCTGAATAAAAGACATTCAGGGCTTATAAGAAGTTACATTTTAATGCAATTTTCTACCAAGATAATACATAAGATTTGAAATGAAAAGTTTAGGGCCCAATGTATTAATTTTTTTTTCAACCCCAGATACTAATTGTCTGGGAT
Source organism: Manis pentadactyla (assembly GCF_030020395.1). Classification (NCBI taxonomy): domain Eukaryota; kingdom Metazoa; phylum Chordata; class Mammalia; order Pholidota; family Manidae; genus Manis; species Manis pentadactyla. The sequence continues at coordinate 34,146,460 of NC_080029.1, forward strand.
ATCTCTTAATCTATTACATGTGACCATTTTTCAGTATAGTGAGTTTTGATGGAAAGCATTAAAGTTTTGTTATGATATATGTGTTTTTTAGTAAAGGTGCTAATGCCAAAACTATCTTCTGAGCCTGTGGGACAAAGATATTTACTACAGGCCTAAAGAGATCCTTCTTTTGCTGAAAGTATCTTTTTGGCTAAGGCAGAAAAGGAATCCTAAAGTAAGATTCAGGTTAACTGCTTCTTAACCTGCAGTGTGTTAGCCTGAAGCCCTGCCTCAGTTTAGTTGGGTTCAATGTACAATATCCTGTAAGTTTAAATTTTATTGTGGTTGTACCTATAATTTTCTCTATTTCTTGGCTTAAACCAACTCTTAAGAAATGTTTTTGTGTGGTTATTAAATAAAAAATGTGGCTCCTCTCCAAGATCAGTAATTCTAAGTGGTAGGTGAAGGATCCTTACCAGCTCACTTCCATGAAATCCAATGTAAAATAGATCATTGGATATATAAAGATATTTACATATCCAGTCAGAATAGGCATATAAACTGTAACTGAATCAAATAAAACACTTTAACAATGTGTCAAGTACTTCCTATAGATTAAGATTAGTAACTAGTTCTTTTTTATTTTTGTTGTATACCTTGTACACTTAATATAAAGTAAAAATTGTTAAAATTTTGATTTCTTTTCTTTAACAGCAGTATTGAGTTAGGTTTTTTGAGTTTGTCCAGTGATAGCACTTTATACTTATATAATATTTTCTTTGAAAGTATCCAGTGCTAACCAATAGGACCAAACATAAGTGATTTAAGGTCAAGTACTTTGGTATACCAAGAAACCATTTTGTAAATCACTGTCTCAGTGTATGAAATGACACCCCAATGTGTGTACTTTCAGTAAGTGAGCAATTTGATTCTTGCAAGACCTCTGAGATTACTGTAAAGACTATATGACACATCAGTTATAGATAAAGGACATCACAGGTAATTTGAAAAAAAAAACCAATTTTCTTATACAGCTTCGATCTTTTTCCCCATCAAATTTTTTTATGAGAATTTATGAGAAGTTAGAAACTTTTAAGTTTCATAACTTTTCTTATGCTTCTAGTTTTTAGTATAGTTGGAAGTCTGAACTAATAAATAAAATTTAAGAAGTCCACAAGGCCGTTATCAATCTGCTACCTATCCCTATGTATTGTAGGCTGTGACTGCCACAAACTATTTGCTGTTCCCTAAGTATGCAATGCAATTTTAAAAACACCTTTGGGTTTTGATTTATACTGTTTTCTTTGTCTGGAATGTTCTTTTCTCATTTCTGTTTTTGTAAAACTCTCTCAGGCCCAGCTGCAATGTCCTTTCCCTGATCTTCCTAGTATGAAATGATAATATCTCTATTGTGCTCCATGATATATGACTGATAGCATTAGTTCAATATTTAATACATTGTATTATATTTAGTTATTTATATTCAGTTTTCTCCACTAGATATAAACTCCTTATGATTAGCAGTCATGTCTTAAACTATTTTACATCCCTAGAACCTAGCACAGTGCCTGGTACACGCAGTAGGTATGTTTGATAAATGTTGGATAGACTCAATTGCAGATCAGGAAAGCACTTAATGAATAGTTGATATTTTGTGGCTTTGTTATAAAAATGAATGCTTCAGATGTCCACTGTTGATGGAAATGTATACCAAGAGGTCAAATAAACCATGAGGTCACAATGCAAAATTTATAAAAAGGGGACCTACCCTCGCTGTTCTTTTTGTCAAGAAAAGAGTTGTGGGGACATAAACAAGCCTGTGTACAGCATGGACAAGGATTTGGTTGCTATAATGCCAGGCTTAGTTAGCTTCAGAGACTTGTTCACAGCAGGTCTCCTCAATGCTTGGATGTAGAGGTAAAAGAATTAGGATCACCACCATTCATACATCCTTCTGTAACCTTCCTTAACCTCTCTCTATTTTCAGTACATATGGGAGTACATACTAAAACAAGGAAGAAAAGGCATGGGACATAGTTTTTGCCAAGCTGCCTCATTCATTCATTCATTCGTTCGTTCATTTCTGCCCTTATTTTAAACATAATGCTTACAAGGGCTTGGTAGTAGCAGAAGAGAAAAGTGTCTTAGTCTTAGTTTGGTTTAATAAGGTAGGAGCTCTCTTAACCAACTTTCAAAACTCACTGGGTTAATATATGCTGTTTATTTTCTTTTAAACATAATATTGCCCACAGCACATAAAAGTTTGAAGCTGCTAGACTCTTCTCTTACATACTTGTAAACTACTGCTTTAGGTTTAATTAAGTTTGTTTCCAAACTTGTTTGTCCCAGTTTGTGGCAATAGTTGCTACTGAATTATGTAATTTAAATAAATATTACATAAACCAAAGACATATGAGTGTGAAAGAAGTTATTTTTTCTATAAAAATTAAGTTAAACTTCTGGAAAAACTTAATTAAAAATGCTACTAAAAAGAACCACTGTCAAATTAGGTGTGGTGAAGCAACTGTAAAAAATTATAAAAATATAATAAAAATCTGCAAGGATTTTATACTTAGATGGCTTTGTAAATGTCCTTAAATTTCTTTTTAATTTAGAGAAACCAAAACTGGAAATTACATATAGAGTCTTTTGGGTATGATTTATGTAAGAAAGACCAGATAGAAATTAAAATAGCAGGTTATTTATTAAAAGAAAAGCCTCAGCTCTCCATCAAATTACTGACAAATAAGTGTTCACTTCTTTAAATTAAATTTATTTTAAAAATATGAAATAATTCCCCACTTTAACTTATTTATAATTAAATGGCCAATTACTGGTCTCAAAAGCACTAAGTAAGAGGACTTCTGTTGTACTTCTAATATGTGTACCTGTTCCTTGGCTGGCTTCCTAATGAGAAAAATTAATCTAAATGATTAGCTAGAGAGAGGTTAAATAATCTGCTGTTTCTAAATTTCCCTTTTTGTAATACAAATGGGGAAAAGTCTGAGAAGACCACTTAGCAACTATAGTTCTATTCAGAACATTATTGTTTATACAGGATGAAAGAATTATTCACTTACAGGGCTGAAAAATGCTTTTGTGGAGCATGTTTGTGACACATGCCAACAACAACACCATGCCATATATTAATAGATGCAGCTTCTTTCAGTTAAGAAATAATTTTTTTGTTTCTTTCTTACAGAAACCATCCTTTAATCTCTTTGATAAACTGTCCAATCCCTCTATAGATTTCTGTTAAAATGATGGTAGAAAGTTCGAATTAGATGCTGAAAGTCTGTAATATTGACATCTTTAGAGCCTTTCCAGCCTATGACTCTCACCTGTTCACCAGCTTGGGATTCCCCAATGATGAAACGGTCTCCTGGGCCATCAGCAGCTGTGAGATGAACAGAACCAACAACAAATATTAGAATGGGCCTATAGCAAGAAGTAAGAACCTAATGCTGGGATTCTAAAATTTGATTCAAATAATCATATAAGGCTTCAGGAAAGTAGAATACTTTTCTAATCTCTTAGACCAGACAATGGCTTTGTTACTACTGGTTTGATCTTTGGTATCTACAACTCACAAATACCAATAAAGTGGTCCTAATTGTGCCCTTTCTTGTTGTCACTAAGATGGTCTTTCTGTTGCTCTATAATTTTCACACTTGTACTTTTTAAATAGGAAATTCTTTTAGCCTATCCTCCTAAATAAATACCACCTTATCCTTGGGTATATATGTATGATATGTGTGTGTGTACACTTATACATACACATAGCATTGTATATACATATAGCATTATATATATCCACATTTTTTCATTTTTCTATAAAGTTTTTAATTTTTCATACAATTTTCTCATGTACTACCCAGTCTGATCTTCATAATAACCCAATTAAGTAGGAAGAACTTTTCTTCATTTGACATTTGATGGAACTGAGTTACAGAATGAAGGAACTCAGATACGAAAGGTTAAGTACCTTGAACAAGTTATGATGGTTAGTATAGAACTAGGCCTAAAACCCAGTCTCTTAATTTCCAGTTTTTCTTTTTTTTAATAGTGGGCAAAAATGCTGTTTCTGAATCCGATTACTTAGGGAGGACTACATCACATTTTTCACTGATAACTTATTTTTAAATTAAAAGAAGCACTTTCACAACTGAGATGGAAAAACTTATCAATTTTTTTTTCCTACATACAATGTGGCTGGATGAAAAAATATTTCTGGAGATAAATACATTCATAAGCATTCTTTTCATATATGATGAGGATTTCAGACCAATATGAAGGGCAAGGCAATGCCTATTTAATGAGTTTTATGGTCATGACCATTACCTCCCTGTCACCTGCATATAGCAAGAGGTTGGGATACATACACAATAACACTTTCTATATGAATATTTGCAAACATCCTGATGAATAATAAAAGTATTTTCCTCTTTAAAAAGGACATGAAATTCACTGTTTATTTATTTTAGTGTTTTTCTAAAGGCTTATATACAATACTGCTTATAATGAGTCACTTTTATTTCATAGATGGCTTTGGTTAACTGGATGTGGAGAAAGAGAAAAAATAACATTGGGTCTCTTCTATGTACTAGATACTATACCTTGTGCTTTTTATAGACATTATCTCAGCCTTGGGCTTTTTTTAATCCTATTGTATTTTCAGTGCTCACTTGAAAAATGAGAATAGTTTTCCTGCAATGCTATTCTTATGCTCCTTTCATGGGTTCTTTTTTTAAAAGCTTAAAAAAAATAAACAATTTAAAATAGATGCAGAAGTCATAGCTTCAACAATTATCAATATTTTACTAATGTTGTTTCATCTATCCACCACTTATTTTTATAGTATTCTAAAGCAAATCATGGTTTTCTTACTGTATTCGAACCTTCAGTTTTCTTGTTGATAAAAATGGGGATAATCAGTTTAAAAAAATATAATACCCTTTAAAGCTTTTTCTTTCTTTCATTCATTCACTAAATTTCTACTGCGTGTCTTCTATGCCCCAAGTATCATACCAGGTGCTGGGATAGAGCAGAGTGTAAAACCAGACATTGCTTCTATTCTAACGCAGTGCTAGTCTGTTGCAAGGTTTTTCAAACTCGGGATCATAAAAGGAGATGGGCTGTAAAATCAACTTGTGAACAACTTTTTAAATTAAAAAAGAATAGAAATACATTTCATTACATATGGTAGGATGAATGTTACTTCATGAAACTTATTATTGTTTATATGTATGTACTGTATATATTATACATATGTGTGCTTATCATTGGCTTGTGATGTATAGTGCATTTAATGTGTATCTTCCTATGGATGTGGTTAAAACAAAACTCTTAAAGCCATACATATAGTGGGGAATTTAGATATTAATTAAATAATCACATTAATGAATGTATAAATACAATTAAGAAAAACACTCTAAAGGAAAAGAACATGGTTTTATGAGAACATACACTGAAAAATCAGAGAAAGCCACCTTGACAAAAGGATTTCTGGTTTCAATATGAAGGATGAGTAAATGTTAAGTAGGCAAAAGGTGTGCATGTGTGTGTGTGTGTGTGCATATGCGCATGAGAAAGAGAGAGATAGGTGAACTGGAAATGCTCCATCCACGTATCTTCCCCTAAAAATAACAGTCCATGCAAAGGCCTCTGGTTCTTGTCCTCCTTACATATACTCCAGCCACTCTAGTACTGTAGTTTCCCGAGAAGATCAAGACGATTCATATTTCAGCTCTGTAACATATGCTACTTCCATGGCTTGGAGTGTCCTTTTTTTGCCTCTGCCTTCTAATTAAAGACGTCTTAACTTTTAAATTAAGACTCAGCTCAAGTGTCATCTTCTCTATGAAGTCATGTCTGACATCCCTTCCAAGAGTCGCCTAGTTCCTCTGTTTTCCCCTGCATATTCCTGAAATAACTCCAATTCTGACTTTCTAATGTGTTTGCAATTATTTCTATATTTGTCACAGGGGAATCCCTAGAATTTGCTGCATACTAGGTATTCAATAAATATTCAATATGTGAAGTATTCAAAATGTTCAATAAATGAATGAGTGGGGCTCCTAAGAATCTTTTTAGAAAGAAGCAGGCATAAATGAAAAAATAAATAGTATTTTTCAGTATAAAATGCTATATTTTGAATATCTTCTATTTGCTGCTGTTCCATGTATATTGTTTTCTTCAAAATGTGAGTCAACATTCACCACCTTCAGAATGTTTAGAAAGACTGCTCTGATTAATTCTATACAACTTTGATTATGCTGTTATTCTGTCTAGCACAGTGCCTAGCTCATCATTTGATGCTCAGTAACTATTTGTGAAAAGAATAATGAATTTACTCAAAATGAATTTTGCATTTCCACAATACTTAAGTGGGAAGCTTGTAAACTGACTTGTATGTACTAGTATTGTGTTTTGTAATTTAAATAATTTCATAAAAGTGTTTATTTGATCTCTTCATGTAGATCATGAGCTTCTTAGAGGTAGGGATCATATCCTTTATTTCTTTTTTTGAAACCCTCTGCTCTTCAATCTTTCTCCAGTCTCCTATTCTCGCACACTAGCAAATGTACATACACTCAAAATGCTTATATCAGTGCTCTGCACAAATGCTCCAAAAAGTCACTCATGAGTCATGAGTGGCTGGAGATCATGTGGGGCAAGCCTGAAGAAGAGTGTCAAGGAGGCCAATATCTGTATGAGCCCTAAAGTGATGCTAAGCAGCAAGACCATTTGTAATCAGGGAAGTTGCACTGACTGGGGAAGAGAGTACCTACTCAATTAAGCTATGTTCTTCACCTTTTCTTGAAAGTTTCCACCTGGGAGATATGCCTCTATATTTCTGACTAAGGAAGGCTCAGTCAACCAACATCTAGAGGGTTCTTGGTACCAAGAGGAGTCTTGTTTATTATTTACCTTATAACATTGCTTCTCCTTAGTCCATATCCTTAACACGCATTCAAATCACCTGGAGATCTTGTCAAAATACAGATTCTAATTCAGTAGGTCTGGAATGGGGCCTGATGTTCTACATTTCAAACAAGCTGCTGCTGCTGGTTCATGGACTACCCTCCCTGAGGACCAGAGCACTATCAGATTGAACTGAATATAGGCAAATTTAGACAAAAGAAAACTTAAGGAATAAAAAATCAGTGAACTATAACAGGAATTCTGATTTTATATTAATATCAAGGCTCACTATTTCTTATAAAGGCAGAAAAATAATGATCAATCTAACTTGCTGATATTTATTTAAAAATATCTATTAAAGAGACAGGTATAATAAAAGTGTCATTTTCAAAATGAAGTCTATACACTTGGGTGGGTGGGGGCAGAAGTGGAGGTATGGTGGCAAATGAACCTGAAGCTTGGACAGAAATAAACTAAGCTGCAGCATGCCATTAGAAAAGATGGATGGATTCCAAGGATTTCTGTAGAGGCTTAGAAGCTTTCCTCACCCTCCATAATTCTGACTTTTTGTTAGTAACTTTTCTTTTCTGTTTTCTAACTAAAGAATTTAGTTTGGCGGAAATGATACAAGCAATATAAACCAAATGTTAATAGTAAATGGATTATATATAAGTAAAATATTTAATGCTAGACCCTGGAGCTGCTCTCACTTCCATGTTTCTTTATTTTAGTGTCCAGAAAGCACTTCTAGGCTTGTTCACCTGTTTAGTTGAAGGTTTCTATTATACCATTTGACATAAAATTGAAACCATTTAAATAACTGTTCATTGTAGCAATGTATAGAAAATGTTCTGCTCCAAGCCATTTGTCATAGAATTTTCCCCTCATTTTCATTTTCCAGCCATATGTGAGATCTCTTTCAGCCTCTTGAAACATTTTATAGCTATTCATTTATTTTCAGTAATAAAGAGTCTCATCATTTCCATGTTAGGGCTGAGTAAATTGAGTCTATAGAGATAGACTAACTTTTTCAGAGGTCCTAGGAACTATCTTTGGCATAGGGATTAAGATTTTTGTTTACTCTAATCATGGAACAAGACTGGATGATAGGGACCAGAGTAATGTATTTATGTGTATACTGAAATCAGTATTATAGGAAGAGTTGAGGTGGGGGCAAGTGAACACTTGTGCATCATGATTAATACTGATGCAATTACATTGAGGGATTAAATCAGGTGGGTTGTTTGGAATTTTAAATCTGCTGCCTTTTTTTTTTTTTTTGGTATTCAATTACTTGAAAAGATTTTTAATTTACAGAGAATTTAAGGATATCTGATTGCTTTGTTTCCTTGTGATATTTCCAAGAAATATAGAGAGATTTTATATATTTTTTAAGTGTATTTTTTTAAATTGACATATGCTGCTTTTTCTTATGGAAAGCATGGAGCTAGGAATAGACAGATGAGTGAGAAGGTATTTTATATTCTTTACCTATACAAAATGCCCATTTATTGTTAGTACTGGGGAAAAAGTATCTTATTTCCTTAAATACGGTATTTTAAGCTCTTGGAATTCACTACAATTAATTATTCCAAATTCTATTTCTGCACATCAGTAATACTGCTACATATTAAGGCCCTCTTCTTCACTGATGTGTCCTATAGCAGAAGGCAAAAGGCTGTCAAATAAGTTGGAGAACCAGCTCTGGCTAAAGAGAATTTAAATGGACAAACTAGATACCGTTACATGACTTACATGGAAGAATAAGAAATAGCTCTAAATCTAAAGGTTATACTGAATTTTTTATGCACTTTGACCCACTCAAAGGAAGTGTAATATTTTGTTAATAGTGGCTAGGGAGTGACATAGGGGTAATTTAAAAATGTTTTTTTTTTGACTTTCTGTATTTTCTATAAGTGTGAATTTTAATCAGGATGTAAAAAAAAAAACTTTACAATTTATTTACCCAAATGAAAGGATTTCTTTAATATATTGTGGGGAAATAGAAGTTTCTAAGGCCAGGATCCCCACCTGACCCTAAACTACTTGGTGATGTAATTGGCCTACTGCTAGGCTACTGCTTCTGCACACACTGGCAATGAGCTATTATTGGCTGAGTCACTACATAAGGAGCTCTGCCCAGTGCTCTGGTTGAAAGCAGAAGGAGATGGATTATGGACCTGCACACTGCTGGATGCAGATGTGATTCTAGTGCTCAACCTACCCCTGTGAGAATAAAGCTGGATATAAATCCTTTTACCCCAAAAAACTTCTGTTGTCATTTCTTGGACTCACCAAATCTATAGCATAAAATTCCCTGGGGCTGAAACCCTCAGGCAATATAATTGGCATACTTGGCAGGATTTACTGTAGACCAAAGAATGGAACAGGCTGCCCTCATGGGAGAGGTGCTTCAGTGGGCTATCCCTGTGGATGGGGAGACATTCACATGTCCCCCAGTGGGCATGTGGTTTGAGGTGGCTTGCCTCCTATAGGACTGGCCCCCTCCTCAGGACTGGGGGGAGGTGGAGGTGACAGTTGAGGCAGTAGAGTTGGCCCTTGGAATAATAAGGAGGTCCCTTGAGAAAAAGAGTGCCCATGAGGCAGTGGTAACCATGGGTTGGCTGTTTCTCAAGTATTAAAAAGGCTACAGATGAGAGGAATGTGCTCCTGTGAGAGATACAAGAAATGGCAGCGCAAGAATGTGAGCTGCAAAGTGCTGTGGATTTGTTGAAGAATGAAATGGCATTGATATGATAGAAGGCAGCATGAGGACATGAGCTATGAGGTGCTGTGGAGGAGGTAAAAGATTTGTTGAAAAATGAAATGGAATTGTTGCGAGGAACTGTGGAAGAGGTAAAGGCCATGAAGGAGTAGGACATACCCCTGCAAGAAGCACAAGAAGAGGCAGTGCGAGAATGTGAGCTGTGAGGTACTGTGGAGGAGGTAAAAGATTCTTTGTAGAATGAGAAATGGCACTGCAAGGTACTGTGGAAGAGGCAAAGGCCCTGAAGGAGAAGGGCATACTCCTTAGAGAAGCACAAAAAGAGGCAGCAAGAGAATGCGAGCTGTAAGGTACTGAAGTGAAGGTAGGAGAGTTGTTGAAAGAGTGAGCTAGCATTGCTGCAAGGCACTGTGAAAAGCTAAAGGGTGTAGCAGAGTAGGCACTTGGGGGAGTGCCGAGAAAGGTGCTATCAGCCCTGGAAATGGAGGAGCCAGGGAAGGGCGAAGGGGTGTGGTGCCAGAGGCACTGACCCCTCCTCTGTTGAAAGCCTGCCCAGTTGTAGACAAGAAAAGAAAGATGCACCAACTGTGGGTTCCTCTGGAAGAGGTACAGCGTCCTCCTCAAGTTGTGGAGCACTCTATTCTCCATCCCTATACTCAGACTGAGCTGCTAGATTTGGGCTTCCAGTTTTGGCAGAAGCCCTCAGAATCAGTATCAGCGTGGCTTCTGTGTCTTTGGGACATGTGTGTGTGGGGGATTGAATTGTTTTGTCTGGATCAGAGATGGGAAAGGTGGCTTCCCAGACAGTTCATTTTGCCTCGAGGCAGCAATTACAAAATGCACATCAGACCCAAGAAAACCACTCCCTCCTCGACTGGTTTATGGCTGCACTTTGCACTGTATGGCCCAATCAGGGTGATTTACCATCCTCCCCAGCAAGATGGCAGATGTATGCCAAGCTCCAACAGGTGTTGTGGCAATTGGGCATGAAAAAACACCATTTATTGTCCAGAGAATTATGGCCCAGATGAGGAGCCTTTTACTGTGAGGATGAGAAGTATGGTGCTTCAAATGGCTCCCATATCCCTCTTTGGGCCCCTAGTGGCCATTCTTGGCCCTCAGTTACGTACCCCTACGTGAGGTAACCCTTGCAGTAGTGACTTGGGAGAGGCTAAACAATGAGAGCATGGAAGGAAATACAGTCCACTACTCAGAGGAAAAATTTAAAGGGCCATGTAAATGTCACAAGGACCCATATGTGGGTCAATTTAATAGGGGCAGGAGAACACAGAGAGAAATTGGATGCGAAGTCAAATAGTATCCTATTGGAGCTGTGGCAACAACTAGAGCAGTTCCAGTTGCTGAGGATCAAGAAGTGGAGGCCAGAGACAGAGCCACAAGTCTGGCTTGTGTGTCTGCAAGACTTCCTGCTGGAGAGTGAGCCAACCTTGCCTGAACCTGCACAGGAAGATGACTGGGGGATACAGTTTGACTGATGGGAAGGTTTAGGTGCCTGCCCTAAGGGATTGGAGGCTACATGTTAAAATATCAATTCACTGTTCCCCAGTGAATGTACAAAGTGTCCTGGCTCTGATAGACACAGGAGCCGAATGTTCACAGATTTATGGCAACCCTGAGTAGTTTCCCGGGACCCCCGCTGTTACAGATGGATATGGGGGTAAGGCTATCAGAGTGAAACAAGCCCAAATCCCACTGGGAATAGGGTATCTACCCCCAAAGGAGTATACTGTGTATATCTTTCCCATCCCCAAATATATTCTGGGACTAGATATCCTGTGGAGCCTATGGTTGCAGACCACTGTGGGTGAGTTCAGACTGAGAGTATGTGTGATGAAGGCAGTTCTGAGGGGACATGCTAAGCACCTGCCTGTAGCTTTGCCTGTGCCTTGGCAGGTGACTAATGCCAAACAATATAAATTGCCTGGAGGATATAAAGAAATTGGAGAAACCCTCCAGGAATTGGAGAGGGTGGGTATTGTAAAGCCCACCCACAGTCTTTTCAATTCCCTGTTGTGGTCAGTAAAAAAGCCAGATGGCTTCTGGTGTATGACTGTGGATTACAGAGAACTGAATAAAGTCATATCCCTTCTGCATGCTGCCATCCCCTCTATTGCAGAGCTGATGGATACTCTCAGTCATGAACTAGGAATATATCATTAAAGTGTGGATCTTACCAATGCCTTCTTTTCCATTTACATGAACAGGAAAGACAGGAACAGTTTGCTTTCACATGGGAAGGATGGCAATTGACTTTCATTGTCCTTCCACAGGGGTATTGGCACAGTTCCATCACCTGGCACGGACTTGTAGCCCAGGACTTGGCAGCCTGGGAGAAACTGACAGCAGTGTGGCTGTATCATTATACTGATGACATTATGCTCACTTCTTATACTCTTTCAGATCTAGAAGGTGCAGCACCTAGACTGCTGCAACATCTACAGGAGAAAAGATGGGCTGTGAATGGCACCAAGGTTCAGATACCTGGTTTGTCAAATTCTTGGGGGTTGTCTCATCGGATAAGACCTGTGATCCCAGAAGCAGTCATAGATGAAGTTCAGGCTTTCCCTATCCCTACAACTGTGGCATTGTTATAGGAATTTTTGGGTATTTTAGGCTACTGGAGAGTGTTCATCACACATGTGGCACAAAGTCTAAAGCCCTTATACTGTTTGGTATGTAAAGGTGTCAGGTGGGACTGGCATGAGACATGTGTATCTGCTTTCACTACTGAAAAATGGGTAATCAAGGCTGTGCAGGCCTTGAGTGTGACAGACCCATCAAGGCCCTGAGAGCTGGATAATTGTACAACTGATGATGGTTATGGCTGGGGTCTCTGGAAGTGGCTTGAATGAACTATTGGATTCTGGTCATAGCCCTGGAAAGGAGCAGAGTTATGGTACACCTTAATAGAGAAACAATTGGCTGCCATGGACCATGTCTTGCTAGCTACAGAACCCATTACCAGAGCAGCCGTGATAAAGGCCTGTCCCATCATGGGGTTGGGTACAAGACTGGACCCAAAAGTCATGGAATGGCATGTCACAGGCACCTACACTAGCCAAGTGGGGTGCATACCTACAGCAACACAGCACCCTCTCTACTAGCCCCTTGAGGGAAGAACTATAATGCTTATTGGGGCCAGTCACACATATCACTGAAAGGCAAGAAGAATTTGCTTTAGAGCCATTGGTAGCAGAGAGCCCTGTTAGGAGGTAAGAGCCCCTATACCTGAAGATTCATGGTATACAGATGGCTCCAGCCATGGGCAGCCCCTGAAATGAAGGGCTTAGCTTTCCATCCTAAGACTGAGACAATATTGATGGAATATGGTGAGGGGATAAGCAGTCAATGGGCAGAGTTGCAGGCAGTGTGGCTTGTGATCAGCCAGGAGCCCTCCCCAGTAGTTATCTGCACTGACAGCTGGGCCATCTATCAAGGCTTGACTCTGTGGCTTCTGACATGGTACCAGGCCAACTGGCTGGTTAGTCACTGACCCCTTTGGGGTGAAGAGTTCTGGCAAGACTTATGGGCCTCTAGTCAGACTAAAACAGTTACGGTATATCAAGTGACAGGCCATTTGCTGCTAACATCCAAGGAAATGATGAAGTAGATGAATTGGCCCAGATACGTTGGCTAGAAGGAAAGCCTGCCTCTGATGTGGCCCAGTAGTTACATCAATGTGGGTTAGAAGACACCCACTTACATGTGGGTTAGAAGACAATGTGTTCTATAGTCCATCAGTGGGACCTGCTTTTGATCTCTGAAGAAGTCAGCAGAGCCAAGCAGGAGTGCATTATATGCTCTAAAAGGGACTTACCCCGAGTCCCACAGCAATATGGGACAATAGCTAAGGGGCAGATATACTTTGTCAGGTGGAAGATAGACTATATTTGGCCACTGTCTGTGTCAGAAGCCTACCAATATACCATGACTTATGTGGACACAGCTACTGGACTTCTGGTTGCTTTTTCTGAATGTTGTGAAGACCATGGACTTAACAAAAGAGGCCTGGAAATTGGCCTCCTCTGTATTACTTGAGTAAAACCAAAGTGACCCCCCAAAATTACAGTAGTATATCCGAAATGGCTGGAAGGTAGGTGCATCTTACCAGGGAGTTTTATCAGTATGGCCAGTGCACGCACCTCCAGTAGCACTATAGATAGACCTCTCAGTAACCCGCACATGGAGATGGGCAAAGGCATGGTATACTAGACCCAGATGGGACTGCCTTTATGCCATGGTCCTATCACAGGACCACACTTGTGCATGCATCCTACCTGATGGACAAGATTTGCTATGTTAATGTCACTAAAACATGTGTTGTATCACCTTTAGGGTTAATCTCCTCTAATGTCTTTGTAGATTGGGCAAACACCCTAGCAAAAATTGCTACTTGCTGGGAGTGCATGGAGCTCCCTCTCAGTACTGCTACTAGCCTCCTGTGGAAAGGGTGAATCTTGAACTGGGACTGGTTTGAATATAGCTGGGATGACCACTTGGTTGCAACTGAGCTCCTTGGGCTTGAGGATGACTATTATTATTATAATTATTATTATAATTTTTGTTGTTACAAGGTTCCAGCTTTCTCAGATAGGGACCACTGCAGAAGACTGATTTCTCACTTAGAGGGTATGAGTCATGAACTCATCTGAGTAGAATTGGTTTGAATACAGCTGGAATGACCTCTTGGTGGCAGCTGATTTCCTCAGGCTTGGGGATTATTATAATTTTTGTTACCTGTATCATAATTTTTGTTGTTATCTGTATAGTGTTGTTATCTTCTGTTGCTGCTGTGGAATCTGGTTATAATGCTCCAGCTTTCTCACACAGGGACCATCGTGGAAGATTGAGGGCATGTAGATTGTGAAGCAAGAATCCTGGAGGGGTGGAGTGTAGGGAAAAATAGAAGTTTCTGTGGCCAGGATCCTCACCTGACCCTCAACTACTTGATGGTGTAATTGGCCTACTGCTAGGTTAATGCTTCCACATCTGTTGGCAATGAGCTATTACTGACCGAGTCACTACATAAGAGCTCCATCTAGTGCTCTGGGCAGAGGCAGAGACAGAGGTGGATTACAGACCTGCAGACATGATTTTAGTTTAAGACCTACTGCCTTGAAAATAAAGCCAGGTATAAACCCTTTTACCCCAAACATGTTCTGTTGTCATTTCTTGGTCTCTCTGAATCCACAGTGAACTTGCCAGGGGCTGAAACCTTCAGGTAAGACATATACCCTTTATAATTATTTGTTATACATCGTTCTCAGAATAATTACTGGCTTGTTTATAATTTTCCCTTTTTCTAAATGATCCCCAAACAGATTCTGAAGAGATATGCCTTTCAAATCGAACATTTTCAGTAAAGCTGAACTTGAGATTGACATATTTCTGCCTTTAGTAAAATCCAAGAAGAAATTGTGAGACAATGGGTACAACACTTACAGCAGGGTGTGAATGCATCAAGAAGATGATTAGCTTAATCACTGTGAAGGGAAAAGTAACTTCAAAAATATGAAGAATAATAAGATTGTATTGCTTCTACTTGGTAATATGCTACTTTCATTTTCTTTTCTTAGCTTTTATCTTTAAAACTCCCTCTTGAATGTAGTTTTAGGCTTATCAGCTTATAGGTCTTCCTATTACTTGTATCATCATCACTCTCCTGCCTTCTTTACACTCTATTCTCTCTTTCTTTTTAATAGCTGTTTCTGTTTCTTATTTCCTTAGCCATTTTTGCTGTCTTTTAATTTTTCAACCCACATACCTTAAAGCAGGTGATCCTCCAACTGGTTTGGATGGAGTTTTATCCCACATGTTTCTAAAGATACTGGCTAATGCTTAGTGATCCAGAGCAAATTAGCAACCTCTTTACACCTAGAGGGTTAGCATGCTCACAGGTACCACTTGTTATTAATGGAAGGCCTAAGGCAAAGGCAGAGGAGAAGGAAAAAGAGGGAGAATAAAGGGAGTGGGGAGAAAAGAGTGGGAGTAAAGGAAGATGGGGTGGAAAGAAGGCACAGGAAGTAGAGTGGTAGAGTCACAACCAAGCCTCAAGGCTATTTACCAGAACACTGCTGTGGGGCAGTTATAACACAGAAAGGCCTAAGACCACGCTTCTTAGCTCACTGATGACTTTCACTGCCTTAATTATAATGTTGATATACAGACACACCAACCATTTCCACTTGGATATTTAACCGTATTCACAACGGTTGTCTATTATGTTTTATGTCTCTGTTATATGTTCCAAATCTTAGAGATACTAGCAACACATCACAGGAAAGAAATAATGTGAATCAACTGTATGGCAGACAATCTGTTGAACCACTGAACTTCTTATACAGTGAGATGTTATTTTAGATTTTGTGTGTATGTGTGAAATAATTAAAAACACCACTTCAAAACAAAAGAATAAATGAGATAGCGAATGGTAATTTTACATAAAAATGTCTTTGACAGATTCTGTAGTGTCAGACAGGCTCTCTTATGGCTCATGTGGACTAATTGCTCTTTTTGGCAACTAGAAAATCTAAGAGCAATAGTTTTTGTTTGTTGAGCTGCTGCTACTTCATGCAAAAATCACAAAACAACATTCTTTTTGAGAATAATTCTGCCTCAAATAATTAATTTTCTCACTTACTCCTACTTTATATTACCAAGAATGTAAAATATAGACTTTCTCATCCCTTGGTATTTCACTTAGTATTTCATTTGTTCTACTGTGGAAGTGAGAATTCTTTGTTATTTTACAGTAATCCTACATGGCTACCAATTATAAGTTCAAAACCGAATTTACATTGTAGAAGGGGAATAAGGAAAAAAAGAGCAATGAGGCTATCAGAAGAATAAAATAATTTCCTGTCTGGATAATATTCATTACTATAAACACTGAAGAAGGAATAAAATTAGAGGAAAAAACATACAAGCCTCTGGAAATTTGTTATTTATGTTTTCAGAAATTCTCTAATTTAGTGAGTTCAAGCTGCATCCAAGATAGCGTTCCTGAGAAAGAATACCTAATATAAATTAATCTCCTTACCATTTTATTTCCATAGAATCTGAAGTAATAATTTAGATGAATGTTATTCTTTGTTCAGAGATGATCTAAGTAAGTGGGATTTGATAATAATAGTTACTGTTATTAAATACTTTTTGAAACAATTATTGAACACTTTTTTTCTTTTGGTGCCAGGTAGTTTACTAAGGCTTTCCACAGTCTCATTTAATCTCACAACAACATGTTGGGGTAAGTACTGTTTATTGCCATTTCACAGATGAGAAAACTGAGGCTAAAAAGTTTAAGTGATTTGCTCAAAGTTACATAGGTGGGACCCGTACTAGAACCCAGGTCACTCTTACTTTGCTCAAAGCCCATAACCTTAACCATTTGCTATATTGCCTCCAACATAAAAAGATACTGCTAAGAAATGATAGTGATGAACCATGGAGGAGATTAATGAATTCATTTAATTACAAAAAAGAGGAAATTATTTTAATGGCTGGACAGAGTAAACAACCACCACCACCAAGTAAGAGATGCTATAAATGACCACTAAAAAGGAATTGGCATTCTTAACACCTCTGATAGATGGCACAATGGTTTTAGATATTTCTTCAATGACAGAAACCTTAAGTTGTAAACCAATAACAGTTTCTAAGCAATTCAGATGCATTTTCATTTTGGGTTTTAGATTGGACTTGGGGCACGCAAATACTACTTAGTATTTGCTTTTAAGCTTTATGTAATCTCAGGCAACATGAAGGTGTGAGCTGCTGGTATCATGTGGGGATTCAGAGCTTTGAAATATGGCATCTCCCAGGGAATTAGAAGTTTCCCTCATGCTTGCTTTTTATAATGCCGTTATTGATATTTGAGTTTAAAGCAGGAGAAAAGACTACCCCACTTTATCCCTGTGTTGGGGAATCTGCTCTTCTTTCATGGAACCATATAGATGCTTTCAACTAGGAAATATTTAGAAAACTTTCAGACGAAGACTGCTATCTAGCATGGACAGAGGCTGAAAGAATAAATTATGATACAGTGTTTTAATCAGTCTCTACATATTTAGTTGTAAACAAGAATTTTCAAGTAATTATAGTACCTCCACTGAAAAGTTTTAATTAAATTGTGCCAGAAAATATATGAATATAGATTAATACTGTTATCTGTGAATGAAATTATGTTGACAACTGAGGGGGAAACAGATGTAATCAGTCATTGGGTGCCTAAGCTGAGCCAAAAAGCTGAAAAACAAACAAAAAACAAAGAAACAGTGTATAATGATACTCAAGAAAACCAAAATATTTACCTCGGACAGCATAGCCATCTTTTACTGATGCTGGGAAGGGGGGTAGGTTGTCTTTTGCATATACATCTTGGGCAAGGACTCTCCCCATTCCATCTGAAAGAAGAAAAAAGAAGGAAAATATGGATGTTGAGAACAATGGGTTAAACAGGCAGTCATAAAGAAGATGGGCATATGTACTTGTCTGACAAGGCTTGGGCTCAGTCAGACCTCCTGATTTCTATCCCAAGGAGGAGATGCATCTTAGTGTCGTCTGAAATCAAAGATTAGATATAGTCAATTAATAATATGTGCAGGGACAGTTTGAATGAGTAGCTACACAGTCATCAAAGATGTGTTTAAGTTGATGTGTCATTAATCCTTTAACAACTCAAAGATGATTTTCTTTAAAAGCCAATTCTTAATTAAACATGTTCACATCTGTTGGTGCAATAATTTCACTAGAAATCTGCCCTAAGAAAACAGATAAATCTTTATGCACATGTTTATTTCAGAGTTGTTTATATTAGTGAAAAATGAAAAGAAATTGAAAGACCAGTAATATAGAATTTTAAATAGGTAATGATCTATTTTGCAGGATAAAGTAATATTTATGAAGAAAATTCATTGACAAAAATTCTTATGACGTTTACAAAACATGCAGAGTTGCACATGTAGTGTATAATCTTAATTATGTTTAGATGTATACATATCAATATAAAAAGATGGGAAGAGCATACATGAAAATATAAAGCATTTGTTATTTTGTTATGTTAGAATTACATATGATTTTTATTCCCTTTGCTATACTTTTCTGAAAATTTTCAAGTTTTCTATAATGATCACATATAATTTTTATAATGAGAAAGTTTTCTTAAGGAAAGTAAAGAAAAGGGGCGAGTTTCCTTATCATTCCATCTGAATTTTAGCCCTTGATTTTGGCTTTATTAACCTAAAAAATTAGTGACTATAAGAAGAGGGCCAGTAAACTATCTTGTCAAGTGACTATTCAAACTACTCTGGATAGTGGGCTATTTTGGGCTAGAGATCAGGAATTTAAACTAGTGCCAACAAGAATAAAAGTTTCTGTTGAATCACTTTGTTGTACACCTGAAACTAATGTAATGTAATACTGTGTCAAGTACCCTTCAATAAAAAAAAAAAAAAAGAAAAAAGAATAAAAGTTTCAAAGAGTCATGACCAATTCCTTAAATCCTCTAGTCAGAATCTATCTTTATTATTATTGTTATTTTGAACAAGTAAAAGAACAATAAATAGGATATAGAGAAGGGAGAAGAGGAGGAAGAGAAAAAAATCAAGCTTCTCTCCAAAGACTCTAAGTAATACAGGACTTGATTTATATGAGATGTTTCTATAATTTAGAAAATTCCACTGTTTCCAGAGCTGGATGGGTCCCTTTTTTTGATTTTAGCTTTGTCCTTTGTAGGTACCTAGGACCTCTGGTTTCTATATGCCAGGACCTAGAAATAAGTACAGAGAGGTTTTAAATTTAGTACTCTGATCCATAACAATAGTGATATTGACTCTTTCCTTTTAAAGAAGTGACCTGAATTAGAAGAGAGAATTTAGCAGATTCTACCTTCAGATACTCTTAGGAAGTTGAAGCTGTTTTGGAACTATCCTGGAGGTATGGACCACACTTTTGTAAGACCAGGCAAATGGTGGAATCAGAGGGTGTGGCTTGTGTTTACCTATACAACATTAGCTTCCAAATGAACCTGAAGCTATAAAGCAATTCCTGGTAGTGAGCCCCATGGCATTTACTCAGATTCACAATAAACCTCTTGGGGTGGCTCCTTATCTGGGATTAATCTGGCCTGGGGTGGCAAATGGAAGTATAAACTACACCAGCTCAGAACCTAAGAGAATAACTTTGCTGGCATCTTGAATAGTTCAGTTAACAGTAGTTAGTAATCAAAGACAGCAGACACCCATGTGGCAGCTGGTCCAGTTGATCTAGTAAATGCCTATACAGCATTTTATAAATCACTGAGTAATATCAGACATATAATCTCACTTAATCCTCACAGAAATTTAGTGAAATATTATATTCATTTTCTCGATTAATAAAGAGTTTAAACAGGAAAAGTCACTTTATCCAAGGTCATATATTTCATAAGTGGCTAAGGTAGGATTGAAATTTAGGTCTTACAACTTTAATCCTTACTACAATGGCAACAGCTACTATCATTTGTGTTCCCTCTACCTACTGCTATATTCTGACATTTAAGAAAGCTACAGGGTGATTCCTCAAAAAATTTAACAGAATTACCATATGATTCAGCAATTCTACTTCTAGGTATATATATCCAAAAGAACTGAAAGCACAGACTTGGACGGATATTTGTGTACCTCTTTTCACAGCTGTTGTTATTAGCAGTTGTAGATATCATAGTGGTTTAAAATGTAAAAAATAAATTAACATAATGCTCCAAGAACAGGAATACTGATTGTTTTCTGCTTTTGCAAGATTTGGACAGGAAGTGGGGAACTTGACTAAGATCTCAATGACAGCCAATCTGGAAAAAAGAGTATCTGCTGACTTGATTTCTATTTAACTCCTGACTTACTCATAGATTTTAATGTGCAATTCCAATCTGGAGGGTTTCTAAGGTACAGAGTCTACTCAATTATAATTTGATGAAATTTGATTCTAGAAACTAAAGTAAAAACTGCTCTGGAAGTTTCCAATAATAATTGCCCTCCCCCACATCCTACCATACGTATAAACACTAAAAAAGAGCCCTCAAATTTCTGACAAAGATGAAACAACAATTTTGGATTGAGAAGATGTATGTATGACAAGGAATAACAGAGTTATTTATATGTTACAACCGATCCATGCTTCATTAGGCTACAAATTAATAATGATAATAATAATAAGAAATAATCCTCTTCTAAGAGTTCTGCTATCCAAGCTTAAGACTTGGCTAGCATAATATGGGAAATGTTCATACTGAGATTGACTTTTTTTCTGACAAGTGTCCAGTTTCTGGTACAAAGTATGATTTATCAGATCTTAAAATATGGTGGGCGTTTTCTTGTTTCTGTGCCTTTGTAGATAATGTTAACTTGGACAGGAATGCCTTTTTTCTTTCCCCTTTTCTGGTGTATTTCATACATCCTTCAAGGTTCATCTTAGATTTCATGTCTTTGGTCTTTGTCTCTAACCAACACAAATAAGTTTATTGACTGATTTACTTATCCATTCATCAAAGACTGGGAATGTATTATATGCTAGGCACTGGAGACAAAAAAAACTAGTAAGACCTGGCTGATTTCATCAAGGAATTCACATGTAACAGTGTTTGTGAGACAGGGGAAGATGGAGAAATAGAGATGATTACAAAATAGTATGATATAGGCAGTGACAGAGATACAAACAGGGTGATATGGGAGACACACAGCAAAAGTCACCTAACCAAGAATTTGTGGAACATCAAGAAAATCTTCATAGATGAGATGACATCTAAGCTGAGCTTTAAAGGGTAAGTAAGAACCACGTGGGTGTGTGGGTGTGCATTTTAGACAAATGATGCAGGATCAAGGGAGTTTAAACAATCTTATAAAAATGGGAATCCAATGAAGGATTTTTAAGCAGAGTAATGACTTCAAGTTAATCTTTCAGCAGAGTTAAAGTCTCTTCAGATATAATGAAATCTGCCTTTTAGGAACTTCTCTAGTGACATATTATAGAATGGTTTGGAGGTACTGTGTTTATTCTTTATATTTTCAAAACATTTAGAGCCATTTTTGTACATTTTGCACATTGTATTATGGTTGTTTACAAAACTGTCTTGACTTTTCCATCAGGTTGTTAATTCTTTGTTGTCATAGCATATCTCACTCATCTATGAACCCCAGGAGGAAGCATGGTACTTGGTACTTAAAAGGGACCCAGTAAATGCTTGTTGAATGACTGAATCAATAAATGATTAGGATTATGGAGGGAAATGTCAGATAACTAGACAGAAAGGTCCTATCAATCAAATGCAAACAACTTCATCCGAAGAGGACGTAAAATAGAGAAGGACATCTTGCTAACTTCTGCTCTTACTACTCCCCATTTGGACTCCTCTGCTCTAACCAAGCTGGTTTTTTTTAGTACCATGTTTATGATATCCATGCTTATAGTTATGACTTCCCTAAACTTGGACTATCATTTTCCTTTTTATTACCAATATATGTTCCATCGTCTACTTCAAGACACCATTCAAGATAGTTAAGTTTTCCTTGATTATTACCAGTTCAAATACTACTCTTGTATGTGCTTTGTTAACTAGGCAACTATATGTTCAATTTGTGATATATCTGCAACTATTTGCAAAGCTTATGTGTAAGAATTTTCCAGTTGTTGTGTATGAGAAAGTGTGTGTTTGGTTCCTTAAGCTTTTGAAGAAAGTGGACTGTATTTTTATTTCCTTTGTGTCTAATCAAAGCCACAAATATTGATGATATGAAAATGCTTCTTTAATAGCCTGGATTTTCAGAGAAGTCCTTACTATTATTTAAATTCAGTTATTCTTAGGAGGCAAGGATAAACTGAAGGGAAATGAAAAGGTATTTCCACACAAAAAATTATATACATATCTGTATAACAGTCAAGATAGAAATAATCCAAATGTCCATCAACTAATGAATGGATAAACAAATTATGGTACACAGATACAATGAAACATTATTTGGCCATAAAGAGGAATAAGGTATTAATGAAAGCCATAAAACATTGCTGAAAGAAATTAAAGATGACACAAATAAATGGAGAGACATACTATGTCATGAATTAGAAGATGTAATATTCTTAGTGTTCATACCACCTAAAGCTATCTACAGATTCAATGTAATTGTAATCAAAATTCAATGAGAAAAACATGTATTACCTTAAGTTTTAGTCTAAAAGCTTAAAGCAAGGGAAAATATTTGGAGAGAAATATGCAACTGATTGAAAAATGGTAAGGGCTTCCAGTTGACAGCAGATGCAAGAAAACTGAAAGAATAGATGTCAGATATAACTCTCTGATACACAGGCAACTATATCCGTATCTCTAAGAAGGGTTCAGAATTAAACAATGGATAGCTCGTCCAAGCAGTCAACATTAGATTTCATTTAATATCTAACCAGATGATCTATTTGGGAACTTAAACAGTATGTATATAGTAATGCTGCAAATTACTTCATCACGTAGGACAGTCTCTCTTGCATATGTGGTACTTAAATAGATGTTAAACCACCCCTTCTCTTTGCTGATCAATATAGACCAAGATTACTGTAGAATAAACTTTGGGCATGTGATATTAGAAAGGGAGCCTCAGCTTTTCAACTTGAATGAGAACCATGCCGTAACATCCCAACTAGATATTATGATTGTTTTAGGTTTAGCATTTGGTAGAGAAACAACAGTGAGCAGCTGAAGCTGTGGGAGCCAAAGGTCTTTCTGAAAGATACAATTACAGGAAAATGAGCAAAATTCCTTTTCTCCAGTTGTTCCTGTTGCTTTCCAATCAGAGTCTCATTTATAATAAGCAAAGATGGTTTCCCCAGAATATAATTAATATAACTAATATGCTTTCTTAGGAATATTTGGTGGTGGGAGTTTGTACCTCTTCACAGACTGCAGTGAGTATTTCAGTTGTAGAAAGTTAGGCTGTGTGTCAAGAAGCTATGGTCCTGCTTGCAGCATTTGAGGAGAAAATGTCCATTTTGTTTTACTTTTCCCCACGTACTACATTCCCTAAGTTCTTTAAAGAATGTCTTCAATTTGATGAAGATAAAGATGATAACAATACGTCTGCATATTTTTAGATTCTGTGGAGGTCAGAAATCTTAAAGGCAGGCCTATGTATCACTGGGAACTCTGGGTCACATATACAATTAGGTGATCTCAAGAGGTTGATAGGGAAGGAGTGAAAAAGACTGATGATTTACACTTATGCCTCAAGAAGACAGGGGCAGAGTGCTTGGTGAAAGGTGGTAGGCTTCATCAGCAGAACAAAAAGGCATCCTACAGTATGGGAGAATATATTTGTAAATGACTTATGTGATAAGGAGTTAACATATAAAATATATAAAGAACTCATGTGCTTCAACACCCAAAAAAACAAATAGCCCGATTAAAAAATGGGCAGTGGACCTTAACAGACATTTCTCCAAAGAAGAAAAACAAATGGATAACAGGCACATGAAAAGATGCTCCACATTGCTAATCATCAAGGAAATGCAAATCAAAACCACAATGAGATAGCACCTCACACCAGTTAGAATGGCCACTATGCAGAGACAAAAAATAACAAACGTTGGTGATGATGCAGAGAAATGGGGAACCCTCTTGCACTGTTGATGGGAATGTAAATTTGTGTTACCAATGTGGAAAGCAGTATGGAGGTTCCTCAAAAAATGAAAAATAGAAATACCATTTGATCCAGTAATTCCACTTCTAGGGATTTAACCAAAGGAAAAAGAACCCTCTGATTCAAAAAGACAGATGCACCCATGTTTATCACCATACTTTTTGCAATAGCCAAGATATGGAAGCAACCTAAGTGTTCAGCAATAGATAAATGGATAAAGAAGATATGGTGCATATACACAATGGGATATTATTCATCCATAAATAGAAAAGAAGTTCTGCCATTTGTAACAGCATGGATGGATCTTGAGGGTATTATGCTCAGTGAAATAAGCCAGGTGGAGAAAGACAAATACCGCATGATTTCACTTATCTGTGGAATCTAAAAAACAAAGCAAAACATAAGGAACGAAACAGCAATAGACTCGTAGACACTGAGAAGTGACTAGTGGTTACCAAGAGAGTGGGGTTGGGGTGGGTGGTGGGGGAAGAGTGAGGGGGATTAAAGGGCACAATAATTCACAATCACAGATCACAGGTATGGTAGTACAGAATGGAGAATATAGTCAATGATTCTGTAACATCTTTCTACATTGATAGATAGTAACTGCACTAGAGGAGGTGAGCATTTGATAATGTGGGTAATTGTTGAACCACTGTGTTGTACATTTGAAACCAACAAAAGATTGTATATCAGTGATACTTCAATTAAAAAAAAAGGTGGTAGCCTTTCCATGTTGTCAGCAGGATACTTATATAAGAGTCAGTCTCCCACATGATAATAGTTATTAACAAAATCCCTACTCTCTGCTCTCCTGAGTGTCAATTTTTTATACTGGGGTGATTCGCCTAACAAATATCTTCACAAAGAGTCTTTACAGATCTAAAATGGCCAACAAAGGACCTACATACAAGGAAAATCAAGACAGCAAGCTATTTATAAAGCTGAGCATGATTTGTGAGCACTGAATTTAAATGTATTCTCTAAATGTTAGAAGTAAAATATTGAAATTGTTTGGTTGGGCATTAATTCTAGCCCAGATTATACTTTTTTCCTGCTGTCTAAATTAAAATGTTAGGAGAAACGAGTTATCTTTGGATGTAAAAGGGAAAAGCATCTTAATTTCACAAAGTCACCTATCAAAATGATTCCACAGTTGTAAAGTTCTCTAAGAAGTTAGTTCTAGAAAGGCTTTGGAGGAAGTCCAGGGAAACCTCTGAGCTGGGTGGTCAAGGAAATTGATTCCTTGTCTTTACTTTGGCTACCAAGATGCTATTTGTTGTATGAATCAGGATGTAGGAAGAGTATGGTAAATAACAGAAGGTTGTAAAGAAAAGATACTATCCAAGATTTCCTAATATAAAATATAGATATAAGCCAGTTTGCTATTGATGATAAAGTCCTCTAAAGTTTACTTAAGTTCATTGTGACAGCACTAATAACGCAACATTTAAAAACCACCATCACACCAATCTATGTCAGAAGCTAATGAAAGATCTTTTTGACCTAACAGCTATCCATTGTGCTCACCAAGAGTTGAGAAGGCAGTCTTGATACATATACTTCCTCTGTGGCTAAATGACCACTGGCAGGAACAATATTAGCTAACAAGGATTAAGAGGAAGGTGAAACGTGCAGATTTGAATCATTACAACATTAAAAAAACTTTTACAATGAAGAATAAACATACATAAAGCTTCATGATTATTAACAGACACTAAATGTTTAACACGGTGGATGTCTCTAAGTGTACACCAATGTAATTTATTCCCCACCTTTTCATTGTAAATTTAGAAGAATAATTTAGAGAGAACATTTTGGTAAATTATGATTCTCACATATTATAGCCTTCACATATGTGTAAACTGAAAAAGATTGAATGATTTTGGGGTGAACAGCTCTTTGGTGAAAACAAGTACATTAATTAATCTCTAGTTACTCCAGAAGTCATATTTATGGAATATTACAATGAAATCTCTATGCTTTAAAATATGTAGCTTCCATCTAGGGATGCTTACTACCTGCCAGTGTGATGAGAGGGCAAGCATTACAGTTTGTATGTCATTAAAAAATATTAAAGTTTTATGTGAAGTTATAGAATTAGGATAAATGCAAATGTTATGATTATCAGAAATGATTAAGTCATGATTTAGCAATACAAAAAGATGCAGTGGAATTGGTAATGAATTAGTTCTTAAGTTGTGTTCTGATTTCATCTTGTATATTTTATTATTGAGTGCTATAACTCACATCTGTGTTACATATATTCATTTGTATATATAAAATATTAAGCTTTAAAAATAATAATTGTATAACTATAAAAAGTATTTAACTTAATTAAAATGAGAGATATTGCTTAGGGGACATAGTTCTAAAAAATAACTAAAAAAATGTTGAGGTCACAGAAAGTGTTTCAACTGAGAGTTAGTGTTCTTGCCTTTTAGTACTTATAGATGGAAACCTTGCCACACCCAGATCAAATGAACAGGGTGTCAATGATAAATGGGTAGCCCTTAGAACCAAAGTGGAATTTGTTCATCAGAATTTGGTACAAACGAAATGTTCTTTCTATAGTTTAAGCAATTTAAACTCTTCTTTATTGGTAAATTTTCAGTTACCATCCTATAGACTCACATATTTCTGTAAGAAAAAAACTATTTTCTTATGATAACTGCTGTAGTTTTGAGCCACTCATCATAGTATCCTAAAAGTAATTTCCAACTTTTTCAAGTTAGGTTGGTCCTATAGTAGGATATCACTATGGCTATGAAAAAAAGAGGAAAAGGCAATATGTATTTTATTAAAAAAAAAAAACATGATGAAATAAAGCTAGATGGGATGCAAGAAGATAAATACTAAATGTACCAACTATGATATTAACTTTGAATAAATTCCGATGGCTTATTACCATGTTGCTAAAATCAAAATAAGGAAATCAGTAAGGCATTATAGTCTCAAGGTTACAATAGTATCACTGAATCATTCAGTGTTATTTCCAAATGATAAATAAGATATTAAGAGTTGATTGATTTTCTTTAAAGCAAGTTAACCAAAGACTTCGGGATTCTGCAGAAAAAGTTTATAGAAACAGAAAATAATATTTTTAATCATTTAAATAAATTCTATTTATTTTGGAAAAATTGAGTTGAAGTTTTAAAAAATTATTGCAAACCTATTCCATTCTTATATGCATTGACACATTACAGAGAGTGTTGTTGATTACAATGGAAGCCTTGCATCTTTGGTTTTTTTCACATTCTTTTCTGTCTTACAATTAAGTGAAAGGAAGATATGGGTTTCCCTGGCACATAGGTCATGCTACTAGGGGTGAGGTAACAGCCTGCCAGGAGTTGCAAAGTCTTTACTTGAGAAAACAGTCAAAAAGGTAAATACTGCATACTGGATGTGTTAATGAGAAAGTTAATCAATTCAAATTTAAAAGAATAAAAAAGCTATGCCAAGTTTTCATTCCTGGTAATTTTCTTGTTTGCTGGTACTTGTAAATTCTTTACTACCACTTAAGTTTGCCTCTTCGTTTCCATTAATTTTCTTTTCTATAGTTTGGAAAATACTGTAAATTTACGTAAATTTTCATAATTCTATCAATATGACATTAAGAGTAGACAGAAATGAGTTATCTTTCCTAAAAATCTGAGATCCTTCTTTGTATTTTGATCATTGCAGGAATAAGGCATTTTGATGCTACTCCTCCCTAGAAATTTTCTATTTTCATTGAAACATTTTTTCTGTGGCTTACATTCTGAATCTTAATATTATTAATAAAGATTATGGCACTTCAAAATGGATACTGAATAAAAATATTGCTAAATAAACAATTCCAAATAACTACCATGTACATTTAAAATATGAAAAGATAATGAGGTATCCAAAAAGAATGGAAACTAAGAATGATACTTAAAGATTGTACTTTGTTTTGAACATACAGTCAAAGAATGGAAACTAAGAATGATACTTAAAGATTGTACTTTGTTTTGAACATACAGTCAATAAGAGATGTGTAAATTAAATAAATTATATTGAAAAAAGTTCCTCCTTACTTTCTGATTAAATATGAATTTTTTGTCAATTGCTTAAAGTAAGATATTATTTATAATATGCTTTCTTTTTAAAAAGAGGACACATATATGGAAATATGCAATGCTTTGTATAGAAAAAGTATGAAATAGAAAGATTAGTTTGCCTGGCTGTGACACAGAGATAATTAAGCCAACATTATAGATCAGATTCCTATGCGAGTGATTTTTACTCAATTATGTAAGTACAAAAATAACTCCCCCATCTAAGGGGGCTTTGTGAGTTCTTTGATAACAGCACACAAGTGGTATCCACAATACTGGGGGTGAAAAACACCTAAAAGCACATATACAGAGGACAGATTGGTGATATAATCTTTGGATATGAAGAGTAGCAGAATTGCCTGGAGGTTGTGGTTACCCACACACACCATGAATATATACAGAGAGGGATTTAATGAAATGTTCATATTTGAAGAATGGAGGGAGATGTATGAAGGGAATGATGTAATAAGAAGCATAAATAGAAGGATAAAATGAAAGGTATAATGAAGTTTATGGACTAAGGAGCCTAAAGAGATGAGACTATTTGAAGGGAATTGTAAATTAATTTTGGTGGCCACATTCATGGAAAAATCTACAGCAAATGCCAGCACAGACCAATATCTCAGGAGATATTTGCAAGTAAATGGGATTATCCTAGGTGAAAACCTTGCTGGACTGGAGGTAGAAACTGGAGGCAGTAATTTGGATAATAAAAATCTATGCTTTCACTTGAAATAACTGAGTAACTGTCTCAGTTTTCTGATTCAATTTTGTAAAGCTCAACCAGTGATAAGCAGATTAAGTAGTGAAAACTGTTTAGTTAAATTTTCTAATGAAATAGGGAACACATACCTGAATGACCTGGGGGCAATGGAGTAGAATGTAAATTTGATTACAAGAAAATGTATAGGGATCTAGAGACTGGTAATGTGGGTCAAAAATGGATCTGAGCCAAGGCATTCAGCTTTGACTCTGTATTTTACAATGCTTATCCTAGGGCTATGATCTCAGCATCCCCAAGTGAAAAACAAAGGAGAACCAGTTGCTAAATTCCAAATACAGTAGCTTAGTGAAAACTAGATAATTTACATATATTATACCCTTTAATAGTATCTCACAATGACCTTATTGGATAGATGTTATTTCTATTTTTATGGATGAGGGAAAGAGAACACAGAAAGGTTAGGAAGCCTGTCCAAGATTTCTCAGCTAGTCACAGTGAGGTGAAGAGTGTGTGCGATAGCAAGGCTCCTTCCAGTATACCTTACTTCCTTTCCCCTTATTCTCTAACAGACCCTGAACTGTCAGGAGGAGTTATTGAAGTCCTAAGCATGACTGTGAACTACCTTGGTGAGAATCTCCCACTGCTTGGAATTAGAAGCTTCTGGATTTCTTCTAGAAGGCGGTGAGTGTCTGCTTAAGATAATCGCCTGAATACAGGCAGTTATCTCTAAGTCAGAGACAGGGAGAAAGGCCTCAGCTGTAGTCACTATTCAAAAAGAGATACTTCATTGCTTCAAACTGAGTTCCAACAGCAAAGCTTGAAGGTTCTTTGACTAGATTGCTTAAGTCCTTTTTGGAAAAACAAAGAACCCAGGTTAGAGACGCTGATATCTTTGGTCATGTAATCTTAAATAAGAAAGACTAGAGCTTGTAATCTAAAATAGCACTCCTAAGAAAGCAGAATCATTTCGATTGAAAGCTTAGTTTTTCCACTGTTAACTGAAAATGATTGGGAATTACAAGGCATGGTCCCAGAATATTTTAATCTGCCCTACAGTAGCTAGTACTGTACCAAATTTGAAGTTGTAATTTATTTATGTTATGCATTTTACAAGCAAAGATGAACCATAGATGCTAGTCTTTCAAATATTATCATCTGTTGTTATGCCAGGTATGCCTCTTCCAGGAGACCAAAGGAAGGTATTTATCATCAGTGAAGCAATTGCTCCTTAAAGGCCTTTCTTGCAGATAAGAGCTGAAAATATTACATAGGCTAAAGGACAGAGCAGAGACAATTGAAAATTCATCTGTAGCCAAAGTAGATGAAAACAAACAAATACTTTACAAAAACATGCACACCTAGGCACTTGCTTTAGAAGAATAATTTTCATATTGATTTGAGATGTAATGTACTATAATGAAATGAACAGCAGACTAGGAGTCAAGAACCCTAAATTCTAGTTGTTGTTAATCATAATTGTCTAATTTTAAGAACATTATTACACCTCCTTGGTTCTAAGTTCTCTCGTCTTTAAAGTAAGAGAGGCTACTTGATCTCCAAGTTACCTTCTTACCATGTTGTTCTAAGTATTTCATGTATTATATTCTAAAATTCCTTCATAGAGTTACCATATATCTATAACTTTCAGCATTTCTGTACATGACTCATTCTTAGTTTCTGGGATTATTTTTGAACCTTCCAGACATATAAAAAATTATTTTAGAGATGTTACAGTTTCAAACTGCTTCAAAGATTCAGTGACTGTGGACCACTCTTAAGGAACATGAGCTTCCCTCTATGGTGTCTCTATTTATAGATGTCAGAGTATTTGTATTACAGAGGCCAAATACTTGGGATTTCAAAGAACTGCGAAGGTTTCTCAGTCCCCCCCCTCCACACTATTTTCCTACTCAGTGACTGATGGTGAAATTCAATAGGTAGAGGAGCATCTACTGAAATAAAAATGGACTATGAAGGTTTGCACATTAAAATGCAAATATCCTTGGTAAAGAAAACAGAGAGCAGTGAGAATGAGTTTCTAATACTTTCTGGTAGTCCTTACCTTCAGTAAGAGAATTACAGGTCATACTTGACTCATGGCAATTTAATTTATAGTGATTCACACTTAGAGCACTCTGCTTTTTTTATGCTTATATTGTATATTAGGGCATTTATGACACATTGCTCAAATATGTCCATCAGTTCTATCATAAAACATATGACAAAGTGGTATGGGAACTTGGAGGAAGGGTACTTAACGTAGCTAGGGAAAGGGGAAGTGGACATCAGGAGCATCTTCACGGAGGAGAAGCTTCTTAAATTTAATCTTAAAGAACATGCAGTAGGGAGATGTGGAGATGCTGGTCAAAGGGCACAAACTTTCATTTATAAGATAAGTTCTGGGGATCTAATGTACAGCATGGTGACCATAGTTGACAATAGTTAATAACACTTTAGTGTATACTTGAAATTTGCTAAGAGAGTAAATCTTAAGTGTTTGCACCACACACACACACACACACACACACACACACACACACACACACACACACACACAACAAACAAAAACAAAAAAAAACCTCCCCAAAAACCAAAAACCCAAAACCAAAAAACGAACCCTGCATTGAACAAGTCTATTGTTACCATTTTTCCAACAGCATTTGTTCATGTCTCTGTGTCACATTTTGGTAATTCTAGCAATGTCAAAATTTTCATTACTGTCATATTTGTTATGTGATCTGTAATCAGTGATCTTTGATGTCACTATTATAATTGTTTTGGGGGGGCCATAAACTGCACCCATATAAGATGGCACACTTAATTGATAAATGTTGTATATGTTTTGACTGCTCCATCAACTAGCCATTCCCCCATCTCTCTCCCTTTCCTCAGGGCTCTCTATTGCATGAGAAACAACAATATTGAAATTAGCCCAACAATGACCCTACAGTGGCATCTAAGTGGTCAAGTGAAAGGAAGAGTCTCATGTCTCTCATTTGAAATCAAAAGCTAGAAGTGATTAAGTTCAGTGAGGAGGGCATGGCAAAGCTGAGACAGGTTGGAAGGTAGGCTTCTTGCACCAGTTAGCCAAATTGTGAATGCAAAGGAATAGTTCTTGAGGGAAATTAAAAGTGCTTCTCCAGTGGACACACAGATGATAAGAAACTGAAACAGCTTTAATGCTGATACGGAGAAAGCTTTAAAGGTCTGGAGAGAAGAATAAACCAGCCACAGCATTCTCTTAAGCCAAAGCCTAATCTAGAGCACGGCCCTATCTCTCTTCAATTCTATAAAGGCTGAGAGGTGAGAGAGCTGCAGAAGAAAAATGTAAAACTAGAAGAGGTTGGTTCGTGAAGTTTAAGGGAAGAAGCCTTCTCCATAACATAAACTGCAAGGTGAAGCAGCAAGTGCTGATGTGGAAGCTGCAGCAAGTTATCTGGAAGTGCCAGTTAAAATAATTTATGAAGATGGCTACACTAAACAACAGATTTTCAGTATAGACAACATTTTCAGAGTCCTTGTATTGAACATCTATGATTTTCATAGCTAGAGAGAAGTCAATGCCTGGCTTTAATGCTTTAAAGGACTGGCTGACTCTCCTGTTAGGGGCTAATGCAGCTGGGGACTTTAATTTGAAGTCAATATTCATTGACCATTCTGAAAATCCTAGAGCCATTAAAGATTGTGCTAAATCTACTCTGCCTGTACTCAATAAATAGAACAACAAAGCCTGGATGACAGCACATCTGTTTACACCACACATAGTTTACTGAATATTTCAAGCCAATTGCTGAGACCTACTACTCAGAAAAAGATATTCCTTTCAAAATATGACTACTCATTAACAATACACCTGGTCATGCAAGAGCTCTGATGGAGATGTACAATGACACTGATGTTGGTTTCTTGCCTGTTAACATAATACCCATTTTGCAGTCCATGGACCAATGAATAATTTTGACTTTCAATTTTCATTATTTAAGAAACACATTTCATAAGGCTAGGGCTGTCACAGATAGTGATTCCTCTGATGGATCAAATGGGCAAAGTCCATTGAAAACCTGGAAAGGATTCACCATTCTAGATGCCATTAACAACATTTGTGATTTGTGGTAAGTGGTCAAAATATCAGTATTAACAGGAGTTTTGAAGAAGTTGATTCCAACCCTCCTGGATGAGATTGAGGGGTTCAGGATTTCAGTGGAGGATGTAACTGCAGATGTGGTGGAAATAGCAGGAAAACTAGAATTAGAAGGGGAGCCTGAGGATGTCACTGAATTGCTGCATCTAATGGTAAAATTTTAACAGATGGGGAGTTGCTTTTTATGGATGAGCAAAGAAACTGGTTTCTTGAGATGGAAATCACTACTGGTCAAGATAAAAAGAAAACTACTGAAATGACAAAGATTTAGAATGTCACATAAACACAGTTGATAAAGCAGCAGCAGGGTTTGAGAGGATTGATTCCAGTTTTGCAGGAAGGTCTACTGTGGGTAACATGCTATCAACAGCACTACATGCTCCAGAGAAACTGTTTGTGAAAGGAAGAGTCAACTGATGTGTCTAATTTCATTGTCTTATTTTAAGAAATTGTCAAAACCACCCAACTCTCAGCAACTACCACCCTGATGAGTCAGCAGCCATCAATATTGAGGCAAGACTGTCTACTAGCAAAAAAGATTGACTTGCTGAAAGCTCAGATGATGGTTACCATTTTTTTTTAGCAATAGTACTTTTAAAATAAGGTATGTTCACATTTTAGATGTAAGGCTATTGCACATTTAATACACTGCAGTATAGTGTAAGCATAATTTCTTTTTTCTGTTTTTATTAAGGTATATACACTCTTAGGAATGTTCCACATGAAAAAACAATGTGGTTACTACATTCATACATGTTATCGAGTCCCTGTCCATACCCCATTGCAGTCACTGCCCAATAGTATAGTCAGATACCATAGAGTCATTATTTGCCTTCTCTGTGCTACACTGTCTTCTCCATGATCCCCCCCACACCATGTGTGCCAATCATAATACCCCTCAATCCCCTTCTCCCTACCCACCCACCCTCCTGACCCTTCCCCTTTGGTAACCATTAGACCCTTCTTGGAGTCTGTGAGACTGTTGCTGTTCTGTTCCTTCAGTTTTGATTTGTTGTTATATTCCCCAAATGAGGGAAATCATATGGTACTGGTCTTTCTCTGCCTGGCTTATTTCACCCAGCATAATATCCTCCAGCTCCATCCATGCTGCAAATGGTAGGATTTGTTTCTTTCTTACGGCTGAATAGTATTCCACTTTGTATATGTACCAAATCTTCTTTATCCATTCATCTACTGATGGACACTTAGGTTCCTCCGTATCTTGGCTATCGTAAATAGTGCTGCGATAAACATAGGGGTGCATATGTCTTTCTGAATATGAGAAATTATATTCTTTGGGTAAATTCCTAGGAATGGAATTCCTGGGTCAAATGGTATTTCTATTTTTAGTTTTTTGAGGAACCTCCATATTGCTTTCCACAATGGTTGAACTAGCTTACATTCCCACCAGCAGTGTAGGAGTGTCCCCTTTCTCCACGTCCTCCCCAGCATTTGTTGCTCTTAGTCTTTTCCATACTGGCTATCCTAACTGGTGTCAGGTAATATCTCATTGCAGTTTCTACTTGCATTTCCTAGATAATTAGTGATGTGGAGCATCTTTTCATGTGCCTGTTGGCCATCTGAATTTCTTCTTTGGAGAATTGTCTGTTCATGTCCTCTGCCCATTTTTTAATTGGGTTATTTGCTTTTTGGGTGTTGAGGCCTGTGAGTTCTTTATATATTTTGGATGTTAACTCCTTGTTGGATATGTCATTTACAAAAATATTCTCCCAAACTGTAGGATGTCTTTTTGTTCTGTTGATGGTATCCTTTGCTGTACAGAAGCTTTTCAGTTTGATGTAGTCCCATGTGTTCATTTTTGCTTTTGTTTTCCTTGCTTGAGGAGATGCATTCAGAAAAAAGTTGCTCATGTTTATATTCAAGAGAGTTTTGCCTATGTTGTCTTCTAAGAGTTTTATGATTTCATGACTTACATTCAGGTCTTTGATCCATTTTGAGTTTGCTTTTGTGTATGGGGATAGACAGTAACCCAGTTTCATTCTTCTGTATGAAGCTGTCCAGTTTTTCCAACACCAGTTGTTGAAGACGCTGTCATTTCCCCATTGTATGTCCATGGCTCCTTTATTATATATTAATTGACCATATATGGTTGGGTTTATATCTGGGCTCTCTAGTCTGTTCCATTGGTCTATGGGTCTGTTCTTGTGCCAGTACCAAATTGTCTTGATTACGGTGGCTTTGTAGTAGAGCTTAAGTGGGGAACTTAATCCGCCCAGCTTTATTCTTCCTTCTCAGGATTGCTTTGGCTATTCAGGGTCTTTTGTGGTTCCATATGAATTTTACAACTATTTTTTCTAGTTTGTTGAACAATGCTATTGGTATTTTGATAGTGATTGCTTTGAACCTGTAGATTGCTTTAGGCAGGATGACCATTTAGACAATATTAATTCTTCCTATCTATGAGCACAGGATGTGTTTCCAGTTATTGGTATATTCTTTATTTCTCTCATGAATGTCTTGTAGTTTTCAGAGTACAGGTCTTTCACTTCCTTGGTTAGGTTTATTCCTAGGTATTTTATTCTTTTTGATGCAACTGGGAATGGAACTGTTTTCCTGATTTCTCTCTCTGCTATTTCATAGGAATGCCACAGATTTCTGTGTGTTAATTTTGTATCCCACAACTTTGCTGAATTCAGATATTAGATCTAGTAGTTTTGGAGTGGATTCTTTAGGTTTTTTTTATGTACAATATCATGTCATCTGCAAACAGGGACAGTTTAACTTCTTCCTTGCTAGTCTGGATGCCTTTTATTTCTCTGTGTTGTCTGATTGCCGTGGTGAGGACCTCCAGAACTATGTTGAATAAAAGTGGGGAAAGTGGGCATCCTTGTCTTGTTCCTGATCTTAGAGGAAAACCTTTCAGCTTATAGCTGTTAAGTATGACGTTGGCTGTGGGTTTGTCATATATGGCCTTTATTATGTTGAGGTACTTGCCCTCTATACCCATTTTGTTGAGAGTTTTTATCATGAATGGATGTTGTATTTTGTCGAATGCTTTTTCAGCATGTATGGACATGACCATGTGGTTTTTGTGCTTTCTTTTTGTTGATGTGGTGGATGACATTGATGAATTTTCTAATACTGTACCATCCTTGCATCCCTGGAATAAATCCTACTTGATCATAATGGATGATCTTTTTGATATATTTTTGAATTTGCTTTGCTAATATTTTGTTGAGTGTTTTTGCATCTTTATTCATCAGGGATACTGGTTTGTAATTTTCTTTTTTTGAGGTGTCTTTGCCTGGTTTTGGTATTAGAGTAATGCTGGTCTCATGGAATGTGTTTGGAAGTATTCCTTCCTCTTCTACTTTTTGGAAAACTTTAAGGAGAATGGGTATTAAGTCTTCACTAAATGTTTGATAAAATTCAGCAGTGAAGCCAACTGGTTCAGGATTTTTTCTTAGATAGTTTTTGGATTACCAATTCAATGTCATTGCTAGTAATTGGTCTGCTCAGATTTTCTATTTCTTTATGTGTCAGGCTTGGAAGGTTGTATTTTTCTAGAAAGTTGTCCATTTCTTCTAGGTTATCCAGTTTGCCACCATATAATTTTTCATAGCATTCTCTCATAATTCTTTGTATATTTCTGTGGTGTCTCATGATTTTTCCTTTCTCATTTCCAATTCTGTTTGTGTGTGTAGACTCTTTTTTTCTTGATAAGTCTGGCTAGGGGTTTATCTACTTTGTTTATTTTCTCAAAGAACCAGCTCCTGCTTTCATTGAGTCTTTCTATTGTTTTATTCTCAATTTTATTTATTTCTGCTCTAATCTTTATTATGTCCCTCCTTCTACTGAGTTTGGGCCTCACTTTTTCTCCTTTTTCTAGTTTCATTAATTGTGAGTTTAAACTGTTTATATGGGATTGTTCTTCTTTCCTGATGTAGGCCTATATTGCAATATACTTGCCTCTTAGCATAGCCCTTGCTGCATCCCACAGATTTTGTAGTGAATTATTGTTGTCATTTGTTTCCATATATTGCATTGATCCATTGGTTATTTAGGAGCATGTTGTTAATCCTCCATGTGTTTGTGGGCTTATTTGTTTTCTTTGCATAATCTATTTCTAGTTTCATTCCTTTGTGGTCTGAGAAACTGGTTCGTACAATTTCAAGCTTTTTGAATTTACTGAGGCTCTTTTTGTGGCCTAGTGTATGATCTATTCTGGAAAATGTTCCATGTGCACTTGAGAAGAATGTGTATCCTGCTGCTTTTGGGTGCAGAGTTCTGTACATGTCTGTTAGGTCCATGTGTTCTAATGTGTTGTTCAATGCCTCTGTGTCCTTACTTATTTTCTGTCGGGTTGATCTGTCCTTTGGAGTGAGTGGAGTGTTGAAGTCTCCTAGAATGAATGCATTGCATTCTATTTCCCCTTTTAGTTCTGTTAGTATTTGTTTCACATATGTAGGTGTTCCTGTGTTGGGAGCATAGATATTTATAATGGTTATATCCTCTTGTTGGACTGGCCCCTTTATCATTATATAATGTCCTTCTTTGTCTCTTGTGACTGTCTTTGTTTTAAAGTCTATTTTGTCTGATACAAGTACTGCAACACCTGCTTTTTTGTCCCTATTAGTTGCATGAAACATCCTTTTCCATCCCCTCACTTTTAGTCTATGTAGGTCTTTGGATTTAAAGTGAGTCCCTTGTAGGCACCATATAGATGGGTCTTTGTTTTTTATCCATTCAGTGACTGTATGTTTTTGATTGGTGCATTCAGACCATTCATGTTTAGGGTGATTATTGATAGGTATGTACTTACTGCCATTGCAGGCTTTAGATTCATGGTTACCGAAGGTTCTAGGATAACTTCCTTACTATCTAAGAGTTTAACTCAACTCACTTAATATGCTACTACAAAAATCTAAAGATTTTTTTCTCCTTTTCTTACTCCTCCGTTCTTTAAATATTAGTATCATATTCTGTATTCTTTGTCTATCCCTTTTTATTACCTCTGGTGACCACTATTTAACCTTAGGAATACTTCCATCTATAGCAGTCCCTCCAAAATACACTGTAGAGATGGTTTGTGGGAGCTAAATACTCTCAGCTTTTGCTTATCTTGAAATTGTTTAATCCCTCCTTTAAATTTAAATGATAATTTTGCTGGATAGAGTATTCTTGGTTTGAGGCACTTCTGCTTTATTGTATTAAATATATCATGCCACTCCCTTCTGGCCTGTAAGGTTTCTGCTGAGAAGTCTGATGATAGCTTGATGGACTTTCCTTTGTATGTGATATTTTTTCTCTCTCTGTCTGCTTTTAATACTCTGTCCTTATCCTTGATCTTTGCCATTTTAATTATTATGTGTCTTGGTGTTGTCCTCCTTGAGTCCCTTGTGTTGGGAGATATGTGGCCCTCCATGGCCTGAGAGACTATGTCCTTCCTCAGACTGGGGAAGTTTTCAGCAATTACTTCCTCAAAGACATTTTCTATCCCTTTTTCTCTCTCTCCTTCTTCTAGTATCCCTATAATACGAATATTGTTCTGTTTGGGTTGGTCACACAGTTCTCTCAGTATTCTTCCATTCTTAGAGATCCTTTTTTCTCTGTGCCTCAGGTTCTTTGTATTCCTCTTCTCTAATTTCTATTTCATTTATTGTCTCCTCCACCTTATCTAATCTGGTACTAATTTTTAGTACCATCCTTTGTGTTCCGCAGTGATTGGATTACCATCCTAAATTTGTTCCTGAGATCTTAGATTTGTTTCTGTATCTCCAGGAACATGTTTATGATTTTTATTTTGAAATCTCTTTCACGAAGATTTATTAGTTCAGTCTCATTTGAACCCTTTTCTGGTGTTGAGATTTTGCTTTGAACCAGGATTCTTTGATATTTCGTATTTGTATGTGGCCCCCTCTTGTGCCCAGAATCTCTAGGCTCTGGAGCTACTCAGCCCCTGGAGCGATGTCGAGCGTTGCACAGGAGTGGTGTTGGTGCCTGGGGGAGGAAAGAGCTGTTTCCTGCTTCCTGGCTGCTATGCCTGTCTCCACTGCCTGTACAAGTGGGCCGTACACACAGGTGTAAGCCTCTGTGCTTTGCGTTTGTAGCTGCTGTAGGCTTTCCTCTGGCTGGTCTGATGACAGAGCAGGGTTTGCCAGTTTGCGAGCCAGGTGTGGCTGGCTGGGAGGAAGGCGCAGTAGGCTACGTATCATCGTGGGGGGCTTTGGAGCTGTGTAGCCAGGCAGGGGGATAGTGTGCCTGAAGATCGTGAAA
Organism: Manis pentadactyla; assembly: GCF_030020395.1. NCBI lineage: Eukaryota > Metazoa > Chordata > Mammalia > Pholidota > Manidae > Manis > Manis pentadactyla. The sequence continues at coordinate 34,185,944 of NC_080029.1, forward strand.
GTTCCCAATGTGCTAGGCAGAGTGTACCTGGACAATTTTGTTTACCTGTCCTTTGTCATGAGCAATAAGCTCTGTGCAGTCCTTGTCCCTTTAACAGCTCTCTCGCTTTTAGGAAGTCTCTCAGAGTTCCTGCCCAGATCAGTCGGATAGGGATCCCTGTTTTCCACAAGCAGCTGGAATCTCTGTCTCTCCAGGTATTCCACCTGTCTTAGCTTTCCAACCCCACTGATCACCAGAGCACCATGCCATGTAGGTGCGTGCTCCTAGAGCAGATCTCCAGGGCTAAGTGTTCAGCAGTCCCAGGCCTCCACTCCCATCCCATTCTGTTTCTCTTCCTCCTGCTGGTGAGCTGGGTTGGGGGAAGGGCTTGGGTCCTGCTGGGTCACAGCTTTGGTATGTTACCCTGTTCCGTGATGTCTGTTCTTTTTTCCAGGTGTATACAGTCTGTCACAGCCTTCTTTCCTGTTGCTCTTTCAGGATTAGTTGTATTAATTATATTTTTGTATTACATGTGGTTTTAGGAGGATGTCTCTGTCTCACCTCTCACACCGCCATCTTTAGTCCCGTGTAAGTGTAACTTTTATATGCATTTGGAAAACAAATTTTAAGACCTAAACTAACATGATAACAATGGGGAGGACACATAAGCGATGGATTCAAGAGGATGTATAAGGAACACATATTGTAGATGTACAGAAAATGAGTATTGGTTATGTTAAATTTACTAGGAGGTATACATTTGGTGTATGAGTTTGGAGCTCAGGTAGTCTGGGCATTGATACAGATTCAGGAATCACTTAGTAAGTGGTATTAGAAATCACTGGCATGCATGAGGTTATCCGAAGTGAATGTATAAGATACGAAAAAGGCCAAAGAGAAAAACTCTAAAGAAAGTTTATATTCAAGGAATTGAGAAAGGAAGGCAAGCCTAAAAAGAGCCAATAAGGAGACAATTATCGTATTATTTACCTGTCTCTTTGCTTCACTACACAGTGAGATCCATGGTCAGGAGTATGTTCTATTCATTTTTATATAGCCAGGACTTAACATAGCACCTGACATTAGGAGATGTTTAATAAATATTTGTTGAACAGACTGAATTATATTTCTATATATGGTGTTTTCTTATCACCTAACTAAGAGGTTTAATTACAGTACTCCTTTGCATTAAAGATTGAGTTTGATCCAACTCACAGGCTGAATGCAAACCTCAGTATTATTTTTCATCATCATGGGTGGAGACACTTGACAAGGAGGTTAATCATCCATAAAGAGTTTGCTTACTTGTGATAATTGATTTGATTAACAAATGAAGGGCCAAAAGCACATGATGGGCAAAGAGAATTCATTTGATAGCATTCTTTTTCTTCTAATGGAAAAATAGAAATGACCATTTTGAATTGTTTTTTTCCTTAAAAGGGCTGGAATTTCTCTCAATTGTGATTTGTCATACAAAAAGAGATTTTCCTAAATTAAGTACTGATGTTAAGGGAAACTCCCTTGAGATTACAAAAGACCAGGGATTGTTAATTTATTTTTAAAATAGGTAAAGTATTATTTACATTTTTTCCAGCTTCTGTTTATATTCACACTTTTTGAAAATGTATGGTGTTGATTGATATAAAAAAACCTGACTATGCATTTAAAAAAAAGATTAAGGTATTATTGATATATACTCCTGTTTGGTGAGGTCTGCTCTGTTCTCCAGGTGCATGCAGTCTGGCACAGGCTTCTTTACTGTTGCTCTTTTAGGATTAGTTGTATTAACTATATTTTCGTATTATGTGTGGTTTTGAGAGGAGTTCTCTGTCTCACCTCTCACGCCACCATCTTTAATCTCGGAATCTCCTCTGCATTTAATAATAGAAAGAAATCTATTTCACTAAAATTGGTTTCTGAGGTCAAATAGTTATTAATTCCTGACTAATTCCTCACTCTAGTCAGTTTTCTAATGTTCATTTTCTTTGATGAAGAGTAAAACAAAAGGAAAAGGAAAGGTTGAAGCCTAATGATATACATATCTAAAAGGAGGCAAATCAAAGATGCAGGATATGTGTAAACTACATAAAAGCAACTCTTGTCTAAGTAGACTCAGGGACCAAACAGCTAGAATTTAGCATTTAATACTTTACTAGTTTTAGACCTTTAAACTTTAACAGTTTTTTCCTGTTATCTACCATTTTATTTTTTCTTCTTTTTTAAAATTGAAGTATAGTTGATACACATTATATTGCTTCAATTATACAACATAGTGGCTCAACAGTTACATATTATTAAATCCTCACCCCAATTAGTGTAGTTACTGTCAACATAGAAAGATGTTACAGAACCATAGGCTATATTCTCCATGCTGCCCTACCATCCCTGTGACCAATTTATGTAATGATCAAGATTTCTGTGCCATTTTATGCCCCTCTCCCTTCCCATCTACCTATTCCAACCCCTCCTCCATGGTAACCACCAGGCACTTCTCAGTGTCTATGAGTCTACTGCTGTTTTATTCCTTTGTTTCGCTTTGTTTTTATATTCCACAAATAAGTGAAATCACATGGTATTTGTCTTTCTCCTCCTGGCTTATTTCACTGAGCATAATACCCTTTAGGTCCATCTTGTTGTTGGAAATGGCAGGATTTCTTTCTTTTTTATTGCCTACCATTATATTTTATATTCTAATACTGGAAAAAGAGTATTGTCATGCAGTAAAGAATGTTAGTCTTGTGTCTTAATCCTATTTCTTTTTCTGCTGTTCTGTTTGCTTGTAGAAAAATTAGGGCATTTGTATAGATGTTCCCTAATGTTCACTGAAGTTTGAATATTTTATGGTATATGAATAAAGTCCTTTCTTTGTAAAATCAACCTTTTTGTGTTGTTTTTATCTACATAACAAAAACAATTAAGAAACTATATACAACTTCTATGCTGAATTTTTGGAAATAGAAGTAGTTGATTAAAAACTGAAAACACTGGTGAAGATTACCTTTTCACTGTCTTTCAACAACCCAGTTTCAAAGTGCTACTAAACTAAGAGCAGAAAATAAGAAAATAGATGAAGCAGAAAAACTGAGGTCAGACTTGCTGCTCAGTGATCCATGGATAAATTAAGACCACTTTTAGATTTTACATTTAAAAATATGTTTTCCACAAAGGAAAACATGATTATGAGACACACTAGTTATATCCCATTTCTGGCAGATAGGATAGCAGCCAGACTCAATTAACTATCTTCACTTAGTGCTGAGAGCCCTCTCTTCAGTTTAATGTATTGGTATTTTGATGGATGGAAGAAACACAGTTGATTTTTTATTTTTTTTAAATGAAAAGGGGACTTTATGGGTGCTTGACTCTATATACTGGTAAAACTGATCTTAGAGTTTAGTAGAAGTAAGAAGCAAAAAGGATGGTGATAGTAATTGTGATAATGGTTAATAACCTTTCTCCTTCAGGAAAACTATTTACGTAATGTTATAGGAATCTTACTTGGAAAAAAATGAAGAGAAAATGCGATGGGTGAATATAATAGTACCTCGGTAGTTGATGATTTCTGTCCCAAGCACCGGAGTCATCTCGAGGACTGTGATAAAGGCTTTGTCCATAGATGTTAGAGGAAAAGGAGACATGCGGTGTCTTCTAGCCACCTTGGTGATATCGACAGCACTGTGACCTTAACAGAAAGATAATAAACTAACAGTGATTTTGAACTATAGATTAAAAAGTGGGAATGACTTATAAATACCAACAACTCTCAACTTCATATGTCTACAAATGAAGATTACAAGTTGAGGTTACAAGATTACAACCTGCTTCCAAAATACAGATTGCTTGCAAATTAAAGACTGCTTTGGTGGAATATTAAATCAAGTTAGCAATGTTATATGATGTGACAAAACTTGGTGAAAGTTAATGATGATATTGACTAATTCTTTTTAAGTGCTTATTATGTGCCATGGCACTGTCCTAATTAATCTTCATAACAACTTTATATATCATTATTAACCTTATTTATAGATGAAGAGAGAGGTTTACTTATCTTGGCCTAAATCACAGAGGTAGTAAAAGAAGAATCAGGATTCAAACTCTGGCTTTAGAATCCATGTCCATAACCAATATACAAAACTTTAAATGATTAACGAGCTAGTTGTAAAATGAAAGACTGAAACTTGAATTTATTTAGTATTTCATAAGAAATATTCTTTCCTCTGAAAAAAGTCATAGAAAAACATGATTATTTAGCTACACACTCACCTTACCTAAGTTCCATGCCATTAATATCACCCATGTACTCAACTCCTATTTTTCTATCTCCAATCCTAACTTTTACATTCAATTCTAGATTTGTATGTTATCCAAATATCTAGTGGATAAGAATATATATCTCCAAACTTGCAAATCATCCAACATGCACTTGAACGTCTAACAGGCAATTCAGACCTAGCATGTCTAAAATCAAACTCTTGATTCCCTACCCTCCTTTCCTACCACACAATATCTTACTCTCTTGCAATTCCATCTCAGTAAACAACAACTCCATTCTTTCAGTTATTAAATCAGTACCTTGGAGACATCCTTGATTCTTCTCTGCATCAGAACCTTTTCTAAAATATCTTTGAAATATCCCTAGAATCTGGTCACTAACTTACCATCTTCACAACCACCACATTGGCTGGAACCATCATTTCTTTCCTGGGAAACTGAATAGCCTCTTAACCGGTCTCCTTGCTTCTGTCCTTGCTCCACTACAATTCATTCTCCACACAGTTATAGTGATCCTTCTAAGTTTGATTGTGCTAATCTCTGCTCACAGCCCTCCAATGGATTTCCATTTCACTCAGAGTAGAATCTTTGTTATAGACTATAAATTATGGCCCCCACTGTTCTCATCTCTTATCATTTCCCCCTTTGATCACAAGTTCCTTGCTTATTCTCAAGTATGACAAATACATCTCTCTTCAGGGTCTTTGTACTTGCTGTTTTTACTTAGACTGTTCTTCTTCAGATATTATGACTCCACCCATCCCTCATTTCTTTCAGGTCTTATTAAAATATCATCTCATCAAACATGCCTTTGTTAAATATCCTATATGGAATATTACCTACATCACTTTCTATTCTCCTTACTCTATTCTACTCTTTTTGGTGGCTATATATATATATCCCTGTAGCTATAATATATATAAATTATCTATTTATAATTATTTGTTTATAGCCTTCTAAGTAGAATGTATGCTCCGTAAGGGCAGAAACTTTGTCTTTTTTTGTTCACTGTTATTATCCTCAATATTTAGACAATAAGAAATAAGTATTTATTGAATTAATGAGTCATTTAATGGTAAAAGGGACTTCTTAGAGCACTATACCATTGGGCATAAATAACTTGGCCTTTTCTTTGTAACTTTAAAGGTCTACAGCCCAAAGAGTAAACAGAAAAGGAGTAATTGCAAACACTGTTGCTTGGCTATCCTAACTGATATCCACAACTCCTATGCAGCTAGGGGAGCAAAGTAGCTATAGGTTGATGTAACTATGATATAGTTCTGGCCAGTGAGATGTAGGAAGAAGTCCCTGTGGCAGGCTTCCTATTACAGATAAAGAGACAAAACTTTAAGAGTAGAAAATTTTGCTCTTTTACCTTCTTTCTATTTGGCACATGGCTAGATACTGGGAGGTGCCATGGCCATTTTCAACCACTAGGATGGAAACCCACACAGAAAGTATGAAAACATGAGAAATAAAACAGCCTGGGTCTCTGATAACAATGTTTGGCTGTTTTATTAAATATATTAAATTTAGGACTCCTATCCCAACCCCAGCAGCTGCTTTAGATGTACCCACTGGTTAATTTAAAGGTACTGTCCCAAAGAGTTTCCTTTCTAAGATGAATGACATTGTTTTAAGTACTCAAAGGCATACAAAGATGCTTACGCTTATGATATGTATCTCCCATGGGAAATCACAAAATTATAAAATTTTCAAAGCTTGAAGGACTTTAGATATTATTTAGTGGTAAATATGAATAACATTTTCTACTCAAAATTTAAGTAGGTGAACACTTAAAAAGGAATTATGCATGGTATGATTTCTCATTTGCTAATTATTGAAATGTAAATTTATTTACAACTTTTACCAGAATCCTGGCCTTGTCATTAAATATCTTAAAAACTTATTATCACAAGTTTATTAGAGAGAATGACAGAGATAGGTTCTTCTGCTTCTTATTTAGTTTTATATGTCTTAGATCTGATCTCTTCTAAGATATGTTTACTTTATGTACAATTTGTTTTATGTACAAATTATGTACAATTTATAATCTTATAAAAGCTGTCCTTTTAAAATGTTTGGTTTCTGAGGAGAATACTACTTTTTAACAGTCCAGAGTTTATTTATTCACATACTTTGTAACAGAATAGATTATTTTGATAGTAGAAAGCTAGTTTGATTATCAGTGATACACATACCCATTCAACAAATACTTATTGAATGCATTTTATGAACCAGGTTTAGTTAGGAACTTGGGATACACAGAATAAGATATACTCTGCCATAATGAATACTACAGCTTGGCAGAATGCAAAGACATGTAAGTAAAAAAAATAAGAGCAGGAGAATATAAACCATCTGACAGTTCTCTAATTATAGATTGGCAGTTCTATTTCTCTTTCTCTTTTTAATTGGAAATTGCAACATGGATATCTACCAGCCTGGAAAAATATTTCCCATCTTTAAAATAATTTTGTGCCTTGTTTATAGTTTCCTTATGGTACCTTCACTTCCATCTTATGTTATAGACATTTAAAAATGTGCCTTACCTGTGTTAGTCTGCTGTAAACTTCTTGAAAGCAAAGGTTATATCTTATAAATTAAGTGGTATCCTTTACCACTTTTAGAACAGTGCCTTCCTTCTTCTTATAGCAGGTACTGAATAAATAGTTGAGAATGAATTAATAGTAAATCCTTCCAAAAGAGTTAAAAGTTGGGAAGGGAAAGACAAAGCAGCAGCACCTGCTCTGCCCTTTTGCTTCTCTATGCCTTCTGTCACAAAGGGACTGCTTCACTGGGTAAATAATACCAACTTTGATGCTAATGGGTAACACTGTTCCCTGGCTAATATTTACATGTTCTCACAAGGGCCTTCTGGAGAGATAACAAATTAACTGAAAGGAATGTCTGAAAGGAGGAGTATTTTAAATCTCTGGCACAGTAGCAGTGTGTATGTGTGTATTCTCAACAAATATTTATTGAGCACCTTCTATGTGCCAAGTGGCTTCTTCTGACTAAAGACTCACCCCAAATCACACAGGAGGAGCATCAGCTATTTTGTCAATAAAGAAGGGTTAATTTGGTCCTGTAGATGTGAGAAAAATGGTATTTGTCACTTACCTTCTACACACATGAGTAAAATTAATGAAATAGATAATAGCTGCTCTTTTTAAGTGAAAGGAACTACAGCTGACCCTTGAACAATGTATGGGTTAGAGACACTAATCCTCTGTGTAGTAGAAAATCCCTGTATAACTTTTGATTCCCCAAAAACTTAACTACTAATAGTCTACTGTTGACTGGAAGCATTACTGATAACATAAACAGTCAATCAACACATATTTTGCATATTGTATGTACTATATATTGTGTTACAATAAAATAAGCTAGAGAAAGGAAAATATTTTTCATATTGTTACAAATCTCCAAAAATTTTTCCAAAATTATTTACTGATAAAAATACAAGTAAAAATGGACCTGCACAGTTCAAACCCATGTTGGTCAAGGGTCAGTGTTACTAAATATTAACATACCTAGTTCTGTTGTATCCCATACTACATGCAGGATGACTATGTATTCATATAACATTCCACTTAATAAAAGATTATACCTAAAATAAGTTTGAAAGCCATTGCTCTAAATGATTCAGTACTCTCATTTTCAAATCAAAAGTGGACAAACATGCTCCCAGGACAGCACCAGGGACACACAGATGTGCACCAGCAGTGGAGGCACAGGCTGAGGATGCACAGTGCCCACATGTACAGCTCAAAGGTTCTTAAAAAGGCCTCCCAAGGGCTGGCATGGGGTGGCCCATTTTTAGAGGGCATACATTTCCAAAGAAAATCTGGTAAGCAAATAGTTATGTCTCTTTTTCTGTTTTGTTTCCATTTTTTAAAGAAACACAATTTCAACAATTTTCTGATGTTGACATCAGTGATTTACAAGAAGTTTCAAGATGAAAGCTGATTACCTCTGATTTCATTTATTTTGCAGATTAAACCCCAAAGCACTTCTAACTGTTCTAGGCTATTAAGAGAACTCAATTAAACAGAAAAAAGGGGGAAAAGGGTCAAGAAACATTCTCCCCCACACCCTAACCCTCTTCTTGATTCTGAGCCTGGCACAGAAATCTGGTAGAAGAGAAAAAAAAGTACGCACTTTTGTCTCTCAAAGGCCAGATAGTTTACAGGCTAGCAGCCAGTTTTCACTGAGTGGTCCATAAAATCCATTTAGACAGAAGTAGGAAAGGAGGGAAAGAATAATTTTTTAAAAAGAAAAAGGCTTTTATAATGAAAAGAAGTTGGGGTTTTGGATAGACAAAATATTCACAATTTGAGAGAAAATTTTGATAGAATTTTTCCTATAAAGCAAAAACAATTTTATGCCCACCAATATTCCTGAAAGCTACCTCACAAATGAATACCAACTATTACAAAGAGAATCTGTGAGGGCACCAGCTCTATTCAACTCACGTACACTATAAAATAAGACAAAACTAATGGGAAAATATGTGTCCAAATGAGATTATAGTGTTCAGGGAAATATTTATTTTAATTTACAATAGTAAAATTAGCTAGTAATGTATCGCTGTTACTGATAATTTGGACGTAGGCTAGTTACTTTCACAAAAATAAACTACAAAGTGCTTTATGATATGGGATCATTATATGGGAGTGTGGGCAGGGATGGGAAAAAGAAGTCTAAGACATTCTCTCCACTAGCTATCTGAACTGAGCTAAGAGTAATTGGTTGAATTAGTACAACATCTAAATTCACATCATTTTTCTGCAATGGGCTCACTTTTCTGAAGTAGATTTATAGGATTAAAGCAATTCTAAATTAGACAGAGATTGCTGATTTAAAGTTTTTTCCAATAAAGCCTAGATTTCCATAAGAAAACAACTCATCTCTTTTATATTTTCTGGGGCATAAATCAAGACATGGGGTTGATTACATGTGAGTTCAGAATCTTTGCAGGTACAGTATTCAACATGTTTCCTATCTTCTATGCAACAGTTAAAATCATTAAAAGGCCATATAAGAAGTCATGGGTGAACAGTATGGGTTCACTCAGGATTACCATTATCAAAGGTATGTTTAAATACTAATGGCAATGTCTATGATGTACAAGGCCTGTAAAGGGACACAGAAAGTACAGATTCCCTTCTGAATAGAGTAACTATGGATCTTTGTTATGTAGCAGTAACCTTATTGCATGGCCATCTTGAAAATGGAGCTGTTTATACCAATGAAAGTACTTTTCCCACTTTAAATGCATGCTTACTTGCCAATTCTTAATAAATAATGTTTCATCTTGGCTTGAAAATACATTTTTAAAATTAGAGTAAATGAAGAAAAGATGCTTTTAGATGACAAAACACAGTATAATAGAAACAAGATGTTCATGTAACTTCTTGATTAAAATCAAAACCCCAGGAGGAAATTATTCTTCAAAACAGTCAAAGAGTTCCCCAAACTAACCTATAGTGTAAATCATTACTCATTCTTTGGATATACAGAAAATCTCAAGGAGGAGACTTGTTCTACCTTATTAATATTATTGCTTCTATTTAACATAGTATTTGCAGCTTGAATTCCTTGTCTTTCTACTTCCTGGATCTTTCTGAACAGCAAACCATCTAAGATAATGAATAGCTTTCCTGGGAAACTTACAGAGCGAAGATGATTTGCTCAGGTCAAATTGCTAGAGCCTTTGGTAATTCAAAGAGTGTGTGGTTCAGATATACAAAACATTTAGTCTTTTATATAAATCCCTTGAATTAAGAGAAATCAAGTCCAAAACTCCAGGAAAACAGTGGCAATAGGCTCAGGACTACAGGACACTTTGTATATCTGAAAATAATTTCACATATTGTTTTCAATTTAATAGTCTTAGACTTTCTTCTACTTGTTTATTAAAGATAATGAGCCTCACAGCATTTCTAACAAAAATTAGAAAGCATGACTGAAAGGATGGTTGTTTTCTAGGGCAGCATAAGAAATATTAAAGAAAATGCTCCTGTATCATGATTGTAAAATCGGGCATTGCTGTCAGAAAATGTTTGCTCTATAATTTTTATCAATGGCTCACAATCACCTACAGGATAAAATTTGATTTCTTTAGTTATAAAACCCTTCCTTGCTTCCTTTTCAGCTTCATCACTTAGAAAACAGATTATTATAGTTATTGGAATACACCATATTATTTCACATTTTCCTTCCTTAGCATATTATGTTCTCTTTGCCTAGAATAAATTTTTCCTCATCTTTTTGTTTTCTCAGGAAATGATTATTTCTTCACAATTGTCTTCTGCAACAAAGTACTCAAATAATGATGGGAACATATCAAAAGGATATGGGAGTCAACCTGAAGAGATTCCCTTTGGCCAAAGCTGAGACAATTTAAGCATCAATGTAAATCAGGATAGTAACAGATTATATAATTAATTTAATAAAATAAAACTAAGAATCCATGAGCATATACTAATATAAATAAAGAAACAACTAAGTAAAATTCTTCCTTACAACAAAATGTGAACTGATAAATGAAGAAATGTTATCATTAGAAATGTATCACTTGGCAACTATCATAGTAATAATTGGTTCAGGCAAAAATCATCAGTGGATACTAAAACGAGAAGGTGAAAACCTAAAGAAAATCAATATATTTATATAGTTTTCAACACATATACCCAGAAGATTATTAACTACAAAGCAAAATAATAACTTGATAGTAGAGAAACCTGACAGATAGCACTTTAACCAAGTGATCAAAGTTAAATCATCAGCAACGGTGATTATGACATCATGAGCCTCCTGATGTGATGTACTGAGAAGGACACAATATCACATACAAGGTATTACTAACAAAAATGCATAACCTGAACCAACAGGAAACATCAGAAAAGTTTAAATTTGAGGGACATTCTACAAAATAACTGACCTATATGCTTCAAAAATGTCAAGGTCACGAAAGACAAAGAAAAATTCAGAAACTGTCCCAGATACAGGAGCCTAAGGGCACACAATAGTTAAAAGTGATGCATAGTTCTGGATTGGATCCCAGATCAGAAGAAGAGAATGTTTTTTTCCTTTTGCTATAAAGAATGTTATTAGAAAAATTGGCAAAATGTAATTTGAATAAGGTTACATAATAGTATTAAGGAAAGGTTCATATCCTGATTTTGATAATTATACTGTAGTTATATAAGAGAATACTTTTTTCTTCTTTATTTTCTAAAAAAGGAAATGGACATTTGAAGTATTTAGGGGTAAATGTTTGTAATTTACTCACAAGAAGTTTAGGAAAACATATATATTAATATAAAAAAGAAAAGGTAAAGCAAATATGCCAGTGTGGTAACATTTAGGCGGAATTTGGGTGAAAGAAACAAAGGAATTCTTTGTACTATTTTTGTAGCTTTTCTGTAGTTTGGAATTATATCAAAATAAAAAAATAACAAGGCCTTTTTTCAATAGTCTCTCCTTTATGAAGCAATGCATGACCATTTCTTTTTTCCGCACTGATGTGCTATAAAAAACTTTTATCTTAGAATTCTTAAAGCATACTATAAATCTTACAGTAATTATACTTATTTTTATAAATGTCTGTTTTCTTAACTATGGATTATCAGCTCTTTAGGAAAGGAAAAATGTCTTAACATGAAGGCCCAAGAATGTTGTGCATACAGTGGTCACATAGAAAATTTCTGTTGAATGAATTTCTAAGTGCTTGATTTTAATCAGTCTAGAACATATTGATTGACAAAGAGATGGACTGTAGCGATAAACACCACATACAATTTCAAACCTTATTCTCGTCAACAATTTGTGTTCTTTTTACTAGAATTGTCTATTTTTAAAAACAACTGCAAGCATTTGTTAACAATAGGCTGAAAACTAGGTTTTTCCTCTCTTTTGTTATTTTGTTAAAAAGTAGTGAAGAGTTAATGCAGTAGGGAAAAGAAAAAGGAGAATAAAAAACATGATTATCACTTTTAGCTAAGGTTAAGATGTTAGGGAAATGGAAAATTAGCTTTGTTCAATGTATGTACTACTTAGGTTAAAGATTAAGTGATTAGCACTGTAAGTAAATCCTTACAGGTTATTTTTGAGATCAGGTTTATTTATAGAAAAATGATAATGCCAAAGGGAGGAAAAAGTAACTCATTTCCCGTGATCAGGTATGAGCTCTCTTTACAGCTGTCTACCTTTGGCTTTTATTTTCAATTTGTCACAATAAGTAAACTAAACATAAAATATTAAAAAGAAACAGGTAAAATTAGCTGAGAGAACATGGTAAAAAGAGACAAAATGAAAAAAGGTATTAGAAGACACAATGATAAAATAAATAGTGGAAGTAACTATTACTTTAACACTTAAAGTAAAATGACAAATAGCTAAAACAACACTAAAACAGGGGATAAATTTATTTTAAAAAGCTATAAATGTAGGAATAAGTGCTATTATGCCCAACAAAGGCAAGCAAAGTCTTTTGCATTGAGATGCTTCAGATGATCAATAGGAGTTTTTAATGACTGTCTTAATAGGCCTGAACTCCACTATAAGGTGATCTTAAGGACTGAGGAATGCCTCGGACTGGGATCCCTGGGATCTTTCTAGCAGCTCTAGTGCTGTATATGCATTAAGAATAGTGGGCACTGGTTATAGCCACCATAGCAAAAGACCAACCTTCAGACACAATCTTTCCCTTTCCGGCACCCCTCTTTTATAAGATCTTTCTCCTTTTTGCCTACACTATTGGTAATTACCCTTTGCTATCATTCTGGTTCAGGAGTATAAGCCTCAGAGCTTGCATATTAATTGATCTGGAATTTCTGGGTTCATTTCTACCCTGCTAACTGATTTTCAGCTTGGTGCCCTTCTTGGGTATGTAAACTCCAGCTTGCTTTGTTATGCTGCTAGGAACCCCGTTTTTTTTTTTTTTTTTTGTAGATAATTATTTTTTTATTGAAGGGTAGTTAACACACGGTATTACATTACAATAGTTTCAGGTGTACAACATAGTGATTCAACATTTATATACATGACAATTCTAGGTACCAGCTATCACCATACCAAGCTGTTACAATATCTTGACTATATTCATTACATCCCGGTTACTTATTATTTTACCATTGGAAGTGTATACTCTTTTTTTTTTTTTTGTGAGGGCATCTCTCATATTTATTGATCAAATGGTTGTTAACAACAATAAAATTCTGTATAGGGGAGTCAATGCTCAATGCACAATCATTAATCCACCCCGAGCCTAATTTTCATCAGTATCCAACCTTCTGAGGCATAACAAACAAGTTCTTACATGGAGAACAAATTCTTACATAGTGAGTAAGTTCTTACATGGTGAACAGTACAAGGGCAGCCATCACAGAAACTTTCGGTTTTGCTCATGCATTATGAACTATAAACAGTCAGTTCAAATATGAATACTCCTTTGATTTTTATACTTGATTTATATGTGGATACCACATTTCTCTCTTTATTATTATTATTTTTAATAAAATGCTGAAGTGGCAGGTAGATACAAGATAAAGGTAGAAAACATAGTTTAGTGTTGTAAGAGAGCAAATGTAGATGATCAAGTGTGTGCCTGTAGACTATGTGTTAATCCAAGCTAGACCAGGGCAATAAAACATCCATGTATGCAGAAGATTTCTCTCAGAACGGGGGGGTGAGGTTCTAAGCCTCACCTCTGTTGATCCCCAATTTCTCACCTGATGACCCCCCTGCGACTGTGCCTGTCTTAGGTTGTTCCTCCCTTGAGGAATCTTACCCATCTTAATACGCCCCTATTTCTCCCCCCCCCTTATCCCTCCCTACCCACCCATCCTCCCCAGTCCCTTTCCCTTTGGTACCTGTTAGTCCATTCTTGAGTTCTGTGATTCTGCTGCTGTTTTGTTCCTTCAGTTTTTCCTTTGTTCTTATATTCCACAGATAAGTGAAATCATTTGGTATTTCTCTTTCTCCGCTTGGCTTGTTTCACTGAGCATAATACCCTCCAGCTCCATCCATGTTGCTGCAAATGATTGGATTTGCCCTTTTCTTATGGCTGAGTAGTATTTCATTGTGTATATGTACCACATCTTCTTTATCCATTCATCTATCGATGGACATTTAGGTTGCTTCCAATTCTTCGCTATTGTAAATAGTGCTGCGATAAACATAGGGGTGCACTGATCTTTCTCATACTTGATTGCTGCATTCTTAGGGTAAATTCCTGGGTCAAATGGTAAGTCTGTTTTGAGCATTTTGATGTACCTCCATACCGCTTTCCACAATGGTTGAACTAACTTACATTCCCACCAGCAGTGTAGGAGGGTTCCCCTTTCTCCACAGCCTCGCCAACATTTGTTGTTGCTTGTCTTTTGGATGGCAGCCATCCTTACTGGTGTGAGGTGAAACCTCATTGTAGTTTTAATTTGCATTTCTCTGATAATTAGAGATGTGGAGCATCTTTTCATGTGTCTGTTGGCCATCTGTATTTCTTTTTTGGAGAACTGTCTGTTCAGTTCCTCTGCCCATTTTTTAATTGGGTTATTTGTTTTTTGTTTGTTGAGGTGTGTGAGCTCTTTATATACTCTGGACGTCAAGCCTTTATCGGATGTGTCATTTTCAAATATATTCTCCCATACTGTAGGGTTCCTTTTTGTTCTATTGATGGTGTCTTTTGCTGTACAGAAGCTTTTCAGCTTAATATAGTCCCACTTATTCATTTTTGCTGTTGTTTTCCTTGCCTGGGGAGATATGTTCAAGAAGAGGTCACTCATGTTTATGTCTAAGAGGTTTTTGCCTATGTTTTCTTCCAAGAGTTTAATGGTTTTGTGACTTACATTCAGGTCTTTGATCCATTTTGAGTTTACTTTTGTGCATGGGGTTAGACAATGGTCCAGTTTCATTCTCCTACATGTAGCTGTCCAGTTTTGCCAGCACCATCTGTTGAAGAGACTGTCATTTTGCCATTGTATGTCCATGGCTCCTTTATCAAATATTAATTGACCATATATGTCTGGGTTAATGTCTGGATTCTCTAGTCTGTTCCATTGGTCTGTGGCTCTGCTCTTGTGCCAGTACCAAATTGTCTTGATTACTATGGCTTTATAGTAGAGCTTGAAGTTGGGGAGTGAGATCCCCCCTACTTTATTCTTCTTTCTCAGGATTACTTTGGCTATTCGGGGTCTTTGGTGTTTCCATATGAATTTTTGAACTATTTGTTCCAGTTCATTGAAGAATGTTGCTGGTAGTTTCATAGGGATTGCATCAAATCTGTATATTGCTTTGGGCAAGATGGCCATTTTGACAATATTAATTCTTCCTAGCCACGAGCATGGGATGAGTTTCCATCTGTTAGTGTCCCCTTTAATTTCTCTTAAGAGTGACTTGCAGTTTTCAGAGTATAAGTCTTTCACTTCCTTGGTTAGGTTTATTCCTAGGTATTTTATTTTTTTTGATGCAATTGTGAATGGAGTTGTTTTCCTGATTTCTCTTTCTGTTGGTTCATTGTTAGTGTATAGGAAAGCCACAGATTTCTGTGTGTTGATTTTGTATCCTGCAACTTTGCTGTATTCCGATATCAGTTCTAGTAGTTTTGGGGTGGAGTCTTTAGGGTTTTTTATGTACAGTATCATGTCATCTGCAAATAGTGACAGTTTCACTTCTTCTTTACCAATCTGGATTACTTGTATTTCTTTGTTTTGTCTGATTGCCGTGGCTAGGACCTCCAGTACTATGTTAAATAACAGTGGAGAGAGTGGGCATCTCTGTCTAGTTCCCGATCTCAGAGGAAATGCTTTCAGCTTCTCGCTGTTCAATATAATGTTGGCTGTGGGTTTATCATAGATGGCTTTTATTATGTTGAGGTACTTGTCCTCTATTCCCATTTTGCTGAGAGTTTTTATCATGAATGGATGTTAACTTTGTCAAATGCTTTTTCAGCATCTATGGAGATGATCATGTGGTTTTTGTCTTTCTTTTTGTTGATGTGGTGGATGATGTTGATGGACTTTCGAATGTTGTACCATCCTTGCATCCCTGGGATGAATCCCTCTTGGTCATGGTGTATGATCCTTTTGATGTATTTTTGAATTCGGTTTGCTAATATTTTGTTGAGTATTTTTGCATCTATGTTCATCACGGATATTGGTCTGTGGTTTTCTTTTTTGGTGGGGTCTTTGCCTGGTTTTGGTATTAGGGTGATGTTAGCTTCATAGAATGAGTTTGGGAGTATCCCCTCCTCCTCTATTTTTTGGAAAACTCTAAGGAGAATGGGTGTTATGTCTTCCCTGTATGTCTGATAAAATTCCGAGGTAAATCCATCTGGCCCGGGGGTTTTGTTCTTTGGTAGTTTTTTGATTACCGCTTCAATTTCGTTGCTGGTAATTGGTAGGACCCCCTTTTTTTAAACCCTAAATAGTCAAAAAACTGAGAATTCTCTTATTGCCTAAGGAAAGAGGCTGTTAGAATATAATTTCAGAGGCATTAATAGAAGTGCAAATATATGTGTGTGTGTGTATATATGTGTATATATATATATAGTTAAGCTTCTGTTTTGAATGTTTTCACTGTAAGCAATACAAGTATTAAAATTCAAAATTAGGATTTTATTTTCTTCAGAGGTCCTTGTTCTAAACATTCTCTAGATAAAGGCAGAGGAAAAGTAATTTTTCTTTAGAAATCATAAGATACTAATTCTCCAAAAGTAGAATCTGACAAGTACCTTTTAAAGCCATTTTAAAGCATTAATTAATTAGTGTCTATAATACCCTGAGAAAACGGATGAAGATTCTAAGTAATTTTTGCAGTTAAAGAAATTTTATCCACTCACAAAAGTCATTTTCTGTAGTTAATCCTATGTACATGATGTACTTTGTCATGTTATTAGGTATAAGCACATAAAGCTTCAATGTCCAGAATGCCCACCCGTATATTAATTTCAAAGACACACTAATAAAAAAGGAAATTTTACTTAATATATTTTGTAGATGTAAACATTTTTAAATGTAATCTTTAGGCATATGGTGATGTTAATTTGCATAGTTGAGAAAGGAAATCTTAGAACAGGTGATCATAGAGAGTGAGGCAAATGTGAATATTGAGTCAGTGTCATAGGTAAAAATAGCAATCTAGTTTTAAAGGTATTTTGACATAGGTAGATATAAACTATGTTGTTTATTCTATACTCATTGGATACTTTCTGAATAATCCAGGACTTACTATAGGCCTAGAAAGTGGGGTTAATTCACAGCTCATCCTGCTGATATGAGTGGTATGGTTTTAAAAAAAGTACAAATCACAGTATGATTTTAACTGTAGAAATGAAATACAATCTAATTTATATATTGGAAGAAAATAATTATATGTGTTAGTAGTAGTTGTCTTTAAATAGGATAAGAGTAATTTTTTTCTTCCTACTTTTCTGTATTATTTAGATTCTGACAATGATCCTACATTACTTAAAAAATATTTAATAAATGCTTTTAATTTGAAATAACTATTTTCTTAGTTAATCCTAGCCACTATCTTTCAAAAGTTATGGGCCAAATTCTGGCGTTCTAGGGAAATTTTAACAGCTTCTGATATGTGTTTTTAAACATCAAAGCTTCCTGTAGTTCTAGGAAGAAAGTTCAGACTACCAAGAATAATGGGCTAGGCCCGTCACAATCTGTCATTTCTCGCATCTTCATCTCTCTTTGCTCTTACACAAACCCTTATTCCAGTTATAGGAAACCTAATAATTTCTAGTATACAGCATGATTTTTTCACACATCTGTCTCAAATGCTCTTCTCCTTCTAGTACAACTAGCAAGCACCTGCTTATCTTTTAAGACTGTGAAGATAAGTTATGGATATCAATATAAGGTACTGTAATTCATATATTGCCTAAGTTAGAAATTGGGGGTCATCTTGACTTCCTTACCTTCCACATCCTGTTCCCAATCCTATATACTGTGATTCCTTAATATTTCAAATATCCTGCTTTATTTTTCTATTTCTATTGCTTCAGTTTTTTTTTCACAAAATGTCTGTTTACTCAGATCTTTGATTTCTTTCATCAGTGTTTTGTAGCTCGCGGCATACATGTCCTGTACATGTTTTGTTACATTTACACTTACATTCTTTTTTTTTAAGTGATTGTAGATGATACTGCACTTTTTTTTGTTATCATTAATCTACAATTACACTAGACTCCCCCCTTCACCAAGTCCCCCCCACATACCCATTAGTCACTGTCCATCAGCATAGTAAGATGCTGTAAAATCACTACTTGTCTTCTATGTGTTGCACAACCCTCCCCATGCCCTCCCCACATTATACATGCTAATCGTAAGGCCCTCTTTATTCTTCCCCCCTTTCTCCCTCCCTTCCCACCCATCCTCCCCAGTCCCTTTCCCTTTGGTAACTGTTAGTCCTTTCTTGGGTTCTGTGATTCTGCAGCTGTTTTGTTCCTTCAGTTTTTCCTTTGTTCTTATATTCCACACATGAGTGAAATCATTTGGTACTTGTCTTTCTCTACCTGGCTTATTTCACTGAGCAAATACCGTCTAACTCCATCCATGTTGTTGCAAATGGTAGGATTTGTTTTCTTCTTTTGGATGAATAATATTCCATTGGGTATATATACCACATCTTTTTTATCCATTCATCTACTGATGGACACTTAGGTTGCTTCCATTTCTTGGCTATTGTAAATAGTCCTGTGATAAACATAGGGGTGCATATGTTTTTTTCAAATTGGGCTGCTGCATTCTTAGGGTAAATTCCTAGAAGTGGGATTCCTGGGTCAAACGGTATTTCTATTTTGAGCTTTCTGAGGAACCTCCATACTATTTTCCATAGTGGTTGAACTAATTTACATTCCCACCAGTAGTGTAGGAGGGTTCCCCTTTCTTCACAACCTTGCCAACATTTGTTGTTGTTTGTCTTTTGGATGGTGGCGATCCTTACTGGGGTGAGGTGATATCTCATTGTGGTTTTAATTTGCATTTCTCTAATGACTAGCGATGTGGAGAATCTTTTCATGTGTCTGTTGGCCATCAGAATTTCTTCTTTGGAGAAGTGTCTGGTCAGATCGTCTGCCCATTTTTTAATTGGGTTGTTTCCTTTTTGGTTGTTGAGGTGTGTGAGCTCTTTATATATTTTGGGTGTCAACCCTTTATCGGATCTGTCATTTATGAATATATTCTCCCATAGTCTAGGATGGCTTTTTGTTCTATTGATGGTGTCCTTTGCTGTACAGAAGCTTTTCAGCTTGATATAGGCCTACTTGTTCATTTTTGCTTTTGTTTCTCTTGCCCGGGGAGATATGTTCATGAAGAAGTCACTCATGTTTATGTCCAAGAGATTTTTGCCTATGTTTTTTTCTAAGAGTTTTATGGTTTCATGGCTTACATTCAGGTCTTTGATCCATTTTGAATGAACTTTTGTGCATGGGGTTAGACAATGATCCAGTTTCATTTTCTTACATGTAGCTGTCCAGGTTTGCCAACACTAGCTGTTGAAGAGGCTGTCATTTCCCCATTGTATGTCCATGGCTCCTTTATTGTATATTAATTGACCACATATGTTTGGATTAATGTCTGGAAACTCTATTCTGTTCCACTGGTCTGTGGCTCTGTTTTTGTGCCAGTACCAAATTGTCCTGATTACTGTGGCTTTGCAGTAGAGCTTGAAGTTGGGGAGCGAGATCACTCCCACTTTATTCTTCCTTCTCAGGATTGCTTTGGCTATTCGGGGTCTTTGGTGGTTCCATATGAATTTTAGAACTATTTGTTTCAGTTCGCTGAAGACTGCTGTTGGTAATTTGATAGGGATTGCATTAAATCTGTAGATTGCTTTGGGCAAGACAGCCATTTTGACAATATTAATTCTTCCTAGCCAAGAGCATGGGATGAGTTTCCATTTGTTAGTGTTCTCTTTAATTTCTCTTAAGAATGTCTTGAGGTTTTTGGGGTATAGGTCTTTCACTTCCTTGGTTAGGTTTATTCCTAGGTATTTAATTCTTTTTGATGCAATTGTGAATGGAATTGTTTTCCTGGTTTCTTTTTCTGTCAGTTCATTGTTAGTGTATAGGAAAGCCTCAGATTCTGTGTATTAATTTTGTATCCTGCAAATTTGCTGTATTCTGATATCAGTTCTAGTAGTTTTGGAGTGGAGTCTTTAGGGTTTTTTATGTACAATATCATGTCATCTGCAAATAGTGACAGTCTGACTTCTTCTTTACCGATCTGGATTACTTGTATTTCTTTGTTTTGTCTAATTGCCGTGGCTAGGACCTCCAGTACTATGTTGAATAACAGTGGGGAGAGTGGGCATCCCTGTCTTTTTCCCAATCTTAGAGGAAATGCTTTCAGCTT
The DNA here is from genome assembly GCF_030020395.1 of Manis pentadactyla. Classification (NCBI taxonomy): domain Eukaryota; kingdom Metazoa; phylum Chordata; class Mammalia; order Pholidota; family Manidae; genus Manis; species Manis pentadactyla. Next base: position 34,206,571 of record NC_080029.1, read on the forward strand.
CTTGCTGTTAAGTATGATGTTGGCTGTGGGCTTTTCGTATATGGCCTCTATTATGTTGAGGTGCTTGCCCTCTATGCCCATTTTGTAGAGAGTTTTTTTTATCATGAATGGATGTTCAATTTTGTTGAATGCTCTTCCAGCATCTATGGAGATGATCATATGGTTTTTGTCCTTGTTTTGTTGATGTGGTGGATGATGTTGATGGATTTTCGAATGTTGTACCATCCTTGCATCCCTGAGATGAATCACACTTGATCAAGGTATATGAACCTCTTGATGTACTTTTGAATTCGGTTTGCTAATATTTTGTTGAGTATTTTTGCATCTATGTTCATCAGGGATATTGGTCTTTAATTTTCTTTTTTGGTGGGGTCTTTGCCTGGTTTTGGTATTAGGGTAATGCTGGCTTCATAGAATTAGTCTGGAAGTATTCCCTCCTCTTCTACTTTTTGGAAAACTTTAAGGAGAATGGGTATTATGTCTTCTCTTGTATGTGTGATAAAACTCTGCAGTAAATCCATCTGGTCCCGGAGTTTTGCTCTTGGGTAGTTTTTTGACTACCAATTCAATTTCTTTGCTGGTAATTGGTCTGTTTAAATTTTCTGTTTCTTCCTTGGTCAGTTTTGGAAGGTTGTATTTTCCTAGGAAGTTGTCCAATTTTTCTAGGTTTTCCAGCTTGTTAGCATATAGTTTTATGTAGTATTCTCTAATAATTCTTTGTATTTCTGTGGGGTGCGTCATGATTTTTCCTTTCTCATTTCTGATTCTGTTGATGTGTGTAGATTCTCTTTTTTCGTTTTAGAAGTCTGGCTAGGGGCTTATCTATTTTGTTTATTTTCTCAAAGAACGAGCTCTTGGTTTCATTGATTTTTTTCTATTGTTTTATTCTTCTCAATTTTATTTATTTCTTCCCTGATCTTTATTATGTCCCTCCTTCTGCTGACGTTGGGCCTCATTTGTTCTTCTTTTTCCAATTTCGATAATTGTGTCTTTAGAGTATTCATTTGGGATTGTTCTTCCTTCTTTAAATATGCCTGGATAGCTATATACTTTCCTCTTAAAACTGCTTTCGCTGCATCCCACAGAAGTTGGGGCTTTGTGTTGTTGTCATTTGTTTCCATATATTGCTTAATCTCTATTTTGATTTGGTTGTTGATCCAGTGATTATTTAGGAGCATGTTGTTAAACCTCCATGTGTTTGTGAGCCTTTTTGCTTTCTTTGTACAATTTATTTCTAGTTTTATACCTTTGTGGTCTGAGAAGTTGGTTGGTAGAATTTCAGTCTTTTTTAATTTACTGAGGCTCTTTTTGTGGTGTAGTATGTGGTCTATTTTGGAGAATGTTCCATGTGCACTTGAGAAGAATGTGTATCCTGCTGCTTTTGGGTATATAGTTCTATAGATGTCTATTAGGTCCATCTGTTCTATTGTGTTGTTCAGTGAGTGCCTCTGTGTCCTTACTTATTTTCTGTCTGCTGGATCTGTCCTTTGGAGTGAGTGGAGTGTTGAAGTCTCCTAGAATAAATGCATTGCATTCTATTTCCTCCTTTAATTCTGTTAGAATTTGTTTCACATATGTTGGTGCTCCTGTATTGGGTGCATATATATTTATAATGGTTATATCCTTTTGTTGGATTGACCCCTTTATCATTATATAATGTCATTCTTTATCTCTTGTGACTTTCTTTGTTTTGAAGTCCATTTTGTCTGATACTAGTACTGCAGCACCTGGTTTTTCCTCCTTGTTGTTTGCATGAAATATCTTTTTCCATCCCTTGACTTTTAGTCTGTGCATGTCTTTGGGTTTGAGGTGAGTTTCTTGTAAACAGCATATAGATGGGTCTTGCTTTTTTATCCACTCTATTACTCTGTGTCTTTTGATTGGTGCATTCAGTCCATTTACTTTAGGGTGATTATTGAAAGACATGTACTTATTGCCATTGCAGGCTTTAGGTTCGTGGTAACCAAAGGTTCAAGGTTAGCTTCTTTAGTATCTTACTGTCTAACTTAACTCACTTATTGAGCTATTATAAACAGAGTCTGATGATTCATTAGTTCTCTCCCTTCTTATTCCTCCTCCTCCATGCTTTTTTGGGTAGCTGATTTTATTTTTTGCCTTTAGTTTGGATTTAATTGTTCCACTTTCTTTGCTGTGATTTTATTTTCTCTGGTGACATCTGTTTAGCCTTAGGAGTGCTTCCATCTAGAGCAGTCCCTCTAAAATACCCTGTAGAGGTGGTTTGTGGGAGGGAAATTCCCTCAACTTTTGCTTGTCTGGGAATTGTTTAATCCCTCCTTCATATTTAAATGATAATCATGCTGGATACAGTATCCTTGTTTCAAGGCCCTTCTGTTTCATTGCATTAAATATATCATGCCATTCTCTTCTGGCCTGTAAGGTTTCTGTTGTGAAGTCTGATGATAACCTGATGGGTTTTCCTTTGTAGGCAACCTTTTTTCTCTCTCTGGCTGCCTTTAATACTCTGTCCTTGTCTTTGATCTTTGCTATTTTAATTATTATGTGTCTTGGTGTTGTCCTCCTTGGGTTCCTTGTTTTGGGAGTTCTGTGTGCTTCCGTGGTCTGAGAGGCTATTTCCTCTCCCAGTTTGGTGAAGTTTTCAGCAATTATTTCTTCAAAGATACTTTCTCTCAAAGATCCCTTTTTCTCTCTCTTCCTCTGGTACCCCTATAATGCGAATATTGTTCCATTTGGATTGGTCACACAGTTCTCTTAATATTGTTTCATTTCTGGAGATCCTTTTATCTCTCTCTGCCTCAGCTTCTCTGTATTCCTGTTCTCTGATTTCTATTCCATTAATGGCCTCTTGCATCTCGTCCATTCTGCTTTTAAGTCCTCACAGAGATTTTTTTATTTCTGTATTCTCCCTCCTTAGCTCTTGCATATTTTTTCTGCAATTCCATGAGCATGGTTATGGTCTTTATTTCGAATTCTTTTTGAGGAAGATTGGTTAAATCTATCTCCCCAGATTCCCTCACAGGGGAGGGTGTCTGGGTTATTCTGGTCTGAATCAAATTCTTCTGCCTTTTCATGGCTATAGAGGTAGTCTTAGGCAGTTGGTGCATATGTCAGCTGGGAGAATCAAGTCCCTTTCCACTTGCTCCTGGCCTTCCTTTCCTGGGCGAACGGCGACCCCTAGTGGCTTGTGCTGGATAGTTGCATGCAGATGGAGTCTCTGATTCTTGCCAGGGCTGCTGTGGCATAAGCTCCACATGGTTGCTGTGGGCGTGGCCGCTTTCAGACTGCTGCTGTACTATGGCAGGGCCACGCAGGAGGGGGAACCAGTGGGAGGCTGTTTATCACCGTGAGGGGCCTCAGAGCTGTGCTGCTGCCCAGGGGGTTAGGGTGCCTGGAGTTCCCCGGAATTCCCAGCTGCTGGGCTGAATGTGCCGGGACACTTCTGTCCACCTGTGAGGCTCCTGTCCCTTTAAGACTTTCAAAAAGCACTCGCTTTTCTTTTGTCCCAGGGGCGCCGGCTGTGGGAACCCGCTCGCAGGTTTTACTGTTCCATTTCCCTAGTATCCAGCACGCCACACACTGTATGTCTGTGCTCCTGGTGCGGATGGCTAGGGCTGGGTATTTAGCAGTCCTGGGCTCCCTCTTTCTCCCCGCTGAGGGGTACGCTTAGGTCCCGCAGGGCCGCGGCTTGTATCTTACCCCTTTTTTGAGGCGCTGATTTCTCGCAGGTGTAGATGTAGCCTGGCTGTTGTCTTGTATCTTCTGGTCTCTCTTTTAGGAATAGTTGTATTTGTTGTATTTTCAAAGATATATATAGTTTTGGGAGATTCCACTGCCCTACTCATGCCGGCATCTTGGCTCCTCCCTCGATTGCTTCAGTTTTATTTCAAGCTTGCATCAGATTCCTGCTTTTGATCTCGCTCTGACTCAATCCATTCTCCACACAGTAGTCAATGTTCTTTCAAAAGTTCAAATTTGATCTTGTCATTTCCATGTTTAAATTCCTTTATTGGTCTTTACAGTAAAGTCCAAACTGAGTAACATGGCAATTAGGAAGTTCATCAGCAAAAGCTATATGGCCAACTGGAGGCCATGATCTGGTAACTTCTCCAGCCTCTTTTTTCTCTTATTCCCTTCCTTCTCCTTCTCAAACTGTACTCCCTCCTCAACCTGTGTGTCACATGTTTGGAACATAGTAAGCTCTTTATAAATATAGATACTTGCATTCATATTTTTAATGGAGTTGTTATCTGAGACAAACAGACTTAAATTCAGGTGGGGAGAACAGTTTAAATAAAACAGCTCCATTTGTCCTCCCAACACTCTCTTCTCTTCACTGCTTGGTGCCCACAAGGGGCTAGCGTTTGTGTATAAGGCCCAGTACTGCAGAAAATGGGGAACTTTTCAAACACTTTTTTTTATAGAGAAATGATGCATACTTACACACGTAATACTTGCCTGATGGTAGATTGGAAGGAAGAGAGACTGCAGAGAAGCAGAGTAATTAGCATGCTACTGTAATCCTGAATGTAAAAGACAAAGAAGGCCTGAACTAATTGGGAAAGGGTATTCAGAAGAGCCACAACAAAGGGTTCTATGTCTGACTGACTGCTTTGGGAAGGAGCAGGTAAATATTATGATGAGATTTCAAATTTGGTTATTATGGTAGGTGGGGGTGTTCTAAGAGAGCAATATAGGAACAATTTGAAGGGAAGTGTATTAGATATGGTTTCTGATGAGGGAAGTGAGATGTCAGCAGGACATCAAGGGGTGACTCCGGTATGCAACAGCAAGGGGAGCCTGGAGTTTGACAGAGAAGGTAAACCTATAAAGAGTCATTAGTCTATGGCTGGTAAGTCCAACAATATGCATTTTTAAAAAACTTTAACAATTTATACATGTACAGTACAGTTTTGTAACTGTATGCACATTATTGTACAACATATCTCTAGGAACTTTCTCATCTGTGTGGCCGAACTCTATACCTTTGGAACAACAATGCCCATTTCCTCCTCCCTCCAGCCCCTGGCAACTACTGTTTTCTGTTTTATAAGTTTGATTACTTTAGATACCTCAGATAAGCTGAATTATGCAGTATTTGTCCTTTTGTGATGGGCTTATTTCATTTAGCATAATGTCTCCAGGTTCATTCATGTTGTAGCATAAGACAGGATTTCCTTTTTTTTTAAGGTGAATAATATTCCATTATATGTATATATTCATTCGTCTGTTGATGGTCAACTAGATTGCTTCCACATCTTGGCTATTGTGAATAATGCTTCAAAGAACATGGCTGTGCAAATCTCTTCAAGATCTTGTTCTCAATCTTTGGGATATATACTCAGAGGTGGCATTGCTGGATCATCTGGTAGTTTTATTGTTAATTTCTTCAGCAACTTAAGATATTTTCTAAGTTCCTTGTGATTTCTTCTTTGACTAATTTGTTCAAGGATTATTGCTTCATTTCCACATATTTGTGATTTTTCCAGTTTTCCTATTGCTATTGATTTCTAGTTTCTATCTCTTAAAATTGGAAAAGATATTTGGTAGATTTCAATCTTCTTAAATTTGTTAAGACTTTTCTGTGGCCTAATGTGATCTGTCCTGGAGAATGTTCTCTGGGCTTGAGACGAATGTATACTCTGCTGCTGATGGGCACAGTTTTCTGTATATGTCTGTTTTGCCTAATTGTTCTATAGTGTTTGTTCAAGTCCTGTTTCCTAATTGATCTTCTGTTTGGTTGTTCTATCCATTATTGAAAGTAGAATATTGAATTCTACTATTGCTGTGTTAATATCTATTTCCCCCTTCAATTCTGTCATGTTTGCTTCATATATTTGGGTACTCTGATTTAGCTGGGTATGTATTTATAATTGTTATATCTACCATTGTTATGGAATTAACACTTTCATCATTATATAATGTTCTTTATCTCTTGTAACAGTTTTTAACTTAAAGTCTACTTTGACTGATAAAAGTATGGCCACTCCTGCTCTCTTCTGGTTATCATTTACATGGGATAAGTTTTTTCACTATGACTTTTAGCCCATGTGTGCCTTTTCATGTAAGATGAGTCTCTTATAGATAGTGTATAGTTGCATTTTATTTTTTATCCATTCAATGGCTCTATGTCTTTTCATAGGGGAGTTTTTTCCATTTAGACTTAAAGTTTACTCTATTTACTGATAGGAAAGGACATAGTATTCTTGGTTGGCTGTTTTCTTCTTTCAGCATTTTGAATATATTACCTCACTCCCTTCTGGCCTGTGAAGTTTCTGCTGCGAAGGCCACTCATAATCTTATGGGAGCTTCCTTATATATGATGAGTTATTTTATTCTTGATACTTTTGACATTTTGTGTATCATGTGTCTTGGTATGGGCTTCTTTGGATTCATCACAGTTATAATACTTTGAGCTTTTGAATTTCACTGTTCATTTCTTTCCTTGTATCTGGGAAGTTTTCAGCCATTATTTCTTCAAATAAGTTCTCTGTCCCTTTCTCTCCCTCCTTTCCTACTGGAACTCCCATGATGCATATATTGGTCTGCTTTGTGTTGTTCTATGAGTACCTTAGGCTTTTTTCTTTTGTCTTTATGTTTTTTTTTTCTTTTTGCTCCTGACTTGATAATTTCAAATGATCTTTCTTCATATCCTTTCTTCTGTCTGATTAAGTGTGCTGTTGAATGCCTCCAGAGAATTTTTCAATTCAGTTACTGTATTCTTCAGTTTTAGAATTTGGTTCTTTTTATTTTTTTTAAATAGTTTCTTTTTGTTGGTATTCTCATTTTGTCCATGTACTGTTTTCCTGATTTTGCATAATTATCTATTTGTGTTCCCTGTAGATCATCATTTAGCTTCAAGAAAATTACTTTGAATTCTTTGTTAGGAAGTTTATAGATCTCTATTTCTTTGGGGTTGGTTTCTGAAGATTTAATTTGTTCATTTGATTGGACCATGTTTTTCTGTTTCTTCACATGCCCTGTGATTTTTTTGCTGAGCTTTGTGCATTTGGAAAAACAGCCACATCTCCCAGTCTTAATGGACTGGTTTTGGTCAAGGGCCTGGGCAGAGATTGTGGGGGCTTCTGAAACCTTTTTTGGGTGATGCAACTTCTCTTTGCTGTGTGTGCAATTTCCTAATCAGAGGTTTGTTGGTTTCTTTTTCAGGTGCCTGCGATCTCTTACTCCCTCTTATGCCTACTGCAGACTCTCTGGTGCTCCAGCAGCAAACCACTCTACTCCCCTTTATTCTCAGGGGCTTCCAGCCATCCAAAGTATGCCAGCTCAAGTGCCCCAAGTCAGGTGAGATGGAAACCAGTGCTTCAAATAAAGATGTCTTTATCGTAAAATTACTTTAAAATTAAAAGCACATTGGAAACCTGGATGAATGTGTGGTTAGTCTTTGAGAATTTGGAGGAAAGAGTTCTTTAAAAAGGAGGGCAATGCTGAGTCAGTTTTGAAATAGAGCCATGGGGAATCCCTTACTTCAATAATGACTCAACTGAAATAATTATTTCAGCTTCTTGCTTTTGAAGTAGTAAAATCTCACAATTCATTCAAAGGGGAAAATTAGTTCTATCTTTATATAATCACAAATCCGAAGCCTCTGTTTTACAGTTTGTTCATATAAGAATCTCCAGAAACTGGCATACAATTTTATACATGGTTAAATGAAAAAGGATGACTATTTACCATGTTAGGGTGCAGAGAAACTATTTTGTATTCTAGCAGTATATCTGCCTAGATAACTAATGTTGGCTATTACATTAGAGTGAGAACTGAAACATGGCTTTATTCTTCTATTATCTTCATTAATAATAACTTTATTAATCCAGAAAACTCTTGCCTAGGCAGATAAAATTTGCAAATAACTTAATTCATTCTAGGAATTTCCTGAAAGAACTATTACCTCTTAAATAGCATCAGAGAAAATTTACAGAACAAGAACTTTTTAAACCTTCACTCCCAAATCCTTGCATTGGAGGCTGCTTGGGCACTGCTGTAGTGCAGAGCCCCATTCTAGGAAGTGAGGCACACTGTGGGCACAGGACTCGGACCTCCACTGCTAGCCACAGGGTAGCCTATTGCAGGACTGGCATTGGCCTGGCCTGCCTGACCCTGGGTGCTGGCTGGAGAAGTGGGTGGAGGGACTGCTGGTGAGGGGTACCCATGAGTACATAATACTAGTCCCAAGTTTGACACTGATATTCTGGGATCACTTCTAAGGCAAGAAAATGCAAGAAACATTTGTGTGATAAAAGTTCCTCCAGAGTTGAAATACAGAGATTACTCTGTCACTGTGAGTGGAATCTCCACCAGATACTTACATGCCATGGCCTACTTCATTGTGGAAATGTACAAATACCTGGGAAGTAAAAGTGAGCTTATTGTCAAGATCCAAGGGAAAATGGATTGTTAAGACTTCATGTTCTTTAGATGGCAATACTGCCCAAAGCAGTGTATGGGTTCTATGTATCAAAATTCAATAGCTTTTTTTTCTTTCCAAAAATGGAAAAGCTGATCCCCAAATTCATATGGGATGGCAAGGGGCTCTGAAGAGTTAAAACAACATTGAAAAAGAACAAAGTTGGAGGACTCTCACTTACTGATTGTAAAATTTACCACAAAGCTACTGTAATCAAAATAGTATAATACTTGTATAAGAATGGACATATAGATCAATGGAATAGAACGGATAGTCCAGAAACAAATCAATGCATCTATAGTAAATTGATTTTTGACAAGGGTGCCAAGACCAATCAATGGGGAAAGAATTGTCTCTTCAACAAGCAGCACTGGGACAACTGGATATCCACAGGGAAAAAAATGAAGTTGGATCCCTACCTCACACTATATATGAAAATTAACTTAAAATGGATCAATAATCTAAATATAAGAGCTAAAAACCATACAACACATAGGTGAAAATGTAGGAGTAAAGCTTCATGACCTTGGATTTGGCAATAAACTCTTAGGATACTAAAAACACAAGCAACAAAAGAAAACTTACATAAATTGAACTTCATCAAGACTAAAAACATTTATGCATGAAGGGATACTATCAAGAGAGTGTAAAAGCCTAGAGAATGGGAGAAATATTTGCAAGTGATCTATCTGGTAAGGGTCTAGTATGCAGAGTATATAAAGTAGTCCTACAGTCAACAACAAAAAGACAAACTGCCCAGTTAAAAACTGGTCAGAAGGTTTAAATAGACATTTCTCCAAAGACTATATATGAATGGCCAACAAGCACATGAAAAGATGTTCCACACCATTAGTCATTAGGGAAATGAAAATGAAAGCCATGATGAGATACCACTTCAATCATACTAGAATGGTTGTAATTTAAAAAAAAAGGAAAGTTAGCAAGTTTGGCAATGATGTGCAGAATTTGTAATCCTTGTACACTACTGTTGAGAAGGTAGAATAGTTAAGCCACTGTGGAAAATAATTTGGCAATTCCTTAGAAAGTTAAACATAGAAATTACCAGATGACCCAGCAATTCTACCTCCTAAATATATATACCGGAATAACTGAAAACAGGTACTCAAACAAATACATGTACCAGCATGTTCAAAGCAGCACTAGTCACAATAGCCAAAAGGTAAAAACACCCAAATGTCCATAAATTGAGCAATGCATAAACAAAATACAGTATAAAGGTACAATGAAATATTCTGCAGCCATAATAGGGACTGAAATACTGATAATGCTAAAACATGGATGAGCCTCAAAAACATTAAGCTAAGTAAAAGAAGCTAGACAAAAATAATCACATAACATTCATATGGAATTGTATGATTCCATTTATATGAAATATCCAAAATAGGCAAATCCTTATATAGAAAGCAGATTGGTGGCAGCTAGAGGCTGGGAGCGGTGGAGAATAGAGAGTAACTGCTTAATGGGTACGGGGTCTCTTTTTGGGATGGTGAAAATGTTTTGGAACTGGCTAGAGGTGGTGGTTGTATAACATTGTAAATCAACTAAACACCAATGAATTGTTCACTTTAAAATGATTTTATACTATGTGAATTTCACCTCAAGTAAAATAAAAAGTTCAAAAGGAAGGACACTGGTAACTGGCTCTATGGGGGCTTTGGTAACCATGGCAATTCATTTGATTCCAGAAAAGAGAAAAGTTCATCATTTTGAGAATTACGGACCCTGTACTCCTCTGATCGTTAGTTTAGATAGCAACTGAAACAATACTTGAAGACTTCATTCTTGGAATAGAAGATAACACTTCATCTCTGACTCCAGTGGAATCTGAGCATGAATAAAATAAAGTGAGCTGTTCTAGTCATTTCAGATTTGGAATGACTTGCTTCTCTGAAAAATATAGTTTCTTATCTCTGTCTATCTGGTTAGGCTGTTGTTAACACATGCTTTGCCTATCTCCTGGGTATTCATTCTGATTGACAGCTGAAGGTTGTAGCCAAATGAACTAACATGAACAGAAATTTAATAAGTTCAAATCACAACTTTAACATGTTATCTTTATTCCCGGGAATCCCAGCAGGATTTCTTGGAGTTAGAATTAACCCTTTAGCTCAACTTGAGCTTTGCTTAGGTTTTAATTAATTTTCTTATATGCAAACCTTATTCTGTGAGTAGAAAGGGCAAAAAAAAAAAAAAGAAAACCACACCATACACACATAAAATCCTTGCTTGATATGTCCACCAATCCTAAACTACTATATCATAATCTTTACCTGATTCTAATCAAACTGCCATGACTCAATTTAAATGTAGCTTCAGAGTATCATAAATATTTCAGTATTGAACCCACACTAAGTGCTACTAAGACTGTTGAGATATTCTCTCTTTTACTGTGGTAAGCTCTTATTTGTGGGGAACAAGTATTCAACAATATTAGAGGCAATAAGGAGACATAGACAAGAATGACTTTTTTCCCACCAAAGCCCAAGACCCTTGGTTTGATAACAGCGAGCTCCTCTGTTGAGCTCTGTCCTTGAGAATCCTGATTGGGGAATGGGAATGTCTCTAATCAGTGCAATGAGATAACCAAGTCTTGCATTACATTGAACTCTGATTCTTTTTCTTTGAGCTTGTCAATTGCTAAGTTTATTTTGTCTCCTAGGAGTAAGGAAACTTTTTTAGGACTCCTTTAGTAATTGAGTCAAATTTGAAAAAGCTTTTACCCCTGGTGTCTTTTTACTAATAACACTATTATTTATATCTGTCTATCCATGCCATTTTTTGTTACACCTCTAATAAGGGGAAAGTTCATATGGAAAAACATGGGCATAGGCCCCGATAAGTCCATTTTGCAAACTGGCTCTAGGAATTGAGAGGTTCAGGTTTCTTCTCAAAGTGGTGTCCTCTGGCTGAACTTTGGTCATTCATCATCTTCTGAGAACTTTCCTCATTGTTGCTTTGTTAGTAAGGGTCTGTCTATGGGACAGAGCTCCCCTTCAAATCTTTCCATAATCTAGAACTATAAATATGTTAGTTTGTATTTTGCCCAGCTATTAGGTTACAAAGCCTGATGTGGTGTCCAAGAAACACTCTGACTGGATGATTTACAAGTTATCAGGTTTGTCTTACTCTACACCTAAATCAATGACTCTTCCAGGCCAGACTCCTACTTCTTACATATATTTATGCTGTAATTCAAATTTGTGCAGTTATCTTTAATTTCACCAAGTAGACTTAACTTACAGTAGTCACTTTAGGGAACTTTTGATGTGAACAAAATTGTTTGAGGTGCTACAGACCAAAAAAGGAACAAAATTCCAAACATCTAGTGGGCTGGATTTTTTGACTGGTATGAGGAAGAAATTCAGATTCCAAAATTACTTCAAGAAATTCCTTGGCAGAGGCAAAATAAAAATTTGGAGAACTTTACTGCCTCTTAGAACTGTAAAACATCTTGAACCATGTGGATTTGGTCCTACAATTTTCTTTCCCTGTCCTCTACTCTTCCATTTCCCTATGCCCCATCTCTCCCTCTACTCCACTCCTCTTCCCTTTTGGCTGGCCAGAAACTTCCAAAGTTTGGCTACCTCTTAAAGTTAAACTTCCTTCAGAACAGATAAAGGTCCCTTATGGTTGATTTTAAGCCCTGTTTTTCCCCTGAGTTGAGAATCATCAATGGCTTTCCAAAGCCTAGGAAGAATAGAGTGAGATTTTTAGAGAAAACTAGAATAATTTTAAGAACATGTAATTCATGGCTTCCAGATCTATAACAATTAGTTCATACACCAGTGGAAGCTTGAGATGCAAAAAATTCCATGGGAAAGGCAGAATGGGAAGAACACGAAGGTGACTTGGAAGAACCTGAATTGCATAGGAAACCACAGGGGTTTAGAAAAGCAACAGAATATCAACCTTGAACTCTACCACTGTTACACAATCTCTCCTTGGAGTAAAAAACTACTCATTGGTGGGTATCTCTAATAATCTGCTTACAGTTCCATGTCATTCATACATGTCAACTTCAGACATTTAAGAGAGGACATTCTTTCCTTTTCTATGATATTGTACCTGCTAACTTGATAGGTAGGTGTATATATAAATGGAATTGCTAGATTAAATATCTTCTGATGGTGTTTTCCTTGAAATCCCTGAGGACTCCCATTTGTAATGAGATTATAGGTAATTTCGATTTACCAGTTCCTTTGTGTTTAAATCAACCCCAACTAAACATTTTAAGAAGATGCCAGACTTTTTTCATTCTGTGGGCAAAAATTCAACAAATATAGGGAGGATTACTGGGGCTGAACCCATTAAGATTCAGATCAAGCCATCTAAAATGCAAAATACTCTCTTGAGCTAGAAGCTAAAAGAAGCACTAAAACTAATATGTGAAATTAAGTAGAGAGAAGATTCATCATGTGTTGCACTAGCTATTAATACTTTTCCCAATCCAAAAGACTAATAGGTAGGGATATGGATTTGTTCAGCACATCAGGCCCATAATAAAATAGTCATTTCCCACTTTTATGTATTACCAATCCCCAAATTTACCTTATCTTCAGTGCCTCCTGAGGCTGCATATTTGACAGTGTTAATTTATTGTATCTATATATTATTATATTCTGTTTTATTTAACAACCCTTTAGGTCAGAATAGTTAATATTTGTTTGCCTTCTCTTTAGAAAATTGACAGTATAACTGGACTGTTATGTTCCCATAACACTCTACTATGACTCACAAGTCCTCAGCCAGGACCTGAAGTCTTTTATAGTTCCCGTGATTCTACTCTAATTCAATATGTAGTTTTTTGTTGTGATCTAAAGATGGGAGTCAGCTCTAAGTCTGATTTCATCCATCTGCTTACTGTTTTAATTCACAAAGAGGATAAGATTTCCAGAGAAGTTACAGTTTGTCTAAATAAAGTTTATTACCTAGAAAATGATCTACCTCAAGGAAGTAAATTTTTTTTACTCCTGATAGAGTATGGATGTTCAAAAAACTTTCCCATGCAAGTAACTAAGAAATAATTAAAAGTATTCCTGAGTTTCACTGACTTACAGGCAATAGGTTCCTAACTTTTCTGAAATTGCCATGCCAATAAAAGACTTAACCTAAGTCCTTAGAAACTGACTTCATTCCTGGGCACCAAATATGAACAGACATTTTGTGAGTTAAAATTAGCTAATCAATAACTTCCTAACTAATTACCATCTTGTAGTTAAAATTAGGTCATCAATAACTTCTAGCTAATTATAAAATTTCATCCCAGAACATGACCCTTTGCTAGAGGCAAATCTGTTTACATCACAGAATTCTGTAAGTATGCAAGAAGTTTTAGCTAGCTAGAGAAAAGAGGGTTAATACATGCACTGACAGTAGATATGCTTTTGGGTTATTCCATGATTTTGAAATGCTCTGAAACAGAGGGGTTCTTGATCTCAGCAAGTATTCTAATTAAGAATTTAGCAATTTATAGAACTTTCATGTGCTTTAATGTTTCCCAAGGAAGTGTCTATTATAAAAATTGGAGCTTAAACAAAATGGGAATATAGAGATTACAGGATATGCCTATACTGGTCTCGTGCAAGGCAGACAGCTCTCACTAACATTATAGCCCTTATAATACCCAAAGGAACCAAGTCTTTGGTTTAAAAGCAAATAGAATTCAAAGCCTCTATTACAGAATGCCAGTGAGCAGGTCCAGAGTCAGAAAAAGGTATTGGAGAAATCTGGATATGAATTGCACTTATGGCTGTTAAATAGCACTGAAGGACCTCAAATGGAATCTTGTAAAATTTTACATAAACTTACCCACCACTGAAAGAACAAATTTGCCACTGTACATAATTAACATTGATGAGAAAGCTTTACTGTATTTCATCTGTCACCAACATAAATTATAAAGGAAGGACATGGACAAGAGCCCAAACCTCAGGGTCCCCTTAAACACCTCCAAATGGAATTTCATAAAACTACTTTCTGTAGTGGGTTTTGAATATGTCTTGGTCATTATTTGTTTACTCCTGGGATGTTTGAAGCCTTTTCTTGTGAGAGAGCTATAACTCTAACAGCAGCAACATTTTCCTGATTTTGTGTTCCCAATGTGGGGAATTCTGACCTGTCTTTCTAGTAATGGAGGCACCTATTTTACTGAGCTTATTACTAAAAAGTTTTGTAAAGCCCTGCCCTTATTAAGAAATTTCATTGTCAATTTCACCCCTAATCTTCAGGAAAAGTAGAAAGAACAAACATAATTCTGAAAATTAAACTTTTAGAGACTACTGAACTTCTATGGCCTGAAGTATTTTATCTTCAATGCCAATGAGATCAAATCCTTCTGGGATTCATCAGGTCTCCCACATGGATTATTAACAGGCCAGTCCATCCATCTAGGAATATCACTTTTGATTCTAAATTCCCCACTATAGCAAGCAAATATGGCTAAACACTGCAAGGGATTTCATGCTATACATCAAGTCTTATAAACAGGTATGAATAGCCTTTCCTCAACAACCTTCTAAACAACATTTGAATGACCTAAAACCCAGAGGCATGATCGTTTGGAAGAGATATCAGAGAAACACAGCTCCGGAACTCTTTGGAAAGGACCTTAACAGGTACTATTAACAATTAGCACTGCAGTATACCTTCAAAAGTTTGATTCTTCAATTCATGTCTCTCAAGAGGCATAATCCATTCTTGAATTTGTGGAAGATATTAAGTTAAGTTTTAAGAACCCTCCATAAACAGACAGTCCTCTGAAAGTGACATCTTCTACGCAAGACCTTAGACCACATGAGATACAGAGAGTTTCCACCCAGGATCGATAGAATAGATAGCTGACTGCCACATTTTAATCTGCATTCTTTTGCTATTTTCTTCCTTTACCCCCTGGTTTAAGGCTTCTTTTAACTGTGTTATCTATAGCACCCTATTCTGAATATTGCTCTTTGAGTCCTTAATCATTCATTGGTACGTGTCTAATACCTGGCTAATATAGTTGACCCTTGAACAATATGGGTTTGAAATGCATGGGTCCACTTATATGTGATTTTTTTCAATAAACATGCTGTAATTTTTTTGGAGATCTGCAGCAATTTAAAAATATTTTTAAATTGTTCTCTAGCTTACTTTACTGTAAGAAAACAGTACATAACACATATAACATACAAAATATGTTAACTGACTGTTTATGTAATTGATAAGGCTTCTTGTCAACAGTAGGCTTTTAGTAATTAAGTGTTCGGAGAATCAAAAGTTACACGTGGAGTGTTGATTGCATGGGGGTTGGCTCCTCTAATCTCTGCATTGTCAAAGGTCAACTGTATTTACTTGTGAACTAGTTAAAACATACAGCTCAGCTGGTTCTTTACACATTTATCACTGGCAACCACCCAGATTCCTGTTCTACTTCCTAATAAGAAATTTGTTGGTTTTTTCTGGGTAACTGGACTCAACTACTAGATGACTTTAGACAAATGACAAACTACATAATAGGTCAGAGAGATGGAAAACAAAACCCCCTTTGAGATCAGCCTAGAAGACAGAGTTCTTGTCTCCACCAAAATAATACTCAGGGATTTTTTTGGTGGGAACTAGCTCTTATAACCAAACTTCAACAGAAATAGAACTT
Source organism: Manis pentadactyla (assembly GCF_030020395.1). Lineage (NCBI taxonomy): Eukaryota > Metazoa > Chordata > Mammalia > Pholidota > Manidae > Manis > Manis pentadactyla. Next base: position 34,222,623 of record NC_080029.1, read on the forward strand.
GTAAAAGAACTAGGAAACAATGATATATTATTTGGAGGCTGTCTCACTTTTAAACATCTTACAAGTAAGACACACTGCTTCTTTTTCTTTAAGATATACTAATGATCTCAATACTTAAAATTTTACTTTTTGGTGCCAAACTATTTTTGACAAGTGGCTCTAAAATGTTATAATATATTTGATAAGCACATAGGGGTATTTTGGCCAAAATAGATCATTGGGTGTCCCCCAGCGACTGGTATTGGATTTGGGGTATAAAAGCCTGCTGGTTACTACCCATAAACTGGACAGGAACTTATTACCCTGGTAAACTGATACCTGCCTTCAGTAGAACCTCCAAATTCATTTAGGATCTGTTTTAGCCCCTCATTTTTTTTTCTAAGAAAAAAAAAAGACTGCTAGGTAACTTAATTTTTTAAAAAGCAGGAAAAGTGGATCTTGATTTAATATTTGAAATCCTGGTCACTCAAGGGATATTCTGGATTTCTTACTTCCTTTCTCAAGCCAGTTTACTTCAAAGCTTTACAATAGTCCCAGTAAGTAGGGAGGGTACTACATACTATGATTCAGAGAATAGCAGGAAAGACAATATAACCAAGGCTGAAGGATTCCTCTCTTGAAAGCTTCATGAAATTATAATGGCAGTGGTTCAGCTGCATTAGTTGTAATATTGGCATGTAAAGGACTAATATGACGTTTTGGGTAAAATGTTTTTACATGCCTGCAGACTTCTCTGGGATCATTAATATTACTAAAAAGATTCAGGAAGCAAACAAAGGAGTGAGAAAATTAAGCAATTTGGCTAATAGCCCTATATTTTGTTCTGAAGGTTCCTTGGATTGGGGAAGAGGTATATTTTCTTGGCTTAATTTTGTTTCTTTCTTTCCCCAGTTTTATTGAGACATAACTGACATACAGCACTATGTAAGTTCAAGGTGCTCAGAATAATAACCCGGCTTTCATGTATTGTGAAATGACTACCACAGTAAGTTCAGGGAACTTCATCTCATATAGAAAAACAAAGAAATATTTTTTTCCTTGTGATAAGAACTCTTAGGATCTATTCTCTTAATAACTTTCAAATATGCCATACAGCAGCACTAACTATAGCCATAATGCTGTACATTAAATCCCCAGTACCTATTTATCTTACACCTGGAAGTTTGTACCTTTTGACTACCTTCATCCAAATCCCCTAAACCCCTACCTCAATCTAATCTCTTTTTTGATGAGCTTAGTTTTTAGTTGTTTTTGATGCCACATATAAGTAAGATCATAGAGGATTAATCTTTCTCTGTCTTATTTCTCTTAACATAATGCCCTCAAGGTCCATCCATGTTGTTGCAAATAGCAAGATTTCATTATTATTTATAGCTGAATAATATTCCATTTCTCTCTATCTCAATCACAACTTCTTTATCTATTTATCTGTGGATGGGCACTTAGGTTCTTTCCATGCAAATAATTTTGTAATTACAGCTATTGTAAATAATGCTGTTATGAACACGGGAGTGCAGATAATCTGCTCAACTAGTGTTTTCATTTCCATTGGATATATTCCCAGAAGTAGAATTGCTGGATCATATGGTAGTTCTGTTTTTAACTTTTGGAGGAACCTCCATACTGTTTTCCTTAGTGGTTGTACCAATTTATGATCCTGCCAACATTGCACAAGGGTTCCCTTTTCTCCATTTTCTCTTGAGCATTTGTTATTTCTTGTCTTTCTGATGATAGCTATTTGAACATGTTGGGTTGACAGCTCATTGTGGTTCTGATTTGCATTTCCCTTTTGACTACCATGTTGAATGCCTTTTCATGTACTTGTTGCCCATTTGTATACTGTCTTTAGGAAGTGTTTATTCAGGTCCTTTGCCCATTTTTTAGGTGGATTATTGTTATTGTTATTATTATTATCATTTCTGTGACTGAGTTTTGTGAGTTCTTTACATATTTTGGATATTAACCCCTAATCAGATACAGTTTGCAAACATTTTTTCCCTATTCCATGGGTTGTCTTTTCATTTTGTTGATAGTTTCTTTTGTTGTGCTGACACTTTTTAGTTTGCTATAGCTCTGCTTATGATTTTGTTGCTTGTCCTTTAGGTGTCATATCCAAAAAATCATTGCCAAGACCATGTAAAGAAGCTTCTTCCCCTATGTTTTCTTCTAAGACTTCCATTTACATTTATCTTTAATTGACTTTGAATTAATTTTTGAGAGGGGTGTAAGATAGGTGTCTACTTTCATTCTTTTATATGTGAATATCCAATTTTCCCAGTGCCATTTATTGAAAAGACTGTCTTTTCTCCACTGAGTATTCTTTGCTCCCTGTATTAGTTGACTGTGTATGCATGAGTTTATTTTTGGGCTTTTGATTCTGTTCCACTGGTCTAGGTGTCTGTTTTTATGCTAGTATCATACTATTTTGATTACTATAGCTTTATAATACACATATAAATCAGGAAGTATGATGCCTCCTCCTCTGTTCTTTCTCAGGGTAGCTTTGGCTATTTAGGGTCTTTTATGGGTTCCATATAAGTCTTAGGATTTTGTTTTCTGCTTCTATGAAAACTGCAGCTGGAATCTTGATAGGGATTGCACTAAATCTATAGATGGCTTTTGGTAGTATGGACATTTTAACAACATTAATTCTTCCAATCCATGAATATGGGACGACTTTCCATTTATTTGTGTCTTCTTTGATTTCTTTCATCAAGAAAGAAATTTGTGTCTTGTAGTTTTCAGTGTAGACATATTACACCTCCTTGGTTAAATGTATTTCAAAGTATTTTATTGCTTCTCATGCTATTGCATATGGAATAATTTTCTTTTGCAGATAATACATTTTAGTATATAGAAATATTACTGATTTTTGTATGTTTTTTGTATCCTGAAACCTTACTGAATTTATCAATTAGTTCTAACAGTTTTTGGTAGAGTCTTTAGGATTTTCTATATATAAAATCATGTCATCTGCCTTGCAGACTCTAAGAAAGAACTAGTGGTTAACTGAAGGGGAGGTGGGGGGAAGGGTGGGTAAGGAGGGAGGGAGAAGGGGATTGTGGGGTATCATGATTGGTGCACATGGTGCGTGTGGGGTCATGGGGAAGACAGTGTAGCTCAGAGAAGACAAATAGGGACTCTGTGGCATCTTACTACATTGATAGACAGTGACTGCAATGGGGTATGGGGGGGCTTGATAATAAGGGTGAATGTAATAACCACATTGTTTTTCTTGTGAAACCTTCATAAGAGTGCATATCAATGATACTTTAATTAAAAAAAATAGAAAAAAAACATGTCATCTGCAAATAGAGACAATTTTACTTATTCCTTTCCAAATCTGATGCCTTTCCTTTCATTTTCTTGCCTGACTGTTCTGGCTAGGGCTTCCAATAGTATGGTGAATAGGAATGGTGAGAATGGGCATCCTTATCTTGTTCCTTTGTCTTGATCTTAAAGGAAGAGCTTTCAAACTGTCACCATCAAGAAAGATTGACATTAGCTGTGAGCTTGTTATATACAGTCTTTATTATGTTCAGGTACATTCCTTCTGTACCTACCTTGTCAAGAGTTTTTAACATGAACAAATACTGAATTTTGTCAAGTGCTTTTTCTGTGTCTATTAATATGATTATATGACTTTTTCCTTTCATTCTATTAATGTGATTCATTACACTTATTTATTTGGATCTGTTGAACCTTGCATTCCAGGGATAAATCCCACTTGATCACAATGAATGATCCTTTTAATGTGCTGCTGGATTCAGTTTGCTGTAATTTATTGAGAATTTATGCAACTATATTTATCAAAGATATTGACCTGCAGTTTCCTTTTTTGTAGTGTCCTTTCCTGACTTTGGTAACAGGGTAATGCTGGTCTTTAAACATGATTTCAGGAGAGTTACCTCCTCTTCAACTTTTTGGAAGAGTTTGAGAGGGATTGACGTTAATTCTTCTTTAAATGTTTCATAAAATTCACTGGTGAAGACATCTGGTCCTTGCATTTCTGCTTTGGGAGATTTTAATTATGGACTCAATTTCCTTATTAGTAATCAGTCTGTTCATATTTTCTATTTATTCCTGATTTTGTCTTTGTGGACTGTATGTGTCTAAGAATTTTTTCATTTCTTCTGGGTTTCCAGTTTGTTGGCATATAGTTGTTCTTGTCTTAATTTTGGATAGTCTTGGTTCCTGGCTGAGAAAGAACTATAAACTCTGATTATAATTCTTCTTACATTTGTGTAGCAGGGTTCAGAAATAAGATCTCCATTGTCCTAAATGATACTCTATGGCTGCTGTCTCATCAGAAGTTCAATAAATGATCATTCAACAACACAGGAAACCTTGACACATATGAAGGTTGAAACAACTTCCTTAGTTGATGTACTACTGTGATTTCTTATGTAGGGATGAAGCTCTGGATCTGGATTAATCCCATTCTCTGCTGCTATTGATCTTTCAGTTCACACTGAAGACTGACAACAATAAGAACTGATACCTGAAACCATCTATAACCATATCGGTTATAATGTCTTCATTAGTATAACATTACTATTCCACTTTCTTAACATAACTATTCCAGAAAATTCTTTCCTGGATAATAAAAACTGTAAACTGTATTGCTCATTCCAGAAACTTCTTAAATAGAAAATATCCAAAGACAATTTATGCTCCAAGATTCTCAGAGCCTTGCTGTGTCCATGAGTCCTAAATGATTATGTAATGATCCTTATTTAATTCTAATCAAGTCACAATACTAAAATATCTATTTTAAATCAAGCTTCAAAATCTCAAAAAATATCCTGAGTTTGCCCTTCCCTTTCTGACACTCTGAATCTGAGACTAAGACTTTACTGAAGTGGCATTCTCCCTTACCATAGTAAGAATAAACTCCATTTTACCATTAACAGGTTGTTTTGATATTTCTGAGGAACCAAAGGAAAGTTACCTGTTACTTGGACAAAGTTAGCAAAGTTAACTCTTGCTTGGACAATTCTAGACAAGCTCTATTAAGTTTTAACTTTGCTTTTTTTCTAGGATCCACTTGGCTTTTGTTTTGACACATTTTTATATATGCTAAAAATGAAGTTTATTATAGTTTTCTTTATGTTGGCTACACTTCGGAAATGTTTTCCTTGAGGACAGTTAATTCAGGAAATAAATGAAAAAAGGATAAAAGTAGAAGGAACAGTAGAGGTATACAAGAGGGATTAGTCACCTTGAATAGGTCACACTTGTGCTGAGTCTTGAAGGATATGTTAAGGGTTTTCTAGGAAAATAAGGGGAATGGGTATTTTATGCAGCAGGGGAACCAAAGAAACAGAGGCAGGGCATAGCATTGAGAGGATGGGGAACTGCTAACTGCATCTATATGACTGCACTGTAGTAGCACATGGCAAAGGAAGAAAATAAGGGAGATAAAAGTAGGCCAAATAAGCAATGAAATATTGAACTTAAGACATTCAGAGTAGAACAGCTCATGGTGATAAGAGACCTGGGTGTGGCTATGAGCATGAGTATGAGTTACTAAAGTGGTATTGAGAGGAAAGATTTAAATTTATAGAAGTCACAGAACTATGAGGCTATGCTGTAGGATGGGCTCTCTATGTGGACCTAAATGGCTATGTGGACCACCTACGTTACTATTTCATCCTAAGAAAACACAGTCAGAAAAACCTGGACCATCATGATGCTGATCCAAAGTGATTAATACCCAATAAACCAGTAACAGCATAACTGAAATGAAAGATAGTCCTAATAACACAAAGATTCATAATAGAGTGAAAAAGGGTTCAAAGAAATCTGTTCTCAGTAAGAAATTATTTTTGTTACTAATTACCATAATTACTACCAATGATCCATTATTATTTCAGGGTCAACAATAAATGGAAATCATACAATAATCATCATAAAGTTTCATTTTTAAAGTTCATTTATCTCTATTGCTTTATTTTAGTGAATGTTCAACCATCACTCTCCTGACTCTTAGATTTCTCAACCCTAGGTCTTAGTAAAGGATTACAGGACTTTACATCTCTTATAATTGAAGGGCATCTGTCAGATTCACATGTCTATGAAGTTGTAGAAACTAACATAAGTATAAAAGTTAAAAATGCTTGTTTGAATTTACTTTTACATGACTCTGAAGGTCCTGGGCAAACAATTAGAGCATGCTTGCCCATCAACTCAAGGTTTTTAAGCTGAGGTAACAGAATCACAAAATGGAAATACGAAAAACTTATATTAAAGAAAATAAAACATGAATGAATTTTACCTATTTGAAACTCCCCAACTGCTTTTTTGATTGTTAAATAACGCACATTCTAATGGAAATATAAACCACCTCATTTACTGAAACTTCCAGTGGTATAAGTATCCAATTGACCCATTTCAGTATGGCCCACTTGTACCTTTCTTGATAAAGATCAGGAAGAAGATAGGAAGACATTATTAATATCAAGTGAGAGTGAACAATATTAAAATAATTAGCATTTATCCAGCACTTTTCTCTCAGGATTCTAAAGCTTTTAAGGCACAACCTTCAATGTTACATCATTTCAAGGATACAGGTAAGGAAAAACTATTTATAGTTTGTTTTTATAATCTAGTAAAATGAATAATATGCAAAGTTAAATGACTTCCAAGTTAATATTATTATTGATCAAATGGTAAAATAAAATTAACATTTCTTCATCCGTGGTTCAGGGCACTATGTTTTAAAACATGCTGCCTGTGGTAAGATCTTTCAAAATTCATGCTCACAATATGAGTATGATGTGCCCTCTTAGAATCACTTTTTTAAAAGTCAGAGTCCTTAGTAGATTTCTGTTGTTATTATTTTAGTTAGTCTGTTTTCAAATAACTTTTTGGAAGTGGGGCAATTAAAGAGGGTTCTCCTCTTCAGGTCACAGAGGAATTCATTACTACCCTACTAGGAGTGCCATCAAAGTTCTGCTGTCAGCTTGCAAAAACAACTGGAATAGGGAAATATTCATTAATATATCGATACTAATATTTTTGGAAGGTGAAAGCCCCAATATTCATATTCTTGATATAAACTTTTCCCATTGCTCTTCTTCACTCTTTCATCAAAATATCATTTTTAGCTCTCCTTCCTGTTAAGCCACAAGCTCTAATTTGATAGTCCATCTGAAATGATGACATACTTACTTGCTCTGAGAATGTTCTCCTTGCTGCTGCACCTGGACTGGACCTGCAGAGAAAGCATAAACTCAGTATTCAGAGCTCATAATACAGATAGTCAGATATGAATGCAAACTTAATGGGCAAGCTCCTGAGGTCTAGAAGCAAAGGCTTTATATACTTATGTAACATAATGTTAGTAAAAATATGTTATATTTGTTCCATGTATCTTTTATTTATCCTTTCCTTACTTTAAAGAACTGACTTCTACAAAAAAATTGGGGGTACAGTATTTTAGGCAGGACAGAGATAAAATCAAAGGCAATTTTTTATTGATGTGTATTCGAAATTAGTATATGGAAAAAAATTCAAGTTACCACATATTAAGTTCCTAATACAAACCCTTAATTCTAAGTCATTGTGCATATCTCTTGACTTAGAATAATAATGCAATTATTATATAATAATAAAAAAGCTGTAATAAAATATCACATTTTCATTTTCAGTTAATTAGGGGAAAATAGGGAAATCCTCATATATAGTATTTGGGGTTTTAATGATATTTGTTATTGATTATAATAATTGGTTATAATATTGGTTTGGTTATAAAGTTGTTTTCTTGCAAATCAATGAAATTCAATTTATTTATTTATCACTTCTTAGGTATGTATATAGCTTATCAATCAGAAGCCCTTATGCTTTGATTCAAATGTTTTAAGTTCAAGTGGGATATTCTTTTAAATGGTACAAAACTGTTGAATTCAAGGACTATGCTGGATGGCATTAATACTTATTAATTTCAGAGGAAACTATATTTAAACTTCATACCTCTTCTTCCCACTCCGCAGCAGCTTGCCCCAAATGGATATATGTACACAACAAATTAATTTCTATTGCTTAACACAATCTACTGTTGTAATGAAACAACTTATGAAAGGGATGTTGCAACTTAGGGTGGGTTATGGTTGTCCTTCCCTGAAAAAAACAATTGTTAATGCTTAAAGAAACAACAATAAAGAAAACCACAAACATACACACAAGAAACACACACACACACACACACCAAAAAAAGAAAAAAAAAGGGAAAAATAATTCCAGATGTTAAAGTTATTCTCTTTTGGCCCAGATTGTTTAATTAGTTTTAAATACACTAGAATGAAGAAGCTAATAAGGAAGATAATATTCTTATATCCTTTTATTCATTATTTTTATTGAGAAACAATTCTGGACCAAATGGGAAAGAAATTAATGATTGCTTAAAGAAAACAATACAAGGAGACAAGAGCAAGGAAAAGAAAAAGAAGAGAGAAGTTTGAGGGATTAAATCTAGACAATAAAAAAGAAAGTAAGGGCTTATAAAAGACAATATATAAACACAGAATGTTCTGTGTTATTGAAAATTCATACAAAGAGGGTAAGAATGACTAATGAACTTGCTGCAAGATAAACAAGCAAGTTGGCGTACCATGGAATGAAAATAAGTGTAACTCTACCACTACAGCTTCAAAGGAGAAAAGAAATAAACACTAGTAGACAAATTAATAGACGAGCTTAATAAAGAGATAAGTAGATTTAAAAAAGTGATTCAAAGAACACAAGAGAAAGCTAAAATCTTGAAAGAAAAATCTGGGAAAGAGAAGGAAAAAAAAGGGGAAAATGTTGAAAGACAAAAACAGAGTTCAAAGAAGTCAAATGGAGGCCAAGAAAGTCTTCAACAAGATGTAGAAGCAGAAGGAGCCCAAACCCATGGCGCAAAACAACGTTTGCGAATGGAAAGCAGCTCCTCTGATCGCAATAGTTACTCTGAAGTCGTAGCCTCTATTCCTCCAGAGTTCATCTTTAAGCCCTTCCAATCTAGAGTGGAGCTAGTATATGAATAGAAACAAGAGATTTACAATGAACAGAGCAGTTCAGATGAGTAGTTCAAACTGTCTCACCAAATGTTTCAACAGATTTAAATAATGTCTAAATGGAAATGGTGGTGAAGAACCAGCTGGCTTTACCAACAAAATCAAACCAAACCAAAATAAAAAAACAATTTTTCCATTCCCTAGGCAGCTTAAAAATTAACAAAAAATTCATCCATAGCATTTTAATAAAGTAACCCAAGTTTTGCTTTGTGGCACCTCAGTTTAGATCTGTAGATTTCAAACAGTTTTGGAAGAGAAATTTGGATGATGAAAACAATTCAATTCCCTGAATCTGAGTATTTGTCTAGGTTTTTCAAACTGCAAACAGCAATATAACCAATGTTTTCTCATTTATATTTGGCCCAGATTTGAGGGAAATCATTTTTAAATTCAATGATTACATGAACTTTTTAGTGAGATCTTGAGAAGGTATAAAAAAATTGATGAAAATATTTTAAAAACATTTTCAATATTTATGCATGTGCAGATGCCCCTCTCTCTTGCAACATGAAATTGGTCATCTTTATAACATATACTTAATTTAAAAAATCTCAATATGAGGATTTTACCTAACTTGTAGTGTAAGGGTATTCACTTGAAAGAATAAAGTTGAAAAACAACAATTATGCTTGTACAGTCCATATGTATGGACTATAAAGAAAGTAACATAGGTCTGTTTCAAGTTTTAGGATATTTTTTTTCTTTCTCTTACACTGGCTTTCTACTCAATGGGGAAAAAAATGGTAAGTCTGAAAAACAAAATATAACCAAGATTTTGGCCTATTATCAAATTTGTAAGGGACTAAAAATGAAAGGTATGGTACTGAATTATCTATGACTTAATTTTATTGGATTATGTTATGTCATTACAATTAACATTTGACTTATGGTGTTGATAATTCCCCTTTCAACTGGAATCAAAATTAAAAAAATGTGTAAGAACAGTACATTATATTAAAGTCAATGGAGGAAATGAAAAACACCGAAAATACAGGTATTCATTTACTAATCAAGACTGCTTTCAGACATCAAATAACTCACTTAATTCATTTCAATATGTGTTTACATGTGTAATATAATTTTTGCTGAAGATCACAATGTCCATTAAGAAATTTTAAGCTATGAAACAGAAAACAAAAGGGGGGAGGAGAATGTGTAATAAATCGTAAGGGAAAAAAAGTGAAAATGCTTTAAACAAAGCTGAGAAAATTTTAACAAACAAGCACAATCTTTAGATACAGTTAGAGAAGTGACTTACCTTATGCTTAGGTCATAACAAGAATAGCACAGTGTTTAAAGTCAGCTCTTCATTATGGGAGGTACAATTGAAAGCCATAGGTTATAATAACATGAATTGCTACACAGAAATGAAGACTTTTTCAGCCCAACATGAAAAGCTAACTCTTATGGGAGAACATTTTGATTTATGTTTAATGCGATATGAAGAAAAATTGAGGGTGTAAACATCAAAACACATGAATTTTACATTAAGAGAGAGATGGCTCAATCTCTCAGGAACACAGAAGATTTAATCTGTGACCGTAATCTGTGACACATAAGGGAAGGCACATCACTCTAACATGGAAAGATGCATGCATAACGTATAACCATCCACTGACACCCCCTGCCCCCACCACATCCCACTCATAAACACACAAAGCCCACTAAGATACAGGAAAAATGTAGTGCCAAGCTGTTATGAAGTAAGCAGGACACACAGAAGCACAGCAGTGGTCATGTGATTTGAGAGGTGTTCTTCCCTTAAACCATCCCATCACCATGCTTATTTTAAAGAAGCCAGGAAAAGACCCCCTTCAATGCTGCAGTAGCTACGAGCCCCCAGCTTGAAGCTAGTGTGTGGAATTTTGATCACCGTTCCCTGGGATGTCAGGGGCTCTCCAGTGGAAGCCAGATGTGTAACACCAGTTAGTGGGGTACAAATGTGTGAATAATAAATATCCATTCCCTTCTGCATTTTACAGAAGTGAGGGAGGAGAGAAACAAATAAAATAAAACCCACGGTTTTTTTTAAAGGTTCATAACAATATAAAGATGTATAAATATTAAAATGGAGATTACATTTGATTACAGTTAACACAATTCAGATTTCATAAAAACTATCTCTATTTTGCTGCTCACCAGGCTAATTTGTATTCTTTTCCCTTGTAAATACTTGGAATAAATTTACATAATGTGGCTTATACTAAAACATTCTGAGCAGTTGGTCAGATGGGGTCAAAGTCAAGAATAAAAGAAGTCATCTTTGATAGACATTAAGAAAGCCCTCCTTCTATTTTTAGCATAATTTTACTGGCCAGGAGTCACATTTTAAATTAGAAATTAAGCTCATGTGTATCTGCTTACTTACGTAATACAAGATATTCTGTGGCAATGGTTTGGAAGGACCTAATTTAAGTTTTAATCTTTTTACATTTAAAAAGCAAACAAAAAGACTACCTATTTAGAAATTGTTACTAAGTTTCCAATGTAGTTTTTCTACTGTCACTAAAACTTAATTTAACATGGGCTGTTCCTGTCAATAATGGGTCACATTAGCTCATTAGAAAAAATTTCAACTTTGCTTTCTTATTATTGATGATAGTAATTAATGTCACTTATTTTTTGTATGAGATGTATTTTGATTCATGTGTGGCATGCAATTCATTAGCAGATTTTTAATTGTTCAGAGATCATTTAACTTATGTTAACTATTTTCTCTACCTTGCCCAATTCTTAGCAGGCCAGAATATTTTGACCTTCCCTTTAGCTTGTCTTGATTTTAAGCTATAAAGGTGGAAACAAATGTTAGTAGTTATTATGATTAGTGGAGCCATGACAGCTGTGAAATAACTGCAGTTACACATACTCCTCAGTGTAACTTCCTCATCAAGCTAAAAATGGAGGTTAATTCTAGTTTTTGACCCAAAGAAAGAAAGAAAAAAAATCCATTCATGGTTTTATGTTATCATTAGGTACTGACCAAAACTTTTTTGTAAATGCCACAGCCCTATAGCCATGTGTACTGGGAGGAATGCAAGCCATGTAATCTAAGGCATGGAGAAAAGTCTGAACTAGCTCTTTCAGAATATTCCTTGTACTCATGAGCTTTTAGGCCTTAGACAAGCCATTTTCTCTCTTTGGAATACTCCACTGATTATTTTCTGATCCAAATACTACTAATCCTTTAAGATCCAGCTTAAATTGTACCATCTACAAAAAATATTCTGCCAATTTCTCAATCAGAAATAATTTCTTCATTCCCTAAACTCTTTTAACAGCTTCATTGAAATACAATTGACTTGACATAAATTCACTGTTTGTAACTGTACAGTTTGATGACTTTTAATAAATTTATTTGGCTGTACAACCGTCACCACAAACTAGTTTTAGGTTTGCCTAAATTCTTAAAGCCTCTTCTCTGAACTTCTATTACAAGAGTTATCATAGTTACTCATATTCCAATTATTGATATCGGTCCTAAAACATAAAAGTTTTCAGAGGGAAAGGACCATGATTAATTGTCTTACATTTCCTACTATGTCAAATATAGTGCTTTGTACAGAGTAAACATTTGCTTATCTTAATGTTTGTTTATTATACAGTAATTATGGCTTTTTTCAATCTCAGACTAAAATTTACTTCTTATAGTACAAGTGTGATCATAGCTAATCTTGTACTATCTTAAAAATGATTTTTAATTAAATAGACCTGTTAATATTAAGAAAAACATGAAAAGTACGTAAATTATACTTAAGAAATATCTGGGTACCCTGCAGTATGATCTTAAAAACTTGGAAAACACATTCACTTTAGTGACATTTGGAGTTCAATATAGGTTATTCTATAATAAAGGTTTAAGGTCAGGTTAAGAAGATTTCTTATTTTCTAAGAGGATGGTATGGTCAGGTCATTAGAATGACAGAGATTTTAGGGAGTTTTGATGCACCATGGCCCTTGCAATATTAGTTTTTTTACCTTACTAAGCTTACTTAAGAGCAAACTGTCTCAGAAAGAACAAACTTCACTGAATACCATTTACTCATAGAAACAAAACTTAAAAAGAGGACAGGACAAGGACCTCATTGGCATTTACTCAGATTACTTGTCTCTTTAGCCTACTCAGAAACAGAAGGATAGAAAATTTGACTTAAACATCAAGCCAACAACTCTACAATCTCCAACTCTTTTAAGTCGATTTCTTTCTCTTCTCACTTCTTACAGCAAAAATGGAGAATTGATATAGAAAAGGTCTCTTCTGGAGACCCACTCATTCATTTTAATTTATTTATTAGGAAAATAAATTTATTACTTATTTAGGATGAAACAAATATTTGGTTCATCTGAGTCAAGACAACTCATTGTGTTTAGATTTATGTTATCACAACACATATTCAACTAAAGAACTCAGAGCTCGGTTTATTTATGACATGAAAGGCAGCATGATAAAGGGAATAACCTGTGGTGTCCAGTGGTATTGTTTCTGATATTGGTTTTCCCTTTTCCTAGCTGTGTGACCTTAGATATGACATTCAACATTTTGGAAGTTTTAATTTCTTTATTCATAAAATAGGGAAAATTAAATAGGTTAATGTATGTGAAAGTAAAAAAAAGCAATTCAAATCGGAGTCATTATTGTTATCCTTATGTAGGTTTAAAAAGTCATCAATATTTCATATGGGTAGAATGTGAGGCATGATGAGAATAAACAATTTGTTTCAGATTATGCCATGAATCAGTGACAAGTAACAGAACACAATTGTCAATTTCTAGACTAAAGCTTCAGAAAAAGGTTAAGGTCTGCGTTTACCTCTGCAAGGATTAGTCTAATCCTGTGTTGTATGATTTCAGTCAAGTTATTTCCGTTCTATAGGGCTAAGTTTCCTCATCTGCAAAATGAAGATGTTTCCAGCCAGGGGTTTCAACTGAGAAAGATGGAGCCCTTGAGAGAACTTGTGGATAAAAATCAGGGGTCCATTCACTGGGATGGGGAAAAAAATTACAATTTTTAAATTTACCAACTTAACTGAATTTTATTAATTTCTTTCATTATGAGCTTATGTGATAAATACAGTAATATTAGAATTTACTGTTTCAAAGTATTGTGGATATCTTAAAATATTGCTCATGTTTTATCAAGATTTCAATTATGGTAGTCTAATGATTTGTTCCTAGATTATATTATTTAATGTATTTAAAAAGAGGCAGTATTATAACAAATCTGTCTTTATAGATATTTCGAAAGTGATTTCAATTAGCTTTCTTTGTAATCCTATGCATTTTATTTTATATACTTAAATAAACTTTTTTGAAAGAATTCTATTGGCTATGCCAGATTCCCAAGTGGGTCCATGGAAGAAAAAGGGTGAAAAAAACCTCTGACCTAGATAATTTCCAGGCTTCTTTTTATCTCTAGGATTTTGTGGCTCTAAGAAGCCTTTCCTGCCTCTATATGCTGCCCTTTATCAAACTATATGAAAGAAATCCTCCTTTTTTGAGAAAATTATGTAAAATTCTTCACTGAATTAATCAACTTCCCATTTAATAGACCATCTAAAAAAACTAAAAGCACATGGTTAGCAAGCAGTTATGAAGACCACAGGCTTAAAAAAATTTCTGCTTCACTTGCCCTATTCCTATTGGTTTAGACAATTAATGAAATGGAAGAGTCACTCAACAGTCATCACATTTAAAACTCGAACAGAAGGTAAACTTCCACATACACATATGCACATGCATGTATCTATCCAAAATTGATTTATTGCTTTTTTGCTGCTGACTGTTTCCCTTAGCAATGAGAACCATATAGAATAGGCATGTAGATGTAGGCGTGAAGGAAAATTGGTATAATGAAAGGAAGTTCGGGGAGTCGTACTGGGAACCAGATGGCCTGGATCTGAATCTTGATTCTATCATTATTAGCTGGGTAACACTGGATAAGTCATAATTTCTCTATGTCTCTGTTTTCTTATGTATAAAATGAGAATAATAGCAATACTTCTCTCATGGGGAAGTTGTGAAGAAAATGAGATAATATGTGTAAAGTGTTTGCTTGGAAGAGTGGCTCAGAATGAACAGTTTATGAATACTAGCTATTACTATGTTTGTTATTTTTACCATAAGGCTAGAAACCCGTGCATACAATGAATCCTTCTTTAAGCACATACAGAGCAGGACATTTTGCTAGGTACGTGACCTTGGCTCAAGTACTGTTTAAGCATTAGTTCCCACATTTACAAGAATCAGAATGACACCATTCATTTACCGAACAAATACTTTTTGAGCACCTAATCATTGCCAGGCTCTGATCTAGGTGCAAAGTGTAAAACATGAACAAGATCAACAGGGACCTTGCTACCTTGGAGCTTACATTCTAATAGAAGTAGACATATTTTGAACACTTAAACTAGTAAGTAAATAAATAAGATAGTTTTAGATACCAATAAGTGCTTATGAAGAAAATAAAACACGTACTGGGGTAAAAAGTGAATAGTGATAGGGTATAGCTATTTTAGGTAGAGTGGGCAAGGAAGAGTTCTTTGAATATTGGTATTATTTGAGTTAAGCTGTGAGACAGCTAGATGAAGATCAAGGAGAAGAACTTTCCAGACAGAGAGAATAGCTAGTAGTGTACAAAGGCTAATGCTTTGTTGAGTTTCTACCTCAAAGGATTGTTGTCAGAATTAAATAAACTAATGCAGGTGGAGCACTTGGCACTACACTTGACATTTAATAAAGGGTAAATATGTGCTACTCCTGATGATAATAATAGGGGTGAGAGTGATGATAGCTATGATGATTATGCTACTAATTGGAACTACTGTTCTCAATCCTTCCTAGACTGAAACTGTTTACAACCTCTTCTAGACCAAAGAGAATATTGCAATTTGTTAGAAGGGCCAAAGATGGGTAGTAAAAAGAGACATAATAGGTGTTCAGACTTAGGTTTCCAGCTAAAACAGAGAAAAAAATCTCTTTTGGAGAGAATTTGGTATTTCATAAAAATCAACGAAGCCACCTCTGACACAATTTTTTGTTTATTGAAGTTTTACTATATATTTCTGCATAAAAGCTCTTGTGAAACCATATTGCTATTAATCCATGATAGTTACTATACTTGTATTTTCCAGACAGTATACCTGTATTTAACTGGAAGTTTTATGGTGTTTTAAAAGATTATAAAAAAAATACATCCATAGTATATAATAATCATCAAAGTAGTGAAAGCTGAGTTATAAAGTATTTCTACTCTTAACAATCAATCATCAGAACCCATGTCCAAACTACATTAAGTTTCATTTGGAACAGAATGATGTTATAAATTGTGCCAGGGGGTGTTTAGTGTTTTTTGTTTATTTTGCATCCCTGTTTGTTCCTTTTTATTTCTAGTATAGATCTATGGCACAGAGGCTTTTGGTTGGGATCATTAAGAGCAGTTCTTGAGATCTCTTGCCTACTTCTGGCCAGTTTATTGCTGTCTCAGCATAACAAACAGGAAAATGAACAAATATATATGTATAATATATAAACATATGTATAAATAGTATATATACAGCACATTGAAGGGGTTCAGAACAAGTCTTCCCATAATGGGTCACTTTTGCATGTGGACTATTTTGAGCTGAAGGCAACCAATAGGCTCAAAAGAAACTTTTACCCCTCCTTTAACTACCTGGAAGATTTTAAACTGGGGGTCTTTCCCAGAATGAGAGTTTTTACCATAGGTAAATTTTAGTTGAGTAACACATCTGTATGGCAGGGAAATGTCTGCTCTTCTTATATTTCTGTGAATTGCCCTCCTCCTCTTTGAAGCCCCAGGCCTCTATCCCATTCTTAGCTCAGGATAACATATATACCTCATTTTACCTTTCTGTGTTTGAACCTCTCATATATCTGGGGTTCCCATATGTATGAAATTAAATTTGATTTTCTGTTGTTAATATCTCATGTCAATTTAATTCTTAGACAAGCCAGAAAAACCTTTGACAGGTAGAAGAAAATTCTTCCTTTCCAACAGTATACATATATTGTATGTGTGTAACTCTGTGTGTGTATTCTATCTCCACTAGTATATACCAAAAATCATTAAAATCATGCTACTGATTTTATAAGCCAGTGTTATTTTAAAAATAAATATAAGCAGAAACATATAAGGGTGTCATAGGAACAAAAGGCTTAGAAATATCCTTAGAAATACAATACCATTCAAATGCAGGGTCAATAGATGCCATATATGTGGAAAGAATATATTTCTAATCTTTGTCATATAATGTAATGTTGTTATATAATGACAACTCTATGCAAAGAAATTTCAGTTTTGTCTTAATTCTTTAATTATAAAAATATGTTAAATGTACTAAAGAAGTTATAATAAACATTAATTTTGTTAAATCTAGATGGTAAATATATGGATGTTTGTTATGCTACTTATTCTTTACTATATATTTGAAATATTTCATTTAAAAATGAGGACAGTACAAAAAGAGAAAGAGAAAAAAAGGAACTGGTTCACCAAAGGACATTTATATGAGAACCTCTGGCTTAGATTTCTTGAATTTAGAATTCGGAATTATGGTGGATACTCTTCTGCTTGCTTTATTCCAAGAACAAACACAATGCCACTGTTTTCAATGCATATATTTTTCATTTTTTTCCCCCTTCATTAAGTATATATTGAACTGAGAATGCTGTTAAATTGTAACCACTGTCCTTGCCAGTATCACCATGAACTAATTTACTCCCTCCACCCTTCTCAGGGTTGCTTTTAGGTGGCCTTGTTGTGCTTTGAGTTGCTCAGTTGTCATATGAGGAATACAATCAAGTCAAACTCTGCAGAGACTCATCCAGTGCTTTCTGACTCTTAAATCTTATATACCAGCTGTTCTTAAAATTTTTGCACATAGGGAACTTTTCAATAATTCTTCCTTCTATAAATGCTTCTCTATTCTTTATTTACCCTACATTCCCTATAGAACTCTCTACTTTCTTCTCTCCTATAGTTCACCATCCTTTTTATTTCTTTTTGCTAAATGTTAATAGCAATTAACATGGGGGAGTTCAAGGGTGATATTTTTATCTCTTTGCTTATCTATATTCTTCACTGAAAACCACACAAAAGTTATTGAAAATGAAAAATAGAAACTGCTGTTGAAAATAATAGATATTTGATTCTTTTTAAAATTCTAAACTTCAAACATTTTAGTACAAATATAAACTGACCATTTTATTATTTGTTAAAATCAGTTTCACTCAACTGTTGATAGATTTCTTCTGAACCATAAACATATCCTTCCTCAGTCCTTCCCCTCTGTATGTATCTTCAATAAGGTATTCAGGATTACTGACAGTCTGTCATCATAGAACAGCTGTGAAGCTAACTGGCTTTACAAAAAAATCTGTAACCTTGGACTCACTATGTTTTAGCTTAGCCAAGCTGCAAAATGCACATACATTCTTTCTATAAATAGTTTTTTCACAGGGTCAGTGTATGACTTAGAGATTTTACAGGTAGAAATATCATACCTAATTCACTTATGCTAAATTCATGCAGATTATCTCTCCCATATTCCTGTGAGCTAGTCAGTCTATAATTTAGGCACAGTAAATTATGACTGGGTCACCATATTTAAATACTCAGCATGTGTTTAAACACTAAAGCAACAATGCTTATCCCATTTTGTTTCTTTATAGCAAATTGAGATACACATATTCATTTAACAACAATTACTAAGGTTCATACTTTTTCTCACTGGCTGAGATGGGTTGGGTTATTATTCATTGAAAAGGAAAATGAAAACAAGAAACAGCTAGAGATAAAGAAGACAGGTAGTTTCTAATCACACACACACACACACACACACACACACACACACACACACACACACACACACATACACACAAGGAAAGGGAAAAGAAGCACAGAAAAGAGTGGAGTACAGAGAACTACAGAAGAAAGTGGGTGAATGTAAGTGAGGTAATAAATAATGGGTTTGGGGATCCCTTATAATTATTCTCTTCATACTTCTTACTTTAACCTTCAAAACACAAGGCAGATCTTAAAAACACCAATATCATCCCTGATCTGAAATTATCTTTTGAAATCAATAGGCCATAGTCAAAAGGCACAGCTTATAACATTTAAAAAGGTATATGTGTATAAGAGAACAGATAGGTATTTTGAATCATATCACGACTAATCTTAAGACCAGTAGCAAAATTTCCCATTGTGGATGGGATGTTTAAAAGGGAGCCAAAGTGACTTCAAAAACTTAAAGCAATGACATAGTATGACTACATTTACTAGGATAAATGACTAAGTAAAGCCAAGCCCAAATAGATAACTGTTGATAGGAAATTTCATGCGAAAGCCTTGAAACAGCTGTTATGCTGTTAGTTAATTTCAAGGATAGTCACAGAGGTGTACTGAAAGAGTGGTACTTATGCCCAAGGACACTTTAGAAATGTTATTGTCACTGACCTGTGAGAATGGCTACAGAGACCCTTGCTACATGGTAGCAGATGAGGTTCAACAAAGAGCCCAAGATAATTTTGACTTCTCATTTAACTCTTTAACTGTGCACACTGCTCTAAAACAGATGAATTGGAGAGATTATAGATGAACTTGCTATGTATAAAAGGAAATGAGCTGAAGGAGACCATTTAGATGATTCTGAGCTTCTGGCAAGGAGTGTTTTTTGTTTCAACTTCATTAGCTTATATACTGAACTTCGGAGTAACTGAGTTGTATGGTTTGATTATAGCACTTACATTAATTTTCTTTGGGAGCATCCTGATATAAACTAAGCAAAATTTAATAATTCATGCCCAGAAAAATCACTTAAGAATATAAAGATTGAATGCCCAATTTGGGACCATTCACTTGCTTTCCATCGTTTCATGATGAAACTGTAATGTGAAAGGAAAAAAGGAAGTTTTTTTTTCAACTGGGAAAAATAGTGTGTAGTCTTATTTATTTCTAGTAAAAAATCATACATAAAACAAGATGAAGGGTGCAGATTATGTGATCACTAAACCAAAGCTCCTACTAAACATTAAAAATATTGAAGGTAATGATAAGGATTGTTTAAAAAGTCTGAAACTGTCATGGATATGAAGGAATTAAGTCATTTTTGAAATATTTAAAGTTGGGTGATTAGGCTGTGAAATCTAATGGTAAGACAATAAAATTAGTCTTAATTTGACTTAAAAATATTTTAGACTCTAAGCCAAATAATTGAGATTATAGATTGACTCAACATATTCTCATATAACTTCTTTCTGGTCTCGGTGGCATCCTTTTTTCTCTTTCTTACTCTCTCACTTACGTGCATTCTTTGAAAGGATGTCTAACTCAACAACTGAGAAGTAGTTTAGCAGCATCTGATTGCAGAAGACCATTTTTTTTTTTTACCTCAGTTCTCACTCTCATTCCTGGGGAATTTCCTTCTCTGTCAAGCACTGTACAGAAAAGTGCATCATTAATTACTGCAGCTTCCATACTCAATTCAAGGGGCTAGATTGCTACAGGAATTTTTCTCTCAGTGCAGATTTACACAGCAGCCTTCTTAAAGAGCCATGCGTCAGTTCATGCCACGCTTCTCAATAAGAACAGTTAGACATGGCAGCCCAAAGAGAATTAGGTTTAACTGCTGTGTGCTAAGATGGCAGCAAGTTGTCAAAGGAAAAAAAAGCACCAAGTTAATTTTTGTTATACTACGCAATACTGAGTGCAGAACGGCATGGACAGAATTTCAAAAATAGATCCTTGTTTTCCGATACTGAGGCAGACTTAGCAGCAGGATAAGGAAAATTGCTATTATAATAAAAAAGTATGCTATAAAAGTCCATATATGAATCTGAATTCCATTCAGGGTTTCGTGGAACATGAATCCAGAAATATCCTTAAGGTATTTTTGAATTCACCCTTGTTGTGTAAGTTGCTGCTTATGTTCTGCAAATATTTAATATCGTAAAGTCAGAATAACTGACTTATTCTTTAAATACTGTAGAAAAGGGAATGAAAAGCTGAGTTTATTTCTCTTCTCCATCCCTTCCTTTCTTCCTTCTTTTTCCCTTCCCTTCTCTCTTTTTATGATTTCCTTAAAATGCAAAACATTTGAGTGCCAACATACCTACTTCTTCTCCACTTTCAATTCCAAGAGATATATGCAAAATTAGCTTTCTTATGCATAATACACATCCAGCTTCATACCATAAACCTTACTATGTTTCATAATTCCTCACTTTCTGAAGTTACAAGTCACATGGAAATTAAGTCAAAAGCACTTTATAAAGAAGATTCACAAATGATGCAGGCGTATATATTTCAAAGGCTGTATGTGATTTTAATTTATCATCCAATGCATTGATACTTACTCTTGGATATAAAATACCTCAATGAAAAACTAAACGAGTCTGGGTTCCCAAAATATTTAAGATGAAGAGAAGTCAGTAATGTAAAATAAGCATACCTATGAAATATTCCGACATTATATACACGGAATTACCTAAGTTGAAGTTTTCAAAGCCAATTGAAAGGACATTACCATACATTTTCTATTTTTATTTCTAGCTTAGCCTATTTATAATGAGAGGGTACATCTTTCTGAAAAACACTTAATTCTCTGTAATTTTTAATTCTGTAATTCTTGTTAAAATTTAGAATAAAATGAAAATTCTGTCAGAGAGATGTTGTGAGAAGATAAAATGATACTATTAAGAAACTCTTTTGAATAA
The DNA here is from genome assembly GCF_030020395.1 of Manis pentadactyla. Classification (NCBI taxonomy): domain Eukaryota; kingdom Metazoa; phylum Chordata; class Mammalia; order Pholidota; family Manidae; genus Manis; species Manis pentadactyla. Next base: position 34,244,411 of record NC_080029.1, read on the forward strand.
TAGGAATAGTACACAAAGGATTATTAAGACTGTAAATATTATAGAGTAATGTACTTTAGAGAATAATAGCCACAATTGTAAAATAGGGTAGGAAGCATTTATTAGATAACACAATTAAGTGGCTAAAAATACATGAGAAAGACTATTAGTGTGATCAAAATGGAATACATAGGATTAAAAATAAATTCAACTGAGTGGATCAAAAAAATCAAATACCTTTATATAAGCTATATCTCCTTTGTGTATGCTATTAATTCTGACCTATGTTTACTGGGGTTCTCTCTCAGTCAGGGTTCTTCTATACCACTCAAATGTACCAAGTAATTTAGCAAAGCAGAGAAGAGCACCTGAAACGTGAAAATTTACATTCTCCTCCTGTAAGTATTGTTAATAGAGAGTAATGTCATGCTCTGCCATTACCCTTTCCAAAGAGGTCTGTACTTGGCAATTATTAAATAAGCCTTACCACCAACTTAGAATAACTGGTACCATCTCTGTGTAGACAAAAATATGGCCTAAAGAAATATTATGGCATTTTTAAGGTTATACAGTAAGGCCCCAAGAACTCCAATCTAGTCTGAGAAAATCTTGCCTAAGCAAGTTCTTTTCTGGGGACTTAACAATAATTTGGTGAATTTTAAAATAAATCTCCCATGACTATTTTGTGCACACAGGACACAAGTATGATGGTTTTTCTTACAGATGTTTTTGATGCTAACATTGAGTAGCTTTAATTTTCAGAGCCAAAAACAATTCCTCTATAATATTTTCAAAAACCAGAGCCTGAATACATACGATTTTTAAAAAAATAGACAATATTCCATTTTGTAAAAACCTTAAGTGAGGACCTGTATTTAATTTTTGCTATATTCCACATATCTAATATGGCAGTGTCTACCCTGTAGTGTAGGTGCTCAAAAGATAACTGATGACTAATCATGACCTATTGGTAGTGTTAGCAAAACTGAAACTATAAACAACCAAATAAAATAACACAGTTCTATCAATTTCAATTTTTACATTTACTCAAGATTTAAAAATCCATTACAGACTTTCAAGCTCAAAGCATATTTTTAATCTGCATTTGACATTCTGGCTGAACTTTCATTTAGAAAGCAACATGCACATGGGATAATCAAGATCAAATTCCTTTAAAATTGTACCATTAATTTTTTAACAGGATTAAAAATCCTGTTTGCTACATTCATGATGAACTAGCTTTCTCATGAACAGACCAGGCAGTAGAAAACACCTCTTCTAATTCAGTCATATATTTGTTTTACTTTGCTCAGCTGGCTTAAAGACCTTACCTTGTTTAGAAGACACTAAGAACACAGAATGTATATAGTAAACAATCAGTACTGATAATAATAACAGTTATTACTTATTGAGTACTTATTTATATCAGGCATAGCACTAAACAGTACCCAGTGATCTAATCATTAGGTACCCTAAAAAGGTGGTAGCATTCTCATTTTATAGGAATATGAAGTGCAAACAAGTTAACTTGCTGAATATTCCAAAGCTAGTGAGAGGCAGGGCCAGGGCTAGGGTTCAAATCTAGCCCAAACTCAAACTTTGAAGCACTAAGCTGAATTGATCTTCAATTAATGAATAGGCTTACTTTAATAGTGTGAGAAAACCAATAAACATTAGTAACTGACAAAAGCATGAACATCCTTAGAATTTGGTGAGAAGCTGGTTAAAGTTCTTGATTCTTTCAGAGAAAGTTTATTTAAAAAACCTCTCTAATTAAAAACATGCTTCACACTCTCAAATCTTAAATTTACATGGTAAGCATGAGACTACTCAGAGATTTCAGTGTACAAAGAAAAAGGCAGTAAGGAGAATTCGCAAAGGAGAAATTTTAAGTATGGCTTTAAATAAATGGCTTCAAGAATTACTGAACTACTTATAAGCAAAGAAAGAATCACTGTATCTTTCTCGACTCTGGGGAGAGAATTAAGCCCTAATGCACTATATATTCCTTGCATGTAATGAATTAATTTCTCTTTTATGAAACTAGACTGGCTACATCTTCATAGGAGCTTGAGAAAACAGCCACATAAATCACTTCTTGTTCTGTGGTTTAGATGAAGAATACTGGTAAAAGGAAGGTTTTCTGAAAGAGGAAAAAAAGATGACCAGAGAAAACTGGTTATTTCATTTGTGAAGTCTAGGCTATACATTTCATTGTACCCAAATGAATGTTTGTGTGAACAAGCAAAGGAAAATTTACATTGTTGGTATCCAAGAGGATAGTTATATGAATCTTTAAAAATTAGACTAGGATTGGTGGTAAACCAAACCTGTCTGTAAACCTATGGGTATGAACCATAGCAGGTGTCACCATGAGCTGCTTGGTATTCATTAAATCTCTGTGATTTAAAGGAAGTTGCACAAGCAAGCACTACCTCCCATGTAGAAAAGACAATTGGGTTAATTAAGAAAGAAAAGAGAAAAGGAGACAAAATGCTGGCCTGTGGTGCAGGGGGTATATGAAGAAAAAGAATGATGGGCATCAGCCCAGAGAGGAGTAAAAAATCACTGTGAAGCCAATTTCCCTCACATTGTATAGAGAGCAATAAAAAAAAGTCAATGGAAATTTATACATCCTTCTTTTGAGTTAAATTGCCTGCCAATACTCCTTTTGTTTCTTCGTACTAGATGAAGAAGCTTTAGTCAGAAGCCTATATACAACTTATTTATCAATCAGTAACACTAGATTCAAACTTTAATTTTGCTGAAAGCTAACTAAGGAATACTTAATACTGGCTTATCAATAAACTTCAGCTTTCTGTATTTTTTTGCTTGCATACCAATTCTGATTCCCATATGATTTAGCATATGAATTTATGAGAGCATGATTTTTCAGAGTTCCCAGTGTTTTTAACACAGGATGTCAAGGAGACTGATTGGGTCACAGAGAACAAATCTGCACTACTGTTGGTAAATTTTAGGTTTCAAACATAGGGCAAGAAAGTCAATTCTACAGCTTGAGACTCTCTTCCCTTCCATTACATACAAGGTCAGTGAAGGAATTAGAGTCACAGAGATTGGAGTAACTGTTAGACACTGTTTGTGCCTGCACTCAAGAAAAATTGGGCCAGCTACCTGTTCTTTATTCATTAAAAAAAAAAAAGGAGTACCACAGTTTGCTGCAGGAATAACCATTCAGTGTAGAATTAAAATGTTTTAGAAGCATTGACCTTGATTAATATATGGGTCAGGGAATTAGAGAAATGTATGCAAATCCTAGGGACATTTATCTTGTGCTAGATGCGGGAGGAAATAAAATCCAAAAGAAGCTAAATCATTGTCTTTTCTGAACAAACTAAGTTTCATAATCTAATAACAGAGTGAAAACTATTATAAATACAGCAATTAGGGTATAATTAAATGTCAATCATTCAATAATTTATTCAACACTTACTGAATACCTACTGTTTGCCTCAAACAGATCTAGCCAGTGAATTACAGATTAAAAAAAAAAAAAAAGTATCCTCTGGCCCCAAGAGCTCACAATACAATAGGAAAAGACAGTTAAGTAAACATTAACAATTACAACATGTCAATGATAAGTGCTATAATAGAAGGTAGCACAAACTGCTACGGGGATATGTAAGAGATGTACCTAACTCAGATAGGTAGGGAGCTGAGGGGAGATTACCAGGAAAGGCTTTCTGGAAATGGCAAAAAGTAAGGCTGAAGCTCTTTTAACCATGATAGGGAGTGTAAGAGGAGTAGTGATGAGGAAGGTAGGGACCAATTCCTAAGGGTTATGGAGAGAGAGCCTTTTAAAGATTTTAAATAGAGGAATGGCATGATTACATTAACATATTAACAAGTTCATTCTGGTAAGCAATGTGAAGATGGATCACAGACATTTACCAAATCAATGATGAGGGTAGAGGAGATTAATCTAGTAATCCAGATGAGAAATCCAACTAAGTCATTGAAAGTAGCTCTGGTGAGAAAGGCATAGATTCTTGCAATACCAAAGAGGCAGAATCTATAGGACTTAGGTTCTGATTGGCCATAAGGAATACAAGATAACTTGCAGGTGAGCAGTGAGTAGTTGAGTAGTGTCATATGTTAAAATAGTGGATGAAGGAACAAATTTGGGTGCTGTTAAGCTTATAACTCTGTGGGCTGTAGATAGGAGTTGATGCCAAGGTGGTTACTGTACAATGATGTGATGGTAATATTTATGAAACTTCTAGAATGATCCCTCACCCAAGTAAGTGCTATATACATAGAAATAATAATAATGATGGTGGATGGTGATGATCATAGTAATAATGGTTGATTAGATCAACCCTGGAGCATATTGAATATCAGTAATAGAACTTTTTGCAATGAAGAAATGTTCTATATCCATACCTTCAAATATGGTAGCCATTAGCCACAGGTGACTATTGAGCACTTGAAATATGGCTGTTGTAAGTGAGAAACTAAATTTTAAATTAAATTAAATTTAAATTTAAAAGCCACATGTGGCTACTGGCTATTATATTGAACAGTGCAGATATACAGTGAGAAATGAAGAAAATCTGAGAGTGAATCAAACTGATTACCAATATGTAAGGAACAGTGGAAAAACAACCAAATAGGCAGGAGGAAAAGTAATACAGGATAATACTGTCTATAAGCACAACTAAAATTCCCTTAAGAGGATGATCAGGATGAACAGGAGTTGGTAGAGGAAGAAGGACTGGAGTTACGAAGTGAAGGGCATTCAGGGAGACAGAATAGCACAAATAACGGCCAAAAAAGAAAAAAGAAAGAAGGAACATAATATGACAAGAAGGGTCACCTTGACTGGAGTGGTAGGCACATGATAAAGAGTAAATGGCCGATTGTCCTTGTTTACCAGGGACTGAACAAGTTCCTAGGATGTAGAACTTTCAATATTCAAACTGGGACAGTTCCAGGACATAGTAATTTTAGTGCTAAAATCAGGAAATTCCTGGGAAAACAAGCAGTTGTTGGTCACTAGAAATTAGATAAATGGTGGCTGGCTAAAGCATGAAGGACTTTGAAAAAGAGGCAGAAACATTCATTCTTGATACAACAACTCAGAGGTAGACTATTACAGATTTTTTTGATCAGAGAACTGAGGGAAATTAGAGTTTAGGAAGATTAGTCTGGCGTAAGAGGAAATAAGGGCTATACAAAGGGAATCCAATTAGTTACCTACTGTTGTAATCCAAGTCTGAGGTGACAGCCTTATACATCCAAGTTAGAGAAGAAAAAGAAACATGCTTATTTAATGCTTACTATGTGTTAGATTTTACACAAATTATATATCAAGTCTCCCTGAAACTCAGACGTGGAAACTTCATAAACTTAAGAAAAGTTGATTGATTTATCTGCATAAGCACTCTCACTCACCATTTTCCAAATACTTCTCAAGTGCCTCCTATACGACATGCCAAATTCATTTGTCTTACTAAACTCAGGATTTGAAAGTAGATCTGGCTATAAAGTCCACTGTTATCTATTTGAAGAATTAAAATAAGATAATTCAAAGGAAGAAAAAACTGGCAAAATTTAATGACACACTGTCAAAAATAAAAATAAGAAGAGTAAGAAATAACTAAATTTCTGTGCTGGGAAACTTGAAAAATATGACCTAAAAACTCTAAGAACATCGTAGAAGAGATCTAGATAGCAGAGTTGGATATGCTGAGTTTCAGATTATGAAAAGACATTCAAACAGAAGCTGGAAATATAAGTATGAATGCAGGTGAGCTATGTCGTTGAGACAGAGACCATCGATGTAGTCAGAGCAGGGTGAGGGCCTCCGGAGGGGGCAGTGCAGGATATCTGCAGTCAGAACAATGTAAGTACATGCAAGGAAACCCCCCCTGCTAAAACTCTATGTTAAACATTGAGCTCTAAAATCATTCTTCAGTGAAATCAGTTAATGTTCCCCAGATAAAGAAGAGTAGCACACGTTTTATTATGCTAAACTTTTGTAACCATGTAGAAGATTCACTTTAGCATACTGAAAGGCCCAGGCCTATGTGCTGTCTTTCCTCCTTCAGACTTGACTAGGTGATTCTGCAAACTGAGCAACTAACTTAGCATGCAGACCCAGCTGTAAACAGCATAGTAAAGGGCAGGAAGAATTCCATCTTGAAGATAAGATTGTATTTTAACACCCAGGAAGTTCAAGAGGCAGGATTCTTTAGCAAGTAGACAATACCTCAGCCCACCTTGGGGGCTGGGCAGGCAGCCTTTTGATATGCTCCCAGACCAAGGCGCCGGTGTCCCAGAGAGAAATCAAGGCAGGAAATTCCTTATGTTAAGTTAATTTTTAATATTCAGGAGCCACTTAACAAGTCCACACCCCTAAACTCTTTTTCACGTTCTCGAAAAATCCTCAACTGCCTATAAAACCCCTAGACAACGCACCACCACGGACTCTCTTGTCCCCTCTGTCCTTTCACTGTATCTCTAAATAGAAGCCTGTACCTTGCTCTCCTACCTTGACTGTTTGTGACGCTCATTCTTCGGCTCCGCAAACAAGAACCCCGGCATCATCGTTTTAGTGCATACTGTAATGTACCAATATTTATTTGGGCTTTAACTACCCATTTCTCTAATTAATCTATTTCATTTGTAGATTCTCTATAGCATAAGAAAAGTATAGCATCATGATAGCAGCAAATTAAATACACCTCTATCTCAAAGAAATATATAACTTATATCTTAGTTTTAAGACACTTAGCTAAAAAAATTCCTAAACTTGTTATCCATGAAGGAGAAGAGTTATGTAATACATATATTTAAATTCTCATGCCTTACTTTGATTTTTGACCTCTTTTGTATTCGAAATGATTAGAGTACATGAGGCAGTATGAGGATAAGCAAAAATTCACTAGTATCAACTAAAACAGTGGGCTTAAAAAATCTCTATTATGGAAATTTAAACATGTATGCCAAAGAAGACATAAGTTCTCATCATCTTTTTTCAAAAATTGTCAACCAATTCTTTTCAATTATTTTTCAAGAATGTTTTGATTAGGTACACTTATCAAATAACCTGTCAAAGAGAAAGTCATGTGCTTTCTCATTATTTTTATGGCTGGTTACTTATTTGGAGTGACTAGTCAGAGAGGTCTATACTTTTTTCTTATTTTGGCCCCCAAAATTTATAAACTGCAATCAATTTTTAAAAATTCAAAAGTGGCATAACAGTCAAGAAACCTTGGTAGCAGCAGCTGTAGTGTTTTCAAACAATATTTCCAACAGATTTCTTCACATTATTCCCAAATGTCCAATACAAAAGCATGAAAGTAATACAAAGAGTGAAAGAGTGGAACATCACAACGATATACTGAAATAAATAATAAATCAATTAGTAAAGATTTTCTAAGTGTATAAAGTAGAAAATCATAGGTGATTATCTTACACTATCGAATACTCATTTTATGAATCTTCACTGCATTTTATTATTTTTTCCTAGTTAAAACAGTTTACAGTCTTGTTGGTGTTTAAAATAATGACCTTATTTTTTCTTTTTAAACAGGAAATGCTACAGTGTTTAAAGCCCAGTCTTGCCCCTTCCCTCCTTCCTGTCCTTCCTTGAATATGTAAACCTACTCCCTGCAGTTCAACTGAAACTTCCATTTGCAGATGTAACAATAAGTCAGTCATCAAAGGTTTGTTTAGACAGAACTGGTGTCTGGACACTGACTGATGTTTGAACCATCCTGAAAGAGTTCAAAGGGCAACTGTTTTGAATGTGACAACTTAAAAATGCCACATTTTCTTTATGGGGCTAAAAGTTTCAGTGTTTGTCCACTCAAAAGGAAAAATAGTTTAGCTTCTGAATGTCAAATTTTCTAAATCAACCTTGCTACTGGAAAATCTAAGATGTTAAAGGCTCTTATTTAAATTTTAAAGTTAAATTCTGAAACAATTTTTTCAAAGGATTTCAAAAACATAAACACTGCTAGAACAAAGAAATTTGGAAGGTGAGTTCTTCCTTTCTTTTTTTTTAACTTGGCTTGAAGGGATGAACAATAGTAATAATGTGCAACCTGAGACACTGATCTCACTATATTCATGATATTTTATGCATTCTAAATGCGAAGCCAATTTCAAAGGTCAAGGAATAGCTAGCGCATTATATTTAAATAAGGCATAGTAGGTGCTCAATATTTATTGGATGCCAAAATATGAAAAAAATAAAAATTACACAGTTATATCTTTGTAATATTGCCTTGAATTAAAGTTTTGTATCTTATAGTTACAGCTACATCCTTTTATGAGGTAAAACCCAAAACAACATAACCAAGCTGAACTAGGTAAATATATACTGTGAAAATATAAGACTACTGCATGCATTCAGTAAGCTGATAACTTTTCATAACTCCTGAACAGCAGAAAGCATGGTATTTAAGAAAACAATTTCCTGTCACTCACTTGGCGGCTTTATGACTTTAGGCAAGATATATAACCTCTTTGAGCCTCAGTTTCCTTGTCTGTACAATGAGGATGACAATATCTTCTCCAAACCAAACTGTAGTAAAGGTTAATTGGAATAAGATAAATGAGGTATAAAACACAGAGTTTATCACATACTAAGAGAACTGTATTTTTTACAAAAAGGTTATCAACTACACAGAGTAACATTTGCCAGGTAAGGTTTAGAAATCATCTTGTTCTTGTACAACTTATTGATAGATTCATTTTTTGTGTGGGTGTGTTTTCTTTGGTGATGTATTTTTTTATTAAGGTACATTGATATACACTCTTATGGAGGTTTCACAAGAAAAACAATGTGTTACTACATTCACCCTTATTGTTGAGTCCCCCCCCATACTCCATTGCAGTCTCTGCCTATCAGTGAAGTAAGATGCCACAGAGTCCCTACTTGTTGACAGATTCATTTTTGAACAAGGTTTATTATTATTATTTTTTGTCTTATGAATGCCACAGAAGATAGTGACATGAAACTGGTAAAGCCAGTGTGATACATAAGTTGGTGGAGAATTTATTTCTTCAGTAATGAAGATAAGTGAAGATGATGTAAATGTGAGTGAAAGAAAAGCTGAGCTGCAAAGGGTTTAGCTATCTCCATAGTGATGCTATAAAATAAATAATGCACGCTACCAAAGGTACCATTAAGAGGCTTTCATATGAAAAATCAAAACATGAGGACATCCCTTGAATTTGTTAATTATTAAGACTTATAGTCTAAAATTTCATGCAATAATCATTTATCAATTTAAGATGAAATAGAAAACAATTATGGAAGGTTATTTCTGCCTGGAGGATTATCATGAGTATTAGATTCCTTAAGGAGTTTTTCATGGTACTGATCTTTATAGCATCATACATGAAAAATAAACACACCTATAGAGTCTAGAGATGTGGCACTGAGTGGAATATAAAAACCTTACCACAAATGACAAAAAGAGAACATACTTCATGACAAATAAAAAAAGCTCATGTGTCACAATGAAACAAACCCAGATGAAGCCAGAGTTCATTTAAGAGCTAGTGCTATGGAGCAAATGCCACAGCATACACAGTCCCATCCTCCCCAGAAACCAGTTCCACATTCCAACCTGAGAGCCCTCCTGCACACATGCTGTCACAGAGAAAGTAATACCCTGATGGATGCTGTAGGCTGTGATTGGAGATGATGCCAATGGTAGACTTCTTACACACTCTCATGGGAAATGTAGACTTGCCTGGATGAAGTGGCAGAAAGAAATGGGTTATATATTTTTTACACTGGGAATCATAATCCTGGGGAATTAAGAAAAGACCTATAGAAAATGTGGTGATGAGATGATATCAACCTTCTCTTTCAAAAGTCTATGTTGATATCACAAGTAATTTATTTGACTTTCATTATTTTGCTTTTCTCTACAAATATTATTTCAAGAAGAAATTAATTCTCCACAAAGTCGGTTTTAAGAGGAAAAAATCTGTAACAGCTGCAACAACTTGCAAAGGAAAAAATAAAAAAATATTGCTGTAACTCTATTGACTCAGTAACTTCAACTTTGTGAGATTATGATGGATATAATCATGCTATTCCTTTCAAGGCTCTTATTTAAAGTTTGAAGTTAAAAGCTACACTGCCTATGTTTCTACATATACTATTTGGTATTTTAGGTAGTGCCATTTTTCTGTTTTTTTTTTTTTTGTATGACATTCCAAAAATAATATTTCTATACAGAATTAAGCTGACAATACTGGCCTTTGCATGGTAGCTACACTGGCCTGCACAAAGTAAATATGTGTAGAAATATGTTATGTCTGAAAAGTAAAAAATTAAGATCTTAAAATTCACAGACTATTAAAGTCCTTTTATTCACTAGTCATATTTTAAGTTTCATTTACTCTTTTCTGTGAGTTACTCGATAGTGTCCTAGGTTTTGGAAAGTAGACTTAAAGGATATTCAAATTCTATTAATAATATTTTTACTAATCTGGTTCACAAAAACAGAAAACCCATTTATGCTATGGTAAGAATAAGAAATCAAACCCCTAAAAAGACAAAGAACATAAGTCAAATTTCACATAAAATATTTTAAGAGAACATGAATTTCATGAGTGATAAGCTCTTCTAGATTATAAGAAACTTATAAAAATACAAGTATGAAGGAAACTATTTTCCTAAGTAGCCTAATCAGTTTTTAAAAAGGGAATGACTTTTATTTTACATAAAAATAGGGCAATCATATTAACTTTACATATAATAACCAATTTTGAGTGCTTCCTTGTGTCTACGGTTAATGGGACACGATCATCACTAATTTAATGTAAATCTTCATTACAGTTCTGCACACTGTAATCTTTGTCTTTAGTCCATATGAGTTTAATAAACTACCTGGTTCAAGGAATCTTCATGGAATTAAGGTGGTGGTAACAATCAAGTTGGCTATTTGGGCTTTAACCATTTCAACATGAACAGTGACTGCCAAAAAAAGTTACTCAGTAAACAGTACAGTATAAAAATATAGAAATTTCCCCCTAAAATAGCTAACTCTTTTAGCACCCTCATCCCTTTCATCCAAGTGCAAAGTGCAAGGCAAAAGAAATTAAGGCAAAAGGAAAATAAAATAAGAAAAATGGTGAGGGCGAGCATGTTGTTGACCATGTAAGAAAACACGTGCAAAGTATACCTCAGATACACTATAGGTAGATGAGCACGAGGGAAGCCGAGCCTGGTTTTGCAGTGGGGAAAAGAAAACACTGTTAAAGAGGAAGTGATAGTATAGTAAGGGTCTCAGAAGTTTAGACGGCTCCATCACCAACACATCTGCCAGATAATAAAACAGCCTTGAGGTTGAAATGTCAAGGTTCAAGCTATTTGAGGAGAACCTTGTGATAAAGAAAATACCTGGCTTAAAAAAAAATTCTGTAATGGAGATGACTCTCTCTAATCAGAATCAGGTGTTATCTTGTTGAGATGTTCATGTAAGGTTAACAGGAAAGCAGAACACTGGTCACTTTTTTCCTATGGTACACACTGATCTTCATTGGTTTAATAATACTAGCAAACTACACATGAGGTTATTTGTAGGATAAGTCTATTGTACATCTTCATATTATTCTTTAAAGATGGCACCAGAGCCAGCTCATTGTTCTGATTCTGATTTCCTATCAGTCCATTCTCAGTATTACTGATTATATATATACACACATACCAATAGCAACACCATAAAGATATAAAAACTTAAAAACAGAATGTTTTATTGATTTTTTAAAACAGTGATTTTATACTTAAAATCATGTTTAATCTTCATTACCGATAATTTTCTGGCCTGTTCTTTCTAGGTTGCCATATTGCCATGTTCAATTTTGTAACCTCTTTTTTCATTACGTTGTCACAATGCCTTATGAGCTAAAATTTTAAATGTGCATTCTCTAGTTTTAAATTCTTCATGAAGTTCCAAAGTACAAAGTTAGGGTGGGGAAATGAAGGTATAGGAGAAGATGGCACAGTGGAGGAATAAAAAATGCCTTTGTTATCTGATTTGTTCGTTAGCTGTATTTCCAGCAACCAGCACAGCAAAATATAGTATGCACTCAGTAAGTGTTAATTGAATGAATGAATATACCAGCTCTTCTTCTACTCTTAAAAAACTGAACTGTATGAAATAATATTCAGGTTTTACACTTACCATCACAAAGATTTATGGAAATGTATCACTGGCACTTAATGAGTTATTTTGAGGTATTTTCTAAAATATAGTCAATTCTGTACATATTGAGAAACTGAACCTTTTTTTCAACCACATACATATTTGATTTTCTTTTGCTAGTTCTAAGAAAATCTTGCTCTGCATGTTTGTTCTGTTCTTGTTAACTACACCCATAAAACAGAAAAACTTTAATTTTTAAAAGTTTGAATCTTGTCTTTTTTCTCCTCTTAGTTCTCCATTTTCTATTTTTAAGGAAATTTATTTGTCATCCAGATCTTTTATTAGTATCTTATTTTTGTATTAAAGTCAATTCTTGAGAAGGCAAATTCCACAGTAAGCATTAAATACCTCATAGATATGTCAATTTCACTCAAAATGATGGCTTAGGCTACTGTGGTCAATTTTGTAAGTATTAGATGAGAATTTTTGATTCAAAGCACAAAACAGATACTTGTTGTTTTGCAGTAGAACTGAAACTTCAGAATTGTACTAATTAATTTTAGATGTTAAGTGAATTCTAATAAAGTGAAAGGTAGCAAAATTAGCCTGTTTCCCACAGACATAATCCTAAAATCAATTTACTATCACATCCATTATTATTGTAGTACAATTTTACTGTAGACAATAAAAATTGTCATATTTATAAGACATCTACCAAGATATCTACCAAGATACTCAGGATGTTACATAATTATTATAAATTACATAGTAAATAAATGCATATTATTAAATAGTAAATAAAGGCCTATTATTAATATGAGTAAATGCCAAAATGTCAAACAAGGAAGACTGGAAATTCAAACAATGTTCTACATACAAGAGCCAAAAGATACTGAAATTCACCTAAGTAAAGCAGAGTATACAAACTGATGTTCACTCATTTAAAAGCCACTGAACGCTTATTTGTCTAACAATATTCTTTAATTCCTCACCTCAAGCAAAGATGGCTGATTCAACACAGATACCTTTAAGATTTTTAAGTGCTGTATATTAAGGTATGATGTATATGTCAGGTGTTTTTCCCAGGTGTACAGAAACTCTAATAGAAGGTAGGATTTTAGGTGAGGTCAAATAAGAACTTAGGAGACATTGAAGGTTGATCATGGTTTTCAAGGGAAATATCTTTATTAAGGTGTAATGAAGTAATAAACAGAAAAATATAATGTGTACAGCAAAAGTACTCTAAAAACATTTTTAAAAAGTTTAAGAGAGCAAGAATGGAACTTATCTTTATATTCAAAATCTCTGTAAGGGGTCCCCCAAAGAAGAGGAATTTATAATGTATACTTTATCCATATGATAGTTCTACATTTGAAGGGTTTAACGGTAATTCCATGGTGGGTTTACTCAGTCTGTGTGTGGGGGTGGGGAGTGTGGGTTGTGGGGAGAAGTGAAGAGAGAGTAGCTAGAAAAAATGATATAAGAAGGAAGGATAAAAATATAAAGGTAAAAGATTTCAGTCTCTTAAACATACACTTCCATGCAGAATGGTCTGAAACCATCTCCAGAAAAATGAACAACTCTTCTTTTCTCAAGCTCTAAAATGAAAATAATTTCACACAGCCTCTATTATAACCATTTCTTCTTCAATGCCATTTTTACACACTAGCCAGTTATAGCAGGCTACAGCAGGTCTTAGCAAACTTCTGTAAATAGTCAGACAGTAAATATTTTTGTAGGCTTTGCATGCCATATGATCTTTGAGGCAACTGTTCAACTTTGCTGTTGCAGTGCAAAAGTAACCATAGATTATAAGCAATGACTAAGTATAGCTGTGTTTCGATAAAACTTTATTTTTGGACACTGAAATTTGCACTTTAAATAATTTTCACTTGCCATGAAATGATGTCTTTTGATCCCCTCCCGCCGTCACTTAAAGATGCAAAAATTTTCCTACCTTGTGGGCCCACAAAAGAGAAACAGGATTTGGCTCAAGGGCTGCAGTTTGCTGACCCCTGAGTTATAGTATTAATTTGATGAATACAAAAGTACAAAAAAAACCAAAGATAATTTATCAAAAATATAAGAAGAGATTGTTTAGAACTATGGCTGGAATTAAAATACTGATCTTAAGAGATCTATAAAATCACAACCATTTAATTCATTATTTTATATTAGTCCTATTTCATCTTATTTTGGCATTCAGGAAATTAACTATGAAACATTTAAAAAGCATTTTTCAAAAGATATTACTTTCTGACTTGAATCAATTTCTTAAACTTATTAAAAACAGTCTTATTTTAACCAGTAACTCCTCCTTTAACTTTTCCACTTAACTAATACCATCCCTTAATTTGTGTTACCATAGAAAGTATTTATAATTATATTTGTTCTACTTCATTACCTATTGTCTTAATTCACTTATGTCCCAATAACCTGTCTTTGTAAGTCATCTTCCCTTTTATCGTCAAAGCTTTTAAAAAATTACATATTTGGTTACTCCAAATCAATCTGTATATGTGAACCTGAACAGATATTTACTATCATATTTGCATATTTGTGGCTTTGAGGTATTTTTACTCCTCTCCTTTCTCATCTTTCTGTTTGTCTTTGTTTCATAAGCATATACTTACTTTTTTTTCTGAATATTTTGACATTCAAGCTTGCAAGGGCCCCACTGCTCCTTAACTTCAATTTGGTAAATTTACTTTGATTTGTATGCCCTAAACAAAGTTATTAGTTTGCATTAACTTATTCTATGTTTTCCAATTCTTAACACTGTCTGCACTGTTCTTCAATCTTGTTCATTACTTTTAATATTCTTCCTACCAGAGTCATGCATTTGATTAATGGAAACTGATTTTTATTCTTTATGTTGTATTATCCTTCAGTCATTATTCTCAACACATTACCTAAGGATTTGTAGTCAATTTTGCAGTCATTAAATTAGGGAAACTCTGCTTAGATACAAGATAATAATTTTATTTTTATTAAAATTACTAACATCTCATTTAGAGTAGTATTTAGCTTTGTACAGTGTAAAGAAAATATTCTTAATTTAGAATTCAAGAATATAATAAAGTCTATTTTTTGCTATAGAAGAGAAAATGTAGGATAAAGTCAGTGTAAATAGTCCATGAAGAATAAAATGTTTTTACATGAGAAATAAATAAAATTTAATATTATTCCAAAAATTAAATCTTAACAGAATAGTCTACTTTATATCATTGACTATCCACAACAAATAAGCAAGCAGGGTTCTTTCCACTCTAAAAATCAATATATCGTATAGACTACACCAATTGAAGTAAAGCATTAATGATTTAATTAAATCATTATCCCAAACTTCTGAATGATGCCTCACCTTCTCCAACTATTAAATAAAATATTTAAATGGCAATATGGTTCTGAATCCTTCATGTTATTGAAATATTAAGAAATGTTTCAATGAATTAAAAGACAACCCATATACCTGCTCTTGTGTGTGGACACCTGCAATAAATTTTCACAAAATGGAATGGTCACTATATGCAAATTTATCTCATTTTAGAAACAAAATCTGTTTATATAGCCTATGAACTGAGAATAACTATTATGCTTCTAAGCAACAATTTTTAATATACAAGGCTTATTTTCAGGCATCCTGGGGTAAGAGGTATTAAAGGGAAGGAAAGAAACTGAATGTTCAGCTAAGCATTTGATTTGAATCTTGGCTGAATTCTCTAGAGAAGATATTATTTGCCTTTTGATTGTCTTTTTTCTCCATACTTTCCTAGATAATGGAAATCTTAGAATGATGTACCAATTTTTATAGAATAAGGTAATCAGAATAAAGTGTGACCCAGTGAAATGAGGCAATTTTTTTTAGAATAAAGGTAATAAAAAAAAAGTGTGACTCAGTGAAATGAAATAAAAGATGAAGACATTGAGATTAGTCATTATGTACTGTACCATATAGTACAGGTGTCGAAAAAGAAATTGAAGAGTGGCAGAGATAAGCCAATTTTTGAAGCACAGAAATTTTAACTTAAACCTAATCAAACACTAACTTCCTACCATATAGACCTTTGCAAGTCTCAGCTTTCTAGTCTCGATTTGATTGAAAGAAAAATACTATTGCTTCTCATTATTGGTTACAGAGGTGCATGATACTAAATACACTTATTAATATCATCAGAATCTTTTTAGGGGTTTCTATAATAATACCTAGGTATGTTTTGACTGATTTAATCACAAAATTCATATCCTTTTTTAAAAAAAACAATGGAGTAGATTCCCGGAGTGATTATGGATAATCTTTCAAATTCTGTAAAAATATGACAGAAAACAAGGACTGGCTTAAAAGAAAGTAGAAAAATGAGACATGGGTAATAATTCCTTCTCTGTTTAACAACCAGAATTTGATGACTGATATGAATACAAACAACTTTGGACTTTAGTAATCAGAAACTTAATATTGAGATATAAATAGCTATGTATAGTATATAATTAAAAATAAGCTGAGAAATCAGAGAATTATCATAGCACTGTAAATGTTTTCCAACCTTTAAAATGAAACTGTTACAGCAATACGAATTACACATATGGCAATAATCTTGGGAGAAGTTAAGTCAGGGTTAGGATTCACAGGAACTTTTTAAACACCCCCAGGCATGGGAGATCAGAGATAAATAGAGCCATAAATTATTTACTGCAGTAATGGGCTTTTTTTCCTGTCATATTTACACCATACACCATTTTAGAGATTTTACTTGAAAAGATATACTTAGGAGAAGGACCAAGCATTCTGAGTCTAAACTATCAGTCACAAAAAATACTATTGATAGTATTGCCTATATGATTTGTGTACAGTTTTGAGCAGCTACAAGGTATTACTCTCCTTCAAAGTGTTATGTTAGGTATATTAGCTTTTATTTCAAGTATTTGAAATATGTTACATGACAGTGCTCCAGGTGAAGGTGCTTACTGCCTAATTTTCTTATTTTTAAGCAGAAAAAAAAAAAGAGATCTTGTAGTTATTCCCAACGAGTCTGAGTTAAAAGAAGTCTGTTAACTCAAAAAAAATGTGTCTACTTGCCAGATTACTTATGACATTCTAACATTGATCATTTTCCTTGACAACTAAAATTGAATCATCAAAGCTCTGTGACTTAGATCCAGCCCATAATTTATAGTCCTGCTGACACAACCAACAAGGGCAGAAGACATGGACAATGGAAAGGCTCCAAATGAAATCTTACAAAAAAAGATCCTCAGAAAAATCATACAACTGTATAAGAAACACAGATTTTGAAAAGAAAGTTTTATTTTGCATTGGAGCCAGAATGTTATTAAATCAACTGCGATGTTACTGTGGCTTAAGGGTCCTCTATCCTGCCAATTTAATATTTATGTCATAAATGTGAACATGAAGCTGCAGCTAGAAAAGAAAGAAAGGGATAGGAAAAAAGAGACAGAAAGTAAAAAAGATGGAGATGAGAGGACAAACCAGTTAGATTTGGAATTACCAGTCAGCAGAAGTTTAGGAAAAATAAATCACCAAGTGAAATCGTACATTTACTCTGAGAGAGTATCCTTTGACATTGCCTTCTAGGTGATCTCTGAGCTCCTCCAGCTTTCGATGGAGCTACATGTAAACATCAGAAAATGAATTGAAAAAGCAACTTGTTCTCTTTTCAGTTTTCCTTTTCCCTTTTAAAAATAAGATCATAGCGTTATACATTTCTCACTGCCTTTGGCAAACATTTCAAAACATCAAAGATCTTTGTATAAGATGAGAATACATGCTCAATAAACCCGTGACTAGGTAGTTAACATTTTAATTATAGCATCCTTTCTCCGCGAAGCATTAGAGAAAATAAATACTATGACTATCCTTATAATTTCTTAAAGATTCATTTTAAAGTTTTCTATTAGGTAGAAATATGGAGTAAAGATACCTAAAAATTATGAAATTTGCCTTTCTTTCCCAAACCCACTTTTTGGTTTGAATTTTGTCCATATTAAACTGACTGAAAGCTAAAAATGTATCTTTTGTTCCATATATATGTATATACATAATCATATTGCATGTAGACTTAAAAACAATAAACATACAATTATTATTTGAAGTTCTATACATCCAAAAGCTGAACTTAGATAATTAAACACAGGCACACTCGCACACAGTTCAGTTACAGCAGATGGTGCTGCAGTTATGGATGCCATTTTATCTTTATTTCATTATCAGTCATTTCCAAAAAGTTATGTCACACTGCATCTTTTCACTTGAATCTGAGTCATAATCCATAGTCCAAACAATAATGGATTTATTTTCCCTTAAAGACAAAGGTAAAATGATACCTCACAGGTAGACAGTGAGGAATGCTACTGATATAGCACCAGGATACAGATACTCCTATTTATCTGAATGAATAATTTTAACTTGCCTTGTTTTTGAAATAGGCATATAATGAACACTTCCCATCCCATCTGTGTTCTTGGTGAAATAACATTAAAAACATATGCTACCCAGTATATAGCAGTGTTACAGAACACAGAGTATGGCTCGTTTAGATAAAGGACACAGACATACAGACACATTTTCATCTATGTGCACTCATGTGTGCACACACACAAATAAATAAACAACAACAAAAAAAAGTAAAATTAAGAAGGGAGAAGAGGCAAGGAGAGGAAAGAGTGCAGAAATCAGTGCTTTATAAACTGTTAAATGAAATAACTTGGAGACGTGTGAAATTTTGAAATGACTTATTATTAGGTCTGAAGGTAGTTACTGAATTTTGCAACATCCCAGTGCAGTGATTTATGTCATTTTAATTAATTTAACAATTACTATTGCTGTTCAGACAAATGGGATTGAGATAGAAGAAGTGATTAATCTGGGGGGAGATTCCTCTGCATATTTTTAAAATTGGCAAATTTTTAAAATTGCATTTATGGTGGTAGCATTAAAAATGATAATTTGCTATGTCTGTTTCTTAAGGTGATAACCAGTGTATCTTTTCATTGTGATTAAATGTTAGCATATGAAGTGCCCAAGATATATAGACCCAATGGATATTTAACAACTGGCAAATGGGACCATCAGAAGTCTTTAAGTTGTATATTAGCAGATCACATGCATAAACGGGCAAACATTTAGATATATATTGGTTTTTGTTGATTGCTACATCAATTTTTTTGACTTAAAAAAGTAAAACACAGGGGATTAAGAGCGCTTGAATGTGAGCCCATCACACTAGTATATATACAATTCCTTTTCTTTCTAATTTCTAATAACCTGTATTTAACTCATAATAATTATTTTGCTGGAATGAACTACAAATGGTAATGACATTAAAATAATACTTACTTTTAACCAAAAAAGTAAAAGGGTGAGAGATAATATTCTGAAAATAAATATTAGTTCTGTGTGTACCAGCAGCTTACACACATAGTCAGTGACATCAATCAGAGGAACGGTTTACTCTAGAACCCCAAATTACAGGCACCTGTATATGAGGCAGTTGCCCTTCTCTCAGGTTTGTGGTGCCATTCAAAGCTAGTTATTTGGCAGCTTGCCTTCAGCTGGTTGCTCTATGTGTAGCAAACAAAAAAAATATGACCCAACAGCCAATAAAAATATTAAAATAAAAAAATGGGATGGTGGAAAATGAAAAAAGCCCCCTTCCTCCCACCGCCCTCCAAAAAGGAAGAAGTGTAGGCTATAGACAAAATCTTGCCAAAAATGTTAGAAACATATTTACTTTGAGGGATCCAACTCTACTAGCAACTCCTTTGCTTTCATCCGGCCGTCTAATTTGCTACAATGAGGGAAGATGGGTAAAAAAGACAGAATAAAGAAAAAGTGAACTTAAAAATTTTTCTACACATTAGTAAGTAAAACATGCAAAAACATCAATTGACTCTTTGAGGCACCTCTTAGGAGGCGAAGGAGTTAACTAACCCAGAGGCTATATGACATGCTCAGCAAACAGGCTGGTCACTAGAATTCAGTCTTGGTTATGGCACTAGTCCTGAGATTAGGAAGCGGACACTTACTTTGGTTATCTTGGGGACTTCTGATGAAGCAGTATCTGCAGTAATGCTACATTTGCATTTGGTTTATGAAAAACAAAGAATTACAAATATACCTATGCAGAGAACTTTGTCTCTTTCAGTGTTTTAGTGTCTATTCCATTGTAATACCAGAAAACATCAATGGTATGACTAGAAACATGAGTGCTTCCTAAGTGGAAAGATGAGTCCCGACAAGCATCATTCTAGACAGGTGACAGAGTGAAGCTCCTCTGCTTGCTGACCCAAGCATTGAGGTTGTTCAGCTGTCACTGATATTCCCAATTAAATAATTGTGCTGCCCAAGCAGAAAATTTTAATGCCAGACCAATGTTAGATATATTACCTCCCTCAAAGTTTTCTGTTATTTCAGTTGAATTTTTCTCTTGGGTAAGATAAGGGAAAGGAAAAGGAAAACTTCTATTTACAAAACTTGTTTCACATCACTATATAAATGAGAAAAGAAAATTCTCAACACAAAGTGCTTAATAGAGGCATTAACTAGAAGTTCCTTTGTCTTTTAATAGAGCTATAATAAGAACTAATATTTTGGTTAAAGAAGAAGGCAAAACAAAAAACAAAGGTGAGGTTAGGAGGGCAAAGAAGCTTCAGACCAGATGCTTTTTGCACTATGGATTCCTATACATGCAGAATGATATACATCCATTCAGACCAGCATAGATCAAGTTAGCTGTGATGCTCTGGTTTGTATTAACAGATAGTAGAGGAAAAGAATCAATGTGACGCCAAGTTCCCAGTGTTAAAGTCCTCAGGAAAAGTAAGAAACCTGACCATGCTACAAAATTATATTTCCTGGAGGCAAGCTATAGATTGTCTTATCCCTTTTAGGGCATCTCTGATAGCATATGGAGATTACTAAGGAATAATACAGAGAAAACTAAATTTTTATTTTGAAAAAAAGCATCCTGGTACATAAGAATTGTGTCAACTTTTGGTTTTGATATAAACAGTGTTTCTGTTAACTAAATTAAGTTAAATAATTCTTCAGCATTAACTAAATTCTTCAGCATTATGTCCAAAAGAAAATCACTAGTTTTCATTCTTCTTATTTTAAAGAATTCTCAAATTTAGAAACAATGGATACTAATTAGAAGGGCAATACTCTACATGAGAGGGCCTCTGAACAGTGAATTTATCATATCTAGTCACTCTCTTGTGCTTTCTGCTTTGATTTTAGAGAATATCTTTATATC
The DNA here is from genome assembly GCF_030020395.1 of Manis pentadactyla. Classification (NCBI taxonomy): domain Eukaryota; kingdom Metazoa; phylum Chordata; class Mammalia; order Pholidota; family Manidae; genus Manis; species Manis pentadactyla. Next base: position 34,265,799 of record NC_080029.1, read on the forward strand.
AAAAGCTATTTTCCATTTTATGTGGATAATCACACATCTTGATTATAAACTAGGGGCTTTCCTACTAAAAAATAGGGTCTAATGCCTCACGCTACTTTCTGAAAACTTTCAAAAACTGTGAAGACTTTCAGAACTGTTTCACAGTAACAAGCAAATGCCATTTTCTACATGGTCTTTTATTTCTAGTAGGCTTAAAATTCCATCATTTCCATCCCGAAGATACCTGAGGTATCTTCAAGGTTACATAGGACATTAATGACAAATCTAGGAACATCCAGTTCCTTATTTCTAGTTTAAAGCTGTATTTCCTTGATAGGCCTGAAAATAATGGGTGGGGAAAAAAAAATGGATGCTTATAGGAGGATGTGTATATATATACATATTTATGTATCTATCTGTCTTGTCTGTTTATCTATCTATAGATGAAATTTTATGTTACTATATTTATTTGTGGGAGATATTTTCCCTAAACTATTTTAGTTCCAAATGCAAGTGAAAGTACAGGAACTTCAAGAATGAATTATAAGAAAAGACAGTCACCACTGAACTCTGAAAATGAAAAATAAACTATAATACCATTTTAAACAAAGGTTTTTGGGAGCAGACAGTTCGTCTGTCAATACTTTACATCAATTTTCTATATATAAATCTGACCTTGTAAATTTGCAACTGTCATGAGGAAGACCTTAGAAAGCCAATGTAGCTATCAAGGTCAGAAGCAGTTGTAATTCAAGTGTCATGTGAATTTTTTGTGGTTCCTGAAATAGGCAATAATCTCTAATACTGAAAACCTTCAGGAAGAATTTGAAAGATTTGTCTCATAAACGGAAATCTGAGTAGAGAACAAATCAATATATTTAAAATGTAATGCTCTCAATTATTCCAGTCAACAGTCATCAATTGTGATAAAGTATAAAAAGAAATTCAGTTAATCCAAAAGCCAGATTATTACTTTTATTTGATAAAAATTTAAAATAAATCACAGAAGATTAGTGATTTGGATAAGATCATTTAATTTACTCTTCATGATAACTATAAAAGCCACACATTGTTAGCTTATTTTATACATATTTTTCTATAAGGCTAAACATTTTCCATCAGTAACTAAGAGAGGTTAAATTGCAAATGCTTATATTATATATAAGATCACTGCAATATAAATGAAGTTTCAGGACTGAATGTAAATAATTGTGGGGATTATTAGTCAGGTGAGGTTATTAGTTTATTTATATATATTGAAAATAAAAATATTAGTCACAAAATAGAAAACATTGTAAATAGTAATTGCCCTGAAGAAACCCTTTTACAAGTATTTCACTGAGATTGCAAAAGATATAAACCAGAGGATCAATACATTTCAATCTTCTATTCAGTCTCTCAGCTAGAATATATTTAACAAAATACCCACTAAAAATAGTGAAAATATTGCACTCTCTCATCCCTTTTGCAACATTCTCGGAATCTTGCCATAGGGATTAATTAGTAAGAAATCTACCTCAGGGGTTAATATCAGGAGGTGGCCTGTAAAGCAGTGAAATGACTGCTATCTGCATTCACCTTTTTTAAAATAAGAGTTTGTATTCTAGAAATATCATGTTTAACAGAAGAACTTGCTTAGATGCTAATCCAGTATGAGTTATTGATTCCCTTTGATTTAGTCCATTTCTCCCAAACTGAGCTCACTGCAAAATCATTTCCACTGTTAAGAAAGCAGAAAATTATCCTGTCTCACCCTCAACACTCTTGCCAATAATAGGTATTTGTAAATGTTATCTTTTTATTAAAACAAACATACCTACTTTGGAGTAGAAAGCAAACTTTATATTAACTTTAAAAAGAAAAGATTACTTAAAAATGAGTTTAGGCTTGTTAAAGTCACACTAAGGTCAGTGCCCATATTATTGGGTGTATGCATTCACATTTCTCTTTAGTTACAAAATGGTGAAAAATTTTGAGAAAATGTACATTTTGCATATTTGTTTGTTTATAGATGAGACAACTCAGGTCTAGAGAGGTTTAGTGGCTTTTTGGAGGTGTATCATTAAGAAAAGCACAGCTGGTATTAAATTCTCTGACTCTCAGGTGTTTCCATTAAATTTATGTTCTCATCTATGGAATAACTAATGCAGATTTCCCCTCCTTCACCCATGATATATTTTATATCGATTTACATTAAGATTACAAACATTAAACAAACATTCCTTTTTGTTTTTGTCCTAAGGACTGAATTGTTTTATTTTTAGAATTATCTAATTTATTTATGCTTATTTTCACTCAGTATATATTGGTATAGCTACAGATTATTTCTGGCAGTTATGATTTAGAGAAGGAGTTTTTTCTTTTTTAAAACAAGTTTTACTTTAGACCTCAAAATTTAAACAAACTCCTATAAATAAAGAAATATCTTTTGGGATCTGGTTACTATTTCAGTCCACTATATTTCAGCTCTTTCAATGAAACTGTCAGTTCTGCATAAAACAATTGTTTCATTTGTGATTTATTAAGTCAAAGTAAAATGAGTGAAGAAAGAAATGAAGGTAAGAGAAGTGATAATTATATAAGTGTGTCAAGGAAAAATACTCTAATGCATTTCTGGAGAAAGGCAATATGATAAAAAACTAAACTAATAAAAGGATAGAGAAGATCAAGGAAAGCATTGCAAAGAATAATGAAGTGAGAAGTCAAAGATTAGTGAGTCACCAGCTGATCCCCCTACAAAACATTTTTATCCTTGGGAAATCCTTTATTCTCAAGGTTCTGATTCCTCATAGTTTAACAGTTGAAATTATTTATTTATATCTTATTGTGAATTTATAATTTTGTTCCTTAAGTTTTGACAGTAGCTTTGCCAAAAGAATACAACCTATACAAAATTAGACTTTTAAGCAAGTCATTTCCTGCCCACTAGGCATAGGATAATTCAATTCATCTTTCTTAATTCCAAATTTTTTATCTGTCTAAAAAGAAATTATGAAGCCTAACAAAGGTGTGATATAACAGAGTTTCTAGGCACTTTGAAACGGGTAACTTTTAAACAGTTAATAGCATTTGTTCTTAAGAATAATAATTTGTGTACGAGACAGAAAAAAACCTTTAAGCCTCCATTGAACTATGGTATAACTTTCTTCCCAGCAAGATTAGAATAGAGTGGTTTAGCCTGGATACAAAAATGCTTTGGTGTAAGTTAAAAACAAATAAATATTTGGCTTTATGAAGATTTGCTATAAATCTGAAAACCAGAAAAAAGACATCCCTGAGTTACCAGGCCCTACTGAAACAACAAAACTAACAAAAACTTATTTTTCTGGTTTAAAAATAACATAGGTTGTAAAATAATGGGCAATTTCACCCCTATGCAGTTTTGCTTCCTACTTCTTTTAACTACATATTTCATTTTGAGCATTTTTCCACATCATTAAATATTCTTAAAGAAATGTTTTTTTACATTATATAAACAACTAATATATATATATATATATATGTTATTTAATCAAAGACATTAAGATTGGTTCTAATTTTTCATGAATATGAATAATGCTATGATAAATAATCTTCTACATAGGTCTTTGATGGCTTTCTTGATAATTTCCACTGGATAAACTTCTGAAACAATATGATTTGTTAAAACATAAACATATAAAGTTTTACATATATATATATAAAATACAACTTTATGTAGTATGAACAGGAATACTCATGCTACTGCTCATTACAGCATTGATTATAGTTTAAAAATAGTTATCAATTTGATTATAAAACTTGTATTGTTTTACATTTTAAATAGATTTCCAGTGAGAGGGTACATTTTTTTCCCACATATTTCTTTGCTGAATTAATTTTTTTAATGAAATGGCTGTTCCTGCCATTTACTCTATTTCTTTTTTTCCTATGAGATTAGGAAAACTCTTTTAGGCTATCAACCCTTTAATTGATAGATTTGTAAATTTTTTTTTTATACATCAACTGCACTTGAAGATCCTTTAGGGCAGGTTTAGTAAGTTTGTCCACTGTTGTATTCCCAATGCCTAGCACAGTATGTGATATAATATGCACTAAAGAATATTTACTGAATGAATTTCTAAATAAATGTGTATTTTGTCTTCAAAGAAAGTAGAATAAGTAGGGGGATCAGATAAACCTGAAGTATTGGGCAAGAAAATACATGCCTTGTTTAAGAATATGAATCATTTTAAAATATAAAGATTAGAGAATAGTTAGGGATATAATTTCTATTAACATCATGAATGGACATGGCAAGTTAATTATACATATTTGAATCATGGCTGTATCTAATCAATTCTGCTGCTCAAATAATGGCAGCACAGGTTATTTTTATTGAGCTGCTTTTGCACAAAACATGGCCCAAACTTTTAAAAAGAAGTTTACAGGAATCAAAGCTATGAAATGAAACTGAAAACTGGTATTAATTTCACTATTCCTTGTATTTCTACAGTTCTCAATTCCCTATCTTCCTATAACTTGAACAAAACTTTAGTGGAAACCAAGAGAGACCAATATTCCGTTTAACAGAGAAAAGCTTGGCCTAAATGAAGTTAGAACACTTTCAGTTCTCTAAGTAGTGCCATGGAATGCAAAAGCTGAAATAAATGAATGTAAATTATTTTATATTAATTGGATATTAATATAATACTGAGAGAAGGAATAAACAGAATAATAATACTTATGCAATCAATGTAACAACTTATTTCAAAGGAACAGAATTACAGACCTACCAGGGAAGGGACTTTAGAGGTTACTTAATATAATAACATTAAGTTACATATATAGAAACTGAGGTCCACTGTTTCTCACAAAGTTATGAAATGGCAGACTAGGACTGATACTCAATATTTAGCACTTTACAGTACAATACATTTACTTACCAATCTTGTTAACTTTTCAAACAACTTTGGATCCATAATTTCTAAACTTGTACTAGTAAATCAGTCAAATGCAAATGCTAAAAACTGCTTTTTCCCGAGTATCAATAAAGTGAATTCAGGAAGATGCAAAAATGACCTCTTCCTGGTATCCATATAAATTACAGAAATCAAAGGCATAAAGGTTCTGCATATACTTTCAACAAAGGTAGAATTTAATACATGTTGCTAAGTTTAATTAAGAGAGGACTCTAAAACATTTAAATTCCAGGAGATTATCACAACATTGTTTTTAAAACTGGGAGTAGGAAACAACTAATATATCCAAAATAGGAGCTGGTGAAAAAAATATGCTACATTCCCAAATCAGAATAGTAAACAATAATTGATAATAATACGGTAGAAAGTAATTTAGAAGTATATAAAGATGTTCACGATATAGAAAGATGTTTATATTAATAAATGAATAAAACAGGTTAAATATTACATAGTTGAATAATAATAGCTAACATTTAGTGAGCACTTCCTATATTTCAAACACTGTGATAAATGATTTGCATTTTAAAAATCAAAACCTTAAAACAACTGTGTGAGGCAAACAGTATTATCTTTCATTTTCCATATTATGTAATTAAGGTTATAGAGGTGAAGTAACTTTCTGAAAGCCACATATCTAATAAGTGATAAAACTGAGATTGTCAGGCCTGCCAAACTCCAGAACCCGAGCTCTTTATCACTACTTTCCTCTACTATCTATTTGTATAAACTATTTGAATGCACAGAAAAGAATAACAGAATGATATACAGCAAAATTTTAAAAGTTGTTTTTTATTAAGGGTACTCTTAGAGGAACTTTTTCCCTTCTTTCTCCTTATATGAATTTTCTAAATTTTCTTAAATGAGTATGTATATTATTTTTTTAATAAGAAAGACCATACCTCTTATAGACTAAGCTACAAAACTGTTAGCTTTATAGTTAACAATTTCTGGTTATCTACATCTTCTCAGGCTAACTAATCAAATCTTATTTGCAAATTCCGATTTCAGAATGACAATTATACATTTCACAGTTAAGTTATACTTAGCTTCAATGATGTACATAACTCTGTGAACATTAAATAATTAGAAAAGGATGAGGGATTTCCATTTTCAATTATCACTTTATATATAAAAGCAGAGGGGACACTTAATCAGATGAATAAAGAAACACAAATCAATGTATGATCCTGTGTACTTAGCAAAATGTCATAGAACATAGAACAAACACTTAAAATAATTTGTAAATTCAAAATTAATAGCTAAAGTATTTTGTCACTCTCTAATTTCAGTTTTATCAATACGGAATACTTTATTTACCATACTGGATAGTGCCTTTCTCATTAGAAAAGGACATAAGAGAACCGTACTTTATTTTAAGTCTCAAAAAACTGTTTTGCTATCAAAACAATAAAAAACAAAACAAAGGAAGAGAAACTAGACAATAATGAACAAGAGTGGAAATTAGTTACTCAAAAGTCTCTAGGAACCAGGCATTTAATGCAAATGAGAAAAATAGACTGGTGGGTATAAAGAGTGCCAGCTGACCTCTGTGCTGGCCCAGTAATGTGGATGTGATTTTTTTTAGGAAAAGCTGAACATTTGCTTTTTATTTAAAATAGTACCAATTTTAAATGTTCCAAACTCATTAAAAAAAAAAGCTATCCCCAATTATCTTCCAGTAAGTAGGTTAAGACTTAAAAGAGGGCTCTCTGTGTACCTACTAGGAAACAGGATATTCTGTCCAAATGTAGTAGTAGTATCACACTGGAAGTAAGCAGAGCTGGCTGGGAATTACAATTTCTAGTTTTGTGTTCTCAAAAGACTCCATGAAGACTGCCTCATTTTGAAAAACGGGAGAGAAACTCTGTTCCCTGCCTCAGAATTAATCTGGATTACAGAGTCAGGATGAATAAATTATAATGCTTATGCATGGCACTGGTGGTAATTTACATAAAGGATAAGATCTCTGGACTGAGAATACAATTATAACATTGTTTCAATAGAAAATTAGGAGAAGTAAGATTCAACATACATAATTTTGACCCAGGGTATTTTTAGAAACATAAACTAGTTTACTCACTTGATTATGCTAATGAGGGTCCCCAAGACCCTTTCAGGGGTCCCCAAGGCCAAATTATTTTAATAATAGTACTAGGACATTATTTGCCTCTTCAAATGACATTTGCACTGATGTTATAAAAGCAATGGTGGGCTGACACCTTAGTGCAAATCAAGGTGGTAGATCCAAATAGTATGAAAAATTGTTGGATTATTTACTACTATGCACCAACAGTTAAAACAAAAAATCTAATGATTTCAAAAAAGGAAAGCTAGTTTCATTTAACAATGTCCTCAACGAAACAGTAAATACTAATTTAATTTTAACTTGTCCCTTGAGTGTGACAAAATGGGAAGTATGAATAAAATATTCCTGGGGGATACCAAAGGCTGATGGTTGTCTCAATAAAAAGCACTTACGCAATTATTTTGAGTTGCAAGCTGAACTAGTCAGGTTTTATACAGAACACCATTTTACCTAAAAGAATGAAAAACTAACTCACAAATTATGATTATTTAGACTGAGATGTTTGTTAGATATTTTCTTGAAAATTAATAAATTGAGTCTGTCAAGGATGAAAATGAGCAGGATTTGTTGCTTTTTTTTTTTTTGTAGATAATTATTTTTTATTGAAGGGTAGTTGACACACAGTATTACATTAGTTTCAGGTGTACAACACAGTGATTCAACATTTATATACATGATAATTCTAGGTGATTTGTTGCTTTTTTGCCACAGTTAAATTCTAGCTTTTAAGCAAAAATTAAAATTGTGGAAAATGTGTATCACCATAAGCTTGAGAGTTCCAAGGCTTTTTTGATAAGCTTGGTGGATATATTAATGAAGATACTTTTAATAGACTATCAATTATAAAATTTTGGTATAGTGTTCAAAGATTATCACAATGATCTGAAAGTGCTATTAAAATAGTCTCTCCTTTTCTAAGTACGTAACAGTGTGAGGCTGGTCTTGTTTCTTCATATTCTTCAACCAAAATAATGTATTACAACAGAGTACAGAAGCAGATGTGAGAATCCAGCTGTCTTCTATTAATCCGGACATTAAAAAATATTTTAAAAAATGTAAAACAATGTCATCAAAAGCTGAAAAGCAGATTTTTTTTTGTTTTGGAAAATTGTTTTTTCATAACATTGTTATTTATGCTAACCTTTAAAGGCTTTATTATTCTTATTTTGAAGCAAATAAATAAACATTTAAAATTCTACTTTAATTTCTAGTATAGTAAGTATCATTAGATATAACCCACATAAAAAGCTACTTGGAACCCTTAATAATTTTTAAATGTGTGATGGGGTCCTGACATCATTGAGAATGGCTGGATCTGACCAGTAATGTTGAGAATATTATTGCTCCATACCTTCCAGATGAGGCAGTTAACTTTGCACAAAAGAAAACATTTTTATATCGAGAAAATATACTTTTAATGTCAATAATTCAGTGTTTCCCAACCTTTTTTGGCATTAGTTGACTCTACATGTAGAGCCCATAAAACTGTAATTTCATTAATAGGTGAATAGGTGTTGATATACCAAAGTTGATATAATTTTCAGGCAAAAGTAGAGAAACTTGATGATTAGTGTAGTCTTACTGACTTTGTTTAGGCTTTTAAAAATAGAGGAAAATAATCTGCAGGCCCCAGTTAATGCCTTGATCTAGTTTAGAATTTTAGCAACTTCATGGTATTCTCCAGACTTGGGAACCTCAAGTTTAGAACCAATGAACTAGCCATATCACATAATCACCCTGGTGATCACAAAGGAAAGTGATGATAATAATTTGAATAGCTTATAAAAATTAACATCACTATGAAAAAATTTCAGAGGGAATATTATCCTAATATTGGATCAATAATGCCATTTTTATATGTAGAGGAAATCACACTGCCTTTTAGACAAACACATTAAAGACTGTGAGTTAAGAAAAATAACATTTTTTATCCAGAGGAATCTAAATTCTTTTGCTCAAAGACAATAAGTGAAACCTAGAGAAGTCTTAACTCATTTTGTTTGAATATAAAATTAGACATAAGTATATTAAATGAACACATCCTTTGTAAAAAGATATTTCAATACATGTACTTTTTAATCATTTTACAAACTTTGGTTTATATTATGTTCATATTTTGTTCCCAAGAGAAAAAAAAATAACTTGCTGTTTAGTCTGGTCACAAAATTCTATTCTAACCTTTAAGGTACAAGAGATGTTATGACAGACTGTATTTATTTATTTATTTATTTTTTTAAGTTAAACTTCAGATGAATAGGGAATAAAAGGATAACTGAATTGGTCTTTAAAATATAGTCTCTATTTTAGTGACATCTATAGGGAATGTTAAGTTAAAGTTCGGATTTTTCCTTCTTTTTGCTCTGGTCATTATTCTCTACCTCAGGCCTCTTGATTTCTGACAGAGATGCTTCTGCTGCCTTTCAAAATGAGAAAGCAGTACTCATGTATATTGTGAATCATGTTCACTTTAAAACAATTTATCTGTTATAGAATTATCCTTTTAGCAAACCATTTTTGGGATACTATCACCAATTTTAGAACTCTAGTCCTTTAGATATTGCCCATTCTTACTTAAATACGATCTACATACTATGTGGCTTTTAGGGATTGACATAATTTCATTTAGGGCAGTGAATCACTAAAATCCCAAGTTTGTTCTTAAAAAATACTTCACTGTGTCATAAAGCAAGAGGAGTGAAAAGTCATTTTCCATTTCAGTCAGATTTCATTAAAAGAAAGTAAAGAGAAATGACTCTTTCCCTATATAGAATAAAATATTAAATCATTTCAGCAAATAAATGTTTGGAGAGAATGCCATTCTTCAAAGAATTGTTTCAAAAAGCTAATACATGGTTGTCTTCGTTAGACTGTAATGAGTGTACTAGAAAGGAAATCCAAACAGTGTATTATATGGACCTTATTCTCACTATAGCTGGGGAATCTTAAAAAAGTATCAAAGCACAATCTAGTATATAATATTGCAGTGAATATATAAAATGTGAATATAAAATAATATTTAATATTGTAGCTATTGACTAAGAGAAATAGATGAACACATGTATATGGTAGGAAATCTTTCAGTCTAAGTATGCGAGTGGTAAATTACAGAGGGAGAGGCTGGAACTGTTCTGAATAGTAATTTGGTTATAAACACTTTAATGTTTTCACAAAGACTAGGCTAAGTGCTTCTGATATCCCAGAGTACTCTTTACTCCTGCCGATAAATTATAGTACTTATAATACTTTTATAATTTGTAGTTGTCTCTTTTGTCTCTTTGTAAAGGCAAGAACAATGTCTACTTGCTCAACACTTACTTAATTTTGGTACACGAGGCAAAACTTACTTAATAAATTAATAAACCCTGTTGGAGATGAAGGATTACTAGTTCATCACAGGAACGAAGCTAAGAGAAGCTGAGCAACTAGCTTAATGTAGTGTGGTTATTGAGTTGAGAAGCCACGTTTGAATCCAGGGTCTCTATTATCCAGTCAATTGCTCTTTCTAGTGCCGATCATTCAGTATTATATTGTATTTGTCATGTAAAGAAAATTTATTTGCAAATATATTTCTGCACATGACAGACTGCATGCCTAATCTGAAAGGCAGAAGGGAAATTTCTATGGGGTTTAGACAACACTAATGAGTTTTAAATTATAAATACCACAACCAAGATGCAGTAACAAAGAGCAATGTCAAACTCAATGAGTTTTCTAATTTTGTGCTGGCTATCATTCCTGGGATGTCTCATACATATCTCAGATTGAACACATTCAAAACTGAAATGTATTAACTCCCTCTTCTTTTACCCTCAAAATTTGCTTCTTAACTTTTATTCTTTAATAGTTAATAACATCATTTACTTATATCTCAAATTAGAAACTTCACTTTCTTTCTGATGTCTTTGCTGCCCCAAATTTTTATGCTATAAAATTAAACTAAAAATTCACCTACAACAGATTTAAATGCTGAAACATACAGTCTTGAAATTTGACTCTGTAGGCAAAGGCAAAAAAAATTCATTATTTAAAATAAAAGAGAACTGGTATCTTAAATTGGATTTTGAGTCACTGAATCAGGCTATTCATGAAGTAATGAAGTTTTAGTCTAAGAGTCTTTCATTGGTGACGACTGCCTGTTGACAGCCACCTTTAACGTGGTCATTATTGCTGAATATAATTCTCAAAACCTCTATCCAGCACAAAGCCTTTGGTTTTGTTTTTATTCATCCTTCATATCCCTGGTGAAATGTTACTCCTTAGGGAGGCCTTCTCTGATGATCGTATCTATGTGAGGTTCTTTCTTATGTTCTATCACGATAATTTTTTCATTTTTTCATAGCATGAATTTCAATTTATAAATAAAGCCACTGTGAAGTTATAATTGATAGAATTATTTATGTTTATTTACTTGTTTTATGTAATATATCATTGACTAAACTGTAAACTCCATGAAGGCAGAGATTATAGCTGTTGCTGATATAAAGGCACATATAAAAGCATCTAGTTTAGATTCAACTAAGCAGTCTTATAATTTAAGACTTCTAATAGAAAAATTTGATTTTCTTTACTCACTTAAAAAAATAAATATTCAACTAATTTTTTAGTATATTAATATTCTGATTCAGCTTTGGAAGTTTTATTTTAAAATTATACCAAAGCAATAATTTTATATTTGAGGTATATATTCTGGTACAGCTAAAAATTGTCTGAAAGTAATAGAATCTTATTCCTAGATAAAAATACAGAAAGCAATTCCAAAAAAAAAAGAGAGTTAAATGCACTGCCTTATTTGAATTTATCATCAGTTGGAAAAATATATGTGTTAATTAAGGAAAAAATTTCAAGACAAGCCACTTGGTTCTCCTAAAGTTTTAAGCAAATTAACTTGATAAATGCTCACACTTTTCTTTTTAGGATTTCACTTTAGTAATTTAGAATTGCCAAGCTATTGTTAAAATTGTATTTAATATTTGTTTTGTAATTAAAGTGCCATTACAAAGTATTAAAAAGGCTCAATAACTACTATGTATAATTAAATTTAACTTAAAATATTTATGTTCACAATACATTATTTAGGAAAAGACTACTTTGTTTTAGATAACTCTGTATTCCCAACATATAGGTCTTAATATTGGTGAATGATTAAACACTTACAGTGGACCTAACTTTTAGCTTTGATTATTTCCCAGACTTTATAAATGAGTACAGCTTGTACAGTTGGGATTTAATGAAATAATGTAATTATTTTGTTCTAAAAATTTAAAAAACATAGATGAGATTCTTCTAATTCAAGTCTTGAGAACTCCAGTTTTCATTTGTTGCTGACTAGAACTTGAATGGCATTAATAAACATTTTATGTCTAGAATGTTCTTACAATTTTTCTTCACTGAAGATTTAGGACCTCAATTTTTAAAAATATTGAATTAATATAAATTATTTTTTAAACAAATCTCAAAATGATATACAACAGTAACATTCTGAGGACTTTGCTGAGAAGAATGTACCATGGAATTCAAAAGCAACTTATCAAGAACTGCTTGAGATAATTTCTAGTTAAATCCAATTATAACATCATAAAACTCATAGAAAAGTTGGAATTGACGAAAAGGTATATAAGTCCTTAAGTTTGATGACAGAGAAAAAGGTTCAGTTTGAAAAATTACCTGCAAATCCCTAGAATAAATTTAGTGTATACCCTAATATCTAACACCATATCTTATTAAATAAGAAGGAATGTTACTGTTAACCTTTTGATGACCATGTTGGATCCACCACATAGAAAACCTGAAGGCTCAAATGACTGACTTAACCAGGGAAGGGGCATTCCAGGAAAAAGAAGTCAGTCATAATTAAGTTTGCTACTAAATCTATCATAAACACGAAGGTATGAGACAGCAAATAAATGTCTAATCTCTTTTTTCTCCCCCATACATGACTCAGTACTTGGGAAAAGTTATAAAAAATAAATACTAAGATACCTTCTCCCTCTCCCAAAGGTTGGCATTAAAACTTTCTAATTAATTTAGATTTGTTTCCGAATATTAGGCAGCAACATTCCAAGTTGAATATGTTTGAAAAATTTTGGAATGATACTAGAGCAGGGTGCTACCCCAGCCCGGACAAGTTGGAAAAAAAAAAATCCCTTTGGTGGTATTATTTTATTTTGTTTATCTTGCTGTTTTTTTGGCCAGAAATACATTCATCCTCTGAATAAACAAATAACTTACATCTATACTGTTGAGTATGCTAAAAAATAACAAGTCTAAAATAAAGAAACAAGAGCTACATAGAGTGATACCCATAGCTTGATGTAGGAGTAGACATTTTGCATGAAATTTCTATTGCCTTACTGTTGGCATAATACGATAATTTATTAAATAGTAGGTAGTAACTATCTTATAGTCTGTTTATTTTTCATTGTATTATCTTGCATGCAATCCAACCTTGACAAGCAGAGGGAAATATTAATTAATTTTCCCAGATTCACATATTTCAGCAGGTGTAAGGTGCCAAGGAACTGTACTTACTTTTGGTGTTGGGCAGGAAGCTGTAGAAAGGCGAGATGTAGCCTGAGCACGAGGCGATTCTGAAGGAGTAGTGCTAAGGGAGGCTGTGTCTCGTGGGAGCACCTGAACGCCACGAGAAATGATGGAGTCTGGAATCTGAACAAGGGAAACAAGTATGGTTTAATATTCTGAAAATACAAACAACATGTAAAATCAATACCCGTACCTTTTTTTGGCCATTCTTTGCTGCTCAGCTTTTGTATATTTGTGCTGCTCACTTACTGTTAAGTATAAAGAAATGCACCAACAATTTGGGATAGGATAGAAACCTTCATATGTAAAAGATTTCCCTGGCCAAATAATATTTTATGAAACTTCTTTTATGAGAGGTAGTATAGCATGGCGGTTAGGGGTAAAGTGGTACTCATATACTGACTCTGCTGTTTAACAGTTATTTAATTCCTAGAATTTTTTCCATTTCCTTTTCAGATTTACTCTCCATCCTTCTTCACCTTCTCTGCACCAAGCTGACCCATATAGATAGAAACAACAAGCTATTTTGAGCTCTCTGGCTTCTGGTTGGACTCAGCCAATGGGAGGCACTGTCAGGACTTTGAAGGGTTGAAGAAGAATAAGCTCTGGTACTTATTCCCATGGCTTCTTCTCTATAGGCATAGGATTGACTAGGTTCACATCATCTATCAGATGACCCCTGCTACCAGCTCTTTTCTGGATTCCAATAGCAGCCCCCTTCCTTTGGCCCATTAGACATAGGAGCATTAATGTTTCCCACTATAACTAGACCCAGGGTACTGCATTATGTCTTGTTGCTTTCTCTAAAACCTGCCCAAACCTTTGTAAACACCATAGTCTCTTATTAAACTCTTTCCAATTATACATCTAAGTATGGTATGACTTCTGCTGGGACACGGATGGGTATATTTTTAAGTCACCATTTCCTTTACCTAAAAAAAGAGAATGATAGCATCTACTTCACTGCTAAAGGTTAAATAAGATAATGCATATAAATTATCTAGCACTTCCAAGTAGTAAATACTTAATAAATGTTGGCTACCTATGTTAGCAGACCTGTCCTATGAGAAATGACAAATGAAGTCCTTCAGGCTGAAAAGAAAGGACACTAGACAGTAATTTTGAATTCACATAAAGAAATAAACAACACTGGTACTCTACATAGGTAAAAATAAAAGTCAGTATTAATGTATATTTTAGATTGTGTATTTGTATTTTTCTTACATGACTTATAAAGAAAATGACATTAATTATAAATCTATGCTGATGGGAACACAATGTATAAATACATAATTTGTGAAAATGACAATATAAGTAAGGGAGATGGAGCAAAGAACTTGCATAAAATTTAAACTAGCTTGGTATTTATTTAAACTAGATAGTTATAAATTAAGATGTTAACTGTAATACATAAGGCAACCACTAAGAAAATAACTAAGAAATATGCATAACAAAATGAGAGGAAATTCAAAATGGTACACTAGAAAATATCTGTTAGCTAAAAAAGAATTAATAGAAGAAATGAAGAGTTAAAAAGATAAAAGACATACAGAAAAACTGGAAGAAATCTTGATTTTTCAGTAATTACATTAAATATAAGTGGATTAAACTACCTAATTAAAATGTAGATGAAGGCAGAATGGATTAAAAAAAAACATGATTCAAGTATGTGCTTTAGATTTAAAGACACAAAGAGACTGAAGATGAAAAAAATGGAAAAAAATAGTCTATGCCAACAGTAACCCAAAGAGGCCTGCAATGGCTATAGTAGTATCAGACAAGAGGGATTTTAAGACAAAAACTGTTATAAGAGACAAAGGAATCATATAATAACAAAAAAGTCAATCCACCTGAAAACAGCAACTATAAACACATATGCACCTAACCAGGGCCTCAAAATACATGAAATAAAAACTGACTGTACTGAGGAGAGAAAAAGTTCAACAATTACAGTGGAAGACTTCAATGCTTTACTTTTAATAATAGAATACCTGGAAGAAGGAGAAGTGAAAAAGAAGATTTTTACAACAGTATAAACCAATTAGGCCTAAAACTATATAGAGAACAATCTCCTGGATAACAGTAGAATACACATTTTTCTCAAGTGAACATTAAATAATCTTCAGGATATATCAAATGCTAGGCCAAAAAATAAATCTCACTAAAATAATGAAATCATACAGTGTATCTTCTCTGACCATAACAAAAGGAAAGTAGAAATAAATATAGAAAGAAATTGGGAAATTTACAAATATATGAAACTAAAAACACATTCTTAACCAATCAGTCAAGAAAGAAATCACAAGGAAAATTAGAAAATACTTTGATATGACTGAAAATGACAACACAACATACCAAAACTTATGGGATCCAGCAACAGTAGTGCTCAGAGGGATATTTATATCTACTTTAAAAAAGATATCTACAAATACCTACTTTAAAAAAGAAAAAGATTTCAAAGTAATACCCTAACCTTCTATCTTAAGGAACTACAAAAAGAAAAGCAAACTAAACTCCAAGCCAAAAGAAGGAAGGAAGTTATAATAAAGATTACAGTGAAAATAAATGAAATGGAGAACAGAAAAACTGAAAGAACCAACAAAATCAAAGCTGCTTCTTTGAAAAGATCAACAGAATTGACAAATCTTTAGCTAAACTGACCAAGAAAAAAAAAAAACTCAAATTACTAAAGTCACGTATGAAAGTGGGAACACTACTATTGATTTCACAGATATAAAAAGGATTAAAGAGAATACTATGAACAATTGTATGCCAACAAGTTGGATAACCTAGAAGAAATGGACAAATTCTTAGAAACACAGCAACTATCAAAACCAATTCAAGAAGAAATAGAAAATCTGTAACAGATATATAACAAAGAAATAGATTGAATCAAAAATCAAAAAAACTTTCAACAAAGAATAGGTCAGAAACAGATGTCTTTTCACTTTTAAAGAATCCTATGAACTGTTTAAAGAAGAATAAACACAAATCCTTCAGAAATTCTTCCACAAAGCAGAACAGGAGGGAACACCTCCTAACTCATTTTATGGGGCCAGTATTACCCTAATATAAGGACAAATGAAACATCACGGGCAGGAATAGAAAACTACAGAACAATATCTTTTATGAATATAATACAAACATCCTAAAAAAATACTAAGAAATTGAATTCAACAGTATTTTAAAAGAATTATATACTATGTTCAAGTGGGATTTATTTCATGAATGCAAGGGTGGTTCAACATAAGAAATATGAGCAATGTAATACAGCACATTAATAGAATGAAGAAAAAAATCTATATGGTCATCTCAATTGATGTAGAAAAAGCTCTTGACAAAACAGAATACCCTTTCATAATAAAAACTCTCAGAAAACTAGGAATAGAAGTCAACTTCTACAGTCTGATAAAGGGCATGTATGAAAAACCCATAGCTAAAGGGCATGTATGAAAAACCCATAGCTAACATCCAACTTAATGATGAAAGATGGAAAACATCCCCCTCAGATCAGGACCAAGGATGTCTGCTCTCATCACTTTTTCAACAGTGTACTAGAAGTTCTAGCCAGGGAAATTAGGGAGGAAAAAGAAAGAAAGGCATCAAATTGGAAAGGAAGAAATAAACTATTTCTTCTTATGATGATGATCTTATATATATAAAATCCTGAAGAATCCACAGAAAGAACTATTAGCTAATAAATTCAGAAAAATTCCAGGCGTGAAGAATACCCAAATATTAGTTGTATTTTTATACACTAACATTGAAAAATTAAAAAAGAAAATTAATAAAGCAATCCCACTTAAAATAACATAAAAATATTAAGGAATAAATTTAACCAAGGAGGTGCAAGATTTGTACACTGAAAGTTACAAAAACATAAGAAGACATAAATAGAAAGTTATATATTGTTAAGATGGCAATACTACCCAAAAGAATCTACAGATTCAATGCAATCCCTATTAAATCATAACAAGCTTTTTGCAGAAATAGTAAAACCCATCCTAAAATCCATATGGAATCTCAAGGGACTCCATATAGCCAAAACAATCCTGAAAAAGAAAGTTGGAGGACTCAGACTTACCAATTTCAAAACTTACTTCCAAGGCTTAGTAATCAAAACAGTGTATGCTGGCATAAGGACATACATATAGACCAAATGAACAGAACTGAGAATCCAGAAATAAACTCTCTTACCTTTATAGTTAATTGATTTTTGACAAATTGCCAAGACAATTAAGGGGAAAGACAGTCTTTTCAATAAATTGTGCCAGAACTGGATATCCACATTTAAAAATATGAAGTTGGACCCTTACCTCATACCATATACAAAAATTATTTCAAAATGGATCAAAGACCTAAATGTATGTGCTAAAATTATAAAATTCTTAGAAGAAAATATAGGGGTATATGTTCATTACACCTTGGTTTTCATAATGGGTTCTTAGATATGGTACCAAAAGCACAAGAAACAAAAGAAAATTTAGACAAAGTAGACTTCATCAAAATTAAAAACTTCTGTGCATTGAGAAAGCTTGAAAAGACAACTTATAGAATGGGAGAAAATATTTACAAATCATATATCTTATGGTCTAGCATTCAGAATATATAAAGAAGAAGTATAACTAAATGAGACAATAACCTATTTAAAAAAAACCCTTATTAAAAAAAGAGACTAAAGATTTGAATAGATATTTCTCCTAAGAAAATATACAAATGGCCAAAAAAGCAACATGAAAAGATGTTCATTATTATTAGTTATTAGGGAAATGCAAATCAAAACTACAATGAGATACCACTTCACACCCACTCAAAGGCTATAATTAAAAAAAAGGAAAATAACAAATGTTGAGCATGCAGAGAAATTGGGAAACCTCATATACACTGATGTTGGGTATGTAAAAGTGCAGTTCTTAATAGGGAAAATGTCTGGCATTTCCTCAAGAAGTTAAAAATAGAATTATTATATGACCCAACAATTCTATTCCTAGGTATATATCCAAAAGAATTGAAAACTGATGTTTAAACAAAAACATGTATACAGATATTCATAGCAGCACTATTTTAATAACCAAAAAGTGGAAAAAACCCAAACTTCCAAATTGATCAATGGTTAAACAATGTGGTATATCTATACAATGGAACATTGTGTAGTCATAAAAAGGAGTACTGATACATGTTACAATATGGGTGAACCTTGAAAACATGATGTTATGTGAAAGAAACTAGACATAAAAAGTCATATATTGGATGATTCCATTTATAATGTCCATAGTAGGCAAATCCAGAGAGAGAAAGCAAATTAGTGGTTACTAGGGGATGGAGGAAGGGAGTATTGGATTGACTGCTTACTGGGTATGGTTTTTTGGGGGGATGATGAAATATTCTGGAATTAGAGGTGATGGTTGCACAACATTGTGAAGGTACAAAAAGGCACTGGATTGTACACTTTAAAAAGCAAATTTTATGTTATGTGAATTTCCTTCAATTAAGTTGTAAAATGAGTCCTTCCATAAGCCAGTATAATGAAAATGTCCTATATCCCTCCATCAAAGCTGTATAGTTTTCTCTTCCATATTTAGGTTTCTAATAAGCTTAGAATTACCTTTTTGTATATTGTATGAGATAGGGGGACCAATTTCATTTTTTCATATGGACAGCCTGTTGTCCCAGCATCATTTACTGAAAAATCAAGCTTCTCCACTAATGTGTAGTTCAAATTCTGACACACAGCAATTGTTCATATGGGGTTTGGTGTTTTTTGGGGCTTATATTCTTCTCTGTTGGTCTAAGTATCCTTGCACCAATAATGTACTACTAACTTTAATTATGTAATTTTAAGTCTTGATATTTATAAAGCAGGTCTACTTTTTTCTTTTCTTTATTTAAGACTATTATGGTTATTTTTGGTCTTTTGCATTTCAATTTTACATAAATTTTAGAAGAACTTGTTTGTGTAGAAAAGTATAGAGAAGTTTTGAAGAACAACCCTCTGATTAAAAAGTGTTCAATTCTGGGGGAGTGTGAAGGTGAATGAGATGAGAGGGTGGTTCAAATGGATGTTAATCTTATCTATGCTTCATTTTTACTTTTTAATAAGGAGAATGTATTAATCTATTACCTGAACAATTAAAAAATTTAGTGGTGAAAACCATGGGAGGGATTGTTTAAAAAATTAAGAAGTGGTTTATGCACTCAACAACTAAGGAGAAGTAAAAGAATGAGCACAAATTGATGCTTAATAATTATTTCCTTAATAATAAAGAAGTACAAGCAGCCACTAACTTTGAGAATTAGAAGCTTTCTTTGAGATAAAAGGAATGGAACAGAGTATTAACTAAGAAAAATAGTTTAAGTGGAAAGGACAAATGTTTAACCTTGATGGTCTTTTAAAATTTTTATTTATTTATTTAACTGATAAACAGTCTTCTATTAGTTTCTCATATACAACACAGTGGTTCAACAGTTACCCACATTATCAAATACTCATGCCTACCAATGCAGTAGACTCATAGACACTGAGAAGGGACTGGTGGTTACCATGGGAAGGATGGGGGTGGGTAGGTGGGAGGGCGAGGGGGATAAAGGGCACAAAAATTCTCAACAATAATGTAGGTTGTTCATGGGGATAGTAGTATAGCATGGAGAATATATCCTCGATGGTCTTTAACAAGAAGCAAGAGGGAGAGAACAGAGGAAGTAAGGAGGTGAAAAAAGGTAAAAGTCTGAACACTGCAATTCATTAATGTATACAAAGGAGTCAATAAAAATGAACCAAAAGCTTGCCCAAGTGTAGTGAGGATCCACCTAGAGAAAGCAGAATTTGCAGTGGGTTAAGTCAGCACAAATGAGAAGGCAAAATGCCAAATCACTTCTAAAATAACATTACTACTTTTAGATAACTAATCTAAAAAAGCATGGAGAAAACAATCTGTCCCAATTGATCTCAAACCCTCTATAGATATGCAATGTAATTTCAATTGTGAATTATTAAACAACAGAATTCTCCTCATTAAGGAAAACTTTCATGAGAATACATTCTTTCTTAGGAACTGTGCTGATTCTATCTGTTACTTTTCTGTCCTAAAGCTAATTTGACTGATTGGACAGCAATTTCTAAAAGAAGAAATGGAGATTTATACTACAAAATAAGAATACCTAAACCAAGTATCAGTTCCTTTTGACCCTGTAGTGTTTTGAAACACCAGTAAGACTACCAATAAATTAAACACGCAAATTTGTATTTTGATGCCAAGGAAACTCCTCAGTAGGGTATATTTCCCCTTCCAATAATTACTTTTACCACCTAAAACTTTTTGTTTTGAAAAAATGTTTAACTTACAGAAAAGTTGCAAGACTAATACAATAGAAGATATCTCTGTTATTTGGATTTAATTTTGGGTAGCTAGTGAGCAAACTTATAGTAATTGGAGTGAGTCTCCCACAGTGGCCATATATAAAGGAGTATGGCTTCCACAGCCATAATTTGTCAGTCTCCAAGGTAAGGCTTTTGGAGTCTTTGCTGGTTAGCTCCAACATGTGTACTCTTTTCTAGTAATTTCTCTGTTTACAGACCTTTAAGATAGGTTGCATTTTCTAAATCCTACTGGACAGTTGTGTGTGATATAAGATCTGAACTAATAATACAAAGAGATTACATATGAATACCTAAATGGGTTCTTTCTCAAACATCATGTATTCTCCCAGAGCTTCTGACATTGATCTTTTAGGGGCTCTAATGTAAGAGTTATGAAAATTTTCTGAAAGAACAGAATATCAAACCTGTGTTCTTGAGTTCACTAAGATATTCAACAAGTAAGTCATTTATAAAATTCTTTGGACAAGGTAGAGAAAGTGGGTTTCTATGGGACAGAAGAGAAATATGTTAGCTGATAAAGCAATTATAACCAATAGGGTTTCTGGTAGTATGTGAAATGGCTTATTCTAAAAAAAGTTGTATCAGTGACTGCAATGACAGAATGATTAACTTATCTGCAGGTGATAGAGCAAGAAAAGACAGGTAAAATAAGTGAATGGCTTATATAGATTTTTAAAAGGTCACCTTAGACTAAAATGAAATTTAACAGGAATAAATGTGAAGACCTAAATTTAGATTAAAATCAATGATATAAAAATCCACAAGAATTTATGATTCATAGTGATAAAGAAAAGCCACACTGATTTTGTCTAGACAGTGAACATGAGGTATGACTATAACAGATTTTTTATAAATGTAAAAATTTAAATATTCATATGAACTTGTTTCTTTACAAGGACTATACTTATTAAAATTATTTTTCTGTTGTTTAAAATTATTCAGAATTTTTATTGCTCTCAATGGTATTAATCAGAATCCTTGTTATGATTTGTTTTCCCATATAAATTTGCCATCCAGTAAAATAAAAAGGTGTAATCTTGCTGACACCTACATTCCAGTATCAATTTTTGATGAATATATAAAACATTTAGAATAGTGTCTACTGTGTAGTTAGCATTAAAAAATTATCTATTATCATTATTACTATAACTGCTTAATATATTCCTTTTGATATTAAATACTTTCCCTATTGATCATTTGTCTATTTCTTTTTTTAATTGATATACAGTATTATTTTACTTTCAAATATATAACACAGTGGTTCAACAGTTACTCATATTATTAAATCCTCACTCCCACTAGTACAGCTACTATCTGTCAACATAGAAAGATGTTACAGAAGCACTGGTTGTATTCTCTATGCTGTATTACTATCCTCATGACCAACCTACATTATGATTGAGAATTTTTGTGCCCATTTATCCCCCTCACCCACCCCTTTTTCCCCATCCCCCCCCCCCACCACATGGTAACAACCAGTCCCTTCTCAGTGTCTATGTCTGTTGCTACTTTGTTCCTTCTGTTTTGCTTTGTTTTTATATTCCAGATCATTTGTCTATTTCATGGAAGACTCCTTATACATCATGGGAATTGCTAAATATATACATATTTTATATCTATTTTGTGAACTTAGTTATTGAACATCTATTTCTTAGGGATGGATCACATTTTTTCATGGGATATGTTTAACAAATATCTATATAGTATATACTATATGCCAAATTGGGTTAGATGTTGGATACATCATATACACCAAAAGATGTGATCCTTGTCCTTGCATACTTTATATTCCACATATATAGAAATCAAACACCTGAATAGGTATATAACTGCAAATTGTGACAAGTGCTATGAAGAAAAAGAACTGCAAGCAAAATTTAAATTGGAGGAGGCAGATCAGGAGGTTTCTATGAGAAAGAAATACTTAAACTGGAACAGAAAGAATAAGTAGAAGTTAGATGGGCAAAGAGTGGGGTTAAGAACATTATAGATAGTGGGGACAGCATGATCTCCGAGGCAAGAAAACGGTTGATGAAGCTTCATGAGCAATGGGGAGAGGGAGAGTAATGGTAAGAGAAGGGCCTGAGAAAGTCAGGAGCAACCATATCATGTGGAATCTAGCAGAACATGTCAAGGAGTTTTGGTTTTACTCTAAATGTAATGAGAATCCACTCAAGGTTTCAAGTAGGGAAGTGACAAGATTTACTTTATGTTTTATAAAGCTGAGTCTTGCTATGAGGGGATGAGTTAATTGAAGAGAGACATTGATGGAACTGATGAGACTAGCCACTGAACTAATTAAGGTGAAAAATGATGGCAGATTAGACCAGGTTGTTCCCTGGTTATTTACCATGCCAAGTA
Source organism: Manis pentadactyla (assembly GCF_030020395.1). Classification (NCBI taxonomy): domain Eukaryota; kingdom Metazoa; phylum Chordata; class Mammalia; order Pholidota; family Manidae; genus Manis; species Manis pentadactyla. The sequence goes on from NC_080029.1 coordinate 34,289,083, forward strand.
ATTTCCAAGGAACCAGTGATAAATCTCACAGGAATCCTAAAATAGGATTTGGAATAGTAGACAAATTTCTCATCTCATGAGATCAACAATTATGATACTTAAAAAACTGGTTCATTTAAGAATATACTCTCTCATTCTGTGTTCCTCAAGGGCAAAGCCCAGGGCATATATAATTGTTTTAAAACCCGTAGCATCTAGCAAAGGGTTTTTTCCAAAAATATTTTCCAAATATACATATTAGTGTCAAAGTAAATATGTGATCACTGAATGTAATACAAAAGGAAAGATGAAATAGACTAGATTTATGAAAGGTGTGATGGAGGAGGCTGGACTTTAGCAGGCACAGGATTCTTAAAGGATCTGCTCTGGTAGTCAACATTTGTGCTTCCACATCCATTTCTTACTTCAATATTCATCATTTACTCATGAAGTAACAAAGAGGTTAATACCATAATTATTCCTGTTTTAGAGAAGACTGAGGCTTAGAAAAGAGAATTCACCCAGTGTCATAGAACAGATACTGACAGAACTGAAACTCTCTGGTGCCAAAGGTCACATTGTTAAGTATGCTTACTGCATCCCAGATTTGAAAAAGGTCTATGTGGTTTATTTTAATACAGCTTCCTATTTGTTTTACTGAAAATAATAGTAAGCTTTGTGAAAAACTTATGAGAACATAAATTTATTGGCTCAAATAATTACTACTTATTCATCATACATGCATAAATAATCAGTCAAAATATTACTCAAAGGTCAATGCAAGGAAAAAATAATTGGCATCCTAACAAGTCAATCCCTTTATAAACAACTATAGTAATGATACAAAAACGTGGCTTTCTAATTCAAATTTTGAGAAAATAAAAGTCAATTATTATTGAAGATGATATAGCTTTCTACAAAATCCTGATATGTGGCAACCATTTAAGTAGAAACAAATAAACAACAGTATAAACAGTAAAAAAATTTATTTGGTACATAAACATTTTTTTTCACATGGACATCTTGAACACAATTTTCTTTTCTTTTCAAACATCCATGTATTACTGTATTCCTTTCATATGTAAGGAAAAATAACAAAAGACTTTGAAACAGACAAAAAATATTACTGGGTGTCCTGAGAGTGGACCATTCTGGATTATCAGCACTATTCAATCTTCCAGCTATTTCAAAATTCTAAGTGGTGAAAAACTGATAGTAATGTAAGTGGCTTTTGTCCAAATAATTCTTCTGTATCATGGGAGTGCAATGTACAATATATGCAATGCCTATAAATTTGTGTTTTTTGCATTTTCCTGTGAATCAGTTGTAACATCTTTCTGGTTCCCTCATGAATGAATGAAATAACATCTTTGATATGTATTCATCTGGTATTTGTAATAAAGTTATGATCTTACCTTTAAAAAATTATTCCTTAATAGTGTTAGAGGTCATCCACTGAGATGCTCAATGGATTTACCTAATAGAAACAGGTAAACTACCCTGCTGGAGGAGTGCACTTTTAAGCACTTGCTTAAATCCACAAGTATCATTTCATGGCAACCAGAGGTGATTCCCAAATGCCAAAAGAAGCTTACTTAAATGACTATCTGTTTCTCTAGGTTCAAAAAAACTAAAAGAAAAACAAACCCTGTAATACTGACTTGTGTTTGGCTTTGTTTCTAGTTTGTGCACTGCCAGGAAATTATTGCCGCCTGGTGGTAAGCAATGCTCAGGACTTTGGTTTTATGGTCTGACCTGCCATTTGGTGATTTCTAAATGGATTACAGGACTCTATTCTCTGGTGGGTGAAAGATGACAGAGAATCCTGTTTATAGTCTTTTTCATTTGTCTATTTCCCCATTTTGATCTCAAAACAATTAAGAATTTTGTGCCTTCTGTGAAGAAGAATAGGGATTTTTCTTTTTTTTTTTGTAAGGATGAGTTTGTGTTTACTCTTGACCTGTGGCTGAGTTTGTAGAATTGAAACTATTGAGCTCTTCTTGTGTCTGAGGGTCTAACTCAGAAGGGCCTTTACTTGTTGCATAAGTGTAAAATGCTTTCAAATCCCTGTTAATATTAATTAAATTATGTTGTCTATTAATTTAAAGAAGCCCTGTTCTGATTGGCTTATAGAAATAAATAAATGCTTAAATAAATCAATTATTCCTAAAATTCCCCAAAATAAGGAAACTGAATTTGTAATGCTTCAAATATGCTAGACTTAAAAAAAAATTCAAATGATTAGGGTAAATCTTTAGCAAGCACCACAAACTAACAAATTATGGCTTAAAAATTGTGTCTTTAAAAACATTTATCAATGTTAAATATAATACAAGTATACATTTTGTTTATCTTGGGTTGCTTTACCTAAACGTATACAGGTTTACTGACTGAACAAGCTAATATTTCTCCTACATAATTCTTAGAATTATGAAAAATACGTTTGTTTGACTAGAATGAATTATTCTGAGAAACTTTATTTCAACAGCATTTGTTTTTAGCATGTCAGTTTAAAGATAATATCCATAATATTTAGGTAACTTAAACTTCAGACTAACATTAAATTGAGTCAATGGATAGCCATTAGATGCCTAGATAACTTACAAATAAGATAAAATTAGGGAACATAGATTACTAATCATAATTAGTATTTTTTTATTGTGATGAAATATACATAAAATTTACCATTTTAAACAACTTTAAGTATACAATTCAAAGGCCTTAAGTAAATTCACAAAGTAATACAAATATCACTGCTACCCATTTCCAGAACTTTTTCGTCATTCCAAAGAGAAACCCTGTATCCTTTAAATAGAAACTCCCCATTCTCCACTTTTCACAGCCTCTGGTGACCTCTGTCCTATTTTCTGTCTCTAAGAATTTGACTAGTCTGGGTACCTCATGTAAGTGGAATCATACAATAATTTGTATTTTTATGACTGGCTCATTTAACTCAGCATAATGTTTTCAAGGCTCATCCATTTTATAACATGTATCAGAACTTGACTGTTTTCTTAAGGCTGAATAATATCCATTGTATGCATACACATTTGTTTATCCTCTTATCCATCATGGACATTTGGGTTGTTTCTGCCTTTTAGCCACTGTGACTTATGATGCTGCTATGAATATTGGTGTAATAGTCCTAGTTTTCAGTTCTTTTGGGTATATACTAGAAGTGGAATTGATGGATCATATGTTTAACTTTTAGAGGAAACACAAGTGTTTTTCACAGTGGCTGTCCCACTTACATTCATTCCAGCAATGCACAAGGGTTCTCATTTCTCCACATCCCTTGCCAACACTTTTTTTTGGTTGTTTTATTTTTTATTGGGTGTATTTTGATAATGGATATAAAATGGTATCTCATTGTGGTTCTGATTTCTAGCTCCCTAATGACCAGAGATGTTGAGTGACTTTTCATGTGTATATTGCTATTTGTGTTCTTTGGAGAAATGTCTTCAAATCCTTCACCCACTTTTGAACTGGGTTGTTTCTTTTTCGTTACTGAGCTGCAGGAGTGTCTTATATACCTAGATATTAATCTTTTATCAGACTTAAGATTTGAAAATACTTTATTCTGTGGGGGTTGTCTTTTCACTCTTGATAGTGCCCTTTGATGCACAAAAGTTTTTAATTTTCAGGTATTTATCTATTTTTTATTATGTTGCATTGGTTACTAATCATAAGGTTAAGTTTATATACTTTTGCTTATTTTTACTTGCTATATATAGATGCTAGAGTTTTGTATCACACTTATGAACTTGTTCATTTTTCTCACTTTAACAAGTAGTCAAAAGACTGTATGTTGTAGAAAACTATATTATGTATGTTCATGAGCTTTGCATCTGCTAAAATATGCATATGCCAGATAGTTTTTAATGATCTACCTCCTTGGGTTTTTCTGTAAAACAGAAATGACTTACTTTTATTATATGTTATAACTAATAAGAGACACTGAGACTATATACTAAGAGTAGTGAGAGACAAATACAGTTGAGCATGTGCTTTTGCTTTTTTAAGGGAAAAAACATTTTGGCCTAAAGTAGCAGCTCTCAAGCTTTTTGGTCTCTGGACCCCTATACATGTTTAAAATTTATTTGGAATCCTACAGCTTTCGTACATGTAGGTTATAACTATCAATATTTCCTGAATTAGACAGCAAACCAAAGCAAAACAAAATATAAAACACTTATTAATTCATTTGAAAAAAGCAGTGTTTAACGCATTGCATGTTAAATAAATTATATCATATTATTATGAAGATAGTTTTCATCTTGTGGATCATCTGAGAAAGAACTAGTCCTAAAGCATCATTTGTTTCAGAATATTCAAAATAACATAATGAAGAATAAAAATTATAAAATGAAGTTTATTTCCTTTGATTTATAAACCCAAACCTCAAAATAAGTTGTATAAATGTGTTAAAATATCAACAAAGTTTACTTGATGTTGATGGATTCTTTTCCTTAGCTTACTGATCAATACCTTTACTTACTATCTATGTAATCTGCCTAGATAGCAGAGATGCTGTATCTTACCAGAATAATTTTCTGTGTTACATGTTAACTTTATTACATGCTTAAATATTTAAGGGGAAAAAACAAAAGTTCCTCACTTATGAAAGAGTGAATTCTCAACAATTATGTTACATTTAATGCTTTGTAAAATGTTTTATTACAATTTTATTTGAAAAGGCAGCCAAGAATTATTTCTCAGGTATCTGTGATCCTACTATAAATCAACTGTCCAAATTTCCTCTGACAACTCAAAATTGAATCCTAAATACAGAACATAGTTTCAAAAAATTTCAGGATATCTTTTCACCTAACACTGTCTTTGAGGTTTCCCAGCAGACTCCTAGAAATCACAAAAATTTATTCTTTCAGCATAGAATAGCAATGAAAGATAAAATTAGGTTGGTTCAGTGTGTCACAACTGTAAATTTTATGGAAGCTGTCATATTAAAAGAGAAGTCCAGCCTTCTCTACATAAAATTTATATGAATAAAATGTCATTAGTATAATTATTTCAGAAATAGTAGGCTTTCTGATTGTATATGTAAACTCCCTGGAGAACTGTCAATTCCCCATTGACAATGTCTTTAAGGGGTAACATTGCTTCAAAATTCTTTTGAAATAGTTATATTTATCCCCCAATAGAGAATTTTACTTTCTTCCATTATGATATTATTGGTTACAGTTCATAACTACAGCTATTAGGTCTCTGTCTTCTATAGACAGATTTTGATGCTTGCCTGAAAGTCATGCTATAAGCTATAGGCCAGAGCTTGTGTATTTAACAAAGAAGGATAATTTCATGAGCCTCACTGAAAAGAACTGTATCAGATACTTCAAATATTGACATTTCAAAAAATGGACTCCTGGGTACAGACTTCTGAAGTGACATTGCTTAGACAACTTTTAGACCATACAGTGTACTAAATTAATATTTCCAAAACTCTTTTTAGTCTGGAAGCTGAAAGCTTTATGAGAGCAGACTGCTAAACTAAGATCCAGAAATGAGAATTAATTACATAGGACTGAATAAATTGAAGATTTTTTTGTCTGGTTACTTGTTTGGACTATTATTGATGTTGTTTCAAATGTTCTATTTTCTGGGTATGTGAGGAAGCTCTTCTTTAGCTATGTGTAAGCCACACAACTTAGCAGATCCTGATTTTTTAAAACTAAAATGAAACACTTCAAACAGGATATAATTGGACAAACTGATGGAGGAACCAAAGACTTACCTGGAGTATCACAAATGTTGTTCATTTAATCAGATATAACAGCAATTTTTGAAGAACAAAGATTGCCTGTACTCACAAAGCCAATATCTACAAAGACCTCCCAGGAAAAAGTGACTGGGTATGTGGAGTGGAGGGTCTCAGCCTTACATGTAGTAAGGAAGATCATTTATATATAGTAATGAAAGTTTGGTGATCTGGAGAAGAGAGGAACTCACCCAAATGACAGGTACTTGAAGGTGAAATATGGTGAAGAGTTCCTTAGGTTTGGATTCCTAATCCTGGGATGGTAAGACAGACTTTTTAAAAGTAGAATCTAGAGGGTATTATGCTAAGTGAAATAAGTCAAAGAAAGACAAATACCATATGATTTCACTTATATGTGGAATTGAAAAATATAAAACAAATAAAAGAGAAATAGACTTATACATACAGAGAATAAACTGGTAGTTGTAGGGAAAAGGGGTGGAGGGATGGGCAAAATAGGTAAAGGGGATAAAGAGATATAAACTTCCAATTATAAAATAAGTCATGGGGATGAAAATACAGCATAGGGAATATAGTCAGTAATATTATAATGACTTTGTATGGTGACAGGTGGTAATGACACTTACCATGGTGAGCATTTTGTAATACATATATAATTGTTGATTCACTATGTTGTATACCTGAAACTAATACTATATTATATATCAACTATTTGTGCAATTAAAAATAAATAAAAGTAGAATATGAGATTTCCTATAGTGACTTTTGGATAGAAGTTAATTCTGTGGCCTCAGTATTTGCAAAGCAAACTCAAGGCTATATGTTAATCAATACCTTGCTGTACCTATACAAGTAATCAAGCCAAAACTAATGAGACCAATCATTTTTTTGTATTCAAAAATCATCTTTGAAATTATTGTGATCATGGAAGGGACAGAGTTGTCAGGAAAATGGGACAGAAAGATTATTAAATGTCCTGATTTGTATATCCTTCTGGGTTATCTGCTCTTTTTACTGTCTTTCATTATTTTACAACTCTGCAAGTTACAGAAAATGGATCCCAATGCAAATCATTTTTGTCTACAGAAATGCAAATAAATTTTGCCCTGAGGAGCACTTGCTGCCATGTGTATACAGACCAAATTTTGTATCTATTTATAAATTCACCCCAGCCTTTGTGACTGTTGATATATGTGTATGTCCACTGAATTTTGTGTTGAAAATATTTTCTTTAAAAATATTATCCTGAGGAGGGGCGGAAGATGGCGGAGTGAGTAGAGCAGCGGAAATCTCCTCCCAAAACCACATATATCTATGAAAATATAACAAAGACAACCCTTCCTAGAATAAAGACCAGAGGACACAGGACAATATCCAGACCACATCCGCACCTGAGAGAACCCAGCGCCTCGCGAAGGGGGTAAGATAACAAGCCCCGGCCCCGCGGGAGCCGAGCGCCCCTCCCCCCAGCTCCCGGCGGGAGAAGAATAGGCAGAGCGGGAGGGAGACGGAGCTCAGGTCGGCCGAACACCCAGCCCCAGCCATCCGGACCAGAGTGCAGACACAGTACGTGTCCAGGGGGCCCTGGATGATAGGGAAACAGGGCAGCAAGAACAGTGAGCGGGCACCGGAGGCCGGGCACCAGAGGACATAAGAAAAGCGCGCGACCATTTTTTTTTTTTTCTGTTTTGTTTTGGCAAGCGCTTTTTGGAAGTCTTAAAGGGATAGGGACCCCAATACTAGGGAAACAGGGCAGCAAGACCGGTGAGCAGAGGCCTGAGGCTGGCAATGGAGAATAAAGAAAAACGACCGACCACCTTTTTTTTTTTAATTAAAAAAATTTTTTTTTAATTTAAAAATTTTTTTCTTTCTTGCTTTTTTTTTTTTTTTTGTGGTTGTTTTGTTTTGGCGGGTGCTTTTTGGAAGTCTTAGAGGGGCAGGGTGGGACACTTAATCCAGAGGTAGGGAATCCGGGGATCTCTGGGCACCCCTAACCCCTGGGCTGCAGGGAGCAGGGAGGCCCCTTAATGGAGATAAATAGCCTCCCAGCCGCTCCTGCTCCAACGCGACTCCACCACTTTGGAGTAGCTGCCCGAGCCAGGCCACGCCCACAGCAACAGCGGAGATTAACTCCATAGCAGCCGGGCAGGAAGCAGAAACCCTGTCTGCGTGCAGCTGTGCAGCAAAAGCCACTAGAGGTCGCTGTTCTCCCAGGAGAGGAGGGCCACAAACCAACAAGAAAGGAAGTTCTTCCAGCCGTCACTCGTCCCAGCTCTGCAAACTATTCCTATCACCATGAAAAGACAAAGCTACAGGCAGACAAAGATCACACAGACAACACCAGAGAAGGAGACAGACCTAACCAGTCTTCCTGAAAAAGAATTCAAAATAAGAATCATAAACATGCTGACAGAGATGCAGAGAAATACGCAAGAGAAATGGGATGAAGTCCGGAGGGAGATCACAGATGCCAGAAAGGAGATCGCAGAAATGAAACAAACTCTGGAAGGGTTTATAAGCAGAATGGATAGAATGCAAGAGGCCATTGATGGAATTGAAATCAGAGAACAGGAACGCATAGAAGCTGACATAGAGAGAGACAAAAGGATCTCCAGGAATGAAACAATATTAAGAGAACTGTGTGAACAATCCAAAAGGAACAATATCTGTATTATAGGGGTTCCAGAGGAAGAAGAGAGAGGAAAAGAGATGGAAAGGATCTTAGAAGAAATAATTGCTGAAAACTTCCCCACACTGGGGGAGGAAATAATCGAACAGACCACAGAAATACACAGAACCCCCAACAGAAAGGATCCAAGGATGACAACACCAAGACACATAATAATTAAAATGGCAAAGATCAAGGACAAGGAAAGAGTGTTAAAGGCAGCTAGAGAGAAAAAGGTCACCTATAAAGGGAAAACCATCAGGCTAACATCAGATTTCTCAACAGAAACCCAACAGGCCAGAAGAGAATGGCATGATATATTTAATACAATGAAACAGAAGGGCCTTGAACCAAGGACACTGTATCCAGCACGACTATCATTCAAATATGACGGTGGGATTAAACAATTCCCAGACAAACAAAAGCTGAGGGAATTTGCTTTCCACAAACCACCTCTACAGAACATCTTACAGGGACTGCTCTAGATGGGAGCACTCCTAGAAAGAGCACAGCAAAAAACACCCAACATATGAAGAATCGAGGAGGAGGAACAAGAAGGGAGAGAAGAAAAGAATCTCCAGACAGTGTATATAACAGCTCAATAAGCGAGCTAAGTTAGGCAGTAAGATACTAAAGAGGCCAACCTTGAACCTTTGGTAACCACAAATTTAAAGCCTGCAATGGCAATAAGTACATATCTTTCAATAGTCACCCTAAATGTTAATGGGTTAAATGCACCAATCAAAAGACACAGAGTAACAGAATGGATAAAAAAGCAAGACCCATCTATATGCTGCTTACAAGAAACTCACCTCAAACCCAAAGACATGTACAGACTAAAAGTCAAGGGATGGAAAAACATATTTCAATCAAACAACAGTGAGAAGAAAGCAGGGGTTGCAGTACTAATATCAGACAAAATAGACTTCAAAACAAAGAAAGTAACAAGAGATAGAGAAGGACACTACATAATGATAAAGGGCTCAGTCAAACAAGAGGATATAACCATTCTAAATATATATGCACCCAACACAGGAGCACCAGCATATGTGAAACAAATACTAACAGAACTAAAGGGGGAAATAGACTGCAATGCATTCATTCCAGGGGACTTCAACCCACCACTCACCCCAAAGGATAGATCCATTGGGCAGAAAATAAGTAAGGACACGGAAGCACTGAACAACACAGTAGAGCAGATGCAAGCTCTACTATAAAGTCACAGTAATCAAGATAATTTGGTACTGGCACAAGAGCAGAGCCACAGACCAATGGAACAGACTAGAGAATCCAGACATTAACCCAGACATATATGGTGAATTAATATTTGATAAAGGAGCCATGGACATACAATGGCGAAATGACAGTCTCTTCAACAGGTGGTGCTGGCAAAACTGGACAGCTACATGTAGGAGAATGAAACTGGACCATTGTCTAACCCCATATACAAAAGTAAACTCAAAATGGATCAAAGACCTGAATGTAAGTCACGAAACCATTAAACTCTTGGAAGAAAACATAGGCAAAAACCTCTTAGACATAAACATGAGTGACCTCTTCTTGAACATATCTCCCCGGGCAAGGAAAACAACAGCAAAAATGAGTAAGTGGGAGTATATTAAGCTGAAAAGGTTCTGTACAGCAAAAGACACCATCAATAGAACAAAAAGGATCCCTACAGTATGGGAGAATATATTTGAAAATGACACATCCGATAAAGGCTTGACATCCAGAATATATAAAGAGCTCACACGCCTCAACAAACAAAAAACAAATAACCCAATTAAGAAATGGGCAGAGGAACTGAACAGACAGTTCTCCAAAAAAGAAATACAGATGGCCAACAGACACATGAAAAGATGCTCCACATCGCTAATTATCAGAGAAATGCAAATGAAAACTACAATGAGGTATCACCTCACACCAGTAAGGATGGCTGCCATCCAAAAGACAAGCAACAACAAATGTTGGCGAGGCTGTGGAGAAAGGGGAACCCTCCTACACTGCTGGTGGGAATGTAAGTTAGTTCAACCATTGTGGAAAGCGGTATGGAGGTACATCAAAATGCTCAAAACAGACTTACCATTTGACCCAGGAATTCCACTCCTAGGAATTTACCCTAAGAACACAGCAATCAAGTTTGAGAAAGACAGATGCACCCCTATGTTTATCGCAGCACTATTTACAATAGCCAAGAATTGGAAGCAACCTAAATGCCCATCGATAGATGAATGGATAAAGAAGATGTGGTACATATACACAATGGAATACTACTCAGCCATAAGAAAAGGGCAAATCCAACCATTTGCAGCAACATGGATGGAGCTGGAGGGTATTATGCTCAGTGAAACAAGCCAAGCGGAGAAAGAGAAATACCAAATGATTTCACTTATCTGTGGAATATAAGAACAAAGGAAAAACTGAAGGAACAAAACAGCACCAGAATCACAGAACTCAAGAATGGACTAACAGGTACCAAAGGGAAAGGGACTGGGGAGGATGGGTGGGTAGGGAGGGATAAGGGGGGGGAGAAGTAGCGGGGTATTAAGATTAACATGCATGGGGGGGTAGGAGAAAAGGAGGGCTGTACAACACAGAGAAGGCAAGTAGGGATTCTACAACATTTTGCTATGCTGATGGACAGTGACTGTAAAGGGGTTTATAGGGGAGACCTGGTATAGGGGAGAGCCTAGTAAACATAATATTCGTCATGTAAGTGTAGATTAGTGATACCAAAAGCAAAAGAAAACAAAACAAAACAAAAAGGGCAGTTCCTGTGTGGTAACCTCCAATGAGTTCTACACAAGGGTATAAAGGGTACATAGAAGTGTAGGCAAAGGGTCTGTTTGCGTTTATACAGAAGATCAAAGCCTAATTGGGCTACCCCGAAAATGAACTAAGATACAATATGAAAGAGAACTTCCAACATCAGCACTCTCTGGAAGACTCATGCCAGAAGATGATCATCAAAAAACCCCAACAAAGATCCACGCACTGCTGCAGCTGTAGATGTACTCATCCCACCAGCTCCTGGACTTGCCATGGGAATGAAGGAGATATCTAAGCTGGCCTGTGCATACAGTAAAACAACAAATTTGACTGGATCTATACTGTTGGAACTCAACCAAGAATTAGGAGAAGTGCAAATTGTAGCGCTCCAAAATCTTACAACTACAGACTATTTACTGTTAAAAGAACATAAGGGATGTGAACATTCCCCAGGAATGGGTTGTTTTAATTTGTCTGATTTCTCTCAGACTGTTCAAGTTCAGTTGGACAATATCCACCATATCATAGATAAGTTTTCACAAATGCCTAAGGTGCCTAACTGGTTTTCTTGGTTACACTGGAGATGGCTGGTAATTACAGATATGCTTTGGTTATGTAACTATACTCCTATTATATTAATGTGTGTGCGCAATTTAAGTAGTAGCTTAAAACCTATACATGCTGAAGTTACTCTACAAGAAGATATGTCAAAGAAATAATCAATCTTCCCATGTTTTCTTCCGCCTGCTACTTCTATAGCTTTTCTTCTTCCTTCCTAAATACAACCCTTAAATAGAATTCGTGCCTCATATCAAATTTACCGAGTATCATAATTCTTCCAAGTGGTAAAGATACCTCAAGACAAATGCTGGGCATAGAAGCTACAGGGCATAAATATGCAAAGAAATAAAAAGCTAACCATTTCAAACAATAAGGCTTCTCTCTCACTTACCAACTTTACATTTCCCTGTATGGCCCCGGAAGATGACTGGTTAGCCAGAGACGGGTAAGATTCCTCAAGGGAGGAACAACCTAAGACAGGCACAGTCGCAGGGGGGTCATCAGGTGAGAAACTGGGGATCAACAGAGGTGAGGCTTAGAACCTCACCCCCCCGTTCTGAGAGAAATCTTCTGCTTACGTGGATGTTTTATTGCCCTTGTCTAGCTTGGATTAACACACAGTCTACAGGCACACACCTGATCATCTACATTTGCTCTCTTACAACACTAAACTATGTTTTCTACCTTTATCTTGTATCTACCTACCACTTCAGCATTTTATTAAAAATAATAATAATAAAGAGAGAAATGTGGTATCCACATATAAATCAAGTATAAAAATCAAATGAGTATTCATATTTGAACTGACTGTTTATAGTTCATAATGCATGAGCAAAACCGAAAGTTTCTGTGATGACTGCCCTTGTACTGTTCACTATGTAACTTATTCATTATGTAAGAATTTGTTCTCCATGTAAGAACTTGTTTGTTATGCCTCAGAAGATTGGAGACTGACGAAAATTAGGCTTGGGGTGGATTAATGATTGTGCATTGAGCATTGACTCCCCTATACAGAATTTTATTGTCGTTAACAACCATTTGATCAATAAATATGAGAGATGCCCTCACACAGAAAAAAAAAAGGACAGACTTCCAATGGTAAAATTAATAAGTAACCGTAATGTAATGTATACCATAAGGAATATAGTCAAGATATTGTAACACCTTGGTAGGGTGATAGCTGGAACCTAGAATTATGTATATAAATGTTTTATCACTGTGTTGTACACTTGAAACTAATGTAATGTAATACTGTGTGTCAACTACTCTTCAATAAAAAGAATTATCTAAAAAAAAAAAATTATCCTTTAACACATATCATACTGTGTTCCCAAAAGTATTTGGTTTCATGGATTATCTAAATATATTTCTATATCCACTGGTGTGTATAGCTTAAAGCTTAGTTGTTTGGATCAGTAAACTCTCAGAGTAAACACATTCTATTATTTATAATTCCTAGGTTGTGCTATATTTTACCATTCAAGTATTTCAAACCAAGGTCCAAAAACCCAGTTTGCATTTTTGAGAATAATTTGCATGTAGCCAGTGATCTCCCAGAACTTTATTCTTTTTCTTTCTCTTTTGTACTAAGAAATATTTTACTAGAGTGGTCAAGAGTCCTGATTCATGAGTCAGACAGCCTGGACCTGAATACTAGTTCAGTTACTAGCAAGCTACATGCTCTTAAACTCTCTAGGCTTCAATTTTCTTGTAAGCAAATGATAATGAATGTAAAGAGTTGATATATGTAAAATGTTTAGAAGAGTGATGGACACTCCACTAATATTACTTTAATGTACCAGAATACTCACGGATAGAAACAATTAAATCATACATACACACACACACACACACACACATATATATATATATATGTATATTTGTACATACACACACATATATTTGAATGTTCTTTAATTTTCAGTCCCAAACTTTGTAAGTGTGTCTGGTATTTTTTCCAAATATTTTTTTATCAGTTTTATTTATTTTGCATGTGTGTTAATTTTTAAGAGAGATCTGTATTTTTTTTCTTCCAGTACAGATATCAAACTTTTGTTTCTTAAATCCTCATATACTTCATCTTACTCTATTGTTTGCAGTTTATTTAGGTTGGATTTAGTTTTTTTAAAAATTAAAGTGCAGTTGATATACAATCTCATATTGGTTTCAGGTATACAACACAATTCTTAAATCCTCACTCCAACTAGTGCAGTTACTACCTGTCAACACAGGAGGATGATCTAGAATCATTGGCTATATTCTCCATGCTGTACTACCATTCCTGTTACCAATTTATATTATGATTGAGAAATATGTGCCCCTTTATACCCCTCACCCTTCCCTCTCATCTGCCGCAACTTCTCCTCCATGGTAAATCGAGTGTCTATGAGCCTACTGTTATTTTGTTCATTTTGTTCTGTTTTGTTTTTAGGTTACACAAATAAGTGAAATCATGCAGTATTTGTTTTTCTCTACCTGGATTATTTCACTTAACATAAAACCCTCTAGGTCCATCCATGTTGTTGCAAATGGCAGGATTTATTTTCCTTTTTCATGGCTGAGTAGCATTCCATCGTATATATGTCCCATATCTTCTTTATCCATTCATCTATTGATGGGCAGTTTGGTTTGCTTCCATATCTTGGCTATTGTAAATAATGCTGCAACAATATAGGGGAGCGTGTATCTTTTCAAATCAGGGAGTTGGTTTTCTTTGGGTAAATTCCTATAAGTGGAATTACTGGGTTGTGTGGTATTTCTATTTTTATTTTTTTTGAGGAACATCTGTATTTTTTCCACAGTGGCTGCAACAATTTACATTCCTACCAACAGTGTAGGAGGGTTCCCTTTTCTCCACATCCTCACCAACACTTGTTATTTCATCTTTTGGATAGTGGACATTCTGATTGGTGTGAGGTGATATCTCACTGTGCTTTTGATTTGCATCTCCTTGGTTAGCAACGTGGAATATCTTTTCAGGTGCCTGTCAGCCATATGTGTTTCTTCTTTGAAAAAATGTCTGTTCTGGTCGTCTGCCCATTTTTGAATTGATTTATTTGTTTTCTTGGTGTTGAGTATATGAATTCTTTGTATATTTTTGAAGTTAACCTTTACTGGATAAATCATTTGTGAATATATTCTGTCATACTGCAGTTTGCCTTTTTGTTGTTGATGGTTTCATTTGCTGTATGGAAAATTTTAGTTTGATGTAGTCCCACTTGTTAATTTTTGCTTTTGTTTCCCTTACCTTAGGAGATATGTCCAGGTAAAACATTGCTCATGTTTATGTTCAAGAGAGTTTTGCTTATGTTTTCTTCTAAGTGTTTTATTGTTCCATGTCTTACATTTAGATCTTTAATACATTTTGAGTTTTGGTGAGTGGGGTTAGATAGTAATCCATTTTCATTCTCTTGCATGCAGCTGTCCAGTTTTCCCAACACCAGTTACCACTGTATATTCACAGCTCCTTTATTATATGTTAATTGACCATATATGTGTGGGTTTCTATTTGGGCTCTCTTCTCTGATCCATTGATTAATGGGTTTGTTCAAACAGTGCCATACTATTTTGATTACCATAGCTTTGCAGTATAGCTTGAAGTTAGGGAGCATAATACTCCTAATTTTGTTCTTTCTCAGGATGGCTTTGGTATTTGGTGTCTTTTGTGGTTTGATATAATTTTAGAACTATTTGTTCTAGTTCATTGAAAAAATGCTGTTGGTGTTTTGGGAGGGATTGATTTAATCTGTAAATTGCTTTGGGCAGGATGGCCATTTTGACAATATTAATTCTTCCTATCCACAAGCATGGAATAGACTTCTAATTATTTGTGTCTTCTTTAATTTATCTCAAGAGTGTCTTATAGTTTTCAGAGTACAAGCCTTTCAACCCCTCAATTAGGTTGATTCTTAGGTATTTTATTCTTTTGGATGCAACTGTAAATGGAATTGTTTTCTTGATTTTTCTTTCTGCTAGTTTGTTGTTAGTATACAGGAATGCAACTTTCTGTATATTAATTTTGTATCCTGCAACTTTGCTGAATCCAATGATTGGTTCTAATAGTTTTTGGTGGAGTCTTTAGGGGTTTCTATGTATAATATCATGTCATCTACAAAGAGTGATAGTTTTACTTCTGCCTTAATTCAGTTGCCTTTTGTCTCTTTATCCTTTTGAATGCCATGGCTAGGACTTCCAGTACTATGTTGAATAAAAGGGGTGAGAGTGGACATCCTTGTCTTGTTCCTGATCTTAGAGGGAAAGGTTTTAGCTTTTCGCCAATGAGTATGATGTTATCTGTGGGTTTTTCATATGTGGCTTTTATTATGTTGTGGCACATTTCCTCTATGCCCATTTTGTTGAAAATATTTATTGTGAATTGATGTTGAATTTTGTCAAATGCTACTTCAGCATCTGTTGAGACGATCACATGGTTTTCATCCTATGTTCTGTTAATGTGCTTTAACACACTGATATATTTCAGAATATTGTACCATTCTTTCACCCCTTGAATAAATCCCACTTGGTTGTGATAGACAGTCCTTTTGATGTATTTTGGAATTGGGTTTGTGAATATTTTGTTGAGGATTTTTGCATCTGTTCATCAGGAATACTGGTCTACAATTTTCTTTTTTTGTAGTTTATTTGATATTGGTATTAGAATGATGTTGGTCTCATAGAATGAGTTTAGAAGTATTCCTTCCTTTTCTGTTTGGAATACTTTGAGAAGGATGAGTATTGGGTCTTCTTTAAATCTTTGGTAGAATTCAGCTGTGAAGCCATCTGGTTATAGACTTTTATTTGTTCGGAGGTTTTTGATTCCAATTCAGTTTCGTTACTGGCAATTAGTCTGTCCAGTTTTTCTGTTTCTTCATGGGTCAGTCTGGGAAAGTTGTATTTTACTAGGAATTTGTTGATTTTGTCTAGGTTATACAATTTATTGGCATATAATTTTTCATAGAATTCTCAATAATTTTTCATATTTCTGTGGTGTCAGTTGTGACTATTCCTTTTTCATTTCTGATTTTGTTTATTTGTGTTCTCTTTTTTTCTTGGTAAGTCTGGCTAGGGGTTTATCTATTTTTCTTATCTTCTCAAAAAAACAGGTATTGGTTTCATCAATTGTTTCTATTGTTTTATTCTTCTCTTATTTATTTCTATTCTGATCTTTATTATGTCCCTCCTTCCACTAACTTTGGGATTCATTTGTTCTTCTTTGTCTAATTTCTTTAGTTGTGAGTTTAGACTGTTTATTTGGGATTGTTCTTGTTTCTTGAGGTAGGCCTGTAATACTTTCCTCTTAGAACCACTTTTGTGGTGTCCTACAAATTTTGAACTTTAGTATTTTTGTTTTCATTTGTCTCCATGTATTGTTTGATTTCTTCTGATTTGTTCATTGATCCATTGATTAGTTAGAAGCATGTTGTTTAGCCTCTATGTGTTTGTGGGTTTTCTGTTTTCTTCATGTAATTTATTTTTAGTTTCACTGGTTTGAGAACCTGTTTGATACAATTTCAGTGTTTTTGAATTTATTAAGGCTCTTTTTTGTGACATAGTATGTGACCTATTCTGGAAAACGTCCCATGTACACTTGAGAAAAATGTGTTTCCTGCTGCTTTCAGGTGGAATGTTCTGCTGATATCTGTTTACTCCTTTGATCTAATATATTGTTCAGTGGCCTCTGTTTTCTTATTTATTTTCTGTTTGGTTGATCTGTCCATTGATGTAAGTGGTGTGTCAAGTCCACTCATATGAATAAGTTGAAGTCTATTTTCTTCTTTAGTTGAATTAGTATTTGTTTTACTTATTTAGGTGCTGCTATGTTGGTGGCATATGTTTATAATGGTTATATCCTCTTCTTGGACTGATCCCTTTATCTTCATGTAATGTCCTTGTCTCTTGTTGGTTTCTTTGTTTTAAAGTCTATTTTGTGTGATACAAGTACTGCTACTCTGGCTTTTTTCCTCCTATTATTTGTATGAAATACCTTTTTCCATCCCTTCACTTTCAGTCTATGTACACCTTTAGGTCTGAAATGAGTCTCTGTAGGCAGCATATAGATGGGCCTTGTTTCTTTATGCATTTTACCAGCCTAAGTCTTTTGTTTGGTGCATTCAGTCCATTTACATTTATGTTCTTATTGTTATTTTATTAATTGTTTTCTGGTTGTTTTTGTAGTTCCTCTCTGTTCCTTTTCTCCTCTCTTATATTCTTCTCTTGTTATTTGATGGTCTTCTTTAGTGTTGTGCTTGGATTTCTTTCTTAATTTTTTATGTATCTATTTTAGGCTTTAGGTTTATGGTTACCATAAGGTTCATAGATAGTTCCCTGAATATATAACAGCCTATACTAAGCTAATTATTGCTTTATTTCAAACACAATCTTAAAGCAATTCATTTTTATTCCTTTTCCTCCTCCACACTCTATATATTAGATGTCATAATCTGCATTTTTTGTGTATCCCTTGACTGATTTTGTGTATAGTTGGTTTTACTACCTTTGTTTTAATTTCATACTTGGTTGGTAAGTAACTGGTCTTCTACCTTTAGTGTGGGATTATTTTCACTTTAATCTCTCCTTCAAATTTGAATGACAATCTTGCTGAGTAGAGAATTCTTGGTTTAAGGTCCTTCTGTTTCAATATGTTAAATATTTCATGCTACTCCCTTCTGGACTGTAAAATTTCTGCTAATGGCCTGATGGGATTTGTCTTTTAAGAAATTTTTTGCCTCTAGTGCTTTTAATACCCTCTCTTTATCCTTAATCTTTGTTATTGTAGTTAGTATTTATCTTGGTGTTGTCTTTCTGGGGGTCCTTTTGTTTTGAGCTCTCTGCGCTTCCAGAACCTGGGTGTCTATTTCCTTCCCCAGACTGGGGAAGTTTTCAGCAATTATTTCTTCAAAGAGGCCTTCTACTCCGTTGGTTCTGGTACTCCTATTATGTAACTATTCCATTTGGAGTTGTCACACAGTTCTCTTAGCATCCTCTTATTTCTAGAGATTCCTTTTTCTCTCTTTTCTTCAGCTTTGTTGTTTTCCTTTTCTCTAATATCCTTTTCACTGATTGTCTCTTTTACTTGCAGCAATTTATTATTCATTCCCTTCATTGTATATTTCATTTCAGTTACTGTATTCTTAAGCTGTGAGTGGCTCTTTTTTCAGCTCCTGTATCTCTTTGTTGAAGTCCTCCCTGAGATCAATACTTTTCTGCAGATCAGTGAGCATATTTATGACTGTCGCTTTGAAATCTTTACCAAGATGACTGGTAATCTCTGTTTCCTTTAGCCCTTTCTGGTGTCTTATACGGTAGTTTTGTTTGAAACATATTCCTCTGCCTCCTCATTTTGTCAGTGTTTCTGTGTTTCTTCTTTATTTTAGATGGATCTGCTATGCTTCCTATTCTAGAGAGTAATGACTATATAAAGAAGGCATCCTGTGGTGCCAGAAGCTCAAGACTCTTAACCCACCATGCCTGGTTCTCCTTTCTGTTGAAGCCCCAGTTGCTGTTGGTGGGCTTGGGTGGGGCCATATTTCTGTCTGTTTGTGGGCAATGGCCTAACTCAGTCTGTCATGGATGGGAGTTCACTTCAGCTGGCCCTTTGTGAGCCAAGCAGCAGTGCTTCTGCTGGCATCATTGTGGTCAGAGCTGCCCTCTGCCTGCCTTGAAAGTGATTGTAGAGCTGCTGGGCTGAAGGGGTGTGTGGGGCAGGTGCACAGGGGAGCATGGCTGGGGCTTGGCCCCCAACTGAGGATGAAGAAATGTTTGGAGCTGGCTCCTGTAGGCGCCTCCCATGTTGGATTGAAAAAGTGTTGAGAAAGCTGGGCACATCTCCCTCGGCCTGCCAGGCAGCAATGTCTGAAGCCGCTAGGGTGAGCAGCTAGTGGGGTGGATGGGTAATGGGTGTGCAGGGAAGCACCTCAGGGCTGAGCCACCAGCTAGGGGGATGGAGCATTTGGGGCTCTCGTGAGCGCCTGATCTGCCACCTGCCCTTTCTCCTGTGGAGACAACTGTCCAACCCTTGCTCCTCTGGACCTTTCTTGCTGCTGGTAAATCTTTCAAACTGTTGTCTCCGTGTTGGATCTCAGTGAGACTGCCAGAATGTGCTTGGCCTCCATAATCAGCAGGAGTCTCAGCTTCCCAGAGTGCTCCAACTCTCCCTGGTGTCCAGCTCCATAATCACCAAAGCCCAATACAATGTGAACTCATGTTCCCAGAGCAGATCTCCAGGGCCAGATGTGCAGAGTTCCTGAGTGCTTAACCCCTGTCTACTTTCCTCTCCCTTCTGCTTGTGGGCTGGGATGGCAAAGGGCTTGGGTTGTGTTTGAGCACAGCTTTCCCACTTTTCTCTGTGTGGTCCTCTCTTCTTTACCAGGTGTAGATGGTCTGTTGTGCAGTCTTCAGATCATTTTCAGGGTTAACTGTTCTTGCTGTACTTGCTTCCTTAGTGTGCTGTACCTTCCTACTCTGCCATCTTTTATCCCCCTTCCTCCTCTGGACTTTCGTAATGGTGTCTTTTATTTCTAGGCAAATCTATAGCAGTGGCAAGTTGCTAACTCCTAGCATTTTCTCTCATGTTCCAAATAAATGTTCCAGGAAGACAGGTTCTTCCTGACTGGCATGTGAATTCAACATATTGTTTTCTCCATACCCTTTATCAAAAGGAAATCAGCAACTTCTTCTTCCCAAGGAAAGCACTTTTTTTTTTTTTTTTTTTTACATCTAATGGATCTTGGATATTGTGCGGGACTTCTCTAGATTTTATTTCTGTCAGTGAGACAAGATTTCCTATTATGTATCTTCATGGGTATCTTCTCTGTCTTCATATCTCTCCTTGTCTGTCACTATGACTTTGATATTTGAACCTATCAGTTGCTTGTGGCTGCAAGGCTAAGTTTTAATTTCTTCAGATTTGGATCCAGTCTCCCTAAAAAGAACTTCACATTTACTTAGTAACCACAGAGGGACAGTATTTATTTTGCCTTCTTTTCTTCCTTTGCACCACACTCCCCTACTCTCTATCCTGTTGAATTAGGTTTCTCACTTAATATATGAAACTTCAAGTATTTCTATTTGTTATATTTCAGTCATTATAAGGAAGACTTTTCATCTCTTTGATGAGAGAGTATAATGATGTATATTAGTTAAGATGCTTTTTGGTTGCAGACAACAGTATATTCATCTCTATCTCTAATTAGCTTTTTCTTTTTAAAGAAAGCTACTTTGTTCACTTATGTAACTGAAAAGTCAAAAGGTAGGAACAGTTCAACAGGGGCTTGAGTGAATGGTTCAAATAATGTGACCAGGACCCAATATCTCTCTTTCTTTTCCATTTCCCCGGACTGCTTCATTATTGTGATTCCATTTTTGGCAGGCATTCCTTTTATGGTTCCAAGATGGCAATTCTTGGGGTTGTATGTTTCATTATTCATATCCAGCAGGAAACAGAGTCTGTATCCCCAGTGGTTCACATTTAAGTGATGAGACCCATTTGCTCTGGCTGGCATGAATTATATGCTTCTTGAACTAAAAACTATGGCTACACGAAATGGATAAGCTGATTATATTAAGACAATCTACCTTGGAGGTTTAGTCAATCTCAACCAAAGTATATGAGGGAAATGTGGTGTAGTGTTAAGAAGAGGGAATGGGAAATGGCTACTGGAGAGGCACCTAACAAATATCCATTACAAGAGGCATTCCTGAAGCCTCTCTATTTCCTAAAAAAGCAAATTGAACAGTTTGACTGTAGCGAGTAATTAGAATGCTAGTAATTAACTATTGAAGAGTCATTACATCAATCAGGTTTCACTTTCTTGATCAAAAGAGGAGGTAACTGAGTTAAGAAAGTAAAGTTGTAATAAAAAGAACTCCCCAGTTAGACTGTTAATTCTTTATGGGATAGAATAATCTATTTATATTTGTATTCTGAGCACCAATCAGTGTTTGGCATCTAGAAAGAATTCTGTAAATATTAGACTCTAAGTTTACAAAGTTTGTAATTTCCCCCCCATACATATTATCTTACTTGATACAAATAACAACCTCTTGTAACACACAGGACAGTTATTACTACTTCTATCTTGTAGATGAGAAACTGAATTTTCAATCTTGTGTAATTTGTCCCAAATATTTAAGGTGGTAAAAGTCAGGGATTATATCCAGGTCTTCTGATTTTAAGTTGCACAATTTTTACATTACTCTACAATGCCTCACTTGCCTCAGAAAGTAACCAGCTGAGGAAATTGTGATTTTTTTCTTTCCAATAAATAATCAGATAACCTCCTTTCCAAATAACCCTCCTTTCCAAAATTAATCTTTAAATTTCACATTAGTAGGGCTTAGAAAAACTAGCCAAACAGTTCATAGAGATAATCCAAATGACTGTTATGTAGAGATCTGAAACATTGACAACAAGCAGGACATTCAGAACTAATGAAGACTCATTAATAAAGTTAGTGTCAGGTCAGCATTCACAATTAACATAGTTTTTTTAGGAGCACTAAGAATAGTAAAGGACTTCCTTTTCATTTTTTTCTGTTACCTGTTTCTTCTTTTTCATTCTTCTCTATGGATGCTAGTTCTTAAGAACAAGAACATCACACTCTTTGATGTATAGCTCTGATGATCATTTGTCAAAGGAAGTGCAAAAGCACGAGTCTACTTGGAAAACCAAGCATCTGTCAAAAAGACGGTAACTACTACTTACAAAGGATTATTAAATGTAAGTTAATAAAGGATAAATTTCTGGGTGGTGCCTTATCAGGATGTCCAGATATAGCACTTAAGCAGCTATGCTCAACTAGGTCCTCCAGAGAATTAAGCTCTAATAATTTAAGGAATCCACTGTATATAATAACTTTTCTCTTACACATCTAGCATGAACAAGTTAGGTGCAATCCTTGGGAGAACTGAAGAAAAGAGGCAGTCAGATAATTTTTGGTGTAATAATATGAAATTTAGACTATGATAACTTAAAGGCTTGGGTTTGAATACAAAATTTCTAAATACTTTAGTTTGGAAACAGGATGATTATTATAGTTGTTGTAGTTGCTTTATAAGATGAAAATACAAAAGATAGTCCTGCTTCAAGTTTGGGTACATTTTGGAATGTTTATAATTCATAACAAAGCTCTATCTGGAGAATCCACATAGCAGTTGTCAACTGAAATTCTTTAATAATTTTACTAATCAATTTAGAATTTTCTGCTTGGCCTTTGTCTAATCCAAGGTTATTTCTAACCAGGCATGGCTTGTTGAATATAAGGGTAAAGTTTTCATTTGGTAGTATTATCTTCCAAGAGATGACTGATGTTATTAGTCCCCACCCTCCACTTACCCCCTGAAATTCTGGGTGTTTTTTTCCCCTAAGTATTTAAAGCCAACTTTCATTTTATTACTGCTATTTCTTCCTTTTTTTCCTCTCACCTTATATCCATATTAGGGATTGAGATGGATTTTTTTGCACCATCGTTGAAATTATTACTGCTTAAGTCAGTTATACTTATCAGTTTAATCTTTTCTAGCCTGGTACTTTCTTCAAACTCGCACTCAGCCAGAAACTGAAAGAAGTGATATGCATCTTTACAAGTTTCTTTCTGAATATAGTAGTCTCAGAGTTTGTTTTCAAGACTCAACTCTCTAAATGGCTATAATGAGAACACAGTGACGGAAAAGAAAATAAGATGCAAAATCATGAGGAAAAAAAGCAGTTAATACAAATTAAATATTAGCCTGATAATCTGTTTAGATTTTAAGACTTCAAGCCAACCTTTTAAGGGATTATCTTAATTAAGATAGGTAATTTATTTAAAGGTATGTGATGAAATTGCTAAAGAAAAAAAACAAGAACTTCCAAGCAATGAATTTCTTGTAAGTCATGTGCTGAAAACTCATTGCCACATACTACAGAATCTTAATGATATTATATTACTTTTGGTACAGGAGAAACTCTATTAAATTAAATTCCTTGACAGAATATATTCAGTGGCACTTATACTTTCACAAAAAAAGCACGGCTGAAGATCCTTCAGAATAAAACACATCTTCCATAGTATGTTATAGTCTACCTCCAAGGATAGGAGGTAGACTGTATGCTTGCAAAACCATTAATGCAAAAACCCCTTGTCTTACCCGTTCATCTGCACTGCCTGTTGCATCATGGGGATAACTGATGAGACCAGGGATGGGCTGCTCACCGTGTGCCATGATAACAGCAGGACTGGTGTAGAATGGATGCTTCTAATGTACAACACATAACAACTATGAATACAGTGACAGGAAAACATGATTCTACACAAGCAAAGTGATTGGAAAGGAAAAAAAGGGTGGAAACAAATGGAACAATGAAATGTCAAACATTTTCAAATGTAGAATGACAAAATCAGCTTAGATTTGAAATACTATAAGCTTTTTCTTAATACTAAAGTTGATAATACTTTCTACTTTTTTAAAGAGTAAAAGAGAAAGAAGATATAATGATTTTTTAAATGTATCTATTTTACCAATAGTTCCAGAAAAACAAAGTAGACCTCACACATAACTTAAATACTTACTAGCCTTACGTAAGGACTTAATGAAGTGCTGAATGGGTCTGAAGACAGAACCATCCTGTCTTCAGTGAAAGAACTACCAACTGGTTGTCTGAATGGACACTTTAAAAGGGTCTCTATGATCCTTTTTGATTTATATGTTGTCAAAACCCTCTCATGCTATGCTCATAGACAAAATATTCAGATGATCCATGAAACTTGAGGAATTACTTCACGTAGTGATTAGATTTTCATTCTTTATGTTGTCAATGAATGGATAATTATTATTCAAACACATGATGTATTAATTTATGAAGATTTTAAAGCATACTTGCTGGATTATACCACATATGGACAATAATATAAATCATGCTCTGTGACTTAAAGATGAGTAAATTTACTCAAGTACCTCACAGTACTATATTTATTCCAAGAATTGCCCAAAGAGAATTTTTAATACTTTGATATGGTGCTAATAATATTCATTACTTTATTAAGTTAAAAATACAAATATATATATATATTTCTTCTCTAAAGCACTAGGGTAAATCATGTCAATTAGAATTTAAATAAATGTTTAGTTAACTGCTGAAAAGCTTTGTCTTTATTAACCTTTCTCAATTAATTGCTTAAATCATCTAAGGTCTCCTACCTTCAGTTTGCTGCTCCTTTAATAACTTGTAAATATTTGATGTTTTGAATATATGAACGTTACATATATGACCATAAAAATATCTCCAAAAGAGTATTTAAATGCCACATTATCATTGTAGCTATTAATTTAACAGGTAAGAGCAGTATCTCAAATGCCTCAGAATTCAGAACAAACTTCAATGCCTTCAAGGACTCTTATGTTATGTAGGGAACATTGCTGTGGAGTATTATAAATATCCCAGTTCTTTTTTAAGGATGCTTTGCACAGGTATTAAACTTACAGAAAGAAGGATGGGATGGAAAGAGAGGTGAAAACAATATACTTCCCTCTGGATCCTTTAGACCTCTGCATCTCTCTCAGCAGGCTTACCTTGGCAGCAATGGCTGCAGCAGTTATATGTGATGAAGAACTGTCTTCTGTTGAAGCAACACCACTGTCTTTCTTTTCTTCTTCCTCTTCCTCACATTGAACCCCTTTGTCTTCTGTCTGTTTATGGGGGCTAGTTGTGGGAGGTGGGGAAAGAGGAGGTGGCGGAGAAGGTAAATCTTCAAGTTCGTCATGCACTTCCTTTACTTTTACAATGGCATCACGTAAAAGATCAATGGCATGAGGTAGAGCTGGCAGTATGAACTGAAAGCATTCCTGTATGCAAAAGGAAGAAAAAAAATGAAGATGAAGTAGTTTTCTAGGCATATAAAATGGTAGCAAATTTATGTGATTTTGTATCTGTATTTCCCATCAGTCTTAAGAATGAATCATATTTAAACCATGTCTTTGCAATGTGAAATGTGAAGTAAGCATGGCATATATTAGTATTCTCTGTAAGCTGAAGAACTACAGTACTACAAAAGCACATAGCATATTTTTCTTAAAGTAAAATTTCTACACAAATTTGCCTTTAAAAAATACATTATGGGAAAGGCAGGGATCAGTTTTTACTTTTCTAGTTAGAGCAGAGAACTAGAATTAATAAACCAGTTGAGAAATGAACTATTTTATTCAGAAAGCAAAATTTCTCACTACCATTACAAAGTATAGGTAGGCAATGTTGTAAGATATGCAAAAAACAGATAGAAATTTGTACAAAGCATTGTATAAAAGTCAATGTAGTCTCCTGTGCAGGTGTCCAATAATACGTATAATATAATATATGATACCAAAAAAGAATAGGTGGAACTTTAAAATCAGAACCTAGGGCCAGATATGTTTGGGGAAAATGTCTGGGCAGAGGTCTTTCTCTTTTACATTACAAGAAACTTACCTTAGAATGTAAGCTATAAAGAAATATCTTAAAGTTTATGCAGAGTTACTGGAATAACTGGAAGGGTGCCTAATCTTTTGACCTCTCTTTCTATGGCTTAATCACTTTATTAATAAAGATTATATAGTAAAGAATTTAACCCTGACCAAATAGAGGTCTGGCCTTTATTCTCAGCTTTTGGGAAATGATCTCTAGGCTCCACGTAAGAGTATGCCTGATAGGAGTGTTTGCACTGGGGCTCTGGACACTGGAAAGTCCAACAAGGTGGTTTATTATGAAGACTTTGGGAAATATGGCATCAGTTTTGTCTCTGGAAGGAACTGGAGACCAAAGGCATTAGTCTCCCTGCTGGGTAGAGACCAGCCATCCCAATAAAAACTCTGGACACCAGAGGCAAAAGTGAGTGTGCCTAGTTAGCAATACTCTGTGTGTATTATCTCATATTACGGCTAGGAATAGGTAATGCTGTCCATGACTCCATGGGAGAGAATGTTCCTTGCTTGGTAACTCTCTTAGACTGTGCTCTATGTGCTTCCTCCCTTGGCTGATTCCAATCTGTATTCTTTCCCTGTAGTACGTCATAATCATATGTCATAACTGGGTATAACAGCTTTCAGTGAGTTCTGCGAATCTTTCTAGTAAATTATTAAAACTGAGAGTTGGCTTTAGAAAACCCTTAAATTGCAAATTGGTATAAAAAATGAAGGCAGTGTTGTGGAGTGCTCCAACTTTGTGGTTGGCTAACTTTTGCAGTCAGATAAAATTCTTTAGAGTTGGTGTTAGAATTGAGATTTGCTAGAAGAATCTTGACTCACTGAAAAATTTGATCTGGGAAGAGGATGCAAGAGAGGGTTAGGATGACAAATCTTCAGGGCCTAGATGAACACAGGGTCACCCACAATATGTGCTGAGATTAGTGGAGAGATAAAAGCTAGCAATGAACTTCAAAGTGAATGATCCACCTCCTAAGGAGTTGTGAAATTGGATGCATAAAGAATGCGAAATAACAAGAAACAAGGTAAACATACAATCCCTGGGATATTGTCATTTGTGCTAACTAAAACAAAAGGAAGGGAGAATGTTGGGGTGGATCCTGAGGTTCAGTAAGCTTGGATTCTAGCTGTACAGCTGCTAGTCTCAGAGCTGCTTCCAAAGGAAAAAAGATATGTTAAAGCAATAAATAGTGAATAAAGTTAAACTGACTCATAAGACAATGGGGAGAAATGAGAGATTCAAGGTTCTTGTTCTAGCATGGTAGAAATATTTACATTGTTATTAAGAAATGGACTGAAAATGGCCATCCTGCTCAAAGCAATTTACAGATTCAAGGTTATCCCTATCAAAATACCATAGGCATTTTTCAATGAACCAGAGCAAATAATCCTAAAATTCATATGGAACCACAAAAGACCCAGAATAGCCCAAGAAATCCTAAGAAAGATGAACAAAGCAAGGGGTATTACACTTTCTGACTTCAAGTTAAACCACAAAGCTACAGTAGTCAAAACAATATGGTACTGGCACAAGAACAGATCCATAGATCAATGGAACAGAATAGAGAGTCCAGGTAGAAACACATGCATATATGTCAATTAATATATGATAAAGGAGCCATGAATATGCAATGGGGAAAAGACAGTCTCTGCAATAACTGGTATTGGGAAAACTGGACAGCTGCATGCAAGAGAATGAAAATGGATTACTATCTAACTCCATACACAAAAGTAAACTCAAAATGGATTAAAGATTAAATGTAAGACATGGAACCATAAAACTCCTAGAAGAACACACGCAAAAATCTCTTGAACACTAGCATGAACAATGTTTTAACTGGACACATCTCCTCAGGCAAGGGACATAAAAGCAAAAATGAACAAGTGGGACTACATCAAACTAAAAAGCTTCCTTATAGCAAATGATACCATCAACAACAAAAAGGCAACTTGTAGTATGGGAGAACATATTCACAAATGATTTATCCAGTAAGGGTTAACATCCAAAATATACAAAGAATTCATACACTCAACACCAAGAAAACAAATAAATCAATTCAAAAATGGGCAGAAGACCTGAACAGACATTCTTCCAAAGAAGAAAAACAGATGGCTGACAGGCACCTGAAAAGGTGCTCCACATTGCTATCCAGGGAGATGCAAATCAAAAGCACAGTGAGATATCACTTCACACCAATCAGAATGGCCACTATCCAAAAGATGAAATAACAAGTGTTGGTGAGGATGTGGAGAAAAGGGAGCCCTCTTACACCACTGGTAGGAAAGTAAATTGGTGCAGCCACTACAGAAAGTAATATGGGTATTCCTCAAAAAACTAAAAATAGAAATACCATGCAACCCAGTAATTCCATTTCTAGGAATTTAGCTGAAGAAAACAAAATCCATGATTTAAAAAGATATACACACCTCTATGTTTACTGCTGCATTATTCACAATAGTCAAGATATGGAAGCAACCAAAGTGCCCATCAATAGATGATCAGATAAAATTTATGTGGGACATACACACACTGGAATATTATTCAGCCATAAAAAGGAAAAGAAATCCTGCCATTTGCAACAACATGGATGGACCTAGAGAGTATTATGTTAAGTGAAATAAGCTAGGTGGAGAAAGACAAATATTGCATGATTTCATTTATTTGTGGAATTTAAAAACAAAGCAGAACAAAATGAACAAAATAGCTGTAGACTCAGAGACACTGAGAAGTGACTGGCAGTTATCATGGAGGAGAAGTTGGGGCAGGTGGGTGCAAAGGGAAAGGGGTATAAAGGAGCACAATTTTCTCAATTATAATATAAGTTGGTCATAGGGATGGTAGTACAGCATGGAGAATATAGCCAGTGATTCTGTAGCATCTTCCCATGTAGACAGATAGTAACTGCATTAGTTGGGGTAAGGATTTAAGAATATGGGTGACTGTTGAACCACTGCGCTCTATACTTGAAACCAATATAACATTGTATATCAACTATACTTCAATAAAAAAAAAAAGAAATGGATGAATGAAGTTAGCACTGATGGGGGCAAAACAACAGCCTTGACTGTAGCATTGTTGTGGGTTGAATGGACAGATGGGAGCCCCTGGTGGCTTCCCAACACTGAAGGGTCCTAAATGAATCTTTATTTACCCTAGTCAGGAATTTAAAAGCTAGAAGGCAAAGATGGCTATAAGAAACCTCACCTTGAATAACCTTAAGTGAAAGTCCCATAATCTAACCAAGGTAAGTACTGGTGAAAGGGTCTGAACCCCTTGGCCTAACCCAGGCCTAGAAATTCAATGCACATGAATGGTCAGGGAATGGAGAAGAGACTTTTCTGGGATTCCTTGACAGATTACCATATACTGTGATTCTAAGAAGCTGTAAGTCCTAATGGGAGGTATACTTAAAACTGGGAGGATACAGGAA
The DNA here is from genome assembly GCF_030020395.1 of Manis pentadactyla. Lineage (NCBI taxonomy): Eukaryota > Metazoa > Chordata > Mammalia > Pholidota > Manidae > Manis > Manis pentadactyla. The sequence continues at coordinate 34,318,661 of NC_080029.1, forward strand.
TCCAGCAGTTGATGGGATTAATGTGAAAGTTGCAGTGAAAATTAGAATGTCTGGATAGTGAACTTTATGTGAAGTGGTGAGTTTCCTTTATCTAAATGTATTAGGGAGATGGACATTGTGTTTGACAGAACTCTCCTGCCTAGTATTGTAAAATAGAAGGCATGTAAATCCACTCTTCCATCAAATATGGATTGGAAATGCTAACTGGGAGCCAATAAGATTGCATAAACCCATACATGTCATTAATTTTTTTGTAGAATACCTCTGTGTGGAGTGCAGATGGGCTTATGGCAAAAATCTGTGGGTGCCACCCCATACCAACTGCTGGGATTTTGGACCAGAAAATTTCCATTTGAGAGACAATTACTAGCTTGCTATTGGACTTGAATTAAGACTACACTTAAGACTGAAGGACATAAAATACTCTTGAAACCTGAAATATCTGTAATGTCTTGGGTAATATCAAATGCTCTAAAGGGAGAGGCAATACCCAGGGGAGTTCCATAATAAAATGGAAATGGTGCATATAGGATCATGCTACCAGGAGAATGCAAGTAGGTACTCACGAGCAGGTAGCCTCTTTTCACCTAGGGCCGACTTCGGTACCACCTGAGGAGCTGCTGGATCCTATGGCCACTTGGGCCACTTGGGCGGTGCCCTATAAACAGCTTTCTATTGATCAACAAAGAGCTGCTTGGTTTATGGATGGCAATTCCAAGGTGAAGGGACAGCATCCTGTTTGGAAGGCCGCCACTCTGATTGAAGAAGGTAAAAACAAATCAGCTCGATGGGCTGAACTGTATGATGTTTGTCCCTATGTTAGAGTTTTTACTGACTCTTGGGAAGTGTCTAGTGGCCTGGCCATGTGGTCAGGGAGAAAGGCAATAGAATACTGGTCTATTAAAGGGATGCTTGTATGGGACATGGCTTTATGGAAATTACTCACGAATGTAGGGGTATATTAAAGTAGGATATGTTAATGCCCATCAGAAGAACATCCTTGCAGAACTAGATATTGACTGGAACTAGTGAGCAGATATTCTGGTGTGCTTGCTTATATGGCCACCTGGGCCCATGAGATGAGTGGCCACTGGGGGTGCTGTAGCAATGCAGAGAATCTAGATTCTCCTCTTGAATCTTCTGAGGCACGAAATGCCAAGAACTGTTCTGTCTGCTAACAAAGAGACAGAGACAGCAGAGGGATATGCAGCAGATTCTCCAAGGGGGAAGGTCTTACAATAGCTGCCAAGTTGGACTGATGCCAGTAGCCTCTGGATATTACAAATGGGTCCCAACAGGAATAGACACTTACTCTGAAGAGGGCTTTGCTTACCCAGTGTAGATGCCAATGCTCAGTGTACTATGAAAGGACCAGAATAGAAGATACTGAATCAATGACCATGGAGTCACATTTCTTTAGACTAAGGAATACACTTTTATCTTTAGAGCAGTGATTTGATAGAAAATTGGAATGGACAAATGAAACTTCTGTTGTCCAAAATGGAAGGAGATAAAGGCATGAAGATCTGGCTTACGTGCCTTAGAGTGTGATCACGCTCAACGTGAGGAAGGCCAAGGGAGGGTCCCCTCTAAATAAATTACTCTATTTTTCTGGGAAAGAGGGGGATGGGAGAGGATGCAGGTACAACGATACTTTTTTCTTTATGACTACACTTTTTTCCCCACATCACCTCAACTTTTTTTTTTCTCCTACCTACCTGATGCAGTGATCCTAGGACTGGGGCTGCAACTGTGGGTCCTGGAGTAGGGATAATTCCTAATCATAAACTGTAACTATACCTTTAAATCTGTATGTTTGAGTTCCTAAGGGCCTAGTTGGGTAGACTGTGCTTTACTCCATCTGGTCAAATTGGAATTGACAGTGAATGCAGTATGTTGCCTAGTATTTAAGACAGCCTACTAGTTCTGCATCTATGTAACCATACCTTATATGAACGGAGATGGACAGAGTTCGAGGCCCTTGCTAAACTGGTATTACTGATGGCAATCTTAGACACTAAAGTGGCCAAACCAATGGTCTCATTCAAAGTTTTCAAAGGAAAAGTCTGGGTATAAATGGAGAGAAGGAGGAATGGTAGCTGAAGTAAAGGAATGAAGGAGTTATGCAATGAAGGAAATCCAATATTGGTGTCTCAAAAGAAGCCTAGAACAAGAGAGGACGTTTCTTAGCTCAGTTGTAACATGCCAGAAAGGGTAAAGCCATATGTTACTCCTACTACTGTTTCTGGAACCCGACAAGCCTGTAAACCTGAGTAGTGTCACTGTAGGAGGCATTTTGGTCATATAATATGATGATGGACTAGGTAAACTGTTAATGTCTGTGTTGGACTCCAGTAATGCGCCAGTATCTTCTGACTCTTATTTTTCAAGTTATATCTACCACTATACTGTTATATGTTATAATACTGGCATTGTTAGTAAGATTATAATACTGATATTGATGGTCATATGTATTGGGAAATTGTGTTAAATCATCCTCAAAATGTAATGTCAATGGAATATGATTTGCCCATACAAAAGAGCTAATTTCTATGGTAAATAGTTCTCTGTGAATGTATTACAGGGTACATATAAGTAGCAGATCCAGGTGGAAAATTTGTACAAAAATATGAAGATGTGTATAATGGCTTTAGAGGATGGATTAGCTGTTTCTCTAACTCTATCCCTATTCTACACAGGCTTCTTCAAACCTTAGGCATATTCACACTGATACTGTTGTTGTGTCTATAACATAAATGCTATAGTAAATACAGATGCTCAGCTAGGCAAAAATGATCATTTTGCTTTAAGAGTCTTGGCCAAAGGCCAGGAGGTAGCTTATGTAATAAAGAATTAACCTTACCCAGAGAGAGTCTGGCCTGTTACTGGGAAGTGATAGTAGTGCCTTTGTTTGCCTGGGGACTTTGGCCATCAGACAGTCTAACTGATTTATGATGGAGATTTTGCACAATGTGCTATCAGTTTTGCTTCTGGAAAGTGTTGGAGACTAAGGATATCAGCCCAAACATGGAAGGGCTAGAGAATAAAGGCCAGTCATATGGCCAGTATGAAGTGACCCCCAATAAAAACTCAACACCAAAGGCTTGGAGCTTCCCTAATTGGCAATACTCTCTGTATTGTTACACACTGATGCTAGGAGAGTAATGCATTCATGGTTCCACAGGAAAAGGATAATGGAAGCTCTGCATTTGAAATTCCTACTCTACTACATTTTATGCACTTCTTCTCTTGGTTGATTTTAATCTGAATACTTTCCCTGTAATACAGGGTAACTATTAGTATAACATCATTCAGTGAGTTCTAGTGAATTACTGAAACTAAGGATAGTTTTGGGTGGACACTGAATTGCAATTTGTGTTAGAAGTGGGGGCAGTCTTGTGGAGGGTTCCAACTCTGGTTGGCTAACTTGCAAGCTGACCAAAACTTCTTACGCTAAACCATATAAATCTCAAGGTTTCTCACCTGAGATCCTTTCTTGCTACCTGGCAGGTTGATTATGAGAGTTTTCCCTCTGATTCCACATACTGGTCTGAAAAGAAAGAAAAACAGGATGAATACTAAATTGCAATGAATGACTGGTTTAAATACATTCAAGAATGACCAATCACTGTACTTTACATGTGAACAAGTGTTTTGGAAACAAAAATTGTTATAGCTGGAGATTCAACAGTGGCTATATAAATTGGGCCCTGTGGCTGAGGTTTTTACAAAATGGTTAGTGTGGTGGATTAGAAAAATGTACTAAAGTGAATTTTTCAGAAATCAGAATGGATTAGGCACTTTAAAGAAATAATGGCTAAATTATTGCCTTCCTCTAACTCAGCTTCTTTATATCTCATACAGTTCTAAGAATTCAATGAGATAGTGTATTTAAAAAAGCCCAGCATAATATTTATGCTCAAAAGTCTAACACATCAGACAATTAACAAAAGAGTTGAGTGAGGCTTAACATGTGAGCTCTTCTCAGGAAGTCTCTATGGTTTAAAGTAAAATAAAGTCTCACAAATGTGTGGAAGTGGGGAGAGTTTGGAGAGCTTAGTTGTTAACAGATTGATAAACACAGGCAATTTAAGGTAGAAAGGTCTTTCAGAGATCACTGTATATCTCCAGGCTACTTTTAAACCAAGTGGTTAGAAAAGAAACACAAACTAAGGAAAGGCACTGGAAGATGGGAATCAAGAGTTGAAGACATGAATTCATATTAACAGTTGAAATCATGCTCAACCAATTACTGGCTATATTACTTTGACCTATTAATATGTCATTTTCATCATTTGAAAACAAAGGGATTAGATTAGTCTATTTATAAAATTTTATAACTAAGCTTGGAAAAAGCAAGCAAGAATCTTTCCCAAAATTTCTTCCTATGATTGACTTTATTCTTTACTCTAAAATAACTTAAAATTGTCTTATATGTATTTTTTCTTATCCTACTCACAAAGAGAAGAGTTGATAGCTATTTATTTAAACTTTCTATATTGTTTTCTTTCTAATTGAGATATACTAAATAATATTGCAGTAGTTTTAAGTGTACATGATTTATTACATGTATATATTGTGAAATAATTACAATAAGCTAACATCAATCATACACATACACATAGCTACAATTTTTTTCTAGTTATGAAAACTCATATAATCTTAGAAACTTTCAAATATAAAATACAGTATTATTAACTATAGTTACATGCTCTACATTACACCCCCATGATTTATTTATAAGTGGAATTTTTTACCTTTTGACCACCTTTACCCATTTCACCCACTCTCCAATCCCTGCTCTGGCAACCATCAATCTGATCTATATGTCTATGAGTTTGGTTATTTCTGAATTCCACACATAAGTGAGATAATACAATGTTTGTCTTTCTCTAACTGATATCATTTAGTATAATGCATTCAAGGTTCATTGAAGTCATCACAAGTGGTAGGATAATATTCCACTGTATATACATACCACAGTTTCTTTATCTATTTACCCATCAGTGGACACAGGTCATTTCCACATCTTGGCTATTGTAAGTAATGCTGCAATTAACATGGGGGTGCAGGTACCTTTTTGAGATAGTGATTTTATTCTTTTGGAAAAATACCCAGAAGTGGAATTGCTGGATCATATGATAGTTTTATGTTGTATTTTTTAAGGAACATTCATACTGTTTTCCATGGTGGTTGAGCCAATTATATTCCCACCAACAGAGCACAAGGGCTCCCCCCCTCTTTTCTTGTTATTTCCTGTCTTTTTGATAATGGCCATTCTGATCCGTGTCAAGTGATATCTCTTTGTAGTTTTGATTTGTATTTTCCTCATGATTAGCAATACTGAGCAACTTTTAATGTACCTGTTGGTCATTTGGATATCTTTTTTTTTTTTTTTGAAAAATGTCTATTCAGATCCTTTGCCCATTTTTAACTCATATTTTTTTCTATTGAGCTATATTAGTTTTTGATATATTTTGGACATTAAGATATATCAGATGTATGTTCTGTGAATATTTTCTCACATTCTATAGGTTGCCTGTTCATTTTGTTGATTTCCTTTATTGTGCATAAGCATTTTAGTTTGACATAGTGCCACTTGTTTTTACTTTTGTTGCTTTGCTTTTGGAGTCAATCCAGAAAAACATGGCAAAGAAAGATGTCTTCCCTCTATGTTTTCTTCTAGTTTCATGGTTTTCAGGTTTTACATTCAAGTTTTTAATCCATATTGAGTTGAGTTTTGTGTAAGGTTTAAGATAGTGGTCCTATTTTGTTCCATTGATCTGTGTCTATTTTTGGGCAATACCATACTGTTTTGATTACTATAGTTTTATTATATAGTTTGAAATGAGGATGTGTGATACTTCCAAATTTGTTCTTTTTTCTCAAGATACTTTGGTTACTTGGGGTCTTCTGTAACTTTTAAAAAATTGTTTGTTCTATTTCTATGAAAAATGCCACTAGGATTTTGATAGAGATTGCCCTGAATATGGATATTACTTTGGGCAATATGGACATTTTCACATTATCCCTTGATTTCAGGAGCATTGAACATCTTTCCATTTATTTGTGTCTTCTGTAATTTCTTTCATTAATGTCTTATAATTTTCATTGTATAGATCTTTTACTTCCTTGGTTGAATTATTTCCTAGGTATTTTATTATTTTTGATGCAATTGTAAATTGGACTGTTTTTATTATTAATTTCTTTCATTGCTAGTTCATTATTAATATACAGAAATAAAATGTATTTTATATATTCACTTGGTATTCTGCCATTTTACTGAGTTTTTTAGTTCTAATTTTTTTGGTGTAATCTTTAGGATTTGCTATTTATAATATCATGGCATCTGTAAATAGAAGTAGTTTTACTTCTTCCTTTCTGATTTGGGGGAATTTTATTTCTTTTCCTTGCCTAATTGCACTGGCTAGGACTTCCAGTTCTTTTCATAAAAGTGGTGAGAATGGGCATCCTTGTCTTGATTCTGATCTTAGAGTAAAAACTTCAGTTTTCCATCCTTGGGTATGATATTAGCTGTGGTCTTGTCATATATGAGCTATATTATGTTGAGGTATGTTCCCTTCATGCCCACTTTGTTGAGAGTTTTTATAATGAATGGATGTTGAATTCTGCCACATACCTTTTCTGAAATCTATTGAGATACGATTGTTAGCCTTCATTTTGTTAATGTGATCTAATTATACTGATTAATTTGGATGCTGAACCATTGTTGGGTCCCTAAGATATAAGTCCCACTTCATCATGGTATATGAGCTAATAAATTCTGTTCAGTTTGCTAATATTTTGTTGAGGGCTTTTGTATAGGCATACTGGCCTATAATTTTTGTTTCTTGTAATGTCTTTGTCTGGTTTTGGTATTAGTATAACACTGTCCTTGTAAAATGTCCTTGTAAAATGAGTTTGGAAGTGTACTCTCCTGCTTTTTGGAAGAGTTTGAGGATTCATACTGATTCTTCTTTAAATGATTGGTACAATTCACCAGTGCAATCATTTGGCCCTGCAATTTTTTTTTTGGGGGGTTTTAGAGTACCAATTGACTCTCTTTACTAGTAATCAGTTCAGATTTTCTATTTCTTTATGATTCGCTCTTGATAGGTTGTATTTTTTCAAGGAATTTATCCTTGTCTTTCAGGTTGTCCAATTTTTGGCACACAAGTGTACATAGCAGTCTCACATCATCCTTTGTATTTCTGTGGTTATCAGTTGTAACATCTTCATTTCTAATTTTATTTAATTGAACCCTCTTTTTGTCTTGGTAAGTCTATATAATGATTTGGCACTTTATCTTTTGAAAGAACCAGCTCTTAGTTTCATTGATATTTTCTATTGTCTTTTCAGTTGACATTTCCTTTTAGTTCCATTCTGGTCTTTGTTATTTCTTGTACTAACTATGGCCTTAGTGTGTTGTTTTTTGTTAGTTCCTCAAGGTGTAAACTTCTAGTTGACATGTAAAGTTCTTAATGTAGGCATTTATCATTAAGAACTTTGCTGCATCTCACAAGTTTTACTATTTTTATTTTTTTCCTCAAGTTGTTTGATTTCAATTTTAATTTTTTCTTTGACTCACTGGATGCTCAGTAGTATGTTGTTGAATCTCTAAACATTTGTGGATTTTGCCATTTTCCCCTTATAATTGATTTCTAGCTTCATACTATTGTGGTCAGAAAAGGTGCTTGATATAATTTCAATCCTCCTAAATTTATTAAGGATTTTATTGTGGCCTAACATATAATCTATCCTGGAGAATATTCTTCGTGTGTTTGAGAATAAGGTGTATTCTGCTGATTTGGGATGGAATGTTCTGTACATGTCTATTAAGTCCATCTGGTTTAAAGTGTCAATGTTAAGTCCAATGTTTCCTTATTGATTTTCTGTCTGGATGATCTATACATTGATTAAAGTGGGGTACTGAAGTTTATGGCTATTACATATTGTTATTTTTTTTCTTAGATCTGTTAATATTTGCTTTATATATTTAGATGTTCCTATGTTTGGCACACATTTACAAATGTTATATCCTTCTATTGGATTCACCCCTCTACTATTATACAATGAGTTTTTGTCTCAATACATCTTTTCCCTTGAAGTATATTTTGTCTGATATAAATGTAGCTACCACAGCTTTCTTTGGCTTTCCATTGGCATGGAATATCTTTTTGCATCCTGTCACTTTCAGTCTGTGTATGTTCTTGTATCTGAAGTGAGTCTCTTGTAGATGGCCTTTAGTTAGATATTATTATTATTTTTTAAATCCATTGAGCCATTAATTCAAAGACAAAAGTAGTAAAAAAAATTAATCTAAAAGAAAACTGTTTTGTTTGGATAATTTAGTCCATTTACATTTAAAGTGATTACTGAGAGGTATGGACATATTGCCATTTTCTTAATTGTTTCCTGGCTGTTTAGTTATACTTTTCTTTCTTTCCTGTTCTTTTGCTTCTTCCTTTGCAATTTGATGATTTTCTATTACAGTATGCTTAAATTCCTCCCTCTTTATATCTTGTCATCTACTCTATATTTTAGCTTTGTGGTTACCATGAGGCTTACATAAAAAAATTTTACATTTATAAATCAGTTTTAAGTTGATATAACTTGTTAGAATACTTAAATTTTTTTTTTACACTTTTACTCCCTATGTAAGTTTTTCATTCACAATTTACCTTTTTAAGTTGTGCATCCATTAACAAATAACTATAGCTTTACTTTGTACTCTTTTTGTTTTTTAACCTTCATATAAGATACATAAGTGATAAACCCACCATTACTTATTTTAAATTGAAGAATATATTTGCCTCTATCACTGTGATTTACACTTTTGTATGTTTTTCTTTCCTCTAGTGCCCTTTCACTTCAGAATAAAGAAGTGGCTTTAACATTTCCTTTCTTTTTTTTTTTAAACTTTTTATTATGGTAAGATTGATATACACTCTTATGAAGGTTTCACGTGAAAAAACAATGTGGTTACTACATTTACCCATATTATCAAGTCCCAACCCATACCCGAATGCAGCCACTGTGCAGCAAGATGCCATAGATCTACTATGTGCCTTCTCTGTGCTGCACTGTTCTCCCTGTGGTTCCTCACACCATGTGCATTAAACATAATACCCCTCAATCCCCTTCTCCCTCTTTCCCCACCCGCCCTCCCACACCCCTCCCTTTTGGTAACCACTAGATCCTTCTTGGAGTCTCTGAGTCTGCTGCTATTTTGTTCCTTCAGATTTGCTTCATTGCTATACACCAAAAATGAGGGAAATCATTTGGCATTTGTCTTTCTCCACCTGGCTTATTTCACTGAGCATAATGTCCTCCAGCTCCATTCATGTTGTTGCAAATGGTAGGATTTGTTTTATTCTTATGGCTGAATAATATTCCATTGTGTATATGTGCCACATCTTCTTCATCCATTCATCTACTGATGGACACTTAGGTTGCTTCCATATCTTAGCAATTGTAAAAAGTGCTGTGATAAACATAGGGGTGCATATGTCTTTTTGAATCAGAGAAGTTGTATTCTTTGGGTAAATTCCAAGGAGTGGGATTCCCGGGTCAAATGGTATTTCTATTTTGAGTTTTTTGAGGAACCTCCATATTGCTTTCCACAATGGTTGAACTAGCTAACAATCCCACCAGCAGGGTAGGAGGGTTCCCCTTTCTCTGCATCCTCACCAGCATTTGTTATTCTTAGTCTTTTCAATGTTGGCCATCCTTACTGGTGTGAGGTGATATATCATTGTGGTTTTAATTTGCATTTCCCTGATGATTAGTGATGTGGAGCATCTTTTCATGTGTCTGTTGGCCATATGAATTTTTTCTTTGGAGAAGTGTCTGTTCATATCCCCTGCCCATTTGTAAATTGGGTTATTTGCTTTTTGGGTGTTGAGGTGTGTAAGTTCTTTATATATTTTCAATGTTAACCCCTTGTCAAATATGTCATTTACAAATACATTCTCCCATACTGTAGGAGACCTTTTTGTTCTATTGATGGTGTCCTTTGCCATACAGAAACTTTTTAGTTTGATGTAGTCCCATGAGTTCATTTTTGCTTTCTCAAGGAGATGCATTCAGGAAGAAGTTGATCATGCTTATATTCAGGAGATGTTTGCCTATGTTTCCTTCTAAGAGTTTTATGGTTTCATGACTTACATTCAAGTCCTTAATCCATTTCGAGTTTACTTTTGTGTATGGGGTTAAACAATAATACAGTTTCATTCTCTTACATGTAGCTGTCCAGTTTTGCCAACACCAGCTGTTGAAGAGGCTGTCATTTCCCCATTCATAAGTCCATGGTTCCTTTATCATATATTAATTGACCACATATGGTTAGGTTTATATCAGGGCTCTCTAGTCTGTTCCATTGGTCTATGGGACTGTTCTTGTGCCAGTACCAAATTGTCTCGATTACTGAGGCTTGGTGGTAGGGCTTGAAGTTGGGGAGCATAATCCCCCCAGCTTTATTCTTCCTTCTCAGAAATGCTTTGGCTATTAAAGGTCTTTTATGGTTCCATATGAATTTTAGAACGAGTTTCTCTAGTTTGTTGAAGAATGCTATTGGGATTTTGATAGGAATTGCATTGAATCTGTAGATTGCTTTAGGCAGGATAACCATTTTGACAATATTAATTCTTCCTATCCATGGGCAGAGGATGTGTTTCCATTTATTGGTATCTTCTTTAATTTCTCTCATGAATGTCTTGTAGTTTTCAGAGTCTAGGTCTTTCACTTCCTTGGTTAGGTTTATTCCTAGGTATTTTAATTCTTTTTGATGCAATTGTGAATGGAATTGATTTCCTGATTTCTCTCTCTGGTAGTTCATTGTTAGTATATAGGAAAGCAACAGATTTATGTGTATTAATTTTGTATCCTGCAACTTTGCTGAATTCAGATATTAGATGTGGTAGTTTTGGAGTTGATTCTTTAGGGTTTTCTTTATGTACAATATCATGTTACCTGCAAACAGGGACAGTTTAACTTCTTCCTTGCCAATCTGGATGCCTTTTATTTCTTTGCTTTGTCTGATTATCATGGTTAGGACGTCCAGTACTATGTTGAATAACAGTGGGGAGAGTGGGCATCTTTGTCTTTTTCCCGATCTTACAGGAAAAGCTCTTAGCTTCTTGCTGTTAAGCATGATGTTGGCTGTGGGTATGTCATATATGGCCTTTATTATGTTGAGGTACTTGCTCCCTATACCCATTTTGTTGAGCGTTTTTGTCATGAATGGATGTTGAATTTTGTCAAATGCTTTTTCAGCATCTATGGAGATGATAACGTGGTTTTTGTCCTTTTTTGTTGATGTGGTTGATGATGTTGATGGATTTTCGAATGTTGTACCATCCTTGCATCCCTGAAATAAAACCTACTTGATCATGATGGATGATCTTTTTGATGTATTTTTGAAGTCGGTTTGCTAATATTTTGTTCAATATTTTTGCATCTATGTTCATCAGGGATATTGGTCTGTAATTTTCTTTTTTTGTGGTGTCTTTGCCTGGTTTTGGTATTAGAGTGATGCTGGCCTCATGGAATGAGTTTGGAAGTATTCCCTCTTCTTCTACTCTTTGGAAAACTTTAAGTAGGATGGGTATTAGGTCTTCACTAAATGTTTGATAAAATTCAGTGGTGAAGCCATCTGGTCCAGAGGTTTTGTTCTTAGGTATTTTTTGATTACCAGTTCAATTTCATTGCAGGTAATTGATGTGTTCAGATTTTCTGTTTCTTCTTTGGTCTGCCTTGAAAGGTTGTATTTTTCTAGAAAGTTGTCCATTTCTTCTGGGTTATTCAGTTTGTTAGCATATAATTTTTCATAGTATTCTCTAATAATTTTTTGTATTTCTGTGGTGTCCGTAGTGATTTTTCCTTTCTCAGTTCTGATTCTGTTTATGTGTGTAGACTCTCTTTTTTCCTTGAGAAGTCTGGCTAGGGGTTTATCTATTTTGTTTATTTTCTCGAAGAACCAGCTCTTGCTTTCATTGGTTCTATTGTTTTCTTCTTCTCAATTTTATTTATTTCTGCTCCAATCTATATTATGTCCCTCCTTCTACTGACTTTGGGCCTCAATTGTTCTTCTTTTTCTAGTTTCATTAATTGTGAGTTTAGACTGCTTATATGGGATTGTTTTCTTTCCTGAGGTAGGCCTGTATTGCAGTATACTTTCCTCTTAGCATGGCGTTGGCTGCATCCCACAGATTTTGCTGTGTTGAATTATTGTTGTCATTTGTCTCCATATATTGCTCAATCTCTGTTTTTATTTGGTCATTGATCCACTGGTTATTTAGGAGCATTTTGTGAAGCCTCCATGTGTTTGTGAGATTTTTCATTTTCTTTGCATAATTTATTTCTAGTTTCACACTTTTGTGGTCTGAGAAACTGGCTGGTACAATTTCAATCTTTTTGAATTTACTGAGGCTCTTTATGTGGCCTAGTATATGATCTATTCTTGAAAATGTTCCATGTGCACTTGAGAAGAATGTGTATTCTGCTGCTTTTGGGTGCAGAGTTCTGTGGATGTCTGTTAGGTCCATCTGTTCTAATGTGTTGTTCAGTGCCTCTGTGTCCTTACTTATTTTCTATCTGGTTGCTCCGTCCTTCAGAGTGTGTGGAGTGTTGAAGTCTCCTAGAATGAATGCATTGCATTCTATTTCCCCTTTTAATTTTGTTAGCATTTGTTTCACATATGTAGGTGCTCCTGTGTTGGGAGCATAGATATTTATAATGGTTATATCTTCTTGTTGGATTGACCCCTTTATCATTATGTAATGTCTTTCTTTGTCTCTTGTGACTTTCTTTGTTTTGAAGTCTATTTTGTCTGATACAAGTACTGCAATACCTGCTTTTTTCTCTCTATTAGTTGAATGAAATATCTTTTTCCATCCCTACACTTTTAGTCTGTGTATGCCTTTGGGTTTAAAGTGAGTCTCTTGTAGGCAGCATATAGCTGGGTCTTGTTTTTTATCCATTCAGTGCCTCTTTGTCTTTTGATTGGTCCATTCAGTCCCCTTCTATTTAGGGTGATTATTGATAGGATGTACTTACTGCCATTGCCATTGCAGACTTAAGATTCATGGTTACCAAAGGTTCAAGGTTAACTTCCTTACTATCTAAGAGTCTAACTTAACTCACTTAATATGCTATTATAAACACAATCTAAAGGTTCTTTTCTTTTTCTCCTCCTTTTTCTTCCTCCTCCATTCTTTATATGTTAGGTATCATATCTGTACTCTTTGTCTATCCCGATTGACTTTGGGGATAGTTAATTTAATATTGCATTCACTTAGTAATTAGCTTTTCTACTTTCTTTACTGTGGTTTTATTACCTCTGGTGACAGCTATTAAACCTTAGGAACACTTCCATCTACAGCAGTCCCTCCAAAATACACTGTAGAGATGGTTTGTGGGAGGTAAATTCTCTCAGCTTTTGTTTATAAGGAAATTGTTTAATCTCTCCTTCAAATTTAAATGATAATCTTGCCAGATAAAGTAATCTTGGTTCCAGGCCCTTCTGCTTCATTGCATTAAATACATCATGTCACTCCCTTCTGTCCTGTAAGGTCTCTGCTGAGAAGTCTGATGTTAGCCTGATGGGCTTTCCTTTGTATGTCATCTTATTTCTCTCTCCAGCTGCTTTTAATACTCTGTCCTTATTCTTGATCTTTGACATTTTAATTACTATATGTCTTGGTGTTGTCTTCCTTGGGTCCCTTGTGTTGGGAGATCTATGGATCTCCATGGCCTGAGAGACTATCTCCTTCCCCAGAGTGGGGAAGTTTTCAGCAATTACTTCACCAAAGACACTTTCTATCCCTTTCTCTCTCTCTTCTTCTTCTGGTATCTCTATAATGCGAATGTTGTTCCATTTGGATTGGTCATACAGTTATCTCAATATTCTTTCATTTTTAGAGACCCTTTTTTCTCTCTGTGCCTCAGCTTCTTTGTATTCCTCTTCTCTAGTTCCTATTTCATTTATTTTCTCCTCCACCATATTCAATCTGCTTTTAATAGCCTCCATCGTGCTCTTCAATGATTAGATCTCTGACCGTAATTCATTCCTGGGTTCTTGAATATCTTTCTGTACCTCCATGAGCATGTTAATGATTTTTATTTTGAACTTCCTTTCAGAAGAGTCATGAGGTCCATGTCATCTTTCTCAGGAGTTATATTAATTTTACTCTGAACTAGGTTCTTTTGGTCTTTCAAATATTTGTATATGGCACCCTCTAGTGTCCAGAAGTTCTACCATCTGGAGCAGCTTAGCCCCTGAAGCAATGTTGGGGGTCACAGGGAAGTGGTAATTGGTGCCTGGTGGGAGGAAAGAGCTGTTTCCTGCTTCCCACCCACTATGCCTGTCATCACTGCCTGAACCAGTGGGTCAAGCACACAGTTATAAGCCTCTATGCTTTGTGTTTGTAGTTGCTGTAGACAGATCTTCTCTTTGGCTGGCCTACTACCAGAGTAGCATTTGCGGTTTGTGAGCCAGGTTGGGCTGGCAGGAGAAAGCGCAGTAGGCTGCCTATCATGGAGGGTGTCCTTGGAGCTGTGTAGCCAGCCAGGGAGCTGGAGCACCTGGAAATAGTGAAAGCTTCCAACCTGTTGGGCAGAGTGCACCCAGACAATTTTGTCTATGTGTCCTTTCTCCTGAGCAGTAAAGCTCTGTGCAATCCTTGCCCCTTTCGCAGCCCTCTTGCTATGGGCTTCCTTGTTAGGAAGTCTCTCAGACTGCCTGCCTTTCTTTTGTCCCAGAGCAGCCGGATATGGATTCCTGTTTTCTACAAGCAGCTGGCATCTCAGTCTCTCCAGGAATTCTGCCTGTCTTAGCTTTCCAATCCCCTAATCCCAGGAGTATCATGAAAGCACCATGAAATGTAGGTTTGTGTTCCCAGAGCAGATCTCTGGAGTTAAGTATTCAGCAGTCTGAGGCCTCCCCTCCCTCCCCACTCCATTTCTCTTCCTCCTGCTGTTGAGCTGGGGTTGGGGAAGGGCTTGGGTACCACCGGGCCACAGCTTTGGTACATTACCCTGTTCCGTCAGGTCTGCTCTTTTCTCCAGGTGTATGCAGTTTGGCGCAGTCCTCTTTCCTGTTGCTCTTTCAGGATTAGTTGTATTAATTATATTTTCTTATTATATGTGGCTTTAGGAGGAAGCCTCTGTTTCACCTCTCATGCCACCATCTTTAATCCAATCCTAGCTGTACTTCGCTTTAAGATTTCTTATAAGACAAATCTGTTAGTGTTGAACTCTTCAGCTTTTGCTTTTCTAGAAAACTCTTTCTCTCCTTCAATTCTGAAGAACAAGTTTGTTGGGAGGAGTTTTCTTGGCTCGCAGGTTTTCATTTCAGCACTTTGAATTTATCATACTACACCCTTCTGGCCTGCAAATTTTCTGCTAAAAAATCTACTGGTAAGTCTAATGGAGGTTCCCTTGTATATAAAATATTGTTTTTCTCTTGCTGCTTTTAAGATTCCCTCTTTGTCTTTAACTTTTGACAATTTAATTATAATCTTTGTGTGGATCTCTTTATATTAATTTTATTTGGAAATCTCTGGGCTTCCTGTATATGGATGTTTGTTTCCTCCTCCAGGTGAGGGACATTTTTAGCTATTATCTCCTCAAGTAAATTTTCTGCTCCCTTTTCTCTTTTCTCCTTCTTGGACCCTTATAATGCAAATAGTTTTGCCAGATGCTGTCTGTAAGTCATTTAAGCTATCTTCACTCTTTCACTTTCTCTTTGCTCTGCTTACTGGATGAATCCCATTACCATATCTTCAAGTTTGCTGATCCTTTCTTCTGCTTCATCTTGAGCTGTTGGATGGCTGTTGAATTTTTCAGTTCAGTTACTGTATTCTTCAGCTCCGTAATTTCTGTTTGGTACCTTCTTATATTTTCTCTGTTTAAATTCTCATTTTGTTCATGCATTGTTCTCCTGAACTTGGTGATCATCTTTATGACCATTATTTTGAATTCCCAATCAGGTAAATGACTTATCACTATTTCATTGAGGTCTTTTCCTGAGGTTATATCTTTTAGGTACAGAGAATTTGACTGATACGTGAGTCTTTTAAGTGTAATCTCTATAATATATTTGTTGTTTTATACAAGTCCATCCCATCTGTGTTTATGTAG
This sequence comes from Manis pentadactyla, assembly GCF_030020395.1. NCBI lineage: Eukaryota > Metazoa > Chordata > Mammalia > Pholidota > Manidae > Manis > Manis pentadactyla. Next base: position 34,334,801 of record NC_080029.1, read on the forward strand.
TTCCCATAATGGCCATGATTTACTCTTACTGACAATGATGTTGTATGTACATACATTTTAAATTTATCAAGTATTAAAGAGCTTTGAATCTATTTTCCAATAATGCTTCATAGAATGTTCCAAGTTTTAACTCCCTCCATAAAATTAGTGGCAAATGCAAACTTAGTTAATTACTTTTATTCCAACATTTTGGTCATTAAGTCCAGATCTGTTATGTCTACAATATATTTCATTTGCTCTAGGATGACACTCTAATAGCAGTGTTAAAAATGTTACATGTATAAACTTGAGTCAGTATTGTATACTACCTAGATCACTATTTCTGTGTGTTATGTGTATATGTAATATAATTAAAAAGCCTTAGTATATAGTCATGAACAGTTATATCTGCTATTTCCCCTCTATCTCTATGTCCTCTATTTTGTAAAAAAATTAGATCAGACTTCAGAAAAATTCTTAGTGAGTTTCCTGGTTCCTTTGAATGTTTAGAAATTAATTTTGAGATGCAGTTTTCTATCTATAGAATGTCTGGAGTCACTGCAAGAAAAAGGTACTTTATATACACTTTTTGGCTAATACAGGATTTTTACAGACACTCATCATTTCAAAAATGAAAGTAACATAGTCTTAGCATATTCCAATACTTATTAAACAACTAAACATCTTCACTAAGTATTATGGGATATATGCAACCCAATTTCTTAAGAAGTTTATATTTCTTAAAAATGTAATAGAAATATTAAATCATATAGACAATCAGCTACAATATAGTTGGTGATGACATAAACTGGCATAAAGCATTATGAGTTAAAAAAAAAACCTCCAGGTGAGGGGTGAGGGTATGAGGTAAGTCTTTAGAGAAGAGGAAGCATTTGAGTGATTTTGTAAGGGAAAACATTTACACATGCAGGAAAGGTTGGGGAAGGGACAAGAAAACAAGGACAGTTTAGGTAGAGGGGAAATGTACAACCATAGAGACAAAAACCACCAAGTGCATTTTGGATAAATTAAGTCTTTCATCTGGTGAGAGCACATTGTACTCAGAGGATTAATGTGAGACAAGAAGTACCAGTGGGAAGCTGTTGCAATCTGATAGATTGGTAGTTTACACAATGTAGTCTCTGCACCAGCAACATGTGCATAATTTGGTAATCTGCTAGAAATGTAAAACCTCTGACACTGTCCCTCTCTTCTCTCTGCAATTGAACTACTGAATCAGAAACTATAGAGGTGAGATCAAGCACTCATTATTTTTCCAAGTTCATTAGTTGATTCTGTTCCATGGTAAAGCTTGAGAACAACTGTGATGGATTGTGCCTGAATTATGGTATTACTACTGACTAATAGTGTGATCTTCATTTAGTTACTAAACCTGCTTAATGCTTAGTTTTCAAACCTTGAGTTGTTGTAAGGATTAACATAATCCTTGAAATATAATGCATAGTACAGTGTCTAGGACATAGTGGATATTCATTAAATATCTAGACCTTTCTCACTTAAAATATACATTTGGGATTAGACACTGGAATTCCTGAATTCACTATAAAGAGCTAGAATGCATTCATAAGACACTGGTGAGCAAGGATGGATTCTGTTCAGTATTATCAAGCACTATTGAAAAAAACATAATCTAAGCCAAAGTGAAAGGGGATGATATAAGACATCAAGAAAATAAAGAAATAATAGAAAATAGTAAATACGTTATTTTTTGTCTCATTCCCTTTTTTATTGATGTATAGTAGATATACAATATTATATTGGTTTCAAGTATATAACATTAGTGACCCAATAGTTATATCTATATTATTAAATGCTCATCCCAATAAGTAGAGTTACTGTCAATATAGAAATATATTACAATAGTATTGACTATATTATTATGTCATACTTTCATTCTATGTACTGTACATTTCATAATAAATGTGTAATTTATAATATTATAATTTAGATTTTGTGCCTCCTTATGCTAAAAAACCCACCCACTTATTCATCCACCCTCCCCAGTTCCTCTCCCATGGTAACCATCAATCTCTTCTCTGTGTTTCCATGAGTCTATTTCTATCTTGTTTGTTTTGTTTTTAGATTCCACATATAAGAGAAGTAAATATGGTATCTGGCCTTCTCTGCCTGGCTTATTTCATTTAGTATTATACCCTCTAGGTCCATGCATGTTGTTACAAACAGCAAGATTTCTTTCTTTTTTATGGCTGAATAATATTCCACTGTGTATGTACCACATTTTCCTTATCCATTCATCTACAGGTGGACGCTTTGGTTACTTCCATATCTTGGATATTATAAATAATGCAACAATAAACATAGGAGTGCACATCTTTTTTAATACAGCCTTGCCCTTTCCTCCACATCCTCGCCAACACTTGCTATTTGTTATCTTTTGGATAGTGGCCATTCTAATTGATGTGAGGTGATATCTCATTGTGCTTTTGATTTGCATTTCCCTGATGATTAGTGATGTGGAGCATCTTTTTCTGTGCCTGTTGGCCATCTGTATTTCTTCTTTGGAAAAATGTCTATTCAGGTACTCTGCCCATTTTTCAATTGGGTTATTTGTTCTTTTGGTGTTGCACTGTATGAGTTCTTTATATATTCTAGATATTAGCTCCCTATTGGATATTTCATTTACTAATATATTCTCCCATACAGTAGTTTGCCATCTCATTTTGTTGATGGTTTCCTTTGCTGTGAAGAAGTTTCTTAGTTTGATGTAGTCCCACTTATTTATATTTGCTTTTGTTTCTCTTGCCCAGGGAGACATATACAGAAAGAAGTTACTGATGCTGATGTTCAAGAGCTTCTTGCCTTTGTTTTCTTCTATGAGTTTTATGATTTCATGCTGTACATTTGACTTTACTTCTGTGTATGGTGTTAGACAGTGATCCAGTTTTATTATTTTGTATAAGCTGTCCAGTTTTCCCAACACCATTTATTGAAGAAACTGGCTTTCCCCCTTGTATTATCTTGCCTCCTTTGCCATATATTAATTGACCACATGTGCATGGGTTTATTTCTGAGCTCTCTGTTACATTGATCCATGTGTCTGTATCATTGAGCCAGTACCACCCTACTTTAATTACTGTAGCTTTGTAGTATAGCTTGATTTTCAGGAAATGTGATATCCCCAGCTTTGCTTCTTTCTCAATATTGCTTTGGTTATTTGGGGTCTCTTTTGGTTCCATATAAATTTTAGGATTATTTGCTCTAGTTCATTGAAAAATGCCATTGGTACTTTTATGGGGATTGCACTAATTCTGTAAGCTGCTTTGGGCAACCATTTTGACAAAATTAATTCTTCCTATCCATGAGTAAGGGACAGCTTTCATTTGAATCTTCTTCAATTTCTTTCATCAGTGTCTTACAGTTTTTGGAGTACAGGTCTTTCACCTTCTTGGATAGGTTTATTCCTAGTTATTTTATTCTTTTTGATGCAATTGTAAATGGAATTGTTTTGATTTTTCTTTCTTCTAGTTCATTGTTAGTATATTGAGATGCAACAAATTTTTGTGTATTGATCTTGTATCCTGAGACTTTGCTGAGTCCATTTATTAGTTTCCATAATTTGTTAGTATAGTCTTTAGGTTGTTTAAAATATATATCAAATCATCTACAAATAGTGACAATTTTACTTCTTCCTTACCAATTTGGATTCCTTTTATTTCTTTTCCTTGTCTGATTGCTTCTAGTACTATGTTGAATAAAAGTGGCAAAAGTGGGAATCCTTGTCTTATTCCTGATTTTAGAGGAAAAGCTTTCAGCTTTTCATTATTGAGTATGATGTTAGCTGTGGATTTGTCATATAGCACCTTTGTTGAGGTATGTTCCTTCTGTACACACTTTGTTGAGAATTTTGATCATGAATGGATGTTGTATTTTGTTAAATGCTTTTTCAGCATCTATTGAGTTGACCATATTTCTCATCCTTTCTTTTGTTAATGTGGCTTATTATACTGATTGACTTGCAGATATTGTACCAGTCCTGGAATAAATCCCACTTGGCTGTGATGAATAATCCTTTTGATGTATTTTTTTATTTGATTTGCTAATATTTTGCTTAGGGTTTTTGTATCTATGTTCATCAGGGATATTGGTCTGTACTTTTCTTGTAGTGTCTTTTGGTTTTGCTATTAAATAGTAATACTGGCCTCATCAAATGAGTTTGGAAGTATTTTCTCCTCTTATATTTTTTGGAATAATTTAAGAAGGATAGGTATCAGCTCTTTAAATGTTTGATAGACTTCAGCTGTGAAGCCATCTGATCGTGGAGTCGGGAGTTTTTTGATTACCAATTCAATTTCATTACTAGTAATCAGTCTGTTCAGATTTTCTGCTTATTGCTGGGTTAGTCTTAGACGATTGTATGTTTGCAGGAATTTATCCACTTTTTCCAGGTTGTCCAATTTGTTTTCATATCATTTTTTGTATAATTCTCTTATAAATCTTTGAATTTCTCTGGTGTCAGTTTTAATGTCTCCTTGTTTGTTTCTGATTTTGTTTGTGCCCTCCCTTTTTTTCTTAACAAGTCTGGCTAAAGGTTTCTGTATTGTGTTTACCTTCTTGAAGAACCAGCTCTTTGTTTCATTGATTTTTAAAAATTGTGTTCTTAGTCTCTTTTATTTCTGCTCTGATATTTATTATGTCTTTCCTTCTACTAACTTTGGGCTTTGTTCTTTTTAGTTACTTTCAGTTGTAAGGCTAGATGGTTTATTTGAAATTGTTTTGTTTTTTGAGCTAGGCCTATATTGCTATAAACTTTCCTCTTAGAACCAGTTTTGCTGCATTCCACATATTTTGACCTGTTATGTTTCTATTTTCATTTGTCTCCATGATCTGTTCTTTTGCTCTTTGATCTGTCATTTACCCAATGATTATATAAGACAAGCATGTTGTGTACTACACGTGTTTTTTTCCAGTTTTTTTTTTGAACTGATTTCTAGTTTTACACCATTGTCACCTGAAAAGATTACTGATGTTCTTAGTGTTCTTAAATTTACTGAGACTTGTTTTGTGTCCTAATATGGGATCTACTCTGGAGAACATCCATGTGCACTTGAGAAGAATGAGCATTCTGCTGCTTTTGGGTGGAATATTTTGTATATTTTAATTATGTCCATATGGTTTAATGTGTTGTTCAATGCCAATGTTTCCTTATTTATTTTCTGTCTACATGATCTATCCATTGGTATGTGGGTCCCCTACTATGTAATTAAAGTCCCCTGCTATTATTGTGTTACTGTCAATTACTCCCTTTAAGTCTGTTATTTTGCTTTATGTATTTAGATGCTCCTATATTTGGCTCATAGGTATTTACAATCTTCTCTTTGGACTGATCCCTTTATCATTAGTAATGCCCTTCTTTGTGTCTTGTTACTTTCTTTGTTTTGAATCTGTTTTGTCAGATATAAGTATTGTTATAAATTCCTGTTCTTTTCATTCATTTTCATGGAATACTTGTTCCTTCCCTTCACTTCCAGTCTATATGTTTCTTTATATCTGAGATAAGTCTCTTGTAGGCAGCATCTTCATTGGTCTTCTTTCTTTATCCATTCAGCCATTTTATAGCTTTTAATTGGTTTATTTAGTCCATTTACATTTAAAGTAATTATTGATAGGTATGTACTTATTGTCATTTTTTAACTGTTTTCTGTCTTGTTTTGTACTTCCTCTCTGTTCCTTTCTTCTCCTCCCTTGTGACTTGGTGATTTTCTTAAGTGTTATGCTTGGATTATTTTCATTTCATTTTTAGTGTATATATCTATTACAGGCTTTAGATTTGTGGTTACCATAAAGTTCACACAGAAATTCTTATATATATAAAATAGTCTATATTAAGTTGATGATGCTTAATTTAAACATATTCTAAAAATACTGCATTTTTTTCTTATTCCTCCATTTTATGTATATCATGTCATAATCTAAATCTTTTTATTTTGTGTATTGCTTGACTAATTTTGTGTATAGTTAATCTTACTAATTTTGCTTTTTGACTTCATATTTGCTTTGTAAGTAACTGGTCTACTACCTTTGCTGTAGGTTGTTTTCAGTGATGAAAAACAGGGAAAACTTAAAAACATTTCCATCTAAAGAAGATTCTTTAACATATCTTGTAAGGCTGGTTTAGTGGTGATGAATTCTTTTAAACTTTGTTTATCTGAAAAGCTTTTAAGCTCTCCAAGTCTGAATGATAACCTTGCTTGGCAGAGTGTTCTTGGTTGTAGATTTTCACCTTTCAGCCCTTTGAATATTCCATACCACTTCCTTCTAGCTCTAAAGTTTCTGCAAAGAAATTTGCTGATAGCCTTATGGAGTTTCCTTGGTAGGTAACTGTCTTTCTCTTGATGCTTTTTTAGAGCCTCTCCTTATCTTTAATTTTTGACATTTTAATTAGTATGTGGCTTGGTATGGACCTCCCTGGGTTCATCTTGTTAGGGGCTCTCTGTGCTTGCAGGATTTAGATGTCTATTTCCTGTCCCAGAATGGGAAGTTTTCAGCTATTATTTCTTCAAATAGACCTTCTGTCTCTGTCTGGGGGCCCCAGATTGGGAAGTTTTCAGCTATTATTTCCTCAAATAGACTTTCTGTCTCTGTCTCTTGCTTCTCCTTCTGGGACCCATATCATGTAAATATTGTTCTGTTTGTGTTTGTTGCAGAGATCTCTCGGCATGTTCCCTTAGAAATTCTTTTTCTCTGTTCTTCAGCTTGCTTACTTTCTACTACCCTCCAGAATGCTGATCCATTCCTCTGCCTCCTGTATCCTACTATTCATTCCCTTTATTGTATTTTTCATTTTTGTTATTCTATTCTTAAACTCTCAATGGTTCTTTTTTGTATTTTCTATTTCTGTGTTGAAGCTCTCACTGCAATTGTCAATTCTTTCCCCCAGTTGAGTGAACTCTACAACTGTACTTTGAATTCCTTAGCAGGATGACTGCTTATCTGTTTCATTTAGCACTTTCTCCGGTATTTTGTTTTGTTCCCTTGTTTGGAACATATTCCTCTGCCTCCTCATTCTGTCTTGGGTTTTTGTGTTTCTTTGTACTAGATAGGTCAGCTCTGTTTCCTGGTCTTGAAAGTAGTGGCTTTATGTATTAGGCATCCTGTGCTGCCCAGAAGTGCAAAACACCCTGCTTACCACAGTCCGGTTCTCTATTGTGCTTCAGTCATGGCTACTGTTGGTGGACAGTGTATGGGGCCTACATTTCTGACTCAGAGTAATGGTGGATCACAGCTAGCCTCTGTGTGACTGTCTGCCAGTAATGGCAGAGCTCTACTGCTAGCTCTACATGCCCTTTGTATGATGTCTTGCATTTATGCTAAGAAGTGTTGTGGGTGGGGGCTGTCTTTTGCCCATCAGCAATGGCTGACTGCTCCTGGGTGGGGCATGTATGCAGGGAAATGCCAGAGCTAAGCCAGTAGAACAGATAAAAGAGTTTCAGAGCTGGTTCCGGCAAGTGTCTGGCCAGCTGGGCTAAGGAAGGGATGGAAAAGTGTCATCTGCTTGCCCTTTCTCCTCTGAAGAAAGCTTCCTTAGACCCATGCCCTTCTGGCACACTTCCCAAGGCTAGCAATTCTTTCAAACTGCTGCTTCTGCGTTGGGTGTCAGAGGGGTCAACTGAACATGCTGGTTCTCCACAAGTGGTCAGAGTCTTAGCCCTCCACACTGCTCCAAATCTTTCTCGTGTTCAGCCCCAATCTTCAAAGCCCAGTGCAATGAGACTCACAGTCTCAAATCAGATCTCCAGGCCCAGGTGTGCTGAGTTCCTGAGAGTTTATCCTCTCCACACTCCATTCCTTTCTGTACTGTTTGTTGGTTGCAATGGTGGAAGGGTTTGGATCTCAATCAATTGAGACACTGCCTCTTTACCCTTCTCAATGTGGTATTTTATTTGCCAGGCGTAGATAGTCTATTCTGCAGTCTTCAGGTCATTTTCAGAGTTAGTTGTATTACATGCAGGTACTTCCTTGGTATGTATTTGGGAGGAGGTATTACCTTAGCCTATTCTGCCATCTTCCTTTTGACTCTCTTGGCTCATGTTCTGTGATGTATCTGTTTTAGTACATCATACAGTGCCTTGTTTTTTTTTCTAGAGATATCCTACTTTCTTTTTTGTGGCTTTTTCCTCTGTTCTGGGGGACGGAGGCAGCATTAATGATATGGCAATGAGATTGAGATGTAAATAAGTTAACATCTAACTTGTTAACATATAACTAGTGCTTCTTATATGTCATGAATTTTACTGATAGTTTTATATTACAGTCACAATAACCCATGAGGTAGGCATTGTAGATCACATCCTAGTTTTTATATATAAATTACTATGACATTTGGCAGATATTAACTGCCTTTCAGTTCTAATTTTAGATATTTCTACATCTGATACAGAAGATAAAATTGTTATTGTCAGCACCTTAGAATAGCGACATATTATTCAAGGAAGGGTTGAGATGTATTTGCCTGAATTTATGAAAAAAACCCCAGAAATTAAAAAGGACTTTCATTTATTTCCTTTCAAAGAATGTTTTAGTTTTTGTCTTCAAACATATCAAATTAGAAGAGGCATAATATAATCAATATTAAATGGTAATGTAAAAGTAGTTTTTTTTTAGACACCCCCATCACCAAGTCCCCCCCACAAACCCCAATACAGTCACTGTCCATCAGCATAGTAAGATGCTGTAGAATCACTACTTGTCTTCTCTGTGTTGCACAGCCCTCCCCGGGCGCCCCACACACTATACATGTTAATCATAATGCTCCTTCTTACCCCCTTCCCTTATGCCTCCCTTCCCACCCATCCTCCCCAGTCCCTTACCCTTTGGTAACTGTTAGTACATTCTTGGGTTCTGTGATTCTGCTGCTGTTTTGTTCCTTCAGTTTTTCCTTTGTTCTTATACTCCACAGATGAGTGAAATCATTTGGTACTTGTCATTCTCCGCCTGGCTTATTTCACTGAGCATAATGCCCTCTAGCTCCATCCATGTTGTTGCAAATGGTAGGATTTGTTTTCTTCTTATGGCTGAATAATATTCCATTGTGTATATGTACCACATCTTCTTTATCCATTCATCTACTGATGAACACATAGGTTGCTTCCATTTCTTGGCTATCGTAAATAGTGCTGCGATAAACATAGGGGTGCACTGATCTTTCTCATACTTGATTGCTGCATTCTTAGGGTAAATTCCTAGGAGTGCAATTCCTGGGTCAAATGGTATGTCTGTTTTGAGCATTTTGATGTACCTCCATACTGCTTTCCACAATGGTTGAACTAACTTACATTCCCACCAGCAGTGTAGGAGGGTTCCCCTTTCTCCACAGCCTCGCCAACATTTGTTGTTGTCTGTCTTTTGGATGGCAGCCATCCTTACTGGTGTGAGGTGATACCTCATTGTAGTTTTAATTTGCATTTCTCTGATAATTAGAGATGTGGAGCATCTTTTCATGTGTCTGTTGGCCATCTCTTTTTGGAGAACTGTCTGTTCAGTTCCTCTGCCCATTTTTTAATTGGGTTATTTGTTTTTTGTTTGTTGAGGTGTGTGTGTTCTTTATATATTTTGGATGTCAACCCTTTATTGGATCTGTCATTTATGAATATATTCTCCCATATGGTAGGATGGCTTTCTGTTCTAGAGGTGGTGTCCTTTGCTGCACAGAAGCTTTGCAGCTGGATATAGTCCCACTTGTTCATTTTTGCTTTTGTTTCCTTTGCCTAGGGAGATATGTTCATGAAGAAATCGCTCATGTTTATGTCCAAGAGATTTTTGCCTATGTTTTTTTCTAAGAGTATTATGGGTTCATGACTTACATTCAGGACTTTGATCCATTTTGAATTTACTTTTGTGTTTGGGGTTAGACAATGATCCAGTTTCATTCTCTTACATGTAGCTGTCCAGTTTTGCCAACACCAGCTGTTGAAGAGGCTGTCATTTCCCCATTGTATGTCCATGGCTCCTTTATCGTATATTAATCGACCATATATGTTTGGGTTAATGTTTGGTGACTCTATTCTGTTCCACTGGTCTGTGGCTTTGTTCTTGTGCCAGTACCAAATTGTCTTGATTACTGTGGCTTTGTAGCAGAGCTTGAAGTTGGTGAGCGAGATACCCCCATTTTTTTCTTCTTTCTCAGGATTGCTTTGGCTATTCTGGGTCTTTGGTGGTTCCATATAAATTTTAGAACTATTTGTTTCAGTTTGTTGAAGAATGCTATTGGTATTTTGATAGGCATTGCATTGAATCTGTAGATTGCTTTAGGCAGAATGGCCATTTTGACAATAATGATTCTTCCTAGCCAAGAGCATGGGATGAGTTTCCATTTGTTAGTGTTCTCTTTAATTTCTCTTAAGAGTGTCTCGTAGTTTCCAGGGTATAGCTCTTTCACTTCCTTGGTTAGGTTTATTCTGAGGTATTTTATTCTTTTTGATGCAATTGTGAATGGAATTGTTCTCCTGGTTTCTCTTTGTGCTAGTTCATTGTTAGTGTATAGGAGAGCAACAGATTTCTGTGTATTAGTTTTGTATCCTGCAACTTTGCTGAATTCCAATATTAGTTCTAGTAGTTTTGGAGAGTAGTCTTTGGGGTTTTTTATGTACAATGCCATGTCATCTGCAAATAGTGACAATTTGACTTCTTCTTTACCAATCTGGATTCCTTGTATATCTTTGTATTGTCTGATTGCTGTGGCTAGGACCTCCAGTACTATGGTGAGTAACAGTGGAGAGAGTGGGCATCACTTGTCTTGCTCCCGAACTTAGAGGAAAAGCTTTCAGCTTAATATATGGTCTTTATTATGTTGTGGTTCTGGCATTCTATACCCATTTTGTAGAGAGTTTTTATCATGAATGGATATTGAATTTTGTCGAATGCTTTTTCAGCATCTATGGAGATGATCATGTGGTTTTTGTCCTTTTTGTTGATGTGGTGGATGATGTTGATGGATTTTCGAATGTTGTACCATTCTTGAATCCCTGAGATGAATCACACGTGGTCATAGTGTATGATCCGCTTGATGTATTTTTGAATTTGGTTTGCTAATGTTTTGTTGAGTATTTTTTGCATCTTTGATCATCAGGGATATTGGTCTGCAATTTTCTTTTTTTGTGGTATCTTTAACTGGTTTTGGTATTAGGGTAATGCTGGCTTCATAGAATGAGTCTGGAAATATTCTCTCCTCTTCTATTTTTTGGAAAACTTTAAGGAGAATGGGTATTATGTCTTCTCTGTATGTCTGATAAAATTCCATGGTAAATCCATCTGGCCCGGGTCTTTTGCTCTTTGATAGTTTTTTGATTACCACTTCAATTTCATTGCTGGTAACTGGTCTGTTTAGATTTTCTGTTTCTTCCCTGGTCAGTCTTGGAAGGTTGTATTTTTCTAGGAAGTTGTCCATTTCCTCTAGGTTTTCCAGTTTGTTAGCATATAGATTCTCATAGTATTCTCTAATGATTCTTTGTATTTCTCTGGAGTCTGTTGTGATTTTTCTTTTCTCGTTTCTGATTCTATTGATGTGTGTTGAATCTCTTTTTCTCTTAAGTCTGGAAAAGGCTTATCTATTTTGTTTATTTTCTCAAAGAACCAGCTCTTGGTTTCATTGATTTTTTCTATTGTTTTACTCTTCTCAATTTTATTTATTTCTTCTCTGATCTTTATTATGTTCCTCCTTCTTCTGACTTTGGGTCTCATTTGTTCTTCTTTTTCCAATTTCAATAATTGTGACTTTAGACTATTAATTTGGGATTGTACTTCCTCCTTAAATAGGCCTGGATTGCTATATACTTTCCTGTTAGAACTGCTTTCGCTGCGTCCCACAGATGTTGGGGCTTTGTGCTGTTGTCATTGGTTTCCATATATTGCTTGATCTCTATTTAAATTTGGTCATTGATCCAGTGATTATTTAGGCACATGCTCTTAAGCCTCCATGTGTTTGTGAGCCTTTTTGTTTTCTTTGTACAATTTATTTCTAGTTTTATACCTTTGTGGTCTGAGAAGTTGGTTGGTAGGATTTCAATCTTTTTGAATTTACTGAGGCTCTTTTTGTGCCCTAGTATGTGGTCTATTCTGGAAAATGTTCTATGTGCACCTGAGAAGAATGTGTATCCTGCTGCTTTTGGGTGTAGAGTTCTGTAGATGTCTATTAGGTCCATCGGTTTTAGTGTGTTGTTCAGTGCCTTTGTGTTCTTATTTACTTTCTGTATGGTGGATCTGTCCTTTGGAGTGAGTGGTGTGTTGAAGTTTTTAAAAATGAATGCACTGAATTCTATTTCCTCCTTTAATTCTGTTAGTATTTGTTTCACATATGTTGGTGCTCCTGTATTGGGTGCACATATATTTATAATGGTTCTATCCTCTTGTTAGTCTGACCCCTTTATCATATGTAATGTCCTTCTTTATCTCTTGTTATTTTGTTTAGAAGTCTATTTTGTCTGATACAAGTACTGCAACACCTGCGTTTTTCTCCCTATTGTTTGCATGAAATATCTTTTTCCATCCCTTGCCTTTTAGTCTTTGTATGTCTTTGGGTTTGAGGTGAGTGTCTTATAGGCAGCATACAGATGGGTCTTGCTTTTTTATCCATTGTATTACTCTGTGTCTTTTGATTGTTTCATTCAGTCCATTTACATTTAGGGTGATTATTGAAAGATATGTACTTATTGCCATCTCAGGGTTTAGATTCGTGGTTACCAAAGGTTCAAGGGAAGCTTGTTTACTATCTAACCATCTAACTTTACTCGTTTATTAAGCTATTACAAATACAGTCTGATGATTATTTCTCTCCCTTCTTATTTTTCCTCCTCCATTCTTTATATGTTAGGTGTTTTATTCTGTGCTCTTTTGTGTTTCCTTTGACTGCCTTTGTGAGTAGTTGATTTTATTTTTTGCCTTTAGTTAGTATTTAGTTGGTCTGCTTTCTTTGCTGTGATTTTATTTTCTCTGGTGACATCTATTTAGCCTTAGGGGTGCTTCCATCTAGAGCAGTCCCTTTAAAATATCCTGTAGAGGTGGTTTGTGGGAGGCAAATTCCCTCAACTTTTGCTTGTCTGGGAATTGTTTAATCCCTCCTTCATATTTAAATGATAATTGTGCTGGATACAGTATTCTTGGTTGTAGGCCCTTCTGTTTCATTGCATTAACTATATCATGCCATTCTCTTCTGGCCTGTAAGGTTTCTGTTGAGAAGTCTGATGATAGCCTGATGGGTTTTCCCTTGTAGGTGACCTTTTTTCTCTCTCTGGCTGCCTTTAATACTCTGTCCTTGTCCTTGATCTTTGCCATTTTAATTATTATGTGTCTTGGTGTTGTCCTCTTTGGGTCCCTTGTTTTGGGAGTTCTGTGTGTTTCCATGGTCTGGGAGAATATTTCCTCCCCCAGTTTGGGGAAGTTTTGAGCAATTATTTCTTCAAATGCACTTTCTATCCCTTTTTCTCTCTCTTCTTCTTCTGGTACCCCTATAATGCAAATATTGTTCTGTTTGGATTGGTCACACAGTTCTCTTGGTATTCTTTCATTCCTGGAGATCCTTTTATCTCTCTCTGCCTCAGCTTCTCTCTGTTCCTGTTCTCAGATTTCTATTCCATTAATGGCCTCTTGCACCTCATCCAGTCTGCTCTTAAGTCCTTCCAGAGATTGTTTTATTTCTGTATTCTCCCTCCCAACTTTATCCGTTAGCTCTTGAATATTTCTCTGCAGTCCGTCAGCATGTTTATACCTTTATTTTGAATTATTTTTCAGGAAGATTGGTTAAATCTATCTCCCCAGTTTCCCTGTCTGGTGTTGTCTCGGTTATTCTGGACTGGATCAGATTCTTCTGCCTTTTGATGGCTATGGCGGTAGTCATGGGCAGTTAGCATGTGTGTTATCTGGGAGAACAAAGTCCCCTTCTGCTTGTTGGTTGCCTTGCCCTCCTTGGAGCAGCTTCCAATTTTATTTCCTGAGCTGCCGCAGGCAGGGCAGCCTTTGGGGCCACCCAGAGTCCTGCATGGAGGGGATGCATGTCGGGTGTGCTCTCCTGCAAGAACAGCCACCCTTGGCACCCTATCCCGGTTTCCCCTGTGCACACTGGTGTGGCCTCTAGGTCTGGCCTGGTGGCTGTGTAGGAGGCTCTGGACAGTTGCTGTGGGCACAGCTGCTCTCAGGCTGCTCCCTTGCTATGGTGGGGCTGCACCAGAGCAGGAATGGATGGGAGGCTGTTTATCACTGTGAGGGGCTTCAGAGCTGCACTGCCTCCCAGGGGACTGGAGCGCCTGCCTTTCCCCAGTATTCTCAGCTGCTTGGCTTAGTGTGCCAAGACACTTCTGTCCAGCTGTGAGGCACTTGTCCCTTTAAGACTTTCAAAAAGTGCTCGCTTTTCTTTTGTCCCGGGGGTGCCGGCTACGGGGACCCGCTCACAGGTTTTACTGTTCCATTTCCCTAATATCCAGCACACCGTGCACTGTGTGTCTGCGCTCCCAGTGCGGATTACTCGGGCTGGGTATTTAGTAGTCCTGCACTTCCACTCCCTCCCAGCTCTGACTCCTCTCCTCCTGCTGGGGAGCTGGGGTTGGGGGGCACTGGGGTCCCACTGGGCTGTGGCTTGTATCTTACCCCCTTCATGAGGCACTGAGTTCTCACAGATGTAGATGTAGCCTGGCTGTTGTACTGTATCTTCTGGTCTCTCTCTTAGGAATAATTGTATTTGTTGTATTTTCAAAAATATATATGGTTTTGAGAGGAGATTTCCACTGCCCTACTCATGTCGCCATCTTGGCTCCTCTCTCAAAAAGTAGTTTTTTTAAATTAAAGAATATACTTTTATTAAAGAATATATTTAAAAGTCAGGTCAACTCGGCTAAGTGCACAAGACTGAGTAGTAGACTGAATGGTCATTATTTCACTATAGACTTAGTGGAACACTACCAGAGGGAAGGAAAAAAAAGCCCAAAAAACCCTGAATCTATTTGTCAGCTGTAGAACAATTTAACCTATTTTTGTTATTTAAGAATACCTTTCAAAATATGTAATATATAGTTATTAGAGTGAATTCACTCATTCATTCGTTAAATATTTACTGACTATGTACCATGGGCAGGACAAAGTTCGGTGACAGGGCTATAGCAGTGAGTAAACAGTCTTGCTCTGCAGGGTTTGCAGGCTTACAGAAAAATGTGAAGTGTTAAGATAGTTAAATTAAAAGCAACTGGAATGATAGGAAGGCACTTTAGCTTTAGGTGAGGGAGGGTAAAGGTGGTTAAAGGAGGTTTTTGAAGGAAAGAAAATCTAAGCTGCTTTCTGAAGAACAGATGTTAGAGAGCGCGAGTGGGAAGAACATTCCAAACAGAGAAAATGATACGTACAAAGGACTCAGAACCTAGGAAGAGAACACAAGATGTGTAATAACAACAATGAAAGTGGGTGGGTGGAGTAGAATGAATGTGTTTGTCCCAATTTATATACTGAAATCTTAACCTCCAATATAATGTAATAGAAGGTGAGGCCTTTGTGAGGTGATTAGGTCATGAGGGTGTAGCCCTCATGAATGGGATTGATGCCCTTAACAAGGGACTCCAGAGAACTCTCTTGCTCCTCACTCATTGTCATGTGAGAATACAAAAAGAAGTCAGCAGTCTACAACCTGGAAGAGGGCTCTCCCCAGAACGTGACCATGTCGGCACTCTATTCTTAGACTTCCAGCTTCCAGAACTGTGAGAAATAAATTTCTGTTGTTTATAAGCTACCCAGTTTATGGTACTTTGTTACAGCAGCCCAAATTAAGATAGTAGATGATGCTGCTAAAAAGATAGTTAGTAGAGACAAGTTATATAGGCCCTGGAAAGTAATCTTAAAGAATTCAGTCTTTACTCACAGGAAAGCGAGATTCCACTGAAGTTCTTAGCAGAGGAATAACATACTGATATTTTTGTTCTCAAAAGAGATCTCTGGGCTTCAATGTGGAAAACTGATCGGAGAAGTGCAAGACAGGAAGCAAAGAAACCAGTTAAGAGAATACTGGAATAATATGGGAGGTGAATTAATATGGTTGCAATGGTGATGAAGAAAAATGGACAGGTTATATATAGTTCTTTAAGTGTATTTTAACTTACAGAAGATATAATGACATAGTATCATTTTTATTCTAATTTTTTTGGGGAAATTTGAATACATAAAGAACAATTTTTTTAATGGGACATATTTGGATGAAAACTGAGCCTAGTCTAGATTTATACCAGAATTTCAATATTCTGTGTTAAACTTGATCACAGTAGGCCTCGGTATTTAAGAATATGAAAAATATAATTTTGTTCTCCTTAAAAAGAAATTTTGATTAAGTATTACATAAAAATTCATAATGCATGTATTAAATATAACAAAAATCCACCTATGTACCTAAAATCTAGGTTAAGAAACAGACTATTACTTACATCTTCATAGAGTACTGTGTATCTTACTCTAATCTCAAGTCCCTTCTTTTTAGATAACTATTTTACTGAATTTTAAAATCATTCCTTTTAACAGCTTTACTGAGATATAATTTACATAGTATACAACTTACCCACTAAAGTACAATTCAATTTCTTTAATATGTTCACAGAGCAGAACAACCATCACCCTAATCAATTTTATAACATTTTCCTCACCCCCCATAAAAACCCATACCCATCAGCAGTCCGTACTTTCTTCCAACACTGAATCCTAGGAAACCACAAATCTACTTTCTGTTTCCACAGATTTTCATATTCTGGACATTTCATATAAATGGAACCATGTAATATGTGGCTTCTTAGGGCTGATTCCTTTTGCTTAGCCAATGTTTTCTAGGTTCACCCATGTTGAAGCATGTATCATTTGTTTATTTTAAAAAATACTTTCTTATATGTTTATCTAAATATACTGTTCAGTTTATCACGTGTTTAAAATTTATACAAGTGGAATCATACTACATTTGTCTTATATGACGGTTTTCTTACTTGTCATTCATTGTGTTTGTGAGATTCCTCCATGCTGATGTATATAGCTATGGTTCATTTTCACTGATGTACATGTTCTATGCTTAAGTGTACTACAATTTATGTATACACTTTTCTGTTGATGGACATTTTTTTGTTTCCATTTGTTGTTATTATGAAAAGTGCCCCTATTAACATTCCTTTACATTTCTCTTGGTACATATGTGCAAGGCTCTCTCTAAAGCAAATGTTCACCTTTCAACTCAAAACCAATTCACAGGGCAGTAAACAGACTTAAAACAGATGAGTAGCATACAAAAAAGAAAAAACCCAACAACAAAACATATCTAAATGCTCTCCTTGTATTTAGTATTATTCTTTCCAAAAGCTTTGTACCTTCTATATACATTATGTGTATATATATATGTGCTATTTACAAATGGGTGTTGAATTTATCAAGTGATTTTTTTCTTATTCAATTGAGAACACATATGGTTTTTATCCTTTAATCTGTTAATGTGGTGATTCATGTTAATCAGTTATCTCATGTTTATCTTTGCATCCTTGAAATAAATCAACTTTGGTCCTGATGTATTATTTTTTCTCTTTTATACATTGCTGGATTTGGTGTGTTAATATTTTATTTTTGAAGTTTTTTTCATCTATGTTCACCATGAATTACTCTACCGTTTTCCTTTTTGCTACTATTCTTTTCTATTTCAGTAATGAGATTATCCAGGTCTCATGAATCAGGAAACATTTTACATTTCTATTATTCTCAGGAAAAGTTTATGTAAGATTATAACTATTTATTCCTTTAAAATTGTATAGACTATGCCTCTAAAATGAACAGAACTTAGCATTTAAAAAAATAGAATCCATTTTTCAGAAACAGTTTAAGATTTACAGGAAAATTGAGAAGACAGTATAAAGAATACACATATACCCTACACTCAATTTCCCTTATATTTAACATCTTACATTAGTATGATACATTTTTTACAATTAATGAACCAGTATTGATACATTACTATTAACTAATGTCCTTACTTTATTTATATTTCCTATTGTCCTTTTTCTGTTTTAGGATCATAGCCAGATTACTGTATTACATTTAATATTCATGTCCCCTTATGCTCCTCCTGGAAAGTCCTCTCAGACTTTCCTTGGTTTTGATGACTTTGATAGTTTTGAAGAGTACTAGTCCGATATTTTGTAGGGTGTCCCATTCAGAGTTTGTCTGATACTTTTCTCATAAGGTTAGAGTTATGGGATTTGAAGAAGATGATCATAGAAGTGCTATTTTCATCATATCATACCAAAGGTACACAATCATATGGTTTATGAATATTAATGATCTTGATCACTTAGTTGAAGTAATTTGTTAGGTGTCCCCAGAGTAAAATTACTCTTTCCCTCCCCTTTCCATACTGTACTTTGGAAGGAAGTTAATGTGTGCATCAACACTCCCACTAGTGGGGAGTTATGTGCTCCCTCCTTGACGGTAGAGTGTCTAAAGAAGTTATCTAGAAATCTTCTCCATGGGAGATTTGTTTCCTTTCTCTTAGTATGAATTTATTCAATCATTAATTTATATCAGTATGGACTCACGGATATTTATTTTATACTTGGGTTACAATCAAATACCACTTTATTTTGTTGTTCAAACAGTTCTATCTTTGGTCACTGACAGCTTTGTCAGTTGGCTCTTGTGTCCTTTGACATCCATCCATCAATGTGGCTTTTTGTTTATTTGAGCACTTCTTTACGATAGAACACTAGAAGATGTTCTAGGCTCAACCTGTTTTTTTCTTGCCCCAGTCCTAGAACCAGCTATTTCTCCAAGGACAAATTCATTTTATTGGCAAATGGTATTAGAAATCAAGATCTGAGCATTAGGTATGCTTGTTGTTACTGGGGTGTTGTTTCTTTCAGACCCTCTCTGCTAACAGAGCAAAGGAATATGTGTGTGTATGCTAACCTGAGTATATATACATATCTACAAATATTACTATATATAGCCATTTGTATCTATGTTAAACAACATGAGTCTATACTGATGTCTCCAACTCTGATCCATTACTACATGAATCAACCTAGCCTTTTCCACTTGCTTATAAATATGTGATTTCTCACTTTAACAATGAGAAACAGGGTTTCCACCATCTGCCATTCATTTTACTTAACTGTTCAATTCCAGTATATATATATATAATAATTCTGATGTTACTATATATATAGTTACTATATATATAGTATATATATTATAAACATTCACATGTATATTTTTTGCATAGGCATACAGAATTGTTAGCCCACGCCTAGATGGGATATACCTTTACTAACCAGAATAAAATGCTTATGTGCTTCCTTTCACTTTTAGTCTTATAAACACTGCTCATATCCAAAGTTACAGCAGTCCCCCTTATCTGTTTTAAATTCTGTGATTTGTTATCTATGGATAATAGCAGTCTAGAAGCAGATGATCCTTCCTTGACATATTGTTAGAAGGTCAAGGCTACACCACAATACTTACGTCAGTCACCTCACTTCATCTCATCACGTGGGTATTTTACCATCTCACACCATCACAAGAAGAAGGGTGAGTACAGTATAAAAAAAATTCTGAGATCACATTCGTATAACTTTAATATTATTACAGTATATTGTTATAATTCTTCTATTTCATTACTAGTTTATTATTAATCACTTACTGTGCATAATTTGTAAGTTTAGTTTTGTCATAGATAAGTACGTATAGGAGAAACATAGTATAAGTAAGGATCAGCAGTATTTGTGGTTTCAGGGGTCTACTGGGGGTCTTGGAATGTATCCCCTGCAGATAAGGGGGGAATGCTGTATTTAGGTCAGTATCTTTTTTCACTTCCTTCAGTGACATTGTTTCTTATATTTGTGGAACATTTAGATTCTCTTGTCAGAGTCTGCATTATTCTGGGATCTTCCAACTGTCTAAATAATGTTTCTTTAAAAAGCTTTGCATATATTATTCTTTGTGATATAAAGTTTTGTAAATTTTGACCAATATATAATGTCATGTTTCCATATTTCTCCACTATAATATCATGCAGAATAGTGTTACTGCCCTAAAAACCCACAGTGATTCATTTGTCCCCATCTATCTAAACCCATGGCAGACACATCGTTTTACAGCCTCTGTAGTTTCTTTTTCCAAAATGTCATGAAATTGGAATCATATGGTATTTTCATTTGTTTTCAGTATCAAGGTAATATTGCATCCGTTTACCTGTTAAAGCATATCTTGGCTAATTGCAGCTTTTGGCAAGTATGAATAAAGTTCTTATAAACATTCACATGTATATTTTTTGCATAGGCATACATTTTCAAATCAATTGGGTAAAAACCTAGGAGTTCTCTGTATATTTTAGATACAAGTTCTTTTTCAGATATTTTAATAGAAGCAGATGGAGAATCAATGAGGAAGAACTCAAAAAACACCATCAGTCAACAAGATCTAATTGATATAGAACACTGCAGCTGGCAGAAAGAAGTACATTCTTCTCTAATGCCCATAGAATATTCACCAAGATAGACCATATCCTAGACCTTAAAAATAAACCTCAATAAGTTTAAAAGAATTAAAATCATACAGTGTGTCTTCTGACTAAAATAGAATCAAATTAGAAATTAATAAGAAAAAGAACAGAAAAATTCCCATACACTTAGAACATAAACCAACTTTATAAACTCCTGAATAACCAATGGATTAAAGAACTCTCAAGAAAATGAAAAAAAAGTTGAGGTGAATGAAAACGAAAGGACATCATATCAAAAATTGTGGGATGCATCTTAAAACAGAGCTTCTAGTACTTAAATCAGAAGAAGTAAAGTCTCAAATCAATAATATAAGCTCCCACCTTAGGAACCTTATAAAGCAAAATAAACTATAAATAAAATAAGGAATGAAAAAATAAAGGTAAGAGTAGAGACCAAAGAAACTGAGAACTGAAAAATAATAGAGCATATCAGTGGAATAAAAAGTTCATTCTTTGAAAAGACCAATACAATTGAAATATGAACAAGACTGAAAAAGAAAAAGACAAATTACTAGTATCAGCAATAAAATAGATGTTAATACACACACTGAAAACAAAAACATGATAGTAAAGGGATACTAGGAATAACGCTCCATATATAAATTACACAACTAGATGACAAGGAAAAATTCTTCAAAAAGCACAAAATTCCACAATTAATCAAATATAAAATATATAATTTGACTAGCTCTATAATTCTAGGGAAATTGAATTACTGTGGAAACTAGAAAAACAAATCTCTAGGCTAGAAGATTTCACCGGTGAATTACACAAAATGTTTAAAGAAAAATTAACATAAATTCTGTCTGAATTCTTCCAGAAGTTAGAAGGGAGCACTTCATAATTCTTTTTATGATGCCAATATTACCTTGATACTGAAAACAAATGAAAAGAGGGAAAAAAAGAAAACTATAGGTCAATATCTGTTACAAATAGAGATGTAAAATTCTCACCAAAATATTAGTGAACAGAATTTGGCAATATATAAAAAGAATGATACACCATAAGCACATGGACTTTATTCCAAGAATATAAGACTAGTTTTGCATTTATGTGAAAACTCAATCAATGTAATCTACCATATTAACAGGACAGGAAAGAAAAAGTAGATCGCACAATCATATCAATTAACACAGAAAAACCATATCAGTATCTATTCATGATAAAAACTCTCAGAAAAACTAGGACTAGGAACAGAGCAGGAACTTTCTGAACTTGAAAAAAAGCTTCTACAAAAAGCTGCAACTGACATTATACTTAATAATGAAAGACTGGACAATTTCCCTGTCAGATCAGGAAAAAGGCACAGATGTCCATTCTCATCATGGCTACTCAACAGAGTGCTAGATGTTTTATATACCAGAAAAGGCAAGAAAAAGAATCGAAGGTATGCATATCAGAAATAAACAAAATTATCCTTATTTATAGATGACAAGATTGTCTATATAAAAAAATCCCAAAGAATCTTAAAAAAAAAAACGCCCTTCTAGAACAGTATTAGTCGTTGAGCAAGGATGCAGTACATATGATTAACATATGAAAATTATGTTTCTATACACTAGCAATGAACATGTGGTAGACATTACAATTCAAAATAAAATGGCATTTATAGACTTCTGATGTCCAGTAGTGCATGTTAGAAGCTTGGAAGTTGCCATTCCATCTTAGTAAGTAAAAAGCTGAACAGATTGAAAAATAAACTCTTTTTGGATCTGTAAGACAGGAGAGAAACAAACTACTGCCTCCAAGATTGGAGAGACCAACATCCAATACAGGGAGTTCTGACTTACTGGAGCAGATATTCACAAGTGGAAACCACTGGAAGAACCATTGCTGAGGTAGGAAAATCTATTTTGAAATAGCCATAGCAATCTTCTTTTTAAATAGGCTTGCTTTCAGTGGAAACTAGTTAATCAGAGCCTAATCTGGGATACTATCAGAGCCTAACCAACCTTGAAGAAGTGATATATCCTATCCCATCTAAAACAAGGGGGGTGGTGTGGAAAAAAACTCAGGAACACTTACATGGCTCACAGTCCAGAAGCATATGCCAATTAAAAGACCGAGCCCTAATCAAATGACTATAGTATGCTTCCCCTCTCCCCATACCTTACTACGTTAGTACCAAGGGGCTTCTACAGCTTCCTTTTACTTGGTACAACATGTCTGGTTACCAAAAAAAAAAAAAAAAACAACAAGGCATACTAAAAGGGAAAACACATTTTGAAGACACAGAAAAAGTACCAGCACCAAACATAGAAGGGATGTTGGCATAATCAGACTAGGAATTTGAAACTATAATTAAGTCACAAAGGGCTTTAATTGATAAAATAGATGCAAGATACAGATGGGCAATGTAAGCAGAGAGACAGAAATACGAAGAAAGAATAAAAAAGAAATGCTAGACATGAAGAACACTGTAACAGTAATGAAAAGTGCCTTTGATAGGCTCATTAGTAGACTGAACAAGGATGAGAAAAGAATCTCAGCTAGAGGATGTATCAATAGAATCCTTGAAAAGTAAGAAGCAAAGAGAACAAAAACTGAAGAAAACTACAGGATATCCAAGGACTATGGGATAACTACAAAAGGTATATGTGTAGTGGGAGTACTAGAAGAAGAAAGAGAAAAAGGGACAGAAGAAATAACTTGAAATAAGAAAGACAATTTTCCCAAATTAATGTCAGATACCAAACCACAGATCCTGCAGTCTCAGAGAACAGTAACCCGGACAAATTCCAAAAAACAAAAAATGCCCTCTCCAAAAAGCAAAAAAAAAACCAACCTTAAAAAACACCTAGCCATTCATTTCAAACTACTGAAAATCAAAGATTAAGAAAAATTCCTGAAAGAGGCCAAAAAGGGTTAAAAACCCTTACTTGTAGAGAATCAAAGATAAGAATTACATTATGAATAAAATGCCTAGGACTAAACCTAACCAAGGAAGTGAAAGACCTATACTCTGAAAACTACAAGACACTCATGAGAGAAATTAAAGAAGATACCAATAAATGGAAATACATCCCATGCTCATGGCTAGGAAGAATTAATACTGTTGGAATGGCCATCCTGCCTAAAGCAATCTACAGATTCAATGCAATTCCTATCAAAATACCAAAAGCATTCTTCAGTGAACTACAGCAAATAGCTCTAAAATTCATATGGAATCACAAAAGACTCCGAATAGCCAAAACAATCTGGAGAAGGAAGAATAAAGTGGGGGGAATTATGCTCCCCGACTTCAAGCTCTACTACAAAGCCACAGTAATTAAGACAATTTGGTATAGGCAGAAGAACAGACCCATAGACCAATGGAATAGACTAGAGAGCCCTGATATAAACCCAACCATATATGGTCAATTAATATACAATAAAGGAGCCATGGATATACAATGGGGGAAATGGCAGCCTCTTCAACAACTGGTGTCGGCAAACTGGACAGCTAGATGTAAGAGAATGAAACTGGATTATTGTTTAATCCCATACACAAAAGTAAACTCAAAATAGATCAAAGACCTGAATGTAAGTCATGAAACCATAAAATTCTTAGAAGAAAACATAAGCAAAAATCTCTTGAACATGAGCAACTTTTTCCTGAATGCATCTCCTCAGGCAAGGGTAACAAAATAAAAAATGAGCAAATGGGACTATATTATGCTAAAAAGCTTCTGTACAGCAAAGGCACCATCAGCAGAACAAAAAGGCATCTTAGAGTATGGGAGAATATATGTGTAAATGACATATCTGACAGGGGGTTAACATCCAAAATATATAAAGAACTCACACACCTCAACACCCAAAAAGCAAATAACCTTATTAAAAATGGGCAGAGGATATGAACAGACAATTCTCCAAAGAAGAAATTCAGATGGCCAATAGGCACATGAAAAGATGCTCCACATCACTAATTATCAGGGAAATGCAAATTAAAACCACAATGAGGTATCACCTCACACCAGTTAGGATGGCCAACATTGAAAAGACTAGGAACAACAAATGCTGGTGAGGATGTGGAGAAAGGGGAACCCTCCTACACTGCTGGTGGGAATGTACGCTAGTTCAACCATTGTGGAAAGCAATATGGAGGTTCCTCAAAAAGCTAAAAATAGAAATACCATTTGACCTGGGAACTCCTCTCCTTGGAATTTACCCAAAGAAAACAACTTCTCAGATTCAAAAAGACATATGCACCCCTATGTTTATCATAGCACTATTTACAATAGCCAAGATATGGAAGCAACCTAAGTGTCCACCAGTAGATGAATGGATAAAGAAGAGGTGGTACATATACACAATGGAATACTATTCAGCCATAAGAAAGAAACAAATCCTACCATTTGTAACAACATGGATGGAGCTCGAGGGTATTATGCTCAGTGAAATAAGCCAGGCAGAGAAAGGCAAGTACCAAATGATTTCACTCATTTGTGGAGTATAACAATGAAGCAAAACTGAAGGAACAAAACAGAACAGACTCACAGACTCCAAGAAGGGACTAGCGGTTACCAAAAGGGAGGGAGGGAGAAGGGGATTGTGGGGTATCATGATTGGTGCACATGGGTCACGGGAAAGACCATGTAGCTCAGAGAAGACAAATAGGAACTCTGAGGCATCTTACTATATTGATGTATAGTAACTGCAATGGGGTATGGGGGAGGGACTTGATAATAAGGGTGAATGTAATAACAACATTGTTTTTCTTGTTAAACCTTCATAAGAGTGTATATCAATGATATCTTAATGAAACAAAAAAGAAAATAAAAGCAATAAAAGCAGTATAAAAGAAATAAAGACTTCTCAAAAATTGACGGTGTTTGTTGCCAGTAGAACTGCCTTGCAAACAATATTATAAGAAGCTCTTTAAAGAGAAGGAAAATTACATAGACTAGAAAGATCTATATAAAGTAAGGAAGAACATCAAAGAAGGAGCAAGTGAAGGTAAAACAGAACTTTTTTTTCTTATTATTAATTGATCTAACATATAAGTTTGTTCAAAATTATAACAACAATGTATTCAATTATTTATGCTTATGTCTATACTTTATGTGTATATATATATATATGTTTATGTATGTTACATATAAGTGAAATGACCACAATAATACAAGGGAAGGGAGGGAAGAATTAGGATAATTTTGTTATTATAAGCTGTACACACTACCTGTGAAGTACTATGGCATTATTTGAAAGTGAAATTGGATTAGCTGTAAATACATACTGCAAACTCTAGGGCAACCACTAAAAAAAGGTAAAAAAATTAGTATAATTGACTGCTAAGAAGGGAGAAAAATTGAATCACATAAAAGGCTCAGTTAAAAAATAAGAACAAAGAAGGGCAACAAACAGAAAAAGTAATAAATATGGTAGACATTAATCCAATTATACTAACAATCACTTTGAATGTCAATGGTCTAAATCCACCAGTTAAAAGACAGCGATTGTCAGAGTGGATTTAAAACACAACCCAACTGTGTGTAGTCTACCAGAAATCCACTTTAAATAAAAAAGACACAATTAGATTAAAAATAAATGGATGCAGAACATGTCATGCTAGCATTAGTCAACAAAAGCAGGAGTAGCTATATCAATTTCAGACAGAGCATATTTAAAAGCCAGGAAAGTTATCAGGGATAAAGGACATTATACAATAATAAAGGGGTTAATTCTCCAAGAAGACATAATGATCCTTAACATATATGCACCTAACAACAGAACATCAAACTATGTGAAGCAAAAATTAAAAGTTGCAAAGAGAAATAAATGAGTCCATGATCACTGGAGACTGTCAGAAGTGGACAGACACAAAGGCAGAAAATCAGTTTAAGATATAGTTGAACTCAGCAACTCCATTATTCAACCAGGTATAACTGACATCTATATACTCCTCCATCCAACAGCAGCAGAATATACATTCTTCTCAAGCTCACATGGAAGTATCACATTCTTGGTCATAAAACAAACCTTATCAAATTTAAAAGAATAGAAATTATATAATATGTGCTCTCTGACCATAATGGAATTAAACTAGAAATCAATAAAAGATAATTGGAAAATCCAAAAATACTTGGAAATCAGAACAGTACAATTTTAAATAACACATGGGTCAAAGAACTCTCAAGAGATATTTAAAAATAGTTTAAAAAATGAAAATGAAAATGCAACTAACCAAAATTTGTAGGATGAAGAGATAGCAGTGCATAGAGAGAAATTTATAGCATTGAATGTATATATTATGAAAAATAAAGGTCTAAAAAATCAACAGTCTGAGTTTCCACCTTGTTGAAACAGAAAAAGGGCAAATTACGTGAAGTAGGTAGAAGATAAATAATAAAAATCAGAGCAGAAATTAATGGAATTGAAGACCAGAAATCAACAGAGAAAATCAACTAAACCAAAGAGTTGCTTCTTTGAAAAGCTAAATAAAACTGATAGCTTCTAGCCACACTAAGTGAAAAAGAAGACACAAATTGCTAATATTATAAATGAAAGAGAACACATCACTACAGATCCTATGAACATTAAAAGGATAATAAAGGAATACTATAAACACTATGCCCACAAATTCAATGATCTAGATGAAATGGATCAATTCCTTGAAAGATACAATCTCCTAAAATTCACACAAGAAACAGACAATCTGAACAGGCCCATTAACCTCAACTAAAGAAATCAAGTCAGTAAAGAATAACCTTTCATACTGGGAATGGACAGTTTGGCAGTTTCTTAGAAAACTAAACATATTTTTACCATACTATCCAGCAATTTTACTGGATTGTATATTTGCAAATATTGTATATTTGCCTAAAGGAGTTGAAAAGTATGTCTACACAAAAACCTGTACATGGATGTTTACAGAAGCTTAATTCTGGAAGCAACCAAGATGTCTTTCAGTAGGTGAATAGGTAAATAAACAGTGGTACATCTGACAATGGAACAGAATTCATCACTAAAAATAAATGAGGTATCAAGTCATGAAAAGACATGGTGGAATCTTAGATGCATAATATTAAGTGAAAGAAACCAATCTGGGAAGGCTATATATACACTGTATAATTTCAACTATATGACATTCTGGAAAAGGTTAAACTATAGACAGTAAGAAAGTCAGCCGTTGCCAAAGGTTGAAAGGGAAGGAGGGACGAATATGGAGAGTACAAAGGATTTTTAGGTCAGTGAAAATACCCTGTAGGATACTATAAAGGGGGATACATGTCATTATACACTTGCCCAAACACAAAATATGCATACCACCAAGAGTGAACTATAATGTGGAATCTGGGTGTTTACGATGTGTCAGGGGAGGTTCATCAACTGTGACCAATATACCACTTTGGAGGGGGATGCTGATAATGGGAGAGGCTATGCATGTGTGGGGGCAAGGGGTACATGGGAAAAGTGTGCCTTCTCAACTTGGCTGTGAATCTAAAAAGCTGCTCTAAAAAATAACCTTAAAAATGCCATTTATAATAACTTGAATGAATTACTTATGTGTAAATCTAACATGTATAGAATTTGTATGCTGAAAATTACAAAATATGATGAAAGAAATCAAAGACAATGTAAATAAATGGAAGACATACAGTGCTCATGGAGAATTTTCATCATAGAAAAGATATGAATTTCTCCCCAAATTGAGATGCAGGTTTAATGCTATTTCTATAAAAACCCTAGTAAGTTTTTTGTAGATATAAGCAAGCTTATTCCAAAATTTTATATAGAAGGCAAAAAGAACTTGGATAAAAATATTTTGAAAAATAGGAATAGAGTGTGAAGAATCAATTAACCCAAATTCAAGGCGTACTGTATAGTAATCAAGACTGAGGTAGTGACAGAAGGACAGACACACAGAAGGGAGAAGCCAGAAATAGGCCAACACAAACCTACCCAAATAACTTTCAACAAAGATGCAAAACCAACAGAGGAAAGACAGCTTTACAACAAATGGTGGAGTAAGTAGATATTCACGGGCAAAAGAACAACTAAACCCTAACTTCACACCTTATATGAAAATTAACTCAAAATAGATTATGGACTTAAAGATAAAATATAAAACTCTAAAACTCTGAGGAAAAAATGGGGGAAAATCTTCAGATTTCAAGATAGGTGAAGAGTTTGTAGACTTGATATCAAAAGCATGATACATAAAAGAAAAATCGATAAAGTAGACCTCATTAAAATAAAAAACTTCTGCTCTGTGAAACACCCTGTGAAGAGGATGAAAAGATAACCTACTGATTTGGAGAAAATGATTGCAATCCACTTGTCAGACAAAGGACTAGTATCTAGAATATATAAAGAACTCTCAAAACTCAACAGTAAAAAATAAGAACTATTTAATTAGAAAATGGGCAAAACATATGTATAGATATTTCGCCAAAAATGATGTACTAGTGGCAAAAAAGCACATGAAACTAGGCTCAAAATTATTAGCAATTAGAGAAATATAAATTAAAACCACCACACACTTATTAAAACATCTAAAATAAAAACAGTGACAATACCAAATGTTGACAAGGATGTGAAGAAACTGAATCACTCACACATTGCTGGTGGGAATGGATAATAAAAAAATAAGTATGCAATTGCCATATGGCCGAGCAACTGGACCCTGGGTATTCATCCCAGAAAAACAAACTTTTGTTCACAAAAATATGTACACAGGTATTCATAGAAACTTTGTTCATAAAAGTCCCAAACTAGAAATGACTCAGTTGTCCTTCAATAGGAAAATGGTATAACAAATGATGATAAATTATAGGGAATACTACTCAGCAACGAAAAGGAATTAAGTGTTGATTCATTCAGTTGAATCTTCAGGAAATTATGCTGGGTGGAAAAAGCCAAACCAAAAAGGCTACACACTGTATGATTCTATTTACATAAAATTCTTGAAATAGCAAAATATAGAAATGGAGAGATTAGTGGTTGCCAAAGGTTAGGAAAGGAAGGGTAGGTTGGAGTCAGGAGGGTGGCAATAAAAATACAATACAGGAGGAATCATTGTGGTGATGGAATTATTCTGTATCTTGACTCTAATGATCAGTCAATATCCTGATTGTAATTTTGTACTATAGTTTTACAAGATATTGCCGCTGGACTTAACTCCATAAAGGGTACATGCTTTCTAGATACTAGGATTTATAGGTACTATTTTTTACACTTGCATGTCAATCTACACTTATCTAAAATTAAACAAATTATTGAATAACAGTTAAAAAATATATTGACTTTTTCAGGTGTAAATATAAAACTTTCATATCTAAACATCAGCTGAAGGCATTCTGAGAGGTATGCTTGTGTATAAAATCTGAATATAAGAAATGAAGTGTTTAACTGAGAAATATTAAGTGGGGACACATATTGAGGGTTTGTCTGTCTTATTTTTTATTGAAGTATCATATTGGTTTCACACAGTGAAATATAGGTAATAGTGGTTCGACAGTTACCTGTATTATTAAATTTTTACCTCCTCTAGTATGGTTACTATCTATCAGTGTAGAGATGTTACAGAATCACTGACTATATTCTCCATGCTGTACTACCATCCCCTTGAGCAACTTATATTGTGATTGTGAATTATTGTGCCCTTTTATCCCCTTCACCCTCACCCACCACATGCCCTAACTGCTCCCCCTTGGTAACCACTAGTCACTTCTCAGAGTCTATTGCTGTTTTGTTCCTTCTGTTTTGCTTTATTTGTAGATTCCCAAAATAAGTGAAATAATGCAGTATTTGTCTTTCCCCACCTGGCTTATTTCACTGAGCATAATACCCTCTAGTTCTATCTATATCATTACAAATGGCAGGATTTTTCCTTTTACGGTTGACATCTTTATCCATTCATCTACTGATGGGCACTTAGGTTGCTGCCATATCTTTGCTATTGCAAATACTGTGGTGATAAACATAGGGGTGCATATATCCTTTTGAATCAGGGATTTTGTTTTCTTTGGGTAAATTCCTAGGAGTGTAATTATTGGGTCAAATGGTATTTCTATTTTTAGTTTTTTGAGGAACCTCCATACTGCTTTCCACAGTGGTTGCACGAATTTACATTCCCACCAACAGTGTAGCAAGGTTCCTATTTCTCCATATCCTCACCAGCATTTGTTATTTCTTGTTTTTTTGAATAGTGGGTTTGCCTGTCTTTTCATTCTTTAAAAAAAAAAAATACCTTATATGCTGTCTCATCTTGCTTTTTTGTTTCTTTTTATTCCTCTCCTGCCTTTGTCTATTTTGAATGTTTTCCCCATTTAATTTCTTTCTTATACTTTTGCAAAATTTACCTCCATTCCTTCTTTTAGTGATTACCCTAACAACTTTAGTATGTATACTTGACTTTAAAAAATTAATCAACATGTTTAATGTCCCAGAAAACACAGGGAGTTTAGGATATTTAAGTATCATCACATCATCCCAAAGTACATGCTGTTTTCAAGAATTAGTTCTGGATTACTTCTTTTCCCCATGAATCAGACATTTTTTTATAGTTATATATAGTTAGTTAAAAAAATTACTCATATTTTTAAATTTGCCTTTGTTCTTGTTTCCTTCTTGAATCCTCAACTATTCATCTGAGAATTTTTCTTCTGCTAGAAGGATATCCTTTAAAATCTTTAAGGGAGGTTCTTTTGGTGATAAAATCTCCCCATTTTTGTTAGTAGGAAAAAAACATTTTATCTTTCCTCGTTCTTGAGTGACACCTTTGCTGGCTGTGAAATTCTTGGTTAGTGTTATTTTCCTTTAGCACATTGTGGGTATTATTTCAGTAACTTTTGTTTAAATTATTGTTACTGAGAGGTTAGCAACCAAACTATTGTTTAATTTTAGTTATTCTGTGTTTTCTCTCTCTCCAATTTTTTAAAAAAAGATTTATTTTCATAAAGCTGAAACATTTGATAAAATAAACAAAACTATGAGTGCTCACAGGACTCATTATAAGTGAAATTTCATATCTTAATATATAAAAAAACTTATAAAGTCAATAAGGAAGCATACTAGTCTTAAAACTGCTAAAGGATATGAATATTCAGTTTTCAAATTAGGAAACA
Organism: Manis pentadactyla; assembly: GCF_030020395.1. Classification (NCBI taxonomy): domain Eukaryota; kingdom Metazoa; phylum Chordata; class Mammalia; order Pholidota; family Manidae; genus Manis; species Manis pentadactyla. The sequence goes on from NC_080029.1 coordinate 34,366,361, forward strand.
GTCCATAAACACATGCAAAATATTTAATATATTAAACAATGAAATATAAATAACAATATACCATTTATTGCTTTTCACTGAGAAATAATCAAAACTATAATACCAAGATATAGCGAATTATGGATTTTTAAAATAATTTTACTGGAGTATAATTTACATACCATACTATTCATTTTCTGGCAGATTGTAAGGTCTCTTTTCTATGATATTTTACAATGTTACTATGCTGTATCTAGGTAGAGATTTCTTTTTATTTATCCTAGTAGGATTTGTTTGGAATCTTGAATCTGAAGATTGGTATCTTTCAAGATTTTGAGTTTATTTTTGGTATTATATTTCAAGCATTTTCTTTCTTTGCTTCATTCTCTATTATCTCCTTTTGAACTCCAATTGTGTTTTATAGTTTCTTACTCTTGTCCTCCAGGCTTTTTAACTTCTCTTTCATTTTTATGTCTTCGTCAATCTGAGCTGCATTTTGGATAATTTCTTCAAATAGTTTTATCTAGTTACCCAATTCTCTCTTCAATTGTATATAATTTGCAGTTTAATCCCATAAGTTTTGAAATTTTCATTATATTTAACATATCTAATTGTATTTTAGTTCTTTTTCAAACTATTTATTACCTGCATATTATTTTTAAGCTTCTGTTTTAGTTTTCTAAATATATTTATTACTTATTTTTTATTTATTCTTTTTACACCAGGATTTTAAGTTTTCAGGGTCCATCTGTAGTCTCTCATTCCTCATGGTGCTTTGATTTTTGTGTGTTTTGTCACTTTGTGTGTGTGTGTGTGTGTATGTGTGTGTGTGTGTGTCCTGCTAATTTTCTGAGAACTTAATCTCTTAGAAATCTTTGAGGTCTGGGTGGAAGAAGACTTCCCTGAGAGATGCTTTACTTCTGTCCATTGCTTGGGACACTTGCAACCCAGAGCCACTTTAAATTAAATTCTCCCTTGCTTGATGTTTTTCATACTGCACAAGTTGTCCAAACATGAGCCACCATATGGTTATGATATAGAGGGGATAACAGCTGGACTCATCTCCTTTCCAGTCTAAAGAAATAACCAAAGAGATAATTTTGACTCCAAACTGTTTACTTAAAAAAGGCACTGAACTAAAGCACTACTGAATTAAAGCTTCACTGGAGTTGCTATGCTGTGCTGAGATCTGAAGATACTGTGAAGAACCTGAACCATATTATTTAGATTGTTTATTAAATGACTTAAGATGAATAGGGCTCAGCTATCACAAAACTCTTATGGGGCTATAATATACAACAAAATATATAAGCTGGATGGGTGGAGGGGAAAGGTGCTGCTACCTGTGCTGAGGTGGTCATTCACCCCAAGTCTGTCTCACTTGTCTTTTGCAACCTGATGTGCTTCATGTGATGTTGAGCCTGGAGGTATTGTAGAAATGTCCCAAGAGACTGTACATGCTGTGAAATTTGCATTTCCTATACTTAAATGTCCTCTAAAAATTGTAGTAAAATATATATACCATATAATTTATCATTTTAACAAATTTTAAGTGTATAGTTCATTGGCATTAAGTACATTCACACTGTGTGCAACCACCACCACTGTCCATCTTCAGGACTTTTTCATCATCCTATACTGAAACTTTTCTAGATACCCCATATAAGCAGAATCATATAATATCTTTCCTTTTGTGTCTGGCCTATTTCATTTACCATGTCTCCAAGGTTCATCCATGCTTTGAATCATGTATCAGAAATTCAGTCTTTCCTAGGGCTAATATTCCATTGTATGTATACAGCACATTTGGTTTATCCATTCATTCATCAATGGACATTTGGGTTGTTTCTACCTTTTGGCTATTGTGAATAATGTTGCTATGAACATTGGTGTACAGTATCGGTGAGTCTCTGCTTTCAGTTACTTCAAGTATATACCCAGAAGTGGAACTGCAGGATCATGTAGTAATTCTGTTTAATTTTTTGAGAAATTGCCACACAGTTTTGAACAATAGCTATACCATATTACATTCCCACCAGCAATGCACGAGGGTTCCAATTTCTGCGCCTCCTCACCAACACTTGTTTTCTTTTCATTTTTTAAAAAATCAAAGTCATTCTAATCGGTGTGAAGTGGTGTCTCATTGTGGTTTTGATTTGCATTTCTCCAATGATTAGTGATGTGGAGCATCCTTTCATGTGCTTATTGGCCATTTGCATATTTTCTTTGGAATAATGTCTACTCAAGTCTTCTGCCCACTTTTCAACTGGGTTCTTTTTTTGTTTCTGAGAGGAAGTTATTTAGATATTCTACATACTAGATATGTGGTTTGCAAACATTTTCTCCCATTCTGTAATTGTCATTATACTTTACTGATAGTGTCCTTTGATGCACAATTTTTTAAATTGAAATATAGTGAATATGCAATACAATACTGATTTCAGGTTTACAACATAGTGATTCAAAAGATAAACATTAAAAATGCTCACAAGGGAGGATTCTGGGAAGATGGCGGCATGAGTAGGGCAGTGGAAATCTCTTAAAACCATACATATTTTTTTGAAAATACAACAAATAAAACTACACCTAACAGAGACACAAGAGGATACAGTAGAACAGCCAGGCTACTTCTACATTTACGAGAATACAGCTTCTCACAAAGGGGGTAAGATACAAGCCGCGGCCTGGCGGGACCCGAGGGCTCCTGCCACCCCAGCTCCCCGGCTGGAGGAGAGAAGTCGGAGCTGATAGGGAGTGGAAGTGCAGGACTGCTAAATACCCAGCCCCAGTAATCCACACCAGGAGTGCAGACACACATTGCATGGTGCGCTGGATATTAGGGAAACGGAAAAGTATACTCTGTTAGCGGGTGCCACAGCTGGCTCCCCTGGGACAAAAGAAAAGTGAGTGCTTTTTGAAAGTCTTAAAGGGACAGGGGCCTCACAGCTGGACAGAATTGTCCTGGCATACTCAGTCCAGCAGCTGGGAATCCCGGGGACTTCAGGCGCCCTAAACCCCTGGGTGGCAACACAGCTCTGAAGCCCCTCACAGTGATAAACAGCCTCCTGTTCATTCCCCTTCCCACGGGGCCCCGGCAGAGCAACCTGGGAGCAGCTGTGCCCACAGCAGCTGCCCAGGCCAGAACTGGGGGCCGCTGGCACAGGCAGAGGAAGCTGGGAAAGGGCGCGAAGGAGCGCCGTTCTTGCAGGAGAGCACACGAGGGGTACCTGCCTCTCGCTGCAGGGCTCTGGGCATACGAGCCCACCGCAGCTCAGGAAATTAACCTGGAGCCTACTCCCAGGGTGTGAGTAAACAGCAGTGGAGAAGGGCTAGGTGACCAGCAAGCAGGAAAGGAATTCATACTCCCAGCTAAAACATGCACTATCTGCCTACGACTACATCTACCACCATAAGAAGGAAGAAGAATTTGGTTCATTCCAGTATCACCCAGACAACCCCTGACAGGGGGACTGGGGAGATAGATTTAACCGATCTTCCTGAAAAATAATTCAAAATAAAGGTCATAAACATGCTGATGGACCTGCAGAGAAATATGCAAGAGCTAAAGGATCAAGTTGGGAGGGAGAATACAGAAATAAAACAATCTCTGGAAGGACTTAAGAGCAGACTGGTTGAGGTGCAAGAGGCCATTAATGGAATAGAAATCAGAGAACAGGAACACACAGCTGAGGTGGAGAGAGGTAAAAGGATCTCCGGGAATGAAAGAATACTAAGAGAACTGTGTGACCATTCCAAATGGAACAATATTTGCATTATAGGGGTGCCAGAAGAAGAAGAAGAGAAAAAAAGGGATACAAAGTGTCTTTGAAGAAATAATTGCTCAAAACTTCCCCAGACAGGGGAAGGAAATTGTCTTTCAGACCATGGAAGCCCACAGATCTCCTAACACAAGGGACCCAAGGAGGACAACACCAAGACATATGATAATTAAACTGGCAAAGATCAAGACAAGGACAGAATATTAATGGCAGCCAGAGAGAGAAAAAAGGTCACCTACAAAGGAAAATCCATCAGGCTATCATCAGACTTCTCAACAGAAACTTTACAGGCCAGAATAGAATGGCATGATATATCTAATGTAATGAAACAGAAGGGCCTTGAACCAAGAATACTGTATCCAGCATGATTATCATTTAAATATGAAGGAGGGATTAAATACTTCCCAGACAAGCAAAAGTTGAGGAAATATGCCTCCCACAAACCACCTCTACAGGATATTTTAAAGGGACTTCTACAGATGGAAGCACTCCTGAGGCTAAATAGATGTCACCAGAGAAAATGAAATCACAGCAAAGAAAGCAGACTAACCAAATACTAAATAAAGGCAAAAAATAAAATCAATTACCCACAAAAGTAGTCCAAGGAAACACAAAAGAGTACAGATGAAAACATGTAACATATAAAGAATGGAGGAGGAGGAATAAGAAGGGAGAGAAACAAAGACACATCAGACTGTGTTTATAATAGCTTAATAAGCAAGTTAAGTTAGACAATTAGAGTAAAGAAGCTACCCTGGAACCTTTGGTAACCACGAATCTAAAGCCTGCAATGGCAATAAGTACCTGTCTTTCAGTAATCACCCTAAATGTAAATAGATTGAATGCACCAATCAAAAGACACAGAGTAATAGAATGGGTAAAAAAGCAAGACCCATCTATATGCTTCTTACAAGAGACTTACCTCAAACTCAAAGACACACACAGACTAAAAGTGAAGGGATGGAAAAAGATATTTCATGCAAACAATAGGGAGAAAAAAGCAGGTGTTGCAGTACTTGTATCAGACAAAATAGATTTCAAAACAAAGAAAGTAACAAGAGATAAAGAAGGACATTACATAATGATAAAGGGTTCAGTCTAACAAGAGGATGGAACCATTATATACATATATATGCACCCAATACAGGAGCACCAACATATGTGAAACAAATACAAACAGTATTAAAGGAGGAAATAGAATGGAATGCATTCGTCCTAGAGACTTCAACACACCACTCACTCCAAAGGACAGATCCACCAGACAGAAAATAAGTAAGGACACAGAGGCACTGAACAACACACTAGAAAAGATGAACTTAACAGTCATCTACAGAACTCTATACCCAAAAGTAGCAGGATACACATTCTTCTCAAGTGCACATGGAAAATTCTCCAAAACAGACCACATACTAGGACACAAAAAGAGCCTCAGTAAATTAAAAAAGATTGAGATTCTACCAACCAACTTCTCAGACCATAAAGGTATGAAACTAGAAATAAATTGTACAAAGAAAACAAAAAGGCTCACAAACAAATGGAGGCTTAACAACATGCTCCTAAATAATGAGTGGATCAATGACCAAATTAAAATAGAGATCAAGCAATATAAGGAGACAAATGACAGCAACAGCACAAAGCCCCAAATTCTGTGTTATGCAGCGAAGGCAGTCCTAAGAGGAAAGTATATAGCAATCCAGGCCTATTTAAAGAAGGAAGAACAATCCCAAATGAATAGTCTAAAGTTATAATTATAGAGACTGGAAAAAGAACAAATAGGGCCCAAAGTCAGCAGAAGGAGGGACATAATAAAAATTAGAGAAGAAATAAATAAAATTGAGAAGAATAAAACAGTAGAAAAAAATCAATGAAACCAAGAGCTGGTTGTCTGAGAAAATAAAATAGATAAGGCCCTATACAGACTTATTAAGAGAAAAAGAGAATCTACACACATCAACAGAATCAGAAACAAGAAAGGAAAAATCATGATGAACCCCAGATAAATACAAAGAATTATTAGAAAATATTATGAGAATCTATATGCTAACAAACTGGATAACCTAGAAGAAATGAACAACTTCCTAGAAAACTACAACCTTTCAAGACTGACGAAGGAAGAAACAGAAAATCTAAACAGACCAATTACCAGCAACAAAATTGAATCAGTAGTCAAAAAACTACCCAAGAACAAAACCCTGGGCCAGAAGGATCCACCTGTGAATTTTATCAGACATATAGAGAAGACATAATACCCATTCTCCTTGAAGTTTTCCAAAAATAGAAGAGGAGGGAATACTTCCAAACTCATTCTTTGAAGCCAACATTACCCTAATACCAAAACCAGGCAAAGACCCCACCAAAAAAGAAAATTACAGAGCAATCCCTGATGAACATAGATGCAAAAACACTAAACAAAATATTACCAACTGAATTCAAAAACACATCAAGAAGATAATACACCATGATCTACTGGGATTCATCTCAGGGATACAAGAATACAACATTCGAAAATCCATCAACATCATCCACCACATCAAAGAAATAGAAGGACAAAAACCACATGGTCATCTCCATAGAGGCTGAAAAAGCATTCGACAAAATTCAACATCCATTCATGATAAAAACTCTCAACAAAATGGGTATAGAGGGCAAGTACCTCAACATAATAAAGGCCATACATGACAAACCCACAGCCAACATCATACTTAACAGCAAGAAGCTGAAAGCCTTTCCTCTAAGATTGGGAACAAGGCTGGGATGCCTACTCTACCCACTGTTATTCAGCACAGTACTGGAGGTCCTAGCCATGGCAATCAGACAAAACAAAGAAATAAAAGGAATCCAGATTGGTAAAGAAGAAGTTAAACTGTCACTATTTGCAGATGACCTGATATTGTACATAAAAAACCCTAAAGGCTCCGCTCCAAAACTACTAGAACTGATATCAGAATACAGCAAAGTTGCAGGATACAAAATTAATACACAGAAATCTGTTGCTTCCCTATACACTAATGATGAACTAGCAGAAAGAGAAATCAGTAAAAAAATTTCATTCACAATTGCATCAAAGAGAATAAAATACCTAGGAATAAACCTAACTAAGGAAGTGAAAGACCTACACCCTGAAAACTATAAGACACTCAAGAGAAATTAAAGAGGACACTAACAAATGGAAACTCATCCCATGCTCTTGGCTAGGAAGAATTAATATTGTCAAAATGGCCATCCTGCCTAAAGTAATCTACAGATTCAATGCAATCCCTATGAAAATATCAACAGCATTTTTCAACAAACTGGAACAAATAGTTTAAAAATTCATATGGAACCACAAAATACCCCGAATAGTCAAAGCAATCCTGAGAAGTAAGAATAAAGGGGGGGGAATCTTGCTTCCCAACTTCAAACTACTACAAAGCAACAGTAATCAAGACAATTTGGTGCTGGCACAAGAACAGACACACAGACCAGTGAACAGAATAGAGAGTCCAGATATTAACCCAAACATATATGGTCAATTAATATATGATAAAGGAGCCATGGACATACAATGGAGAAATGACAGCCTCTTCCACAGATGGTGCTGGCAAAACTGGACAGCTAAATGTAAGAGAATGAAACTGGATCATTGTCTAACCCCATAAACAAAAGTAAATTCGAAATGGATCAAAGACCTGAATATAAGTCATGAAACCATAAAACTCCTAGAAAAAAACATAGGCGAAAATCTCTTGGACATAAACATAAACAACTTATTCATGAACATATCTCCCCAGACAAGGGAAACAAAAGCAAAAATGAACAAGTGGGACTATATCAAGCTGAAATGCTTCTGTACAGCAAAAGACACCACCAATAGAACAAAAAGGCACCCAACAGTATGGGAGAATATATTCATAAATGACAGATCCAATAAAGGGTTGACATCCAAAATTTAAAAAGAGCTCACCCACTTCAACAAACAAAAAGCAAATAAGCCAATTAAAAAATAGTCAGAGGAGCTGAACCAAAGAAGAAATTCAGATGGCCAACAGACACATGAAAAGATGCTCCACATCGCTAATCATCAGAGAAATGCAAATTAAAACCAGAATGAGATATCACCTCACACCACTAAGGATTGCCACCATCCAAAAGACAAACAACAACAAATGTTGGCAAGGTTGTGGAGAAAGAGGAACCCTTCTACATTACTGATGGGAATGTAAATTAGTTCAGCCATTGTGGAAAGCAGTATGGAGGTTCCTTGGAAAGCTCAAAATAGACATACCATTTGACCCAGGAATTCCACTTCTAGGAATGTACACTAAGAGTGCAGCAGTCCAGTTTGAAAAAGACAGATGCACCCCTATGTTTATTGCAGCACTATTTACAATAGCTAAGAATTGGAAGCAACCGAAGTGTCCATCAGTAGATGAATGGATAAAGAAGGTGTGGTACATATACACAATGGAATATTATTCAGCCATAAGAAGAAAACAAATCCTACCATTTGCAACAACATGGATGGAGCTGGAGGGTATTATGCTCAGTGAAATAAGCCAGGTAGAGAAAGATAAGTACCAAATGATTTCAGTCATCTGTGGAGTGTAATAACAAAGAAAAAACTGAAGGAACAAAACAGCAGCAGAACTGCAGGACCCAAGAATGGACTAATAGTTACCAAAGGGAAAGGGACTGGGGAGGATGGGTGGGCAGGGAGGTATAAGAGGGGGGGAAAAAAGAAAGGGGGCATTGTGATTAGCATGTATAATGAGGGGGAGCATGGGGAGGGCTGTACAACACAGAGAAGACAAGTAGTGACTCTATAGTATCTTACTATGCTGATGGACAGAGCCTGTAATGGGGTATGTGGGGGGGACTTGGTGATGCGGGGAGTCTAGTAAACATAATTTTCCTCATGTAATTGTAGATTAATGATACCAAAATAAAATAAATAAATTTAAGAAAATGCTCACCACGATATAGTTATAATCCTTAAATGTACAAAGAAATTATATTACTGACTATATTTCCTATGCTGTACTTCTATTTCCATGACTCTTTTATTTTGATTGGAAGTCTGTACCTTTTTGTTCCCTTTACCTATTTCACCCATTTCCCTACCCATCTCCCCTATGGCAGCCACCAATCCAATCTCTGTGTTTAGGTCTATTTCTGTTTTGTTTACTCATTTCTTTTGTTTTTTAGATTTCATATATAAGTGAAATCATATGGTATGTGTCTTTATCTGTCTGACTTCACTTAGCATAATACCTTCTGGGTCCATGTATGGTGTTGCAAATGGTATGATATCAATTTTTTTTTGTGGCTGAGTAAGTAATATTCCACTGTATGCATATACCATGAAATGCAAATCAAAGCCACAGTGAGATATTACCTCACAGAAGTTAGAATGGCTAATATCAAAAAACAAGAAATAACAGGTGTTGGTGAAGACGTGGAGAAAAATGAACCCTTATACAGTGGGAATGTAAATTTGTACAGCCACTGTGGAAAGCAGTTTGGAAGTTTCTCAAAAAACCTGATATTAGAAATACTGTATGATCCAGTAATTCCACTTCTGGGAATTTACATGAAGAAAACAAAATCACCAATTCAAAAAGATATATGGACTCCAAAGTTTATTATAACATTATTTGCAATAGCCAATATACAGAAGCATACCTACCTGTCCACTGATAAATAATGGATAAAGAGGCACAAAGTTTTTAATGTTGATGAAGTCCAATTTACATATTTTTCTCTTGTTGCGTGTGTTTCTGGTGTCATATTTAAGCACACTGCCAAACCTAATGTCATGAAGTTTTTCTCTAATGTTTCCTTCCACAAGTTTTATAATTTTATTTCTTACACTTAAGTCTTTGATCCATTGTGAGTTAGTTTTAGTAGATGATATTAGGTAAGGGTCCATCTTCATTCTTTGCATGGGGATATCCAAATTTCCCACCACCATTTGTTGAGGACTGCCCCTTTCTCACTGAATTGTCTTGGGATCCTTCTTGAAAATCATTTGAGCCTATGTGCAAAGGGGTTTATTTTTGGCCTCTCTAATCTATTCCAGTGGTCTAAAAAACTGACTTAATGCCAGTTCCACTGCTTTGATGATTGTAGCTTTAAAATAAGTTTGGTAATAGGGAGTGTGAATCCTCCAACTTTGTTGTTGTTTTTCATGATTGTTTTGGGTATTTGGGGGTTCCTTGAGATTCCATATGAATTTTAGAATGGATTTTTGTATTTTTGAAAAAAAATGTTACTGCATTTTAATACAGACTTCATTAAATATGCAGATTGCTTTGGATAGTATGGACATCTTAACAATATTAAGTTTTCCAAGTCATAAACATGGGTGCAGTTCCATTTAGTTAGGTCTTTTCTTCAGCAAAGTTTTGTAGTTTTCAGAGTACAAGTCTTTCACCTCCTTGACAAAGTTCATTACTAAGTATTTTACTTTTTGATTCTATTGTAAGTTGAATTTTTTCCACAATTTTCTCTTTGCTTTGTTGTTAGTACATGGAAGCACAACTGATTTTTACATGTTGATTATGTGTTTCCAACTTTGCTATAAATACACTCATTAATTCAAATAGTTTTTTTTGCAGAATCTTTAGGATTTTCTACATATAATGTCAGAGGCATATTTACTTTTTCCTTCCCAATCTGAATACTTTTTATTTTTCTTGCCTAATGCTCTGGCTACAACTTCCAATAGTATGTTTAATAAAAGTGGCAAAGTGGCAAAGTAGGCATCTTGGTCTTGTTTCTGTGTTAGAGGAAAAACTTTCAGTCCTTCCACACTGAGTACGATGTTAACTGTGCATTTTTAATATAAGACCAATATTATGTTAAGGTAGTTTCCTTCTGTGCCCAGTTTGTTGAGTGTCATTAACATGAAAGCATGCTGAATCAAATGCTTTTCTGTATCAACTGAAATGATCATATTTTTTTCCCCTTCAGTATGTTGAGTCACCCTTGAATTCTAGGTATAAATCCCACTTGATCATGGCATATAATCCTTTTAATATGTTGCTGAATTTGGTTTTGTGGAAGGTTTTACATAAATGTTCATGAGGGATATTGTTATGTGGTTTTCCTGTAGTTCTTTGTAGGTATCAGGGCAATGCTGGCCTCATAGAACTAGTAAGGAAGTGCTCCCTTCTCTTCAAATTTTTGGAAGAGTTTGAGAAGGACTGGTGTCAATTGTCTTTAAATGTTTGGTAGAATTCTCCAGTAAAGTCAGCTGGTAAAGGCATTTTTATTTGCAGGTTGATTTTTGATTATTGGTTCACTCCCCTTAGTAATTACAGGATCTATTCAGATTTTCTATTTCTTTGTGAGTCAATCTGGGTAGATTTTGTATTTGTAGGAATTTGTCTATCTCATCTAGGATATCCAATTTACTGGCACATGATTGTTCACAGTACTGTCTTATATATATAAAATCCTAATTCAAAAAGTTCCCCACTTTTGTTTCTGAGTTTAGTAATCTGACTCATGTCTTTTTTCTTAATCTATGGTATAGCTAAGTTTGTCAATTTTGTTGATCTTTTCAAAGAATATTTGGCTTTGTTGATTTTCACCATTGTTTTTCCACTTTCCATTTTATTTATCTCTGCTTTAATCTTCATTATTTTCTTCCTTCTGGTAGCTTTGGGTTTAGTTTGTTCTTTTTCTAGTTCCTTAAGTTGTAATGTTAGGTAGTTGTTCTGCAGAACTTTCTTTTTTAGTGTAAGCATTTACATCTTTAACTCTTACTGTTAGCAATGCTTCCTCTGAATCACTTATGTTTTGGTACAAACCATTGCATCAGAAGACAGAGGAATAACATTTTATATAGTGCTGAAAGTAAAGAACTGTTGACCTAGAATTCTGTATCTAGTGAAATAGCCTTCAGAAAGGAAGGTAAGATAAAGACATTTCTAGATGAAGGAACACTATTAGAAAATTTTGCTAGTAGACTTGCTTCAACACCTAGAACTCTCAACCACAGCAATGCTTAAGTAAGACTTATTAAGAATCAATTGTTTAAAGCACTTTACATGGATGAACTCACTTAATCCAAGAAAGTTTTTACTATTAACATCCTCATTATATAGTTGAGAAAACAAAAATAAAAAAGGTGTTAAAGTACCTAGTAAGTAGTAGAGCCAGCAGTTTGACTTCAGAGATGATACTCTTAACCATTACTTGATACTATCTTCTACTTTACTTGTACAAAATAACGAGAATATTTTAAGTTAATAAAGTAGATGATAACCATTTTAAACAGATATAGTGATATAAAAATTTATTTTTATTTAATTCTGCTCCCTAGAGATAAAAATAGGAAGGCAAGGCACCAATTTGATGTATTACTTTACCTTGAAAAAATTCTACTAGAACTGGGATGTGTTAGAAGTTGTTTTAGGGGCTGAGGATGTAAAAATATAGAAGATAATAAAACAATAGAAAAAATCAATGAAACCAAGAGCTAGTTCTTTGAGAAAATAAACAAAATAGACGAGCCTCTGGCCAGACTTATTAAGAGAAAAAGAGAATCAACACACATCAACAGAATCAGAAACGAGAAAGGAAAAATCACAATGGACCCCATAGAAATACAAAGAATCATTAGAGAATACTATGAAAACCTATATGCTAATAAACTGAAAAACCTAGAAGAAATGGACAACTTCTTAGAAAAATATAACCTTCCAAGACTGACCAAGGAAGAAACACAAAATCTAAACAAACCAATCACAAGCAAAGAAATTGAAGTGGTAATCAAAAAACTACTCAGGAACAAAACCCCCGGGCCAGATGGATTTACCTCAGAATTTTATCAGACATACAGAGAAGACATAATACCCATTCTCCTTAAAGTTTTCCAAAAAATAGAAGAGGAGGGGATACTTCCAAACTCATTCTATGAAGCCAACATTATCCTAATACCAAAACCAGGCAAAGACCCCACCAAAAAAAAAAAGAAAATTACAGAGCAATATCCCTGCTGAACATAGATGCAAAACTACTCAACAAAATATTAGCAAAGTGAATTCAAAAATACATCAAAAAGATCACACACCATGACCAAGTGGGATTCAACTCAGGGATGCAAGGATGGTACAGCATTCGAAAATCCATCAACATCATCCACCACATCAACAAAAAGAAAGACAGAAACCACACAATCATCTTCATAGATGCTGAAAAAGCATTCGACAAAATTCAACATTCATTCATGATAAAAACACTCAGCAAAATGGGTATACAGGGCAAGTACCTCAACATAATAAAGGCCATATATGATAAGCCCACAGCCAACATCATACTGAACAGCGAGAAGTTGAAAGCTTTTCCTCTGAGATTGGGAAGAAGACAGGGATGCCCACTCTCCCCACTGTTATTCAACATAGTACTGGAGGTCCTAGCCATGGCAATTAGACAAACCAAATAAATACAAGGAATCCAAATTGGTAAAGAAGAAGTTAAACTGTCACTATTTGCAGATGACCTGATATTGTACATAAAAAACCCTAAAGGCTCCACTCTAAAACTACTAGAACTGATATCAGAATACAGCAAAGTTGCAGGATACAAAATTAACACACAGAAATCGGTGGCTTTCCTATAAACTAATGATGAACTAGCAGAAAGAGAAATCAGGAAAAAATTCCATTCACAATTGCATCAAAAAGAATAAAATACCTCAATAATCCTAACCAAGGAAGTGAAAGACCTATACCCCGAAAACTATAAGACACTCTTAAGAGAAATTAAAGAGGACACTAGCAAATAGAAACTCATCCCATGCTCTTGGCTAGGAAGAATTAATATTGTCAAAATGGCCATCCTGCCCAAAGCAATATACAGATTTGATGCAATCCCTATCAAATTACCAACAACATTCTTCAAAGAACTGGAACAAATAGTTCAAAAACTCATATGGAAACACCAAAGACCCTGAATAGCCAAAGCAATCCTGAGAAGGAAGAATAAAGTAGGGGGGATTTCGCTCCCCAACTCCAAGCTCTACTACAAAGCCACAGTAATCAAGACAATTTGGTACTGGCACAAGAACAGAGCCACAGACCAGTGGAACAGAATAGAAATTCCAGACATCAACCCAAACATATATGGTCAATTAATATATGATAAAGGAGCCATGGACATACATTGGGGAAATGACAGTCTCTTCAACAGATGGTGCTGGCAAAACTGGACAGCTACATGTAAGAGAATGAAACTGGATTCTTATCTAACCCCATACACAAAAGTAAATTTGAAATGGATCAAAGACCTGAAAGTAAGTCATGAAACCATAAAACTCTTAGAAAAAAACATAGGCAAAAATCTCTTGGACATAAACATGAGCAACTTCTTCATGAACATCTCTTAGAAAAAAACATAGGCAAAAATCTCTTGGACATAAACATGAGCAACTTCTTCATGAACATATCTCCCCAGGCAAGGGAAACAAAAGCAAAAATGAACGAGTGGGACAATATCAAGCTGAAAAGCTTCTGTACAGCAAAGGACACCATCAATAGAACAAAAAGGTACCCTACTGTGACAGATCTGATAAAGGGTTGACATCCAAAATATATAAAGAGCTCACGCACTTCAACAAACAAAAAGCAAATAATCCAATTAAAAAATGGGCACAGGAGCTGAACAGTTCTCCAAAGAAGAAATTCAGATGGCCAACAGACACATGAAAAGATGCGACACATCACTAGTCATCAGAGAAATGCAAATTAAAACCACAATGAGATATCACCTCATACCGGTAAAGATGGCTACCATCCAAAAGACAAACAACAACAAATGTTGGCAAGGCTGTGGAGAAAGGGGAACCCTCCTACACTGCTGGTGGGAATCTAAATTAGTTTAACCACTGTTGAAAGCAGTATGGAGGTTCCTCAAAAAGCTCAAAATAGACATACCATTTGACCCAGGAATTCCACTTCTAGGATTTTACCCTAAGAATGCCGCAGCCAAGTTTGAAAAAGACAGATGCACCCCTATGTTTATTGCTGCACTATGTATAATAGCCAAGAAATGGAAGCAACCTAAATGTCCATCAGTAGATGAATGGATAAAGAAGATGTGGTACATAAACACAATGGAATATTATTCAGCCATAAGAAGAAAACAAATCCTACCATTTGCAACAACATGGATGGAGCTAGAGGGTATTATGCTCAGTGAAATAAGCCCGGTGGAGAAAGACAAGTATTAAATGATTTCACTCATCTGTGGAGTATAAGAACAAAGAAAAACTGAAGGAACAAAACAGCAGCAGAATCACAGGACCCAAGAATGGACTAACAGTTACCAAAGGGAAAGGGCCTAGGGAGGATGGGTGGGAAGGGAGGGATAAGGGCGGGGAAAAAGAAAGGGAGCATTACAATTAGCATGTATAATGTAGGGGTGGCATGGGGAGGGCTGTGCAACGCAGTGAAGACAAGTAGTGATTCTACAGCATCTTACTATGCTGATGGACAGTGACTGTAATGGCGTGTGTCAGGCGGACTTGGTGAATGGGGGAGCCTAGTAAACATAATGTTCTTCATGTAATTGTAGATTAATGATAACAACAAAAAATATAGAAGATAAGTCTCCTATTCTTAAGGATTTTATACAAATTAGGTAATACAGACAAGTTAGTAATTACAATATAGCATTTGCTGTAATAGAGGCATGTATAAAGCCCAAAGTACATACAAGGTAAAAATGCTACAAAGGAAACATTAATCTAACTGTGGTTGTTTTAAAAATAGTAACTTTTAAAAAGGCCTTGAAAAGCCTCATAGAAAATATCTATCTCAAATTTGTAAATAAACTCTCAGTTAGTTGACAGTGACAGAAAGAAAAGCCAGAAAAATCTGTTAGCATGCTGTTTACATGCTTTAATTTTCAAAGCCTTCAGCATAAAGAAGATAGACTTATACCAAAGTATTTAGAATCAGCTCCTGCTGATTAATTTTCCACTCACTCAGCAGTCCAGTGCTCAATAATTATGTGGATTCAGAAGGTAGAGGAGGAATTAATCCAGAAAAACTTTCAGTAGACAAAAAGGGATATTTTTGTATTGAATCAAGAAACCTATATTGAAGAGTTACCTTAACAGTTGCAAAGAATAATCCTCCAGATAAACTGTGGGATCCTCAAGGTGAGGAACATGCCTTATTTTTCTTTCTATTCTTAGTATCCCTAATGGTTAGTATGGGGCCTGGAAAATAGAGTATTATTATGTTCACTGAATTACATTTTTATTATAAAAGAATAAAGATGAGATGAAGTTTAATTGAGTATATTCCTTATATGCCGAGAAAGAGTTCTTTAATATTCAAAGACCACAACTTAATTCCATAGACAAAAGGGACTCAATGTGATCCTTGACTTCATATATGAAGGTAATATAAGAAAGGGTTAAAAAAGATCTGTGTAAAAGAGTCAATGTGAGCTCCTTAAAAACACCAGCTTGGGCTTTTAAATTTAATATCTCTCTAATACTTTCTTTTTTTTAATCTCTTACTAAAGTTAAATGTTATAATATAGTACATGTGATAGCAAAGAGAATACAGTAACTAATGACCCATTCACATTTTCCTGTAGCTGTGCTTGCCACTAATGGGATATAAACTTAGTAACAGAAAGGGCATTATTACTCATATTCTGTGCATTAAATGAATATATTTACTTTTGTATTTACATTGCACAAAGGATAAATAAATGGTTAAGATTATGATTGTGAAACTGCAGTTAAAAAGTTGCTATATATTTTTAGGTCATTCTGAGATCAACTGTTTATTAATCAGTGGGCATTATATAAAAAGATTCTAAGTTGACAATTTTTTCTTTAACTTAAATCATGTACACTGTTCTCATTAAAGGGAATTTTAATCTAACTGTTGCTAAAAGAATAATAATAACTAAACCACCAGATTGAGGATGGATGTCAGTATCTATGTCTACAAAGGCATAGTGTTAAATATACAAATTTATTAATACATTTTTAATTGAGCTTTTTTCATGACCACACATCATTATGCCTAAAAATTGGAATAGAAGTTCCTAACTGGTGAGAACAACTTATTTGAAAAAAACTCTACTGTTTAGTTTTATTAAATTAGCACTTAATGTCAATGAATGAATATAATTGATGATTATAAATAATCACCAAAAGAATAATTTTACAGTTTATTTTAATAAACAGGAGTTGTCTCTGGGTTTGAACTGACAACTTTTAGCAGTAATATGTTATCTTTTAAAAGTTTAAACATAATATACAAAATTAAAATATAGAAAAAAAGAACTTGAAGGAAACTATGGCCAAGATTTAAGTAGATATGAATGATATGAAGACTCAGACTCTCAACTCTTAGAAAAAGGGGGCAAACTTAGGTGTTATGATTAAAGGTTCTTAGGTTTATTAGTCTATTGTAGTGATTAGTGGCATGGAATTAATTTTCTTTGCAACATGTTGGTGACTTTCTTACCTAGAGAGCATGCCCAGAGGTGTAACATTAAGTGATCCCATCAGCATTGCCAGGGCCATCCCTGGCGCTTCCCGTTCTATTACTTCTTTTGTGGCCTGTAATTAAAGATTAAATAGCAAACTGAGTGAAATTAGCCAAAAAGAAGGAAGGCAGAGTAGTAAAATTAACTTAAAAATAATTATAAATCATGATTTCTATAAACTGTGTTTTGAAGTTCTCCAAACATTTTTTTTAAGGCACCAAGATTCAGTTCCTTGGGACTACTGAATAAAAGTGGAGGACCAGGACATCTGGGGAACTTTGATATTAGCAGACCTTTCATATCCCTTTCAACTCAGAAGTATTTGATAGATGTTTCATCTCACCTAGTAACCTAAATTTTAAAATGAAGCCTCAGATTGCTTTAACATGCAATAGACTTTTGTAGGGTAGGATATCTGGGCAGATTTTTGCAGGGCAGGAAATCTGGGTATTGTTCTTTGTTACTCTTGAAGTAATTAGGCCCTGAAAACCTGAAGTCATCTTGTCTCTCTCCTAGCTCTATGTTTTTATGATACACTTAAAAGGAACTCAAGATTTCACCAAGTCAGCTTTCCCCAAGAAAAACTCCAGATTTACCGTCTTCCATTTCTTCAATAAAAACTAAATATGTGATTGTTTTAAATAAGAATTAATGAGGTGATAGACTTTAACTATATAATAGAAATTTTAAGATAGCGCATTCTTAAGAAAAGTGTTAAAGATAGGGTTAAACTTGGGGTAAGTTATTGAAGGAGATAGGAAAATTTCATTTTTTAAAAGTCAATAAAAATAGGTACATTTTTATCATACCATGATGGTAAAGTAGTATTTTAGGCTGAAAGTTGGGAATGAAATACATGAATTAATCCATTTCTGATTGTCTGTTTCTACAAATGTAGCATGTTACAATTATTGGGAGCAATACAGGAATAAAGCTTGCAAAGTATTCCAGTGAACAAGAAAGGCAAAACAAATAAAAAATAAAATATGGAGGGATATAGGGAAAGACTGATATCTCAATAACTCATTAGAAGTAAGATGATAGTCCTAAAATTGTAGCTCTAGGCAAAATTTAGGTTAAGGACATGGCAGAATAGTTAAAATGCATTGTATATGTGTTAAAAGCCAGTTGATGTTATAAATAAACTTTAAAGATGCATAGCAATTAGTAAATCCCTTATAATCATACAGAATAAAGGAGTACCAGAATTGATGTAATCTATCAGTCCACTGAATCCCATCATAATGCAATATTTAACAATGGCAGAAATTTTAAAGGAAAACTAATACTACTGTAATGCTTTTCAATAAAAAATAGAGGGCCAGAGGCAGAAGAAAAGGAAATACTGAAATTCCTAAATTTGGGAGTTAATTACTTTCATTTAAATACACAGTTAAAAATAGTCAAGCTAGTTTTACCCAGAATCTATCCCCTTTTTTCCATATTCAGTCTAATAGGTATGATGTTATAAATTGTTTTATTGAGGTTTATAACTTCTTCTTAGGGACCTTACTACCTTAGAACCCCCAAAATCAAGCACGGCATTTAACAGAGAACAATCTTAAAAGAGCTCTTTGGATAGGGTTTATATATATTTCATTATCTGCTTGAAAAGTCACATAAGCAATGGTTGATATTTAATGGATTTGGGGGTGCACATAAAGGTTATGTATTCCAAAATATAGCAGCACACTTTAAGGACAAAGAAAGAAAGTATCAAGATAGCTGAGAGGAAGTCTTTCACTTAAACAGATACTTCAAAGCACAACATATATCCTCCATACAACAAATGTTTATTAAGTACTTACTATGTAGTAAATAGTATTCTAGGCATTGATGTTGCAGTAGGAATAAAACAAAACTTTTAAGAATGTATAAACTCACTGTCACTTAGTACAGAAAAACTCAATTGAAAAACTACATATCAGAATTATGCCAAAGAGATGCAACTCATTAATTTTTCCAGGTCTCCTAAAATATGCCATTGGATTTGGCCAGGCCACAATGATCTACCTGGACTGCCTCATTTCACGTTTCAAAGAATTGTTTTACTGGACTTTGCTTTTGTGATATGTACTGGATCAGTGAAATGGCTCAGTGAAACTCATTTTTACTGTAGGAAGTATTTAAGGCCGTTGTTCACCACATTGCACTGTAGTCCTCTTTAGGAGGACCCTTAGGAGAAATTTCCTCTTAAGTGTCATAACTAGAAATGGGTACTTTCCTGTGCTAATAATTTGATTTTTTAAATTATGATGCTTATGAATCAAGTTACTCTTGAGAACAGAGACAAATTTGTGGATACCTTTTTAGTTGGCTTACTGAACCTAAACTAATTTCACCTTATTTTTCTTTGCCCTATTTTGCCACATTTATCTTATTAAGAGTTCTGATGTGTTTTATGTATTTGAGTAAACCATCTTAGTATTAAAAAATATATAGACGGTAGATGGATGGATGGATGGATAGATGAGTGAATGAATGTATTCTTTATAAAGGGGTCTTCATCCTCTTCCAAACATTTAGGGAGGACAGTTAATTCCTTCTGAAGACTTCTTAGAGAAATTGGGCCTTCAGACACCAATCTTACATATTTTAGACACAAAAGGAAAATATACATTGTAGTGATACAACTAAAAGGCACTGGTCACTACAGTGGTAGTTAAGGTGGAGGTTGTCAGGCTCTCTGCAGGACTAGACACAAACCAACCTTTTCTGATAGGGTATTCCTAAATAACACACGAATATAGATGTAGAAAGACTGTATGTTTCCATAAAACATCAAAACTCTTCTATTTCCTTTTTATTTTTTCTTTCTCTTAAGCTGTTTGGTAGCAGACAGAAAGATACCATCTGTGCAGTCAGACAATGCCACTACACAGTTAAGGTCCCTGAGGGTAAAGGCTGGATCTGCTGCAGCATCAAGCACAATGCCCAACATATAGTACGCATATGTAATAAATATCTGTTGAATAAAAGAATGAATAAATGAACCAAATAGGTTTGAAACCTAGATTTATCACTTAGTTGCTCTGTAAATTCAATCAAAATATTTAACCTCACTGGGCCGTGTACTTAAGAATAAAATTAAGGTAATAATAAAACATACCTACATCTTATGAGAACTAAACTATGTAAGTAAATCACCTAACATTTAGGTATTCAATGCATGTGAATTCTCTTTATGCATCTACTTTCCAATTTTCCTTATATTCTTACAGTTTTGAACATACCAGTTAGAGAACAGGAATAATAGAAAAATCCAGCAGCCAAACCTGGAAACAGTGGTTGAGTAACAAAGATGACAGGAAAGAGAATGGGCAGCAAGAACCTATGTAAGAACACTGTAAGAATACTGGCAAGTGGGAGGTCAGGAAGCAGAATACTGAAATAGTGGGATCCACAAGGAACAAGCAGCCAAGTAAAGTAGGGATTAGAAGATCGATGGGAGGGCAAGAACTGGGTGAATACATTTACAAACTATAAATGGGGAGGCACAACTAGAAGGCAAAGAACAAGAGAATAACTTAATTTAGAATAAAACAAGGAAAACAATCTGTTTAAATTATTAACTTAATTTTAATAATTAAAATTAGAAAATCCAGACAGAAGATACGTTTTAAGAAATGTAGCTTTATCCTTTCAATATTTACTAGTATGACAGATAAATGAAGGTTATCTGTGTCTGTTAACGAGTAGGTAACAAGCATCCATTATCAATAGCAAAAAGGATGCCATTAAGCTTGAAACCATTTTCTCTTACTTAGCTTCAAGTTCTGTTTCTCATGTTTTTATATATTTTAACTTGATTATCAAATTCCCTTTTCTCCCTTGAACAATACTAGAAATTTATATTCCTGCTTCCTATATAACCATTTCTGAACCAATAGACTCCAAAATAATGAAGTTTAATTGGATTTAACTATTATCTTTAAATAAGACATTTTATCTTTACTTCTAAATGCTTTATGAACTATGAAAGTTCCAGCCTCTTATAGAAAACCACTTATTGTGGTATTTTTCTTTTTACCTTTTAAGATAACATTAAATTCCAAAAGATGCTTCAAAGGCTGTTCAAGTTGCAAAACAGAGTGTCATAAACAATAACTCTATTGGCCCGGGGAACTTGTCAGTTAAATTCAGGCCCATTTTTAACTTCACAGGAAAAATGACTTTAAAAAAATGTTATTGCTAATAGGCAGTGAATGATATTTAAATATGTACGGGACATATAATAGCTGACTTTAATTGTGTGCAGAAATTCCTTATATATGCATGATGACTGAAAAATCACTTAATATAGATCTTTTACTTATTTTTATGGCCATACTTTTATTAACAGGGAATAATTTGCCTATTATTATTTACATGATTGTTACTTGACTATGTAGATTTACTAAAATTTCCTAACAATAACTGCAATCACCTCTACTGGTTAAATAATCTTAAATAACAAAGACTATCTTTGAAACACCATTATTGGGTATAATAACATTGTTCAGCTATCAAAGTGGGATATGATTAGAGCAGTCGTTATCAAACTTTAGTGTTGAGCAGATCTCCTAGTGGTCTTGGTAAACATTGATTGCTGGACCCCACTCAGACATTTTGATTTAAAATGTCTGGTTTGGGCCTCAAAATGTGCATTTCTAACAAGTTCCCAAGTTATGCTTGTAATGCTGCTTAGAGTACCACACTTCTGAAAACACACTGTAGATGGAGAGAATGAGGTAGATGAATGACGATGTATACCACTTGATCTTATCTTCATGATCACCTTATATTCAACTTGGTAAAAGTAGACTTAAATAAATGTGAGGATCCTTCATCAGATATAGTGGGGATATAAATTAGGTGAAAAGAGGCAGTTTGATGCCAGCCAATTAAATTTTACTGACTCTATCCAATTAAAGGCAAACATCAATTGTATTTTATATTTTATAAAAGGGTCATAATGAACAAATAATTCAGAGCCTACCCCTATAAACATCCCTTGGTATAGAGAAGCTATCTTATATGTATCTTTTTCCTCAGGACTACATATGATAAATAAAATTTACATACACAACCAAGCACCAGGTATAAAAACCTACTCCTTTCCCCACTCATTTAAGAAACAGAGTGGACTGGAAGAGTCACATTAGAATAAGGGCAGCTTTGAATTTATTCTAATTATTTAAAAACATTCATTTGCAGATTCTGTTAATTTTATATTGATGGCACACCTTTCAACCAAACATACCATATCAGTGTTATCATAATATGTGACTAAATGGTTAAAGACTATAGCTACAAAGATTGAGAGGTTGCAAACAAAGAATGAAGGTAGTTATCTCAGTTTTACTTAGGAGATACAATCTTATTGATAATGTGTTTCTATTCCTTGGAATTTCAGCCTTCTTAAAATTTACATTTTCTTCCACCCTTAGAAGCAACAGAAAGCTTTTCAAAATGGTGATGTTCCATTTTGTTTTTCAATTAAAGTTATACAATATTTAAATAAGTTCTAATTATGATGAAAGATCAAAGGAGACAGTATAATTGTAGAGAGAAAGCAAAGAAGTAAAAATTTATGTACCGCAGGAAAATTCATTTTCTATTCCATTCAATGAACATATGCTTCACAGGGAGCATGTGATGTCAAGTTAAGAGTCTGCTATTTACACAGTTCATCTCAACTCCCATAAGTATCACTGAGTTAACGTATCACCATGGTACATAAGATTCTAAAGGTTAAAGATTACTAACATGCCAGTCAACAAATTTATCTGGTTCAACAAAAGGGTTTACTTCCATGTTAGAGCGAAAATTGGTTATTGGACTACTAATAATATAATTTCATCATGGGTGACAAAAGATTTCCAAATGTTACTTTAACTATGAAAAATCTCACCATTTGTTAACACCTGGATCCCAACCCTTGTTAAATAACCAACTTGAGTAATAAGTACTCCTCAGCTTTACAGCTTTCTCTTTACACAGTGTTATTTTTCACATTATTTGCCTCCTTTATCTAAGCATTAATTTGACATTCATATTATCAAATAAAAATCCAGAAATTCAATGAGACAGAAAATAAATAAAGAAACAGAGGAACTGAATAATACATTAGATCAGATGGATTTAACAAATGTCTACAAAAATTCTACCCAAAAGCAGCAGGATAAACATTTTCCTCAAGTATACATGAAACAATCTCCAGAATAGATTACAAAAAGCCAGAATATGCCACAAAAAGAGCCTCAATAAATTCAAAAAGATTGAAATTGTATCAAGCAGACCAAAATGGTATGAAACTAGAAATAAGTTACACAAAGTAAACAAAAAAGCCTACACACGGAGGCTAAACAACATGTTTCAAAATAATTAATGGATCACTGAACAAATTAAAACGAATCAAACGATACATGGAGACAAATGAAAACAAAAATCCAACAGCCCAAATCTTTGGGGTGCTGTGAAGGCAGTTCTAAGAGGGAAGTATATAGCAATACAGGCCTACCTCAAGAAACAAGAACAATCCCAAATAAGCAGCCTAAACTCACAATTAACAAAAATAGAAAAAAAGAACAAATGAATCCCTAAGTTAGTAGAAGGAGGGACATAATAAAGATCAGATCAGAAATAAACAAAATAGAGAAGAATAAAGAACAGAAAAAAATTCATTGGACCAGGAACTTGTTCTTTAAGAAAATAAACAAAATAGATAAACTCCTAGCCAGACTTATCAGAAAAAAAAAGAGAATACACATAAACAAAAACAGAAACAAAGAAGGAATAATCACAATGGATGTTATAGAAGTATGAAGAGTTATTAGTGAGTACTGTAAAAAATTATATGTCAATAAATTGGACAACCATGAAGAAATGGACAAATTCCAAGAAAATACAACCTTCCAAGACTGACCCAGGAAGACACAGAAAATCTGAACAATTACCAGCAATAAAATTGAACTGGTAATCAAAAAACTCCTCAAACCCTCCCAAAAAACAAAAACCCAAGTGCAGATGGCTTCAGAGCTGAATTCTACCAAATATTTAAAGAAGAGCTAACACTCAACCTTTCTAAAGTATTCCACAAAGTAGAAGAGGAGGGAATACTTCCAAACCCATTCTATGAGGCCAGCATCACTCTAATACCAAAACGAGACAACGACACCACACACAAAAAAAGAAAAAAATAGATCAATACCTCTGATGAACACAAATGGAAAAATATTCAACAAAATACTAGCAAACCAAATTCAAAAATACATCAAAAAGATCATCCATCATGACCAAGTGGGAGTTATTCCAGGAAGGCAAGGATAGTTCAATATTTGTAAATTAATCACAGTCATATAATATATTAACAAAAAGAAGAATAAAAACCACATGATCATCTCAATAGATGCTGAAAAAGCATTTGACAAAATTCAACATCCATTCATCATAAAAACTCAGCAAAATGGGTTTAGAGGGTACATACCTCAACATAATAAAGGCCATATATGATAAACCCACAGCCAACATGATACTTAATAGCAAAAAACTAAAGGCTTTTCCTCAAAGATCAGAAACAAGACAAGGATGTCCACTCTCACCACTTTTAATCAACATAGTACTGGAGGTCCTAGCTACAGCAATCAGACAAAATGAAGAGATACAAGGAATCAAAATTGGTAAGGAAGAAGTTAAACTGTCATTATTTGCAGATGACATGGTATTATACATAGAAAACCCTAAAGACTCAACCAAAAAACTATTAGTACTAATACCTTAATTTAGCAAAATTGCAGGATACAAAATTAATACACAGAAATCCATTGCATTCCTATATACTAAAAATGAACTAGCAGGAAGAGAAATCAGGAAAACAACTCCATTTACAATTGCATTAAAAAGAATAAAATATCTAGAAATAAACTTAACCCAGGAGGTGAAAGACCTATACTCTGAAAACTGCAAGACACTCAAGAGAAATTAAAGAAAACACAAATAAATGGAAATCTATCCTGTGCTCATGGGTAGCAATAATTAATATTGTCAAAATGGCCACTCTGCCCAAAGCAATTTACAGATTCAAAGCAATCCCTACATAATACCAACAGCATTCTTCAATGAACTAGAACAAATAGTTCTAAAATTCATATGGAACCACAAAAGATCCTGAATAGCCAAAGCAATCCTGAGGAGGAACAAAGCTGGGGGGATGATACTGCTCCCTGACTTCAAGCTCTACTACAAAGCTACAGTAATCAAAACAGATTGGTACTGGCACAAGAGCAGATCCATAGATGAATGGAACGGAATAGAAAGTCTAGATAGAAACCCACATTAATATACAATAAAAGTGCCATGGATATACAATGGGGAAAAGACAGACTCTTCAACAACTGATGTTGGCAAAACTGGACAGCTACATGTAAGAGAATGAAACTGGATTATTGTCTAACTCCATACACAAAAGTTAGCTTGAAATGGATTAAAGACCTGAATGTAAGTCATGAAAGCATAAAACTCTTAGAAGAAAACATAGGCAAAAATCTCTTGAACATACATATGAGTAATTTTTTCCTGGGCACATCTCCTTGGGTAAGGAAAACAAAATAAAAAATGAATAATCAGAACTACATCAATCTAAAAAGTTTCTGTACAGCAAAGGACACCATCAGCAGAAAAAAAAAGGTATCCTACAGTATGGGAGAATATATTCTTAACTGATTCATCTGACAAGGGGTTAACAGCCAAAATATACAAAGAACTCATATACCTCAACACCCAAAAAACAAATAACCTGGTTAAAAAGTGGGCAGATGACCTGAACAGATATTTCTCCAAAGAGAAATACAGATGGCCAATAGGCACATGAAAAGATTCTCCACATCACTAATCATCAGGGAAATGCAAATCAAAACCATAATGAGATACCATCTCATACCAGTTAGAATGGCCACTATGCAAAGACAAGAAATACAAAGGCTGGCAAGGATGTGGAAAAGGGGAACCCTCCTACACTGTTGGTGGGAATGTGAACTAGTGCAACTGCTGTGTAAAGCAGTATGGATGTTCCTCAAAAAACTAAAAATAGAAATACCATTTGACCCAGTAATTCCACTTCTAGGAATTTACCCAAAGAAAACAAAATCACTGATATGATATATGCACCCTTATGTTCATTGCTATGGTATCTGTGATAGCCAAGATTTGGAAGCAACCTAAGTGTTCATCAGTAGATGATGGATAAGGAAGATGATATACACAATGGAATATTATTCAGCTATAAAAAGAAAAGAAATCCTGCCATCTGCAACAACATGGTCGGATCTAGAGGGTATTATGCTCAGTGAAATAAGCCAGGTAGAGAAAGACAAGTATCATATGATTTCACTTATTTGTGGAATATAACAACAAAGCAAAACAGAAGTAACAAAACAGCAGTAGACTAAGAGACACTGAGAAGTGACTAGTGGTTACCAAGGGGGAGGCCTTGTGGGGTGGGGAGGGAAGGTGAGGGGGATAAAGGGGCACAATAATTCACAATCACAATTTAAGCTGCTCATGGGAACGGTAGTACAGAATAGAGAATATAGTCAATGATTTTGCAACATCTTTCTATGCACTAGAGGGTGTGAGGATTTGATAATATGGGTAACTGTTGAACCACTGTGTTGTACATCAGAAACCACTATAAGATTGTATATCAACGATACTTCAATTTAAAAAATCAGGAAATTCAGATGAACAAATAATTTTTTATAAGAGATTTTCATGAGAACACTTATCTTTACATTTTATTTATATAAATAGTACTTCCTTATATCATTCCAGGGAAAGGTGAAAGAACAGTGATATTTCTTTAGATTATTAGCATTTTTATATCTGCAATATACATTTACTCATTATTGGCATTATGTGAAAAATAACAAAGTTTCCCTTCATGCAAGGGTATTGGTTACATATGTCTTTCAATCTATATTGAAAAAATGTTATTCATTCATGCTCCTCAAAAGTTGATATGTAGATATGGGAACACTTCCTGTTTCTTAAATCTGAAGAAATTTGAATGATGATCCTATTTGAACCTGCACTGAAAGGTTGCTGTCTCAGTGAACTAGTGAATATATAACCTGGTCTCTATTTTGGCTACTCTGCAGTTTTGTCTTTTTATGTGGCCAGTAGTGTAAGATAGAAGGAGAAACATAATAGCCATCTAAAAAAGTCTATACATTGGCTTTGCACTTTATTAATGGTTCCACATAATTACTTGGCTTATTCAATGCAGTGTAAGTTTCTAATGTTCATATAACAACATCACTTTAAGCTGTGCTTAAACATCTTCATTGAAAATAAATGAAACAAGCTTCTATTTTAGGCTGATAAGCACTATTTGCAAATAGCTCACTGTGAACTTATTTTAGAAAGTCTAAAATTTTGCTCTTTTGTCCTGAGAAGTGATGATTCCCACTGGTGACCTCTTTAGAAAGTATCTTCATTAGAAGCAATGTAATTATCACTTTTGAAGATCTCTTTCTGCCAAACTAGATTCTCACTAAAACAAGAACAGGTGACAAAGTAAGAGGAACAAGAAATAGGTGAGATAAAGGCAATGGAATGAGTGGAAGAATTGCTGAGAGATAAAACACAAAAACAGCTCCTTTACTGTAATTATTAAAAGGTGCTGCATTTTGTCATCTCATGACACCCTGTTTTAAATATAGGGACCAATTCGGAAAGAGAAAAATGAGTAGAGTACTTCCTAAAAATAAAGAAATCTAGTATTTCTGTGGTTTTGTGATAAGCATAATTAAAGTTGAAATTTCACTAGTAAAGATGAGAGAAAAATGTATGCATGTAAATATTTAGAGGCTCTGGCATGCTGTAGCTTGAATTAAATAACTTGCTCTCTAGTTTTGCTTGTTTAAAGGGTGATTTTAAAAAGGTACTAGCCTCTCCCTTTTAATCTGGCTTTTTATTCATTATTTGTAACCTCTGGGCCCTTCATTATTCACATAGTAAATGATTATCAGCTTTTGGTCTATGCTCTCAGAAATTTCTCTCTCTCAGTTTTCCATTTTTAAAAAGGGGTATGATATGTTACTCTCCTTATAAAAGTGTTAACACTACAAAACATAGTTAATTCAAAGCATTTCACAATATTTATAATGCTAGTATGGTAACATTATACATCACATAAATTTAAAATGCTCTGAAAAAGCTCTCATTTTTCTTATTCATGATATTGGAGAGCTAAATATGAATATTATTATATAATTCAATAATAGAAGTAATGTTTACATCAGAATTTATGGTGTTTTTCTTACAAAACACCTATAGATATTCTCTATTTAGCTAACATATTCCTGTATCACATAATAAAGAGGAGAGATAATTTATTACTTCTCTTTTTGTAAGTGAAGAAATAGTCACACCAATAAATTCTATGACTGATCCACCACAGAGTAAATCAACAGATTTACTCCACATGAGAACTCAGGCCTATAGATCCCAGTTTGAACTTAATCCTTTAATCTATTATTATGTGCTTTCAGTTTATAAGACACTTACACTCTATTCAGACATAGGAAGGATCTTTGTACCCTTCTTAAAAGCGACAGAACATATAAAATGTGCAGTATCCTTCCTACCACATAGGAAATGCTTAACATATGTTGGGTATTATTTATACTAAAGCACAAATCTGAAGTCACCTATGTTGTAGAAGTTGCCATATAAACTATAGTTAAAGCAACTGTGAAAACTGAAAAGATCTATCAGAGCAGTGTACAATAGAAGCTATGAGTATGTCTGTTTTTTAATGTGTATGAATTACTAGAAGGTGTTTGACGAATGCAACATGCCAACAACAATCATGAGAACTTAAGGAAGACTTATCAAGAAGTAGCAGTTTTGGAGACACCAATTATCAGGAATATAGCCTTGGACATTACTGTAAAACCTCTGAAGTAGATTAAGAAAAGAACCTGAGAAGATTGAAAATATCTTTTGAAGAAAAAACTAGCAGCACCTCCTGGGTTTATGCTTTCACTAAGTCCTATAGGAAATGGCAAAGTAATTATGTACTTATCAAAGATGAAAAAATATAAGAAAGTATCCATAACTACTTGTGGTAAATAAATTGTTCAAACTGGTGAGCCAAGTAAGTTTATATCAAATTTTAAATGTCTGTAACAATTCACTAAAAATTATGCTGCAAAAACAACAGCAGCCTAACCCTTTTTTTTCTTGTCAGGATGGGAGTAAGACTCAGGATGTTATAAAATGGGGGAACAGAAAACAAAAAGACAGTGTTTCATTCCACTCAAGTTAAAGCTCTGCTGCTCATACTAAACAAAACAATCTTATCCTAAACATTTTAAATCAACCATTATTACACTTTATAGTAGAAAAATATTCTTTCTAAGAGTCTCTATAAATATAAGAATGAATAAAAAAATTTAATGAGTTATAACCTGCAAGAAATATAAAATGAAGAATACATTATTTATTAACCAAAATTGATATGTTAGGTGAAAGAAAATCTTTACTTTTATTATGTTGGAAGAGACATTTTTTAACAAGGGACTTAAAAATAAGCAGAGGTCTAATTTTTAAAAGTGTTCTAAAAAGAGGTGCAGCTATCTTTTCTTACTGCAGGAATGCAAAAAAACCCATGAAACTAAAAAAAAATTAAAAATTAAATTACAGTTCTTACATACATGCTAATTTGAAAACTAAAAGAATTATTTCACTCTATAATTATGAGTTTCTTCCAAGGAATCATAGTATTTTGGGCTGGTACCTCAGAATCAGGATCTGTAATTGAACCTCTTTAGATCCCAGACTCTCAGAACATCCAGATTATGGCAGTTCACTATCCAAGTAAAGAGCCTATGTTGCTTTCAAGATTGAGATTTAGAATGTGTCAAAATAGGGTCCATCCATCATTGAACAGAATATATATATATATATATTTCATAAACTGAGAATATGTATGTGTGTATGCAACATGCACACATGTCCAGGGAGGGAATGGGGATTGAATTCTTCAGTTTAGGGCTGTAGGCAACTGCATAGTTGACTTTACTGGGCAGCTGGTGGGAATAGAGAGGAAGAAGATGGTTGTATCTACTGGCACTAAAAAAATCCCATCATCTAGTCAGAATCAGTAGAAATGATCATCCATCCTAACACACACACCCAACACACACAAACATATACACATACTCATGAGACCTGTTCATTTGTAAGATTTCTTCTTTCAATGATACCTCGATATTCATTATAGCCCAGTGATATGCTCTAGAAATTGCACCCCTAAGTGTGGCTCAGATATGAAAGAGCCAAACCAAATTCACAAGAGTCAACCAACAAAGGATATAAACAATTTGGGTTTATAAAACAAACCTGAAAGATTTGGTAGCCAGGCAATATTACTTTATATTGAGAAATTATGCACAGAGTTAACTCAGGTTCTCTCTTCACATAAAAAATAAGCATTTAAGAGCAGAAGGTGCCAAAAGCAGTAACATTAAGTGGGACAGATGGAAACTGTCATATTGTTAAACGCTGTAATATAGAGGGCAGACTTCTTCTTTACCTAAGTTTGCCTCTAGGGAAAGGACAAAAAACAAAGAAATAGGTGGGGATGTGGAGAGTGGCAACACTTGATTCTGTCATGTCCTGGGGAAAAAAAAAGATATATTTTCTCTTTTTTTCTTTAATGTAAATTGCCCAGAAGACATCAGACTTTGTAATTTCCTCTGAATAATTTATCAGATACCACAGCTTTTGAAAATTTATTTTTTTAAAAAGTTTTTTATATTCCAAAATGATGGATTTATGTAAGGTATATTTTCCTTAATTTTCCTGACCTGTGACAGATTGTCAGCAGCAATGACCAGAAGACATCAAAGAGAAACAGTTGTTGTTTAAACTTGGAACTAATCAGAAAAAAATAATGAAATTATGATACAATATTGATTTCCAGCATATCATCATAGAGCTGGCTTAAGTCAATCAGGGCAAATGTAGGTCTACTCTTAAAGTTATTTATAAAAATGGAGATTAAATGAGTTTTTCTTGTGTCATTGAGAGACGTACGTCAGGAAACTAAATAAATAGTAATTAATAGAAATCTAAAACAGTCTGTTAAAAGCAGTAAAAATTATAAAACAAGGGAAAAGTGATATGGCTTATTATCATAATTTAAAGTAACCTCAGAGTTACTTAGGTGCTACTTCAGAGCAGTATGAGACACAATAACGTTTTGAATCTAATATAATATATTTTGAGCATAAATCCTTAGATAAAAGTATACTGCTTTTGGCTTAACTACAGATAACTATGACATGACACTCAAAAATGAGTGAGTTTTCAATCCTAGCATATTAAGATCATTCTATGGATTGTTCTTAAGATTTTTCAAAGGTTTTCAATTAAGTGGAACAGTGAAATTATTATAAGTGAGAGGTAAAATTATTATGTGGGAGAAGCAAAACTTTTAATATATTTTTATATTCAAAATGTACTGTCTTTATTATGTGATGGAAGATTTTTAACAACTGCTCCCCCAAATATCAAAGTGAGAGGAGAGGTAGCAGTAGAAAAATTGATAATATTGAGTACATGAGTAAGAAAAATTAATACAATACTTAGATGTCTAACTCAGTTTTGAAACATTACACAAAATGAAAATCTGTATAAAATAATATACAACTTCTTCAATACTTTGAAGATATTATTCTATTGTGTGTTTTATACCACTATTGTTTAAAAATCTGATGTCATTCCTATATGAATGATTTGTCTTTTCTCTCTGGATACTTTTAAGACCTTCTCTCTTATTTTGATTCTTAAGTTTTCACTTTTTTCAGGCATCCTTCTTGAGATACACTCTATCTCCAGGACCTGTGGATTAATGTTTTTCATCAGTTCTATAAATTTACTGCTACCATTTCTTTAATTATTGCCTTTCCTCCATTCTCTTCTTTGATGCAATATATTTTGGACCTTCTCATTTCATTGTCCAAACCTTATATCTCTCTCATACTTCCACTACATCATCTCTGTCTGTAATTATTCCAATATGAGGTAATTTCCTCACATTTATCTGTCAGTGTGCTAATTCTCTCTTCTGCTGGTCTAATCTGTTGTTTTCATCTGTTCAAAGATTTTTTTAATTTTAACTTTTATTTCTCATTTCTAAGACTCCCATTTTCTCCCCAGTTTGCTCATTCATAAATGATAGTCTCTTGTTACGTCTTTATCTTTGAGTGTGCCTTTGTTTTTTGGACAATTTCATTATAGACAGGTTAACCATACATCTTGGCTTGCCAAGGACAATTTGATATACTTCTGTTGTACTTGCATCTTGTCTGTTTTTTAGGACTTGTCTTACACAAAAATTCCCTACGATGGACAATAAATGATAATGGGTCACCTAATTCTTAGCAGTCCTGTATTTTGTATTTGACAGTTCTACCAGGTATCATTTTTTTCAGTTCATCTATTGATTAATGGTTTTGCTGATGACTTGAGCTTGGTGAGTTTTGGTAGTACATTCATCACTTCATCTTAATCTGTTGTAGTATGGCTAACCTAAACTGGGGAAAGCTTCCCCTGGAGAAAATTCATTTCTGCTTCTATCTGTAGCCAGAGAGCACCTTTGACTGGTTCCACTTTAGCCTCCCACAAGGGTCTCATGGTCTCTGGGAATCCCAGGGTGAAATTTATGTTTTGCTGCTTTTCCAAGGCTAAGTATCTCATCAGCATTACTACTGTAAGCATCCTTTAGGGTATCTCCTTCCTCTCCCAAGTCCTGGCTTTCTACAGTTCTGGCTACTGCTCCATGCTGCTCTGACCTTCACCTTAAATTTTTTGGGGGGAGTGAATCTAAAGACTGGCAGCATATGTAAAAAGGTATGTCCTTTTTACAGGGTATGTCTAACAGGGTATGTCCTTTTACTGGGTCAAGTTTTTCTACAGTGGGAAGGTTTTTCAAAATACCAAATCAACAATTATTTCACCATACACTATTTGTCAACTGCTGTAGTCCCCTATAAAATGGATGTCTTTTACATCATTTAAATTTTTGACACATTGTGGACTGCCTACAGAAAGACAGTACCAATTTATACTCCAAACAATGGTTTTTTAACCCAATCCTTGCCAATCTAGGCAATCTCAGTTTTAAATTGTTATTTAACTGATCTGTACAAAGCAATAGAGCATTTAAAAAGTTTGTTTCTTAAGTTATACTGAGTATGTATTTAAAAGCAACTTGCTTCTTTCCCCTTATAAACTGTTTATATATATACTTTGTATTCTATTTTAAGTGGATGTGTTCTTGCTACTGAATTATTAGAAAATTTTATATAATGAAAATATTAAACCTTCATCAGTTTATTACAAATACTAATTTTTAACTTTGACATTTGTAACAATTTTTGTGTAGTTAATGTTTCTATTAAGAGACTTTAATGCTTATGTAGGGGATTCTATCACTATTTTTACTATATTTTCTAGGTTTCCTATCTCACCTAGAGAAGTTCGTCTTACCTAAAGGTCATAAAAATAACCTCTTAATTTTAAAATCATAAACTTACAGGTTTTTAATGTTTAAATATTGTCTGTAGTTTAATTTTGTGTTGCATGATCAATCTTCTTCACTAAAATAGATAGCCAATTTTCTCAACACATTTATTGAATGTTCCTTCTTTCCTCCAGTGCTTTGAAATATCATATTTACAATATGTTAAATTCCAATTTTACACATAGGTATATTAACAAAATATCATTTGGTTGCATTTATCTCTGAGTTTATTATTCTGTAATATACCAAATATTTTAATCATTATGCCTTATGTTTTTACATCTGATTGAGTAAGGCCCTCAAAAAAATACCTTGTTCACTATGTATTTGCCTAATTTGTTCTATTAAAATAACATAACAGAAATCAACTTGGAATAGTACCCCCAAAATTCACTGGGAATTATATCACATTTACCAATAGATTTAAGTTAAAAATTGACAATTTCACAAATAATAATTAAATCTAAGAATACAGAAAGACTTCCTAAACATTCAAGCTATATTTTATGTCCTTTAATAAAGTTTTCTTTACTCTGGCCCGGCAAATTTCTTAAGTTTATTCTTGGGTATTATGAAGTTTCCTTTCTTTTGCTATTGCAAATGAGATTTTTTTCCATTATATTTTCTAAAGGATTGTTTTTCTAATTTAAGTAATATTAGTATACAGATTTTTATAAAATAAAATACTCTTGTATTCAGCCATTATATTGAACTATTCTTGATTCTAATACTTTATCAATTGATTCTTTTGGGTTTTCTAGTTGAATAATAGGGTTTACAACTATAAATAAAGGGCTTACAACTTAGAGTTTTTCATCTTCAAAAACACTGATAGGCAGTGCTATGTTATCAAAAGTTAATTGTATTCATTCTCTAGGTCACAAAGAGACAACTAGCCTAATTAGCTGTCTAACTTAATCACTGTCTCAGATAGCAATCAATACATCTTTGAAGTGATGCTATTGCCTGGTAACTATAGGGAACTTTCTGACTCACTGTCTTTATTCTCTTTAGGGATGCATGGAAAAACAAAATTAAAACAGTAACCTTCCCACTTAGAGATAACAACTGGGAACTCTTCATTCTACTTCAGACAATTTCTTTCTCATCCTAAAAATGCAATATTTTAACCCCTTTCAACTCTCAACCCTTGCTCTCTCTTTCAACTGTTAGTTTTTAGTGTGTACACAAACCCATCTTCTCTCTCTCATTTTTTCTTCTTTAGCTGAAAACTACCTTGTTCATGACTAAATGTATAAATTTAATGAAAATTAAAAATAGTGAAATTCTGAAACAAAAAGAAAGCCATAAATTTTAAATTAAAATGAAAACAAGGGGACAATGCCAATAACTTTAGTCTAGACTGTTACCAATTTCCCTACAGATTCTCATAAAGACTTCCTTTTTCAACTATGATATAGGTTTTTCTACAAGTTTGAACTGTAAAGATAAATTTAGACATTTTTTGAATATAATTTTATTACTAAAATTGAATTCTATTATTTTTCTTCATTGCACATATTTTATATTTCAGTAATATACTGAAGGCTTTTGAAGGTTGGCTTAGGAAACAACCCTCTACAATCTCCAAACCCAGTTAGTCAAAAAGCGGTATTAATTTTAACCTGAGAGTCACCTATCCGTTTCTACCCTCACTTGCACCTTAGTTCTCAGTGTCTTTTGTTTGAATTTTAAATAACCTCTTGATTGGTGGTATAGCTAAGTTTATTTCCATTCAACCCACTGTCTCATCTGTTGTCAAAGTGTTTTTTCTAAAATGAAAATGTCTTTAAATTCATTGCTGTTAAACATCATTCAAAAAAAATCTTAATTTTCTACTAGAAAAAATCCAAATGCCTTTTATCTAATACAAAGAGCATACATCATTTGGCCCTACATCTACCTCTCCATGCTCTCTCTTGTCATTTTTCTCGCAAACTCATTCTGCAGCCAGACTGATCTATTGGATCTTATAATTTCAGCTATTGTGCCTTTACAGAATTAATAAATTATTTACAGTAGATTAATATTGACACATTCATACTATGGACTACTGTATGGTAATGAGAACAATATTAAGCAAAAGAATCTAGACATAAAATTTGTACTCTCTAATTTCATTTATATAAAATTTAATTTAAAAAATCTATGATGCTAAAAGTCGAAGAGTGGTTACTCAAAAGTTTAGCTGCTGCTGAAAAGGGTACAAGATGGGGCACAATCTGGGATACTGATAACATTCTGGGTTATTGATCTGGATGCTAGTTACACAGATATATTAATTTTTTGAAAAATCTATTAAGCTGCAACTATACTATTTGTACACTTTTTGTATATTTAAGTAAAAGGTAAACAATAAGAAAAAGAACAATAAAAGTAGTTCCACAATCACTACTTAAAAAATTCCCCTATGTCCTTCAGATGAATTTTATCTTGCTCCTAATATCACATACATATCACAACTATATTGATAATCATGTTGTATTTTATTTATCCAATTATTTTCATTTTCCAACCATAATGTAACTTCCCTAAGTGCTGAGATAATAACATTCTATCCATGTGTCCCCAGTGCAGTGCCTGGCAGTTAGTGAATACTCAATAAATATTGTGTAAATGGTTTCTCAATTTCTGCGCTGTTAACATTTTGGAGCCCTCATTTTGTTTTAGGGGCTGTCTGGTGCCTTAAAGGATATTTAGCAGTAGCCCTGGCCACTACTCACCCAATGTCAGTAGCACCCTTCCAGTTTTGACAACCAAAAATGTTACCAGGCATTGTCAAATGTCCCCTGGGGACCACAAATGCCCCTGGTTGAGAATCACTTACATAAATAAATATTTTTCTGTGGAAAAATACAAGCCAAGTGTTAAAACAATTCACTTACCAAAAAACTTTGGTCATGAAATAATTTGCATGTTAGGGGCAACTAAAAAAAAATAGGCTCTTTTGAACACTGAAGGGAAAGTTTAGCTCTGTCAGAAAAGTTTATAAAATGCTTTAAATGTCTACATACATAATCAAGTGTAATTCACATTAATTGCATGCTAGAATATTGTTTCCTTTGGAATTCTTATGAACAAAATGAGTTTGCTAAACAAAATAATTATGTAAATGGGATTGTGTATTTGGTATTTTTAAAAATGACTGCTAATGTTAGCTATATGTATTCAATGTCCTAAGTATAAATTATTTCTAAGGTTTATATATACGAACGTTCCACTAATTTTAAAATTAAGATTCAATAATTTTCTATCCATAAAATATTTAACATGAACATTCTCTAAGTACATAGAAATTAAACTATTGTGAATCAGCTATGTAAAAAACTCACAAAAGGCATAACTAGCTTGTTAGAAAGTAACATTTTGTATTTCTTTAACCACATGCTTCTGATCTAGGATGTGTTTTGAGCTTGACCTCTTTTTTAAGAGGGTAATGAAATAATTGAGTTTTATTATGTTAATGAGAAAATAGTAAAGGAATTGGTTTATATTTAGTGTCAAAATGATAAAGTTAAAACATAAATCTGATTCTGCCATATTTCCTGACTAGCAATTCCTTAAACTTCTCTTTGTAATTAGAATCAGTCTTTAAGAATAGTCTACTGAGCTAAAAGAAAACTAAAGGCTACTGAGCTAAAATAAAGTGTATGAAAGAGAAACAAAATTGGAAAATACAAAAATGTTCAATCTCATTATTAGTTCTGCAATATGCCAATAAAGGCATACAATTTTCATCCATCAAATTGGTATGATTAAAAGTGATAATTGATAGGCACTCTCAAAAACTAATAGTATGAATATATAAATTTGTATATATAGACTAGAGGGTAATTTGGCAGTATATATCATGAGACTTAACAATTTTGACTGTTATTTTATTTAAAGGAAATATTTCTAAAGTGATAACCAGAGATGTATATGCAATTTATATAAAGAGAATGTTTACGATAGGGAATAAAAAAGAACTTAAGTTATTAATGACTGGCGAATTAAATTACTCATAGCTTGTTTATAC
Source organism: Manis pentadactyla (assembly GCF_030020395.1). Classification (NCBI taxonomy): domain Eukaryota; kingdom Metazoa; phylum Chordata; class Mammalia; order Pholidota; family Manidae; genus Manis; species Manis pentadactyla. Next base: position 34,404,210 of record NC_080029.1, read on the forward strand.
ACTGTAGTGATTGACAAATCCCATTTTTTTCTTGTAGAACATTTACTAAATGGAAAAAGAGCTTAATTTATATGAAAAGGAGAGCATTAAAAAGCAAGGGCTCTACAGTCAAAACTACCTAATTCAAATTCTAGTTCTATTATCTTCTACTAGCTGTGATCTAGGTTATTTCATGATTACTCTTTCTAAATCTAATCTTCTTATCTGTAAAGTGGTACTTATTATGTAGTTTTCTTGTGAAAATTAAATATTACATAAAGTGCTCATCATAATGACTGGTTACTGTACATACACAATAGATTTTAGTGGTTATGATAATAATTGAGATGATACTATTATGAAACTCAAGCTATGATGGTTTCCAATTGTGCAAATAAATCAGTCATAGCTAATAATTATGTATCTAGATTATTGGTGGTTTTTATATTCTTCGCTTTGCTTTTCCGTATTTCCCAAATTCTTTCTTGGTAAAGCCATATAATCAGAAATATATTCAGAAAAAAAAAGGAGTTTTTTTTTTTTTTTGGTAAGCTACTGGTTAAAGGCAAGAATAAACAGTAAAAAAAAAATCTTCATCTTTCCTTTCTTCTAAACGACCATATATTGTCATATGAACAGCCCTTGCATTAAAATCTCATCTCTAATACTATGTCACAATAAAAAGGTCACCACCGTATACACCTACTGAACTCCTATTATATGCAAAACGTTGTGATATTAATATTATAATGCCTACCAGAAGTATGGAAATTTAAAGACAGATTTTCTTGTTAGTAAAACAGGAGTTTTCTGCATATTGTCTTAAGGTTTATTTTTTAGTAACTAACCATCATGAGTAGCAGGATATCCAAAAAGGCTTTGACTTTTACCCCTCACAAGATCAATCTCAATTCTGACCAGAAGGCATTGAGTTGGGGATGAGAAAATAATTTAACTTACAAGATGTATTTTCTTTCAGAATATTTGCTTAAATATTTATATTACCTCTGATTGCAGAGTAAATACACATATATCATTATAACATGGCTATGAACAAAGCAAAGAAATACTGATTCCTGAACATCTGAGATACTTTTAAACTACTTATATAAATAGAAAATAATTTCTATTTCTTTTAAGTAGTAAATATTTTAAGAAATCTAGAAAGCATTCAGGGATAAATACAAAACATTTGGGAGTGGTCTGTATTATATAAATATCCAAGTATCTCTTGCTCCACTTGTGCCACAGGTGTAATGCATTAGTCCCCCCCCCCCGCCCCCCCCCACAACACTGAAACATTTGATGGTAAGAAGGCAAAGGGGAGAAAAAGATTAGGGAATAAAGAGACTGGTTATTAGGCCTGCATGTCACTGTCTATGTTCAAAACCGAAGGAGTGAAATTACTTCTATAAAATGTTCATGTAAGGAAGCTACATCTTCCTTAGCAAGGTCCTGAATATATTTTACTGTTCTTCAGGAGAGAAAGGGAAAAAAAGAAAAAGAAAAATAAAAATTAGAGGACAACTTGTTTGTTAGGAGTAGTTGCCTACAAAGACTCTCCTGACTGCAAAGAAATTTAGAATATTTTCTTGTTATTAAATATAAAAAGGATGTGAAGCTAAATAAGATTATGACAGAAATATTGTCTGAAAGGTTAACTTTCACAAAAAATGAACACATTATACAACTCTTTTCAATTTAGTTTTCCTTAAAAATAGGATTCAGAAATTACAAGAAAAGTAAAATTATATTTATTATTAATAAAACAAATTTAATAAAATGTTACTATTATATTTTCTTTTATCCAAGAGCTTACACTTTAAAGTACCTACATATTCTATTTTTGCATTAAAACTGTTTTTTAGAATGAATACAAGTAAAGAAATTTTTTTAAAGGTATTTGTTATTAAGAAAAGTTAAATTTGGATGTAATTTCTATTTTAGTGCTTCTTTCCTGACACAAGAACTTCAATATTCCCTTAGCTGTGCTGTTAAAATAAATAATTTCAGTAGGACATGGGAAGAAAAGTAGGTTATGAAAACTTAAGTGCAGCACTTTAAAGAGATCCCTTTAACGGAATCAGTAAGAAGTAGTGAGCAATAGGAATGAAGCTAACTGCTCTCATGTTCGAAAGTATGCATCAATATAGGGAGGACAAATAAATTCCTAATTCAAATGACTAATTAAACAAATACAAAATTAAAACTAATATGGCTGAAACTTCTGACACCAAGAATTTAAGTGAGCTTTAGTTGACACTGAGAATAAACTAAATTGCCAAACATTTTCCATATTAGTATATGGTTGTACCTCAAGAAGGGAAATCCCTCATTGTGCTTTCAATTATATACAAGAACAACCTCCTGAACATTAGTTACCTATCTCTAGCCATTCTCTACTCTTCCACTATTATTATTAAACTAATAACGCTGGTTTTAGTTAATGTTGCTTATTAACAGCTGTCAATGAAATCACTAGTCTAACACTGAATCAGGTAGGTTTTAAATTAAAGAGATTCTTACTGGCACTTAAACTATTACCAGGATCATTCAGCGGTGATGAGAAATTAATATAGAAGATATTGTTATTCCTGAGTCAAGGATGCTTAGAAGAGGTGAAAGGATTTCCTTATGTATAATCTCTTTGACTTTGAACAGTTCCCCTGAAGAATTAGAGGAAGATAACAATTTTGTAGATGATATTAGAAATGCATCTTGTTGTTAAGTGTCTTTTCCCCTCTCTTGGAATGTAAGCTCCTTGAGAGCAAAGCCTTAATTTTGGCACATAACACCTAACAGACCTCATGTCATAGAGCAAGCCTTTTTTAATAGGTTCTGAGAGAATTATTGGATATAAGAGTTAGTTTTTCTCATATGAATATAAAATAGTACCAGTATATGTACCACCCTTGGGAGAATTGAGAAGACAGTTATTCAAATCATTCTGTGTGTTTGATGGTTTAGATGGGAAACTTTAGCTGAGAAAAGCTAGATGCAGTACGTAAAATCACCAAAAAAACTTGTTGAGTTAACAATTGAAAACATTATCACCTAATGGATTGAAAGTTTTCTTTACTAAATCCATTATTATTGCATATTTAACTCCAGTTTTAAACTCCTTGAAGACAAGGACAAATTCTTTCCAACTTTTGTAACTCTTATCAGGTCTAGGACACTATGATACAGAGTTCAATTTAACTCAGACTGTGTTTTACCAGTGAATTAAAACAACACACACATGCGCACTCATTGCCTAAATCATACCCCCACCTGCTGAATCAGAGTTTTGGGAGTTGGGCCCAGGAATCTTTTTAGAAAAAAAATCTTTATAAGCAGAAGGATAGGTATCCAGTATTGGGGACCCCTGAATTGAAATAAATTTCTATTCCCATTGCTGGTTCTCAGTACCACTACCTTCATTTATGACCTTGTCTTTTAAATGTCTATGACTCTTCTTTAAAAGTCTGTATTATCTCATTTCAAAGACATGTCACCATTCTGTCCTAAAGTTGGTATATATTTTTTAATCCAACCTTCTTCAGAATAATTCTCACTGTCCTTCAAATATCCAACATCTGTTATTTCAACTTCATTCTACCTCTCATTCTTAGAATATAAGATCTTCTAAATCTTATTTGGCCTTCTGTAGCCTTTCTAAAAGTTTATAATTTATTCTGCTCCTAAAATACTATGTTGGACTTCTCTGTCTTTTGTGTTAATTATGTGTGGAATATGTGTACAATGGAATATTAGTCCTAAAAAGGAATGAGATTCTGATACATGCTATGACACGGATGAACTTTGAAAACATTTTGTTAAGTGAAATAAGTTAAAATAGAAGGACAAAAATTGTATGAGCCCACTTATAGAAGGCATCTAGAATAGGGAAATTCAGAGTCAGAAAATAAAATAAAGGCTACCCAGGAATGCAAAAGGGTGGAATGGGTAATTATTGCTTAATGGGTACAGATTTTTTTTGGGATGATGAAAAAGTTCTGGAAACAGACAGTGGTGATGGTTGCAAAAAATTGTGAATGTATTAATGCCCTGAATTGTACACTTAAAAATGGCTAAATGGAAAATTTGATGTTATGTGTATTTTAATCACAATAAAAAAAAGCTACTGAAATAATTTTCTTGACTTTCCTAGAGCAGCCTTTTTTGTCATACTAATTTTATCTCTATTATTAAAGGGGAAAAAAAACCCTGTCCATACTTTTTTCTTTATTCCTTAAATTATTCACTCTTTCTAGCTTTTTACTTTCCCTTTCATCTTTAGCCTAAAATAAAATTAATATGGATACTCAGAGTTTTCCACACTTTAAGGTACAACGATGTTGTGGCTATAGATATAGAATACTTCAAATCTATACAAACATTTGCATGCACTTGTACAGACCCCTCTTTAATTCTCCTTAGACTCTTGAAATTTTTTGCACATTTCACCAAAATTCTTCTTCACTTCTTGTTTGATCTTGTTTTTCATTTGAATGTAAGTGAATAAGAGAACAAGCTTTATAGTGCAAGTAATTTTGTATTCTAAGTTCTTTTCTGATGCCAAGTACTTAGGACATAATGGGAAAATGTCAATTAAAAAAATTTACCACACAAAAAAAAAGCTAATCTAAAAGAAGCAAAAGATAAATACATCAAAATGACCTCTAAAGAACTGATATTACATAAATTATGGGGTGGCTGAGAAATTATATTCTCATAGGAAAAAATGGAGCAGAGTGAAAAGCTACTTTAATCTTAACTACTAAGAACTATAAGGTAACTAAGTTTATTATTTTTACAGATGATACTTTTAAGTTTCAAAAAGTTCTCTGGTCTTACTAAAAAGCACAAAATTAATAGGAGTAATTGTCCTCATGAAGTTCTGGAAAAATCAGGGAAAATGAATTAGGAAATAAATTTAGTATATGGAAAGTTATTGAAAGATCCCATACACAAGGAGCAAAAGTACATAATATAGTTGTGAAAAGGCAACTAAAGCAGAGATGATAAATGGTTTAGAAAAAAAAATCTATTCCTAAATAAAGGGAAGAATGTGGAATTATATTTTAAAAAAGCACAAAGGATGGGTGGTAGTGAGTTTCAAAGTTAGTTTAGGAGTAAACTGGACTGGAATATTAAATAGTGAAGCATTTTCCTATTTCTAAGGTATGTTTGGACAATATTTAGGCAACACTTTTCTTGGAAATCAAATCTGATCAGTTTACGAGACAACAGAGGAACAGTGCCAGTGATTTGTCAGATGCAGAGAAGTATAAAGGAGGCAGTATGGGACAATCAGCAAGCTTCAAGGCTAAGTACACAGATGAGTGCAATATCTCAAGTTAATTAATGGGGCAGCCATATGTGGAAAATAGGTAGAAGAGACAGTATTCAAGCAAACTCAGTCAGTAGTCCAACTTAGTGGCACAAGGCAAGGGGACATAGGTAGCAGAAGTGCTAAACAATGTGAACCTATTTATAATATTACAGGCAGATTGGGTAGGGCAAGATCAGGCAGATGGGTAGCATAGCAACTGGAAGGCCATGGTATAGAAGAATGGTAGGAGGGCAAATAGATAATGCTGGGCAGTCTAAAATACTAAAATAGCAGAAGGATATGGCAGTACTAGGCCATTTGCTGATGGACAAAGCACCAGTGAGTGAAGAATGCAAATCATTCAGGAGATGAATAGAGTGGGGCAAGAAGTAGAGACAAAATCAAAGGCACTCAGAGCAGGAAGACAGGACAGCAGAGAAGCAATGACATATCATTAGAAGCAGTTGGGTAGGAGAGTAAAAAGCTGTCAGCAGGGGAATAAACACCATTCAGGAGAAGATGAGATTGAGTGTAGCAGTCTCCTGAATTGGGTGTCTTCCACCTAGGAAACAGTCATTGATAAACTGCATATGAAAATCCACAAGAGAATAGCACACAAATGGAAACAGCAGATGGATCTGAACTCTATTGCCCAGGGATACAGAATGACCCTAGAACATAGATACATAACAATCCACAAGGAAATTAAACAGATGGGAAAAATGGGTCCAAGCATTTTTTATGATGAAAAAAGAAACCAAAACACTAAAAATTATTAATCTGGAAATGATTGGCTGGGATTGAAGTCTTCGCTTACCCCTTTCTGGAGCCCACAAAATGGGAGTGTTGGGAATTTCTGCAGCAGAAAAACAGAAGAGAAAAGGGATTTCTGACTCCCAGTTTGAGGAAAGCAAGTCAAATTAGGGCTGTATGAACTGGTTCAGGGCAATAAGAACCAGCCTGAACCTTCTCCGTTCCTCAGAATCAAGCCATTTCTGAGGCTTGGGAAAGGTTTAGGAAGCCCTCACCCCATTGTTTCCCACAACCTCCCCTTTCACACTTACCTCCAGTGCAAACAGTTTCCAGCAAGGAGGTACTTGGGAAAATTCACATTCACTCCCATGTTTACACCATGACAAAATTTGAGGATGGCCAGCTAATAGTACTTCCTGTGTAGGTCAGGTTCCTGATTCAGTGGGATCCCTTCCACTCTTTGTAACTGACCAGAGGAGATAGGTTACTAGTAACCACCTACCTCTTTGCAAGAGGATAGGAAAGGAAGCAGGGACAGTATTTTTAATAAATAAAAAAATAATACTAGTAATACTAGTAAATACCTTGATGATCTCAATTGTCATGTATTTTAATTCCATTAAGATGTAGATGACTCTAAAAAATAATATCTTTAGCTCAGACTTCTCTGAACTCCAGATGCATGTAACTAACTGCCAACTTTACATCTCTACTTGGATTTCTAAAGGTAGTCTTCCTTCTCAAACATACCCCTTCCAGTCTTCTCCATTTCAGTAAATGGCAGCTCATCCTTCCAATTGCCCAAGTCAAAATCCTGGGTCTTATACTTGACTTCTCTGATTCTCTTATTCCATCTGGTACCACTACATTAAAATATATATCAATAATTCTCACTACCTTCGCTTCTATCACTGGTCTAAGTGGCTATTGTTTTTCACTTGATTTATTTCAATAGCTTCCTAAATGGTCTTCCTGTTAAAATATAAATCAGATCATGTAACAGCTCTGCTCAAAACTGTCCATTATACTAAGGATGACATACAGGTTCTACATAAGTCATGGCTTGCTTCCTCTCCTCCTTTAGGTTTTTCCTGAGATGTCACCTTATCAATGAAGCCTTTCTTGATGGCCTTATTTAAAATTACAACCCTCTGTCCCTCCTGTACTACCTATCCACGTTCCCCAGTTTATTTTTATCCATAGTTCTTATCACCATCTTTAGTACTATACATTTACTTGTTCACTTATGTACTTTGTCACCCCACTAAAATGTAAATTCACAAATGCAGGGACTTTTGACTTCTTTGTTCATTGCTGTATCCCAATATCTTGAACAGAGTCTGGCAAATATACATTAGGCACTCAGAACATATTTCAGTCTACGAAGAGTTAACTTGTTTGTGGGGCATCTCCTTTCTCTGTTTTAAATTCTTAGAGCATTTTTCTGAAAGCTCACATACTATGTGCTTTTGATTAACAGAGCAGATGCTAGTATCCCGTAGAAAGGAATATTCTAAAATAGAAGTTGGCAAGCCCCAGCCAGTGGGACAAATCCTGACTGTTGCCTGTTTTTTTGCATTGCCTACAATCTAAAAGTGAACTTTACATTCTTAAATGATTGAAAGAAAATCAAAATAATAATATTTAATGCATGTATAAATTATATGAAATTCAATTACAGTATCCATAAATAAAGTTTTATTGAGGCACGGCAAGCCACATTCATTTATATCATTTTATGGCACCTTTTATGCTACAGGGCTGACAGAATTGAGTAGTTATGACAGAGACCATATAGCCCATAAAGCCTAAAATATTTACTATCTGTATTTCTCAAGAACAAGTTTACTGACCCCATCCAAAAGTATTTTATATTTAGAAGGGAAAGAGTAATAACTGAAGTTTGAGCAAAATAAGATAGAGCATTATTGTTAATAATGTTGTTACTGTTGTCCAAGTCATGGTACATTTATCCTAGGACTTGCTTCCAATATTATATAAAAACAGCCCTCTCAAATATCTAAATATTATTTAAAACTGATGGTGATATTCATACATCTGTCCACCCTACAGAGTAGCCTATCTTATGGCACTAGGTACAGTATAGGTAAGTCTTGGAAATGTCAGGAATGGAGGAAACAAGAAAGGAAAATAAATAGGTCCACAAATAGAACTCATATCAGAATATCACATAATTAACCAAATTTCTAAATACCCTACGCTTAACAATAGTAGGAAATTCGCATTAAGTGAATCTTTTTTAAGCCTCATCAATGGGGTGTTGAAGTGACCTCATTATAACGGGGGGCTCCTATACAATGTAGCTGTGAATCACAGCAAGGACACATTATACTTTATTTATACAATATTCAAATCTAAGTTACTTTCTCGTTGGTTCAAATGCCTTTATTTTGTAAAAAAGTATTTTAAAAACTTACAAAACCCTATTCAGTAATCACCTCCTAATCAAAACTGACCTATCTCTTCTTTATGTAAAGTTTCACCCTGAGGATTACTACATACAAGGATATTATATCACATGCTGCAATCAAACTTATAGAAAGGGGTGAAGAAGGTGAGGTGGGAAAACACTTAAGTTATCCCAATGACATACATTGCTATAATGTTATCTTCAGTCTCCACAGAGGAGTATACTTTATGTCCTCTTTTATCAATTGGTCTTTGCAATACGATCAACTGCTTCTTCTGCATTGTTGCCTTAGGCCTTTGGTCTCTCTTTTATTACCTTAAGTTCACTTTATAGATGGAGAACTAATATTAGATTAATTTATATTCTTGATTTTGGACAATAATGAAGAAAAGAATAGCCTGAAATCTCCATTCCCGAAGCTATATATAGATAAATATGCTTTTAGCATTTTGTATTTGTAAAATAGTTAATGATACTATGTTGTCAATGTCATAGCATATATTTTGCAAAACTAAAGTATTCTGGTGTGCCAACCTCTGTTCATTTTATGACAGTAGGCTTGTAAGGATGAACTGAAAAGTGATTTCAAGATTGTATCACTCATTAATTTCAAGGTAAAAATATTTAACATGCTATCTCCATTTCTTTTTCCTTTCCCACAACTATACTATTGCATACTTTAGGTCCTGTCCTTGTTTTTTTCCCTCTAAGTTCTTTCAGTATTTATTCAGCCATTATCTACTTATTTTTTAAGCTAAAGCTCTTTATATTGTAGGTAGTAACAGCAAATATTTAAACAGAAAATATTGTTTTTAGTATTTTAGTAATGTATTACTTAGATTAACTCACATAATATAACTACCCTGTGAGTTAAGTACTCTTGCTTTCTCTCTTTCACACATAAGATAACTGAGGTATAGGATGTTAAGTAAGTGTAAGAGCACACACTAATAAGAAGTGGATCTAGGATTCAAACCCAAGCAGTCTATACTCTGAACAATTAATGGAATGTGATGTTGCCTCATATAAGATTATACAAGTAAACTACCTTTTTAGTAAGGGCTCTAATTAGACATAGAATTTACCATAATTAGTATATTTATATTTATTTGTAATGTTTATTGATATGATCTCTCTTCTTCACACGGGAACCCGACCGAAAGCTGAGCAAGTATTCTGACACAGAGTAAGAGCATGCAATTAAGAAATATACTTAAGGCCATTTGTATTTCTTCTTTGGAGAAGAAACAGAATGGCCTTTGAATTCTCCTCAAAGTCTGAGACACTGTGATTTCTTTATTATTATATAGTTTGTAGTTTTACATAAAATGCTAAGCTAACTTAAGACAGCACTGACAAATTCTATGATAAGAAAACATTCCTTGATTGTCTTGATTATAAGTTAAGTATTGACTGAAAATAATTTCACACAACAGATCAACAAATTGGAATTTGGTGCTTCACAGCAGTTTAAATTTTGTAGACAAATAATGGTGTAGATAGCCACTAGTTTTGCAGATGAAATCAAGACTTAAAAATAAAACAAAACAAAAACAGGGCTTGAGAATTTTTTTAAGAAGATGACATTGATCCTACTGGGGAATGTGTTGATGTGCTTTTGAATAAGTGCCAATTCTCAAAAGGGTCTATATTTAGAGAGCCTGATGGCATGAGTTTACTGTGTGTACTGGTTGATAGTAGACTGAATTCTGGCTTCTAAGCAATCTCTGAATAATAACAGTTGCTGTTTCATCTCTGTAGATGGTACTATTCTAGCTGTTCTGAGAGAGAGTAAAATAACACAGGCCTAGCTTATACATATTTCTATATAAAGTGAATCCTCTGCTCTATCCAGGAAGATTTTAACAATTTTATCTTTTCGCTGTAGCCTACATTTTTCCTTCTTTCTAACTCCCATTTATGTCCTATTCTGTTCTAATCTGAATCCTACGTCTCTCCATTTTTAGCTTAAATTCTACATGTATAAAAATTTCAGTGATTACTCAGCTCCTTCTTAATCTTTCCCTTTAAAGGAATCTTTTGGTCTGAACTGGCTGAATATTTCTGATACTAGATTTATACTGTCTTGATTTGTTAGGTGACTATTTTAGGTGCATAAAATAAAGCTCAAGGTACTCAATAAATATTTGTTAATTGTTGTTTTTAGCAAATGGTAGGTCATAAGTGTGCCTATTCTCTGAGACATACACTGCTTTCAATAGATAATGCAAAATAATTTACAAAATTCTAGAAATAAAGTGGACTATTACTAAAAGTTACCTTGACTATATCTGAGCTGTTCTGAGTCATACTCCAAAAAATTTTTAAATACAGAGGAATTAATGACCTACAACAAAATAAATAGTAAGTTCAGGCAGGATATCAGGAGGTACTTAATAAAACTGTGCTCCTAATCCACATTCCCCATATTCAACAGACTATAGAAATTCTTATTATCATTTTTTCATCCAAGCCCTAAAGTAGTAGTGGAGAAATGCTGACTTACATCTTTATTTTTTAGACATATCCACCAGCTATGTTAGTAGCTAACAATATATACCAGAGGTACAATGGTTAGTAACAGAAATTTTGGGGGCTGTTATATCTAATTTGTGTTAATAATTAAATGAGGAAGATAAAACCAAAGAAAAAAACAAACATTTACTGAGTATCTACAAAGGTACGAACCAATATATTAGATCCCTTTACATGAATTATTCTCACTTTATTAGCTTGGATAACCTTGGGCAAGTCAATTAATTGATCTGTGTCTCAGTTTCTCCATCTTTAAAATAGATGTAATGATAGTACTTGTCTCATACGGTTGTTTTGAAGGTTAAACAAATTAACATATCCTTAAAACAGCTCCTGACACATGGTAAGTGTTGTATATGTGCTAATTATTATTGTTGGCTACTTTTATTATCTCGATTATTAGAACCACCACCTGGGGAAGTAGGCACTAGCTAATTTAGCAGATAGAAAACTGAAGTTTAAGCAGGTTAATTTGCCTTAATTTCACAATAAGGTAGTAGCAAAGCTGGGAATCAAATTCAGGTCTGTCTGACTCTATAGTGTAAGTGTTTCTCCTGTATCATACTGCAGCCCTACATGTTTAGACAAAGATAAGACATGTTACTATGTTTCCCATGTCCAGGACTATTTGTAGAAAGTAAAGGAAGAGGTCCTTAAAATGGCATAAAATATAACCTTATCTGACTGCTGTACTTTATTCAGTCTTGTTTTAAATATTTCAAGGGTTTCTACTATTCTGCTCTGTTATCAATTTTATGTTGAGTTATCCTATATATACAGAACAATTTTAAGATACTCAAAATCTCAGTTCAATATGGTTATTTTTAGCTTTACCATGTACAACAGGTATTTTAAGTTAGTCAAAACAAGCCTAAAACTATAAGCTAAGTATTTATAGGGTTCTATAGTATCAGTATATGAAATTTTTCCAGAAGTAATTTTTTCTGGAGAATATTATATGGACTAGAAAATAACTATAAATTTTTAGTGCTCAAATTTTCTTTCAAAAACAAATTATTAGGGGGAGGGGCGGAAGATGGCGGCGTGAGTAGAGCAGCGGAAATCTCCTCCCAAAACAACATATATCTATGTAAATATAACAAAGACAATCCTTCCTAGAATAAAGACCAGAGGACACAGGACAATATCCAGACCACAACCGCACCTGAGAGCACCCAGCGCCTCGCGAAGGGGAGGAGGGCCACAAACCAACAAGAAAGGAAGTCCTTCCAGCCGTCACTCGTCCCAGTTCTGCAGACTATTCCTATCACCATGAAAAGGCAAAGCTACAGGCAGACAAAGATCACAGAGACAACACCAGAGAAGGAGACAGACCTAACCAGTCTTCCTGAAAAAGAATTCAAAATAAGAATCATAAACATGCTGACAGAGATGCAGAGAAATACGCAAGAGAAATGGGATGAAGTCCGGAAGAAGATCACAGATGCCAGAAAGGAGATCGCAGAAATGAAACAAACTCTGGAAGGGTTTATAAGCAGAATGGATAGAATGCAAGAGGCCATTGATGGAATTGAAATCAGAGAACAGGAACGCATAGAAGCTGACATAGAGAGAGACAAAAGGATCTCCAGGAATGAAACAATATTAAGAGAACTGTGTGACCAATCCAAAAGGAACAATAACCGTATTATAGGGGTCCCAGAAGAAGAAGAGAGAGGAAAAGAGATGGAAAGTATCTTAGAAGAAATAATTGCTGAAAACTTCCCCACACTGGGGGAGGAAATAATCGAACAGACCACGGAAATACACAGAACACCCAACAGAAAGGACCCAAGAAGGACAACACCAAGACACATAATAATTAAAATGGCAAAGATCAAGGACAAGGAAAGAGTGTTAAAGGCAGCTAGAGAGAAAAAGGTCACCTATAAAGGGAAACCCATCAGGCTAACATCAGACTTCTCAACAGAAACCCTACAGGCCAGAAGAGAATGGCATGATATATTTAATACAATGAAACAGAAGGGCCTTGAACCAAGGATACTGTATCCAGCACGACTATCATTCAAATATGACGGTGGGATTAAACAATTCCCAGACAAACAAAAGCTGAGGGAATTTGCTTCCCACAAACCACCTCTACAGAACATCTTACAGGGACTGCTCTAGATGGGAGCACTCCTAGAAAGAGCACAGCACAAAACACCCAACATATGAAGAATCGAGGAGGAGGAATAAGAAGGGAGAGAAGAAAAGAATCTCCAGACAGTGTATATAACAGCTCAATAAGCGAGCTAAGTTAGGCAGTAAGATACTAAAGAGGCTAACCTTGAACCTTTGGTAACCACGAATTTAAAGCCTGCAATGGCAATAAGTACATAACTTTCAATAGTCACCCTAAATGTTAATGGACTGAATGCACCAATCAAGAGACACAGAGTAATAGAATGGATAAAAAAGCAAGACCCATCTACATGCTGCTTACAAGAAACTCACCTCAAACCCAAAGACATGTACAGACTAAAAGTCAAGGGATGGAAAAACATATTTCAGGCAAAAAACAGCGAGAAGAAAGCAGGGGTTGCAGTACTAATATCAGACAAAATATACTTCAAAACAAAGAAAGTAACAAGAGGTAAAGAAGGACACTACATAATGATAAAGGGCTCAGTCAAACAAGAGGATATAACCATTCTAAATATATATGCACCCAACACAGGAGCACCAGCATATGTGAAACAAATACTAACAGAACTAAAGGGGGATATAGACTGCAATGCATTCATTCTAGGAGACTTCAACACACCACTCACCCCAAAGGATAGATCCACTGGGCAGAAAATAAGTAAGGACACAGAGGCACTGAACAGCACAGTAGAGCAGATGGACCTAATAGACATCTATAGAACTCAACATCCAAAAGCAGCGGGATATACATTCTTCTCAAGTGCACATGGAACATTCTCCAGAATAGACCACATACTAGGCCACAAAAAGAGCCTCAGAAAATTCCAAAAGATTGAAATCCTACCAACCAACTTTTCAGACCACAAAGGCATAAAACTAGAAATAAACTGTACAAAGAAAGCAAAGAGGCTCACAAACACATGGAGGCTTAACAGCACGCTCCTAAATAATCAATGGATCAATGACCAAATCAAAATGGAGATCCAGCAATATATGGAAACAAATGACAACAACAACACTAAGCCCCAACTTCTGTGGGACACAGCAAAAGCAGTCTTAAGAGGAAAGTATATAGCACTCCAAGCATATTTAAAAAAGGAAGAGCAATCCCAAATGAATGGTCTAATGTCACAATTATCGAAATTAGAAAAAGAAGAACAGATGAGGCCTAAGGTCAGCAGAAGGAGGGACATAATAAAGATCAGAGAAGAAATAAATAAAATTGAGAAGAATAAAACAATAGCAAAAATCAATGAAACCAAGAGCTGGTTCTTCGAGAAAATAAACAAAATAGATAAGCCTCTAGCCAGACTTATTAAGAAGAAAAGAGAGTCAACACAAATCAACAGTATCAGAAACGAGAAAGGAAAAATCACGACGGACCCCACGGAAATGCAAAGAATTATTGGAGAATACTATGAAAACCTATATGCTAACAAGCTGGGAAACCTAGGAGAAATGGACAACTTCCTAGAAAAATACAACCTTCCAAGAGTGACCCACGAAGAAACAGAAAATCTAAACAGACCAATTACCAGCAACGAAATTGAAGCGGTAATCAAAAAACTACCAAAGAACAAAACCCCCGGGCCAGATGGATTTACCTCGGAATTTTATCAGATATACAGGGAAGACATAATACCCATTCTCCTTAAAGTTTTCCAAAAAATAGAGGAGAAGGGGATACTCCCAAACTCATTCCATGAAGCTAACATCACCCTAATACCAAAACCAGGCAAAGACCCCACCAAAAAAGAAAACTACAGACCAATATCCCTGATGAACGTAGATGCAAAAATACTCAACAAAATATTAGCAAACCGAATTCAAAAATACATCAAAAGGATCATACACCATGACCAAGTGGGATTCATCCCAGGGATGCAAGGATGGTACAACATTCGAAAGTCCATCAACATCATCCACCACATCAACAAAAAGAAAGACAAAAACCACATGATCATCTCCATAGATGCTGAAAAAGCATTTGACAAAGTTCAACATCCATTCATGTTAAAAACTCTCAGCAAAATGGGAATAGAGGGCAAGTACCTCAACATAATAAAGGCCATCTATGATAAACCCACAGCCAACATTATATTGAACAGTGAGAAGCTGAAAGCATTTCCTCTGAGATCGGGAACTAGACAGGGATGCCCACTCTCTCCACTGTTATTTAACATAGTACTGGAGGTCCTAGCCACGGCAATCAGACAAAATAAAGAAATACAAGGAATCCAGATTGGTAAAGAAGAAGTGAAACTGTCACTATTTGCAGATGACATGATACTGTACATAAAAAACCCTAAAGACTCCAGCCCAAAACTACTAGAACTGATATCGGAATACAGCAAAGTTGCAGGATACAAAATCAACACACAGAAATCTGTGGCTTTCCTATATACTAACAATGAACCAACAGAAAGAGAAATCAGGAAAACAACTCCATTTACAATTGCATCAAAAAAAATAAAATACCTAGGAATAAACCTAACCAAAGAAGTGAAAGACTTATACTCTGAAAACTACAAGTCACTCTTAAGAGAAATTAAAGGGGACACTAACAGATGGAAACTCATCCCATGCTCGTGGTTAGGAAGAATTAATATCGTCAAAATGGCCATCCTGCCCAAAGCAATATACAGATTTGATGCAATCCCTATGAAACTACCAGCAACATTCTTCAATGAACTGGAACAAATAATTCAAAAATTCATATGGAAGCACCAAAGACCCCGAATAGCCAAAGCAATCCTGAGAAAGAAGAATAAAGTAGGGGGGATCTCACTCCCCAACTTCAAGCTCTACTATAAAGCCATAGTAATCAAGACAATTTGGTACTGGCACAAGAGCAGAGCCACAGACCAATGGAACAGACTAGAGAATCCAGACATTAACCCAGACATATATGGTCAATTAATATTTGATAAAGGAGCCATGGACATACAATGGCGAAATGACAGTCTCTTCAACAGGTGGTGCTGGCAAAACTGGACAGCTACATGTAGGAGAATGAAACTGGACCATTGTCTAACCCCATATACAAAAGTAAACTCAAAATGGATCAAAGACCTGAATGTAAGCCATGAAACCATTAAACTCTTGGAAGAAAACATAGGCACAAACCTCTTAGACATAAACATGAGTGACCTCTTCTTGAACATATCTCCCCGGGCAAGGAAAACAACAGCAAAAATGAGTAAGTGGGACTATATTAAGCTGAAAAGCTTCTGTACAGCAAAAGACACCATCAATAGAACAAAAAGGATCCCTACAGTATGGGAGAATATATTTGAAAATGACACATCCGATAAAGGCTTGACGTCCAGAATATATAAAGAGCTCACACGCCTCAACAAACAAAAAACAAATAACCCAATTAAAAAATGGGCAGAGGAACTGAACAGACAGTTCTCCAAAAAAGAAATACCGATGGCCAACAGACACATGAAAAGATGCTCCACATCTCTAATTATCAGAGAAATGCAAATTAAAACTACAATGAGGTATCACCTCACACCAGTAAGGATGGCTGCCATCCAAAAGACAAACAACAACAAATGTGGGCGAGGCTGTGGAGAAAGGGGAACCCTCCTACACTGCTGGTGGGAATGTAAGTTAGTTCAACCGTTGTGGAAAGCAGTATGGAGGTACATCAAAATGCTCAAAACAGACTTACCATTTGACCCAGGAATTCCACTCCTAGGAATTTACCCTAAGAACGCAGCAATCAAGTTTGAGAAAGACAGATGCACCCCTATGTTTATCGCAGCACTATTTACAATAGCCAAGAATTGGAAGCAACCTAAATGTCCATCGATAGATGAATGGATAAAGAAGATGTGGTACATATACACAATGGAATACTACTCAGCCATAAGAAAAGGGCAAATCCAATCATTTGCAGCAACATGGATGGAGCTAGAGGGTATCATGCTCAGTGAAACAAGCCAAGCGGAGAAAGAGAAATACCAAATGATTTCACTTATCTGTGGAATATAAGAACAAAGGAAAAACTGAAGGAACAAAACAGCACCAGAATCACAGAACTCAAGAATGGACTAACAGGTACCAAAGGGAAAGGGACTGGGGAGGATGGGTCGGTAGGGAGGGATTAGGGGGGGGAGAAGTAGGGGGGTATTAAGATTAACATGCATGGGGAGTAGGAGAAAAGGGAGGGCTGCACAACACAGAGAAGGCAAGTAGGGATTCTACAGCATTTTGCTATGCTGATGGACAGTGACTGTAAAGGGGTTTATAGGGGAGACATGGTATAGGGGAGAGCCTAGTAAACATAATATTCATCATGTAAGTGTAGATTAGTGATACCAAAAACAAAGCAAAACAAAACAATACAAAAAAAAAAGGGCAGTTCCTGTGTGGTAACCTCCAATGAGTTCTACACAAGGGTATAAAGGGCATATAAAAGTGTAGGCAAAGGGTCTGTTTGTGTTTATACAGATGATCAAAGCCTAATTGGGCTACCCCAAAAATGAACTAAGATATGATATGAAAGAGAACTTCCAACATCAGCACTCTCTGGAAGACTCATGCCAGAAGATGATCATCAAAGAACCCCAACAAAGATCCACGCACTGCTACAGCTGTAGATGCACTCATCCCACCAGTTCCTGGACTTGCCATGGGAATGAGGAAGGAGATATCTAAGCTGGCCTGTGCATTCAGTAAAACAACAAATTTGACTGGATCTATACTGTTGGAACTCAACCAAGAATTTGGAGAAGTGCAAATTGTAGCGCTCCAAAGTCTTACAACTACAGACTATTTACTGTTAAAAGAACATATGGCATGTGAACAGTCCCCAGGAATGGGTTGTTTTAATTTGTCTGATTTCTCTCAGACTGTTCAAGTTCAGTTGGACAATATCCACCATATCATAGATAAGTTTTCACAAATGCCTAAGGTGCCTAACTGGTTTTCTTGGTTACACTGGAGATGGCTGGTAATTACAGATATGCTTTGGTTATGTAACTATACTCCTATTATATTAATGTGTGTGCGCAATTTAAGTAGTAGCTTAAAACCTATACATGCTGAAGTTACTCTACAAGAAGATATGTCAAAGAAATAATCAATCTTCCCATGTTTTCTTCCGCCTGCTACTTCTATAGCTTTTCTTCTTCCTTCCTAAATACAACCCTTAAATAGAATTCGTGCCTCATATCAAATTTACCGAGTATCATAATTCTTCCAAGTGGTAAAGATACCTCAAGACAAATGCTGGGCATAGAAGCTACAGGGCATAAATATGCAAAGAAGTAAAAAGCTAACCTTTTTAAACAATAAGGCTTCCCTCTCACTTACCAACTTCACATTTCCCTGTATGGCCCCGGAAGATGACTGGTTAGCCAGAGACGGGTAAGATTCCTCAAGGGAGGAACAACCTAAGACAGGCACAGTCGCAGGGGGGCCATCAGGTGAGAAATTGGGGATCAACAGAGGTGAGGCTTAGAACCTCACCCCCCCTGTTCTGAGAGAAATCTTCTGCATACGTGGATGTTTTATTGCCCTTGTCTAGCTTGGATTAACACATAGTCTACAGGCACACACCTGATCATCTACATTTGCTCTCTTACAACACTAAACTATGTTTTCTACCTTTATCTTGTATCTACCTACCACTTCAGCATTTTATTAAAAATAATAATAATAAAGAGAGAAATGTGGTATCCACATATAAATCAAGTATAAAAACCAAATGAGTATTCATATTTGAACTGACTGTTTATAGTTCATAATGCATGAGCAAAACCGAAAGTTTCTGTGATGACTGCCCTTGTACTGCTCACTATGTAACTTATTCATTATGTAAGAATTTGTTCTCCATGTAAGAACTTGTTTGTTATGCCTCAGAAGATTGGAGACTGACGAAAATTAGGCTTGGGGTGGATTAATGATTTTGCATTGAGCATTGACTCCCCTATACAGAATTTTATTGTCGTTAACAACCATTTGATCAATAAATATGAGAGATGCCCTCACAAAAAAAACAAAAACAAAAAACAAAAAAAAAAAACAGGACAGACTTCCAATGGTAAAATAAATAAGCAACCGGGAAGTAATGTATAGCATAAGGAATATAGTCAAGATATTGTAACAGCTTGGTAGGGTGATAGCTTGAACCTAGAATTATGTATATAAATGTTTTATCACTGTGTTGTACACTTGAATCTAATGTAATGTAATACTGTGCATCAACTACCCTTCAATAAAAAATATTAAAAAAAAAAAAAACAAATTATTAAACATGATGTTTTGCTATGATTTTCCTATAACAGCAGTTTTTCTGATTGTTAAAATGTCCATTGTTAACTTTATGAAGCTCTTAAATGTCAATTCTCACTAATTTTCATGAGTCACAAATTGGGAATCATTTTAGTGTAGTCAGTAGTAACTCAGGTCAATTATGTCTCCTTCCTTTTACTTACACAGTACTCTCATTTTTGAAGCATAGAAAAATAGTTAATGACTACATAAAACGGTACCTGACTAATAGTTAACACACCTAAAATGATGAAAGATATAAATTTCAAAAAATTTATTAATTTTTTTCTTTGATATTTTCTTGAAAAAATTCTTAATAACCTAGGTGAAAAATATTTGTAGAAAGGCTTAGCAATGCATTTTAAAGAAGTGTAAATATTATAGACTATAAACAGAATATGCCTTCAGGAATTCATAATCTTTTCCTAGAAATTCATCCTTTGGATCAGATTTTTGATTATTGTAATCCTTTTAGCATTGGTCATATTCTCAGATGCCTTTTCACTTCTGAAATGAACGATAAGAACCCTTTTAAATTAATGTCCCTTAATAAATTAATCACATTTACAGTTAACTGAAATTTTCATTAATCCTCTGTTTTGATTATTTCATAATGACTGATTATATCAGGGTACTTTTGTTAGGAGGTATTACTAAGAACAACAGTTTGAAAAGGTTTTTAAGAATGAGGTTTTATTTAAGGTATAACAAATCCATTAATTTGATCAATTTTGAAAGTTCAAATTTTTACATATTCTTTAGCATAAGGGATCTTTTATTTTTGTTATGCTATATTGTCTATTGAGACACTGAAGCAATATATGTCATTATGGCAGAAAACTGTTTCCTTGCTTAAAGTGAAATATGTCAGATAAGGAAAGACAAATACCATATGATTTCACTTATATATGGAATCTAAAAAATAAAAACAAACAAAAAAAGAAACAGACCCATAAATACTGACAACAGACTATTGACTACCATAGGGAGGGGAGTGGTGGGATGGGTAAAAGAGGTGAAGGGGATAGAGGTACAAAATTCAAATTTTAAATTAGTCGTAAGAATGGAAGTACAACATACAGACTACATCCAATAATATTACAATATCTTGGTATGGTAACAGGGGGTAACTACAATTACTGTGGCGAGCATTTAGTAATGTATATAATTATCGAGTCACTATGTTGTAAATCTGAATCCAATATAATGGTGTATTATCAACTACAGTCCAATAAGAATAAAACAAAACAAAAAGAAAAAATTAAAGTTAAGAATTGAAGACCAACATGATTTTGGTTTATTATAGAACAAAAGATCCAGTAAGTTAAAAAAGGTACAAATCAGTTTAAAAAGTCAATAAAAATATGACTTACTGTCAGACTAGGGGGTCAGCAAACTTTTAACAAAGAGTTAGATGATAAATATTTTAGGTTTTGTAAGCTATTTGGTTTTGGTTGTAACTAGTTAACTCTGCTGTTGTAGCCTTAGGCAATTAGCCTTAGGCTAATAATAGCCCTAGCCATATCTAGGTATGGCTGTGTTCCAATAAAACTTCATTTATGGATACTGAAATGCAAATAACAAATAATTTTCATGTTTCACAATGTATTATTCTTCTTTTGATTTTCTTCAGCCACTTAAAAATGAAAAATCCCCTCTAAACTCACAAGCCATACAGAAAAATTTGACAGGCTGGATTTGGCCTGCAGGCTGTAGTCTGCTGACTTCTGTGATAGATTAAGAGTTTCTTGAGGATAGGAACTATATCTCATTCATTTTTTTAACTCCAGCACCCAGCATGGCATCAGATACACATTAAGGATTAAAAATGAAAAGTACAATGAATGAGTGAGTGGATGAGAGTGAAGATGTATGCCAGGCTTTTATTTAACTTAATTCGTAATAAAAATATTTGAATATACAACCCTTTATTCTGATGTAGCCTAATACTCTAAAAGTGCTGTAAGTTATTTTTACCTTATAAATATTAAATAATTTGATAACTTCTAATTTACAACATTATTAAACATTTCTTTTTATTTACATAGATGTTCTTTTTTTAAAATGCCTCTTAATCTTTTAGTCTCTTCTAGAACTTATGTGTAAAGGGCTTTCACTTCACTTCATTTGTATATCTTTAATTATACTTTTAAGAATATTCTTTAGATAATACCTATTTTGAAAATACATAATTTTTAAGTGATAATGGGGCACAAAAAGATAATACTCTATATAGTGATGAGTTCAGCACTAAGTTCTTATGTTCCATAGAATTTCATAATTACTAGCATTTCTCCAGTGCCAACAAATTACCCAACCTTTATCAGATCAGAAAAAATTTAATCTATTCTTAAAAAAAAAAGCTTTTCCCATTCCAATAAAACTAAAAAGTTGATGAGTGTGATTATGGTGCTGTTACATGTAAGTTTTGATGTATCTCATGTTTAGAGGCAGGGTGCAGGCAGCAGGCATGCAAGTATTGGATGAACTGTATTCTAAGATACAGGGCTTAAAAACAGAAACTAATTTTGGGGGAAAATAAATTCTGATTGCCTACCTTATTTCTATAAAATATATAAACAAACAGGATATACTTTTGTAAACTTGCTATTACATTTTTCATTTTCATTTCAATGTGAGAAGAAATCTAAGTTTATTAAACTTTTTATTTTCTCTAAGGTTCAAACCCATTGACTATAACTTTAAATTGTTTATTTCTCATTCTACTCATCATTTTCTCCCTTTTTTTTTGTCTAATAACACATACATCCCATAAAAAACTGTCCTTTGTATTTGTAGATCAAACTAATTATTGATAAATATTGACTGTAAAATATTAGTATTTTGAGAGATGCTTTATATTATTTTACCTTTATCATTAACATTTGTGTTTTCTATCAGTAACTTCTGACTCTATTTTAAAATATTTGCAATCCTAAGTTGTATATAGGTAAATGTGGTCTAGAAATAGTTTCCTCTCCTTTTAGATATAATTATATAAGACAAAAAACTTAAAGACAAATAAATATATTATTACAGACCCAAAATTATATTTCTGGATTCCTAGCTGACATTCCAGGGTTCTATTTCAGATATTATAAGAATTGCAACTATTCAAGACTGTGAGGAAATGGGAATTTAGTACAATTATTTTTGGATGGCTCTATATTGCTTTTATGTTTATTTTTCAAAGGCTGAACAGTTTTATAGACTTTTGCTGTAGATAATCATACCATATGTGTGTGTGTGTGTGTGTCTGTGTATAATATGAAGTGAAGGAAACTATCAAAGATCAAGATATTCACAATCAGTTAAGTCACCTGTTTTCAAAAACAGATTTTAGAGAAGTCATATTTATATATTTTTTAAACTCATTAAAAAACCCCTAATACAATATTATATAGGTAGTTGCTTTAGGCATATATGAATATAAGGTTTTCAGGTAAAACTTCATTTAAGAACAAGGGACTTCTCAATTTCTGATATAAGAAAATATTCAAGGTCATGGAAAGAACTCTTTGTCTTACTAACTTGTCAACTAACAGTACCAAAAAACAGGGGAAGGGAATAAACAGGCATTAGAATGGTAGAAATTTAAGACCTCTGATTTATATGGAGATGGAAAAGACAAAATATGAAGCTTACTATAGCAAAATTAAAAAAAAAATTTAGCAAGATTGTAACAATTTCATGGGTATAGTTTAAATCTGTATGAGATTGTTTTTATTCATTTGGTGGTTACATACAAAAATATATTAACCAATTTGTCCTCTTCATGGTTAGACAGCAACTAATAGAGAAGATTTAATCTTATAAGCTAACTCTTAGATAGCACTCACTAAAATGCCAGGAATAGTTCTCACTGAATCCTCACTGCCACCCTAGTAGATAGGTACTTTTGTTTCCCTCATTTCAAAGGAAATAAGTCACAGAAAAGTCTAATGCCTAGTCTATGGTCAACTTGTTAGTATACAGCAGAGCCAGAATTCAAAGGTGTGAATTTTCAACCTAGCATTTGGTATTAATTTGAAGCTCCACAAAATACAAAATACTTAACTTTGTGATACAAAAATATTTCCACATGATTAAAAATAATATTGTCTGGCTATTAATGAATTCTACAGTAACTTTTTTCTACTTTTCTGATACATAAATAATATTAAGAAAATATCAAGCCATCACACAAAAATAGAGATATGTAAATCCAAGGTCATTTACTTCAAACACTTAACAAAACTCCCAAACTTCACAAATCAATGTCTTCAAATACATAGGTAACTTTCTTACAAACAATACAGAACACAAACACACTTCTACAGGAGATAGCTTACCTCCAATTGCACTTAGTTAGCTGAACAGTTTAAAAGAAATGTAAAAGCTGGCTAAAGGACCCCTTAGGACCCAGAAGCTAAATAAATTATGTACGGATGATTTCTTTTTTAAGCAGTTGAAATGAACAATTTCCCAATACAACTCTATTCTGATTGCTTTAAAAGCAAAACCATTTTCTTTATAAGTGTAATTATAATAAGACTCAAAAAATTTTCTGTGCCATGATTTTTACATAGAAAATATTTTATAACTTGCTTTAAAAATTTAGGATTTTCATACACTAAAAGAGTGGCTTCTCAAAGTCTGGAAGTATGGTCCATGGGCTAGCAACATCTACATCACCTAAGGCCTTGTTAAAAATACAAATTCTCAGGACCCATTACAGATTTACTGATTAGGAACTCTGTGGGTGGGTCCCAGAAATCTATTTTAACAAGCCCTCTAATTATGGTGCAGGCTAAAGTTTGAAAACTACTCTACTATACTAGAGTAAGAAGGACAGTACTTATTAATAAGTGCAGAGCAAACGTATCTTGCTGTTAATAAGATAGTAGATACAGTAGTACTGATTTGACATAATTAACATTGAAATTTAGCCAAGAAACTTATTTTAGGAGATAAAGAAATCAATGTAACAAGTGATAACATAAGTTTGCATATGACTCTGAAGTGATACCTGAAGTGTAAAGCTTCCTTGAAAAGAAAGATTGTTTTCCCATCTCACTGATTACTTGCCTACATTTCATTCTTTTCCTAATTTTTTTCCCTGAGCAAAGGTTGAAGGTGATTCTTGTGGCATGAAGCCTAGATATTGATTCTGCTTTTTGGCTTATTAAATTCTGAATTTAAATTCACTTTAGAATTATGGAATATACAACTCTTTCTCATTAAAATCATAAAAATGTATAAATATTCTTTTGTAGTCATTCTATTATGCTTTGAGACTAATGACAAGGCTATTTCAAGAAAAGAGAAGTCAGATACATTTTGAATTATAGTAACAAAGTGCATCAGACCAGATGCCACGCTGAATCAGAGTTTTGCTATCACCTCCTTTGGCAATATGCCTAAAATTCAGCTGATACCACAGAGCAATGAGCAAATGCAGGATTACCTCCTGGACCAGTTCTATCTTCCTCATATTATATCACTTCTAGGTTCAGTCCAAAGAAAAAAAGTCAAGGAACATTTTTTTAATATAATGATTCTTCTATAGCAAAATTTTCACATTCTTAGAATCACAAGTCTCTTGTTCTGTCTAGCAAAATTACAAAAATAATATAAAAATAGTAAAAAAGTTTAACAGTATTATGAATCATTTACTCCTTGAATATGACAAAGGCATATACTATCTCACCTCAGGAGTGACATCTCGGGGTGCAAACCCTGTTCCTCCAGTTGTTAATATCAAATTAAGTTCCTTTTCATCACACCAATCTATCAGGGTTTCCTGAAAGAAAACAATAATATTGTCATATGCAGAAGGACTTGCCTGACTGCTCAAAACATGCACATATTCAAATGCTTTCTGTACAGTGAGGAAATACAAATTCTTTTCAACCATCAACAAGAAAATTTTGAAGCACAGTTCATGGGATAGTTTCCCTATTGATTAAAACACACTGCAGTTTTGGTTATTTCATTTGTTATAGAAAATGAGAATGTAAGCATCAAATTCTTAAAGTAAATGAAACACGGAAAATATCCATAAATAAACAAATTATAATTAATATTTATGTACTTACATGGCATACCTGAAGTTCACTTCAGTCATTCAAATTAAACCCAGGTTAAAAAAACTGAGTACTATCTATGTGTTGATCATATGATCTCATTATTTAATAACTATATGAATCTTGTCAGGTAAATATACTTCAATTTTATAGTTAAGGAAGGTGACTCATTCATTTTTTCATTAATGGATATAGAGAGATCCAGAAACTCATTAATAGGCTCAAACACTAGAAGGAGTAAGAACTATGATTCTAACCAGATCTGTTGCACTCTTAATATATGCTTCCTTATATTCGGCCTGTGACTGAGTCAGTATTTTCTGCTAAGTTTCAATTTGTTTAGGAAAATTTTACATTTTTAGGATTTATTTTACATAGTTGCCTTAAAACAAACATGTAGAATAAATGATTGCTTAATGTTCCATTTTTCCACACCAGTACTATGACAGAAATTAGATTTAGAGACCATAAAGTTTTGTAGTTGGTAGAGGCCTCAACAGATTTTCCTCTTCATTTTCCAGATAGGAAAATTTAAGTACAAAGTGGTTAAATAATTTACTAAAAGTTACCAGCTAGTTTGTAAAGAAGTGGAACTAGGATCTCTATCTGCTTATTCTCTTCTACTTCTATTTGTCTATCCTACATTTTGGTTATTTATTAAAAAGGACTATTAAGTGCTCATTTAAATTATAATCAAATACATGCTTTGGTATTATATTTCACTATCTTTTTAAAATTTGGGTCTAAATTTAAAAATACAATAATATCATTTACTTGCTAGTAACTAGGTGTGAAATGCAAGTAGCCAGCTGATACCTAAATGTAAAATAAATGGTTCTCACTTCTCAAATTCATTAGTGACATAAAATGTAGGATAATTATTTAGGACAAATTCAGGATCTATAATTGATTTTTTCCCTTAGCCTCACACATTTTTATTTAATCCTGGTATTGCAGGAATGGAGAACCCAAAGTTCCAAATGAAGGGGATTTTTCTCACTGTGATTAATTAATGTCAGCAAAATATTTTTAAAAGACATAGTTTGTAGACTGAGAGCCTAACTGAAAAACTTCCGTTCCATTATAGTTATAATGTCCTGAGGAAAGCTCACACACACAAAAACATCAATGAGTATTATAATAAGGTGATTATGAGGTGGTTTCATAAACCAAACTTAAAATTTCCATTGTCTTATGCTTCTATTTAAATAGTAGAAAGGCATAAATACTGATCATTCTAAGTAGTTATTGTTTTATTTGGTCTATTAAAAAAACAGACTTGATGCCACAACTCAGCAATGAGATTAACTGACTCTATCCTCCTACTAATGGACCCTAGAACACTCTAGATTTCTTTGTACCGTTCTTAAGTACCCCATCACAGTACTGGAGTTTCTGTGCCACAGCTTTCTCATCTCTGATCCCATCCTATTTTACTTGAGATCTTGATAAAAAGTGGTAATGAAACTGAAGTTGTACTAACAAAATATCTCAAATACACACACACACAAATCTACATTGAATACCAATTTTCAGTATTGTTAATACCAAATGGGCTTTTGGACTTTTCAAATTTCCAGATGCTAACAAAGTCAAAATAGTCTCTTTATACTGAAGAAGGCTACTGTTTGGCAGTAGGCAATAACTGCTTATAGCATAATTCACCCACTGACTAAGTGAACATTTACTGAGTACCTATACCATGTAGATATTAGATGTTAAGAGTTAAAACATAAATGATTGAGTGACTCTGCTTTCAATGAACTCACAGTCAAGTAATAGTTCTTAACCTTAGATGTACATTGAAATCATTTGTGGAGCATGAAAAAATACTGATGCTTGGGCCCTATTTCTGTGGTGCTGTCTGGGCACTGGAATTTTAAAAAGTTTCCCAAGTAGTTTTATTTAAAGTATAGCCAAGCAATTGAGAACTACTAGTCTTAAAGAGAAAATGTGTTCAGTTACCTGAAGGTGAATTTCACAGTTAACTCAACTGGGTGGGCCCACAGAAATGTCATACAGCTTAAGGTTAGTTGCACCATAGGAATATTACTTACATTTTCCTTTTCTCAGGATGGATAACTGGTAACACTTACTGTAGAGACTTTTTTCATTTAAATATTACTTGATATCTTGAGCTCAATTAAGGATTTGTTCAAGTATTTGGGAAGTAGTATTTTGCGTTCCAAAGTAGATGTGTTATGTTCAACAGTTTTTCATCTGAGCAAAAATTTTAGTTAGGCTTTTGGACTTTTAACACAAATAGCAATCCTATCATTCACTCAGTTGGTTTCCAAACATACGGATTCTTTCTCAACCACCAATATAGAATATGAATATTCCAGGCACCTAATAGTTGTATATTTATATAACTCATCAGTTCATTTATTTAACAAGAAAATACGTCAGAGCATACTTTTATTCAAACACTTCATTAGGTAACAGGGATACAAAGATGAATAAGGCACAATACCTAGTCTCAAGGAAACAGTCAAGTAGAGTAGCTCTAAGTCTAGTTATCTAGAACCTTATTAGTAAAAGTATGATTTGAAAACCCGTAGTATTTGTATTACCTGGGACCTTGTTAGAAATACAGAATATTAATTTCCTCTGCATTGGTTGCAAAACTGAGGCTGACGGCACTGTCTACTTTAATTAATTTTCTCTTATATTGAACGTATTTTTTAAAAAACAGCATTGAGCTTCCTTTCACATTAGCATAGTAGAATGAAGTTATATTGCACAATTTTCCCCCTCAATATCTACAAAAATGAACAACAAAAAAATAAAAACTAGAGGAAAAAACCTCCACAAGCAACAATTAAGTAAGAAAAAAGATATAGCGTCACATCATAAATGTCAAAAGTTGGGTGGCCTAGGACGGAAATGAAAGATCTTTGGGAAGCATAGTGCAGCATGGTGAGGCTCCCAGGGCAGCTTAGGCTCCCAATGCTGCTTTGGCTCCCAAGAAATCATAAAGATGAATTATGAAAATCTGAAAAATTCTCACTAATATCGTCAATTTAAAGAAATGCAAAGTGAAGAAACTCCTTATCTTTTTCATCTTGTAAGCAGCTGTGAGAAACAGGTGAGACAAGGAGCTGACTCTCTCTGACCAAGATGAAAGTTCCAGGAACAAATGCACACCGAATGGCGAACTAATCTGAAACATAATGATACCTTCACATAATAATGAGTTAAGCCCTTATCTAAATAGAAAGACTCTAATACTGGACATTTAATAAAATGAAAGGCAGAGTATTCCAACAAACATTATATATTCTCTCTGGCTTTTTGCTTCTTTCATTTTTCTCTGTGTAAGTCTGTCCAGACCTGACATAGTCTGGGCTGACTTTATCTTTCTTCCTATGTCTTGGCAATGGCTTGTAAAATAAATTCAGTTTGAGGACTGCTTATTGTTTAAACAGGTTTTTTAAAAAAAATGATCATAATAAACAGAATATTGAAGGCAAGGACAGGGTAGGCAGAAGGAAATATAACAGTGCTAGTGTCCTTATCTTTCACAGAAGGGATTCAACCAATCATTTCTAAGGTTTAAAAAGATGATAGTTAAAAATATGACTATAGCCTATTAATGATTTTCCTAATTTCTTTTATCTTCAGAGAGACCTGTTTAGCACATAATCTTGTAATATGCTCTTTCATTCATTTTTTATTTCTTCTGCTTAAATGAAATAAAATGTTATTCTGTATTAGCTCTAGAGAATTATCCTAATTTTGTGTAGCTATGTCTTTCATTCAATTAAGCATCCATCCACCATTCTTTACCTGTAATATAGGCTTAGAAAGATGCTGGAATGTTTTACAACTAATCTTAATAATAGTTATCTCAGGGTAATTAGATTTGAAATGTATTTAATTTTTTACTTTCTTTTATTTCTGGAATTTTTTACAGTATGCATGTACTCTTAAATATAAAGGAATTTTTTAAAATGAAAGTTTCTGGTATTTATTCTTCCTTCTACAGCTAGCACCTTAATGCCTCATTTCCCCCTCCACAGCCAGCTCAAAAACAAAATTTGTACTCAACAATTATGTATATAGTACTGTGGTATATTAAATATGCTCATGTATTCTTTATAAATTCTTTATAGGTCAAGAGTTGTAGTCTATTTCCCAAACTCTGCATCTGGGTTGAAACTGTGACTCTGACCAACAGAATGGGGTTGAAGTCATGGTGTGGGAGTTCTGAAACTAGATCTCAAAAGGTCTCATAGCTTCTGCCTCCATTCTTTTGTTAAACTTCTATTTCCATGAAAGGAAATGAGGGCCAAATAATAGAACGATGAGAGACCACTGGAGCAAAAGGTCTTGCAGAACAGACAGCACCAAGGTCCAGACATCTGAGTGAGGCCATCTTAGATTCTCTACCCCCAGTTAAGCTAACATATTATTTCAGCCACATGTGTGATCCCAGAAAGCCAAAAGAAGATATACCCAACTGAGCCCAGCAAACCCACAGACTTGTGAGAAATAATAATTCATTGAAGTCTCAAAGTGTTGGTTTTTAATGCAACAATACAGGAAAGATACAACCACTTTCATAGCATCTTTGCACCCTCCTGGTTTTCAGGCTGTTATTTCCAATCTATACTTTATTAGTCATAGTTTGCAAATTCTTTATAATAATCTTAAAAATAGCTTTGAAAGTAAAGTTGATGTGAATTACTTTTAAACAGATTGGCATAAGTCTCAAGAATGTGATAACATTTGATTGCACAGTTTAAGAAACATTCCAATGCCTAGTATGTGCTAGAAAAATGAAGTGTGAACAAATTAGTACATGGCACGTCAATATATCATGATTAGTGCTATAAAGAGGCATGCCCATCTAAAAAAACCTTATTTTACAGATATTATATTTATGAGTATATAACATTATCTTGACCATGACCAGAATTAAAACTATCAATAGATTTAGTGGTATTTTTCTCTTGCCCAGGAGTAGAGAACCCAATACACAAAAAATGGGACAGTAATACAGCTAAAGAGAAAGTAAGTACAGACAAGCCATAATCTCTACATCTACCTGGAGTCTCACAGTTATCTATTATAATAGATTTTTTCCTTTTCTTTACAATTATTGACAGAAACATGGATCATTGAATTAAGCAGACTTCACCAATATAAAATCATTTGAGAAATGTCACACTTTTCTTTGGTCCATTAATTCTGATATAACACAAATTTCTATCTATACTTAAAGAGACATCCAAAGAGACATCTTTAAGTATAGGGTCATCTCAATAAACTCAACTCTGACTGCTACAGACAATCTGTTCCCCATTTGTATGTTCCCAGTCATTCCTTTAGAATAGCACTTTTCATGTTTTATTGAAATTTACTTGTTTACATGTCTTTTTCTCATTAAGAGTGGTCTCCAAAATTTTGACCAAGTATCTCTACCACTAAAACAATTTTTCAATGTATCTTCACATACCACTAGAATAAAACATTTAGCATATCACACTTAAATAGAAATTGTAAAAGATGAGATAGATATAATATTAAAATAAATTTTCATTTTGCTATTTACCTGTGCTAAAATGTTTTTCGCATTATGTTTTGATGAGGGCAATGTAATTAAACATGCACTATTTTAGAAAACCTTGGTTGATATTTAGTGACATAATACTGAAAAAGTAAAAAAGAGTTTTAAAAGATAAACAGACTGAAATGCAAGACATACATTAGCTATACTTAGTCATCATTACATAACACTCATATTTCAATCTCATCAACCAATTATGCAAATGATTGTTTGAAATGGGGTTAGCAAATATCCATCTTTCATTATAATAATTAGCTGTTCTCACAAAATAACTGGAAGATGTTACTTTTTAAATATTTTTAATAAATGGGTTCAAAATCCAAAAAACTCTTCAATGGAAGACTTTTTAAGCTTATTTTGGTATCATTAATCTACCATTACATAAGGAACATTATGTTTACTAGACCACCCATCACCAAGTCCCCTCCACAAACCCCATTACAGTCATGGTCCATCAGTGTAGTAAGATGCTGTAGAATCACTACTTGTCTTCTCTGTGTTGCACAGCCTTCCCCGTGTCCCCCGACATTATACATGCTAATCATAATGCCCCCTTTCATTTTACCCCCACCCCTTATCCCTCCCTTTCTACCCATCCTCCCCAGTCCCTTTCCCTTTGGTAACTGTTAGTCCTTTCTTGGGTTCTGTGATTCTGCTGCTGTTTTGTTCCTTCAGTTTTTTCTTTGTTCTTATACTCCACATATGAGTGAAATCATCTGGTACTTGTCTTTCTCTGACTGGCTTATTTCACTGAGCATAATACCCTCTAGCTCCATCCATGTTGTTGCAAATGGTAGGACTTGTTTTTTTCTTATGGCTGAATACTATTGATTGTGTATATGTACCACATCTTCTTTATCCATTCATCTACTGATGGACACTTAGGTTGCTTCCATTTCTTGACTATTGTAAATAGTGCTGCAATAAACGTAGGGGTGCATATGTCTTTTTCAAACTGGGCTGCTGCATTCTTAGGGTAAATTCCTAGAAGTGGAATTCCTGGGTCAAATGGTATTTCTATTTTGAGTACTTTGAGGAACCTCCATATTGCTTTCCACAATGGTTGAACTAATTTACATTCCCACCAGCAGTGTAGGAGGGTTCCCCTTTCTCCATAATCTTGCCGATATTTGCTGTTGTTTGTCTTTTGGATAGTGGTGATCCTTACTGGTGTTAGGTGATATCTCATTGTGGTTTTAATTTGCATTTCTCTGACAACTAGCGATGTGGAGCATCTTTACATGTGTCTCTTGGCCATCTGAATTTCTTCTTTGGAGAACTGTCTGTTCAGCTCCTATGATCATTTTTTAATTGGATTATTTGCTTTTTGTTTGTTGAGGTGTGTGAGCTCTTTATATAGTTTGGATATCAACCCTTCATCAGATCTGTCATTTATGAATATATTCTCCCATACTGTAGGATGCCTTTATGTCCTACTGATGGTGTCCTTTGCTGTACAGAAGCTTTTCAGCTGGATATAGTCCCACTTGTTCATTTTTGCTTTTGTTTCCCTCGCCCAGGGAGATATGTTCATGAAGAAGTCACTCATGTTTATGTCCAAGAGATTTTTGCCTATGTTTTTTTCTCAGAGTTTATGGTTTCATGACTTACATTAAGGTCTTTGATCCATTTCAAATTTACTTTTGTGTATGGGGTTAGACAATGATCCAGTTTCATTCTCTTACATGTAGCTGTCTAGTTTTGCCAACACCAGCTGTTGAAGAGGCTGTCATTTCCCCATTGTATGTCCACGGCTCCTTTATCATATATTAGTTCACCATATACATTTGGGTTAATATCTGTACTGTCTATTTGGTCTGCGGCTCTGTTTTTGTGCCAGTACCAAATTGTCTTGATTACTGTGGCTTTATTGTAGAGTTTGAAGTTGGGAAGCGAGATCCCCCCACTACTTTACTCTTCCTTCTCAGGATTACTTTGGCTATTCGGGGTCTTTGGTGGTTCCATATGAATTTTAGAACTATTTGTGCCAGTTTGTTGAAGAATGCTGTTCGTATTTTGATAGGGATTGCATTGAATGTGTAGATTGCTATTGGCAGGATGGCTATTTTGACAATATTAATTCCTCCTAGCCAAGAGCATGGGATGAGTTTCCATTTATTAGTGTCCTCTTTAATTTCTCTTAAGAGTGTCTTGTAGTTTTCAGGGTATAGGTCTTTCACTTCCTTGGTTAGGTTTATTCCTAGGTACTTTATTCTTTTTGATGCAATTGTGAATGGAACTGTTTTCCTAATTTCTCTTTCTGCTAGTTTATCGTTAGTGTATAGGAAAGCAACAGATTTCTGTGTATTAATTTTAAATTCCGCAACTTGGCTGATTTCAGATATTAGTTCTAGTAGTTTTGGAGTAGAGTCTTTAGGGTTTTTTATGTATAAAAACATGTCATCTGCAAATAGTGACAGTTTGACTTCTTCTTTACCAATCTGGATGCCTTGTATTTCTTTGGGTTGTCTGATTGCTGTGGCTAGGACTGCCAGTACTATGTTGAATAACAGTGGGGAGAGTGGGAATCCCTGCCTTGTTCCCGATCTCAAAGGAAAATCTTTCAGCTTCTCGCTGTTAAGTATGTTGTTGGCTGTGGGTTTTTCATATATGGCCTTTATTATGTTAAGGTACTTGCCCTCTATACCCATTTCGGTGAGAGTTTTAATCATGAATGAATGTTGTACTTTGTCAAATGATTTTTCAGCATCTATGGAAATGATCATGTGGTTTTTGTCCTTCTTTTTTTGATGTGGTTGATGATGTTCATGGATTTTCGAATGTTGTACTATCCTTGCATCCCTGGGATGTATCCCACTTGATCATGGTGTATGATCCTCTTGATGTATTTTTAAATTCAGTTTGCTAATATTTTGTTGAGTATTTTTTGCATCTATGTTCATCAGGGATATTCGTCTGCAATTTTCTTTTTTTTTTGGTGTCTTTGCCTGGTTCTGGTATTCGAGTGATACTGGCTTTATAGAATGAGTTTGGAAGTATTCCTTTCTCTTCTATTTTTTTGGAAAACTTTAAGGAGAATGGGTATTATGTCTTCTCTGTGTGTCTCATGAAATTCCATGGTAAATCCATTTGGCCCAGGGGTTTTGCTCTTGGGTAGTTTTTTGATTACTGTTTCAACTTCATTGCTGGTAATTGGTCTGGTTAGATTTTCTGTTTCTTCCTTGGTCTTGGAAGGCGGTATTTTTCTAGGAAGTTGTCCATTTGTTCTACGTTTTCCAGCTTGTTAGCATATAGATTTTCATAGTATTCTCTAATGATTCTTTGTATTTCTCTGGGGTCCGTTGTGATTTTTCCTTTCTCATTTCTGATTCTGTTGATGTGTGTTGAGTCTCTTTTTCTCTTAAGAAGTCTGGATAGGGGCTTATCTATTTTATTTTCTCAAAGAACCAGCTCTTGGTTTCATTGATTTTTTTTCTATTTTTTATTCTTCTCAATTTTATTTATTTCTTCTCTGATCTTTATTCTGTCCCTCCTTCTGCTGACTTTGGGCCTCATTTGTTCTTCTTTTTCCAATTTCGATAATTGTGATGTTAGAGTATTCATTTGGGATTGTTCCTCCTTCTTTAAATATGCCTGGATGGCTATATACTTTTCTCTTAAGACTGCTTTCGCTGCATCCCACAGAAGTTGGGGCTTTGTGTTGTTGTTGTCATTTGTTTCCATATATTGCTTGATCTCTATTTTAATTTGTTCGCTGATCCATTGATTATTTAGGAGCATGTTGTTAAGCCTCCATGTGTTTGTGAGCCTTTTTGCTTTCTTTGTAGAATTTATATCTAGTTTTATACCTTTGTGGTCTGAAAAGTTGGTTGGTAGAATTTCAATCTTTTTGAATTTACTGAGGCTTTTTTTGTGGCCTAGTATGTGGTCTATTTTGGAGAGTGTTCCATGTGCACTTGAGAATAATGTGTATCCTGTTGCTTTTGGATGTAGAGTTCTATAGATGTCTATTAGGTCCATCTGTTCTAGTGTGTTGTTCAGTGCCTCTGTGTCCTTACTCATTTTCTGTCTGGTGGATCTATCCTTTGGCTTGAGTGGCGTGTTGAAGTCTCCTAAATGAACGCATTACATTCTATTTCCTCCTTTAATTCTGTTACCATTTGTTTCACATATGTTGGTGTTCCTGTATTGGGTGCGTATATATTTATAATGGTTCTATCCTCTTGTCAGACTGACCCCTTTATCGTATGTAATGTCCTTCTTTATCTCTTGTTACTTTCTTTGTTTAGAAGTCTTTTTGTCTGATACAAGTACTGCAACACCTGCTTTTTTCTCCCTATTGTTTGCATGAAATATCTTTTTCCATCCCTTGACTTTTAGTCTGTGTGTGTCTTTGGGTTTGAGGTGAGTCTCTTGTAAGCAGCATATAGATGGTTCTTGCTTTTTTATCCACTCTATTACTCTGTGTCTTATGATTGGTGCATTCAGTCCATTTACATTTAGGGTGATTATTGAAAGATATGTACTTATTGCCATTGCAGGCTTTAGATTCATGTTTACCCAGTGTTCAAGGGCATCTTCTTTACTATCTAACCATCTAATTTAACTCACTTATTAAGCTATTATAAACATAGTCTGATGATTCTTTATTTCTCTCCTTTCTTATTCCTCCTCCTCCATTCTTTATATGTTAGGTGTTTTATTCTGTACTCTTTTGTGTTTCCTTTGACTGCTTTTGTGAGTAGTTGATTTTATTTTTTGCCTTTAGTTAGTATTTGGTTGGTCTGCTTTCTTTGCTGTGGTTTTATTTTCTCTGGTGACATCTACTTAGCCTCTGGAGTGCTTCCATCTAGAGCAGTCCCTTTAAAATATCCTGTAGAGGTGGTTTGTGGGACACAAATTCCCTCAACTTTTGCTTGTCTGGGAATTGTTTAATACCTCCTTCATATTTAAATGATAGTCGTGCTGGATACAGTATTCTTGGTTCAAGGCCCTTCTGTTTCATTGCATTAACTATATCATGCCATTCTCTTCTGGCCTTAAGGTTTCTGTTGAGAAGTCTGATGATAGCGTGATGGGTTTTCCTGTGTAGGTGACCTTTTTTCTCTCTCTGGTTGCCATTAATATTCTGTCCTTGTCCTTGATCTTTGCCATTTTAATTATTATGTGTCTTGGTGTTGTCCTCCTTGGGTCCCTTGTGTTAGGAGATCTGTGGGCTTCCATGGTCTGAGCAACTATTTCCTCCCCCAGTTTGGGGAAGTTTTGAGCGATTATTTTTTCAAAGGCACTTTCTATCCCTTTTTCTCTCTCTTCTTCTCCTGGTACCCCTAAAATGCAAATATTGTTCTGTATGGATTGGTCACACAGTTCTCTTAGTATTCTTTCATTCCTGGAGATCCTTTTCTCTCTCTCTGCCTCAGCTTCTCTGTGTTCCTGTTCTCTGATTTGTATTCCATTTTCCGTCCTCTTGCACCTCATCCAGTCTGCTCTTAAGTCCTTCCAGAGATTGTTTTATTTCTGTATTCTCCATCCTAACTTGATCCTTTAGCTCTTGCACATTTCTCTGCAGGTCCATCAGCATGGTTATGACCTTTATTTTGAATTCTTTTTCAGGAAGATTGGTTAAATCTATCTTCCTAGACTCCCTCTCAGGGGTTGTCTTGGTCATTCTGGACTGGATTAAATTCTTCTGCCTTTTCATGGCGATAGAGGTAGTCATAGGCAGTTGGCGCATGTGTCAGTGGGGAGAACAAAGTTCCTTCCTGCTTGCTGGTCACCTTGTCCTTCTCTGCTGCCTGTGCCGGTTACCTGCACATGGGGAGCAGCTTTCGGTTTTATTTCCTGAGCTGCCGCAGGAGGGGCAGCTGTTGGGGGAGCCCAGAGCCCTGCGTGGAGTGGCAGGCACGCTGGGTGTGATCTCCTGTGAGAACGGTGACCCTTCGCACCCTGTCCCAGTTTCCTCTGTCTGTGCCGGGCAGCCATGCACCGGTGGGTCCTCTGAGTCTGGCCCGGTGGGCTGCGGAGGAGGCTCTGGGTGGCTGCTGTGGGCGTGGTAGCTCTCAGGCTGCTCCCCTGCTGTGGCTGGGCTTCACCAGAGGAGGAATGGATGGAAGGCTATTTATCACCATGAAGAGCTTCAGAGGTGTGCTGCTACCCAGGGGTTAGGGCGTCTGTGGTTTCCCGGGATACCCAGCTGCTGGGCTGAGTGTGCCGGGATGACTATGTAAAGCTGTGAGGCCCCTGTCCCTTTAAGACTTTCAGAAGGCACTCGCTTTTCTTTTGTCCCAGGGGCGCCGGCTGCTGTGACCTGTTCACAGGTTTTACTGTTCCGTTTCCCTAATATCCAGCACACCACGCACTGTGTCTGTGCTCCCGGTGCGCATGACTAGGGCTGTGTATTTAGGAGTCCTGGGCTCCCACTCCCTCCCTGCTCTGGCTCCTTTCTCTGGCTGGTGGTCTGGGGTTGGGGGAGCGCTTGGGTCCCATCGGGCCACGGCTTGTATCTTACCCCCTTTGTGAGGTGCTGAGTCCTCGCAGATGTAGATGTAGCCTGACTGTTGTACTGCATCTTCTTTTCTCTCTTTTCGGAATAGTTGTATTTGTTGTACTTTCAAAAATATATATGGTTTTGGGAGGAGATTTCCACTGCCCTACTCACACCACCATCTTGGCTCCTCTCTTCAATGGAAGATTTTTAAATGGGTTAGGATTTCATTTTCTAGTTTTACAAAATTGTGGAGTTATTAGATTTTACAAATCACACAAATATTTCTACACACAAAAAATAATATAATGTGAACAATTTTAAATATCCAAGTATCTCACCTTAAGCATGCATTTTATATTTTAGGAAAATTTTTCTAAGATCTTCCTTTATGTCTTTTTTTCTAAGTTGTCTACTGAATTAATTTAACTTCTCATTAATTTTTCTAGGCTGATTCTCCCATTCCTTATCCATTAGTTTTACCTTATGTGTATTCATGTATTATATGGATTAGATATATCTCTCTCTGGTCCTTTTTGGTTTTGCCAACCTACACCGAATCACTTCAAAATTAGCAATTAGCATTCTAAAAATATATTTCCTGAAAACCTTTTAAAAATAACTTATCTCCATTGGAGA
Source organism: Manis pentadactyla (assembly GCF_030020395.1). Lineage (NCBI taxonomy): Eukaryota > Metazoa > Chordata > Mammalia > Pholidota > Manidae > Manis > Manis pentadactyla. Next base: position 34,442,379 of record NC_080029.1, read on the forward strand.
AAATATCACATTTTCTAAATATTTTTTAATGTAGTTGAAGCTTTCACTAAGTTCTCCAAAAAGTAAATGCAAACAATAGCTATCATCTGATAAACTAAGGCACATAGTGAGTGCTTACTTAGAAGTATTAAGGGTTTCTGGGATATTTCGGGGGTTGTGGAATACAGTTAGCAGGTGTCTTTATCCAAGAAGTATTCATGCATTACTTTTAATGCATTCATATTTTCCATTTGTCTGTATATAAACATTACATGTATTTATACTATATATATTTTAAAGTACACTTGAACCAGTGTTAGGAGGAGGAATAAAGTAAATGAGAACATGAAAAGCATCTACTATGGTTCTGGGTACATAATAGTACTTTAAAAAGTAAGTGCCTGTTTGTATGTGTACACATGCAAATACACACATTATAAAACTATTAACAAAGCAAAAATATTTGTTCAAACCATATTACTTATTACTGACTTCTATATATACCAAAATTAGGTGTAAGAATACATCTTCACATTTAAATTATATAATGAATAGGAAATAGAAGACTTTCTGCCATAATTATATCACCTGCCCTCAAATATCAACAATATATCTCTGACAGAATTTCATACATGTGGTAGCCTTTCCTTTTAAGATTTTATTCCAGAGTGGATATAGCTAGACAAATGGGCATAGATAACATGTATTGTGTAATTAATTTAATTCTACTTAAAAAATCTCCTTAATAAAAACAATCTGGAAACAATTTATTTACTGATATTTATTCCTACATGTAATATAAAAGGTCTGACTTTTGCTCTTATAGTAATAACTGTCACTGTGGTTTAGTAATAACAGTACTAATGCCAAAAAAAAATCTTTAAGATGTTACAATATAATTTATATGTCTATTAGTAAAAAATAATATTAAGTAACTTTCATTTCAGTAAGGTTAAAGAAAGTACAGTATTCTGGTGAAATTTTAACCATGAGTGCTGTGTACATATAATATTAAAATTAGTAAGAGAAACAGTGAAGCATTAATTTTATCTATAGGCATCAAAAAATAGCAAAAAAACAGGTGGGCTTAAACTATCTTTTCAAAGAGAGCTAAGAACTGCTCCCTTTACCAGATGAGATTGTTCTGATGCTGAGAGGAAAACTGCCTACCTAACATTATACAATGGCAATACTAAGTTCTGTTCAAAAGAGTAGTCTGGGGGACTGTAGGGAAAATGGAAGTTCCATTGCCAGGATCCCTACCTGACCCTGGTCTGTTCACCCTCTGTGCACATGCAATGCTTGCAGGCTTGTGTTTGCACACGTGTTGGCAATGAGCTATTAGTAACTCTATATAAAGAGCTCTGCCCAGTGCTCTAGGGCTGCAATGGCAGAGACAGACTTGCTGCGTGCAGGCTGCCCTGGAGGTGCATGTGATTCTAGCACTTGACCTACCATCATGAGAATAAACCTTGGCATTAGACATTTTAATCCAGAAACATCCCATTGTTGTCTTTTCGTCTCACCAAATCCAGAGTGAACTTGCCTCAGGCTGAAGCTCTCAGGCAAGACAACTGGTGTAGTTGGCAGGATCGAAAAATGGAACAAGCAACCCTCATGGGAGGGGTAGTTCAGTGGGCTGCCCTTATGGCTGGGGAAATACTGCAGGAACCCTTATGGATGAGGAGGAATTTAGGTGTCCTCCAATGGGCATGTGGACCAAGGTGGCTTTCTTCTTAAAGGAGCAGGCCTCTCCTTAGGACTGGGAGTGGTGGGGTGGACATGACACCTGTGGCAGTGATAAAGGCCCTTCATGAGATTGGGAGATCCTTAAAGAAAAAGAGTACCTGTGAAGTGGTGGGAACTATGGGTTGGCTATTCCTAACATTATTTTAAAAATCCATGGAGGAGAAGGACAAACCCTGCAAAGAGAATGAGAAAAGGGAGCAAGAGAATGCAAGCTGTGAAGCACTGCGTGGGAGAAAAAAGATTTGCTGGAGAATGAGAAGGCATCACAGTAAAGTAGTGAGGAAAAAGTAAAGGTCATGAAGGAGGAGGATGTGCTCCTGCGATGAGCACAAGAAGAGGCAGCATAAGACCACTAGTTGCAAGGTATTGAGGAGAAGGTAAGAGAGTTGTTGAAAACGGAGATAGCATTGCTGTGAGGCACTGTAGAAAAGGTATGTAACAGGTGAGGTGCTCAGGGGAGTGACAAGGAAGCTGCCGTCAGCTCCAGAAGCGGTAGAGGTATGTCAGAGAAGGACAAGTAGGCAGCACCCCTTCCTCTATTGAAAGCCCACCTGTAGTAGTCAAGAAAATAAACAGAGATGCAGCAATTGTGGGTTCCTCTAGGAGAGGTTCAGCCTCCTCCCCAGATCATGTAGCATTTCACGCTCCACTCCTATACACAGGCTGAGCTGGTGGATTTGGGTTCCTGGTTTCAGCAGAAGCCCTTGGAACCCATATCAGCCTGGCTCCTGCACCTATGGGATATAGGGGTGGATGACATCATTCTATCTGGATCAGAGATGGGAAACCCGGATTCACCCTCCCTTGCAGCAGCAACTGCAGAATGCACATCAGACCATGCCAACTGGTTGGTTGGTCACTGACCTCTTTGTGGGCAAGAGCTGTGGCAAGACTTATGGGCCTCTGGTCAGACTAAAATAGTTATAGTATATCATATGACAGGCCATTTGCTGCTGGTATTTTCATGAAATGATGAAGCAGATGAATTGGCCTAGGTGCACTGGCTAGACAGAAAGCCTGCCTCTGATGTGGCTCAATGGTTCCATCAACATTTGTTGCCTGCAACACAGAAGATAATCTGGGCTGTAGCCCATCATTGAGGCCTGACTTTGACCTCTGAAAAAGTTAGCAGAGCTTGGCAGGAATGCACTGTCCTAAAAGGGACTTATACTGAGTCCCACAGCAACATGGGATGATAGTTAAGGGGCCAATGCCCCTTGTCAGGGGGCAGATAGACTATATGGGCCTCTGTCTGTGTCAGAGGGGTACTGATAAGTCAAGACTGGTGTGGACACAGCTACTGGACTTCTGGTTGCTTTTTCTGCACATTGTGCAGACTAGCAAATGACCAAAAGAGGCCTACAGTGTTTTTTTGCAGCCTATGGCTGACTGCAGGCAACTAAGAGCAAGCAAGGCATCCATTTTACTGGATATGCACTTACAAGAATAGGCACAACAATTAGGGATAAAGTGGAAGTTTCATGTACCATATAACCCTACTGGGGCAGGCATTATAGACAGGTACAATGGTTTGTTAAAATCTGGCCTGATGTCAGATACCAACAGTCTACAGGGATGGTCAGTTCAATTATGGATAGTGCTACAGTGTTTGAATGAGAATACCCAGAAGGCACTGAGCCCCACACATATGTTAACATACATTGCTGCCTCCCCTACACAACTGCTAGTACAAACCAAGGAGGAATCACTGAAACCAGGGTTTGGCCACCAGAATAATATCTTGCCATTAGCACTGACAACAATAAACCCTAGAGACTCCATTTAGTGGATGTGGCATTGAACATTCAGACACATGGGCCAGTGATGGCTGGCCCTCCTATGTATTCCTGGAGTAATGGAAGAATGTCCCCCAAACATTATGGTAGTGAACCCTAAATGGATGGAAAGTAAGAGCTTCTTACTGGGGAGTTTTGTTTTATCTTTATGTCCAGTGCATGCATCTCCAGTAGCACTATACAAAGACTCTGCAATAACTCTCCCAGAGAGAGGGGTAAAGTTATGGTATATTAGATCCAGATGGGACCTCCTCCCTGCCAAGGTCTTATCACAGGACCATTCTCCTGCATGCATTCTACAATAAAATAAAATCAATTAAAACCTACCTTTGTTGGATTACAAAACCTACTCTTGTTGTGGGGATTAAATGTTTGTAAATACATAGCACAGTACCTGCCACATTGTAAACACACAATGAAATGATAGCTCTGCTATGATTCAAGTAGACTTGACTTGAAAAATGAGAAGTAATAATAAAGATTAATTCAGGTATTTAGCTTAGACAACTTCATGGAAGACATTGATAATCCTTGAGCTAAAAATTCAAAAGATGAGCCATGTTTTGGGGGAATAATGATATTTGGTATGACTATTTTCTGATTTCATTTTATTATGTGTTTACAATGTGGCAGGTACTGTGGTATGTATTTACAAACAAAGATGGACAAGATTTGTCTATGTTGGTGTCACTAAAATGTGTCTTATTGCCCTTAAGATTAATCTCCTTTAATGTCTGTGTGGATTGGGCACATATCCTAGGAAAAACTACTGCTTGCTTGGTGTGCACAGAGCCCCCTACCAGTTCTACTACTGGCCTCCTGTGGAAAAGTGGAAATCATGAACTTATCTGAGTAACACTGATTTGAATATAGTTGGAATGACCAGTTGGTGGGAATCGATCTCCTCAGGCTTGAGGATTACCATAATTTCTGTTAACTGTATTGTGAGTTTTGTTGTTATCTGTGTATGTTGTAGTCTCTGCTGTTGTGGAGTTTGGTTACAATGTTCCAGCTTTCTCACAAATGAACCACTGTGGAAGACTGAGGGCTCATAGATTGTGAGGCAAGAATCCTGGAGGGATGGAATGTAGGGAAAATAGAAGTTCCATGACCAGGATCCTAACCTGACCCTGGTCTGCTTGCCCAATGCACATGTGCAATGCTTGCAGGTGCATGCTTGCATCTGTGTTGGCAATGAGCCATTACTGACTCTATGTAAAGCGCTCCGCCCAGTGCTCTGGAGCTGGGGTGGCAGAGAGGCCTGGAGGCCCTGATAGACTTGCTGTATGCAGATTGCCCTGGAGGCAGATGCGATTCCAGCGTTTGACCTGCCATCATGAAAGTAAAGTTTGGTGTTAAGACCTTTTACCCCCAAAATGTTCCACTGTCATTTTTCAGTCTCACTGAGTCCAGCGTGAACTTGCCCAGGCCTGAAACCCTCAGGCAAGACAGGGACTAAATGATCAGAGATACAGTAGAGAGAAAAAAATGCAGCAATTTGATACTTCTTGTATCTAAAATATATGTATTTTTTCCATAATTCCTCTGGGATGCTCTCTGTGAGAGGATAACATAGGAGACGGGGTTCTCAATTAAGTGAACATTACCAGAAAAGTAACAAAGAGAGATGAAAATCATCATTGTGAACAAACCAAACAAAACCACTAAATTATTTGGTTAGGGCAGTGAATAAATTTCAGTTATGGATCTAACCTGTATACCTTAAATACCCATAGCATTTATTATTCCCCCAAAACATGGCTCATCTTTTGAATTTTTAGCTCAAGGATTAGCGATATCTTCCATGAAGCTGTCTAAGCTAAACACCTGAATTAATCTTTGTTATTACTTCTCATTTTTCAAGTCAAGTCTACTTGGATCATAGCAGAGCTATCATTTCATTGTGTGTTTAGAATGTGGCAGGTACTGTGCTATGTATTTACAGACATTTAATCCCCACAACAAGAGTAGGTTTTATAATCCAACAAAGGTAGGTTTTAATTTATTTTATTTTACTTTACTTTCCATACTGTTTCCATTACTGATGTGATCCTTGTCTTAGTTATCATTCACATAGCTTGGTATAAAGCATCCTAAGTGTTCTGACTCTATGCCTCTTTCTAATTCATTTAGATAAGGACAGTAGATCCTCTGAAATAAATCTGCTTCAAATCTTTGCTTCAAAATCTTTAGAAGCTTCCCTACTTATGACATACAAATTATTTACACTGTGTCTCTAACCTAACTTTACAGCCTCATCTCTTGTAGTTTTTCTTAATAATCCTTTGACTTCAGACAAACTTTCAGTTTTCAAAAACACTGTTTATTCATGTTAGAGTCTTCGTTCACATTTTTCTTTCTTTAGAAACTCTTCCCATTATATCCTCCATGAAGTACCCTGGCTTTCTAGCTAGAGTTAGTCACTGTCTCCTTTGTGCTTTAAAAATTTTTTTACAGATATATTTAATATAGAAGTTACATTTTGTAATTAAATAAAATTGCCTCTTCCACTAGACAGTGAATGTCTTGAGGATCATTCATTTAATCAACAAATGTTTACTAACTATAACTGAAAAGACTGCCAAAGCTGACTTAAAATTAGAAATTTCTGTTCATCAAAGACACTTTTAAGAAAATAAAAAAGAAACACTAGAGTAAGAGAATAAATTGAAATACATGTATCAAACAAAGGACTCATATCGAGACTATACAAGGGGTATCTAGTTATAAATAAGAAAAAGACAATTAACCTAATTTTAAAAAGTAGAAGACATGACCAGTTACTTCACAAAAGGATATATACAAATGGCTAATATATGAAAGATGCTCAAAATCATTAGTCATCAGGGAAATAAAAATGAAAAATATATTTGGTATCAATATTTTCTGAAATGGTTAAAATGAAAAAAGACTGAAAAAATTAAATGTTAGTGAGAATGTGAAGCAAACTGGAGTTCAAAACTATTTGCAGAATCTTGTAAAATTATTCATTTGTATATTCTAAGACCCAGTATTTCTAGGTTATATCTACCTTATTAGGTGGATACCTAATGAGTATGTTTATATATGTGCACTAAAAGACATGTCCAAGATTGTGTGATGCAGCATTATTTAAAATATTAACACAGTGGAAACAATGCAAATGTACTTCAACAAAAGAACAAATAACCAAATTATACATTTAATAAAGCCAAAAACACAGCAATGATCCATTAATTGCACTATTGTTATAAACAATGCCCAGGGATATAAATTGTTCCATTGTCTGACTGAATTAAATTCAGATAGGGTAGTTTTCCTGTTCAGTCTTTGAGGTTTGTCTCACTTGAAAAGGATTCCTTTTTGCTGTCTCTTTCTCAGGTTTTTTCTAGTAAACTGATTTAGCTTCTTGTTCTTGTAGAGTGATTATGAGCTTCCTTTTAATTGTTTACCACTAAAGTCTATATTGTTTTTGGAAGTTTCATCAGGCTTGAACTTCCCCACATTCTGTTTCAAATAAGGCCAATTCCTTGGGAGGAGCTTCTGTGGATAAAGTGAAGATTCCTCTGGCCAGGATTCTCACCTCGCCTTGGTTGGCTAGCTCACTACACATGTGTGGGCAATACATTGTTATTGACTCTATATAAAGAGTTCCACCCAGTGCTCAGGGTGACATGGTGGCATGGCTGCAAGGCTGCAGGAGAGCACAGATAAGACTGGAATGGTGGCAGCGCTGAGGACAGAGACTGAGACAGCTGCAAGGGTAGAGAGGCCCAGAGGCAGAGACCGGCTTGCTGCATGCAGACTCACTCTGAGTGGACGGGATTCTAGTGATTGACCTGAAAGTTCCTGTGACCAGGATTCTTACCTGGCACTGGTTGGCTCACTCACTACACACACGTGGGCAACGCGTCATTACTGACTATATAAAGAGCTTCATCCAGTGCTCTGGGCAACACGGTGGCATGGCTGCAAGAGCAGAGTAGACACTGGAGTGGTGGCAGCACTGAGGACAGAGGCCCAGAGGACGGCTGTGCAGGCAGAGAGGCCAAGAGGCAGACACTGGCCAGCAGACTCACTTTGAGTGAATGGGATTTTAGTGATTGACTTGTCACTGTGGAAATAAAGTTGGGTATAATCCTTCCACACCAAGAACGTTTTACTGTCATTTCTTTGGTCATATTGAATCCATAGTGAACTTGCCTGGGGCTGAAACCCATTGGCAAGACAATTGGCATAGTTGGCAGGATTCATGGCGACCAAGGTAAAAGAACAGGTTGCCTTCATGGAAGGAGTGTTTCAGCAGGCTGCACCTATGAATGGGGAGACATTTGAGTGTCCCCTGTGGACATGTGGTATGAAGGGGTGGAGGACTGGGGTCCACCCCAAGAGAAAGGTGACTGAAATGGCATCACTATGAAGTGCTGTGGCCCAAGAGGAAGCAGCACAAGAAGGAGCAGTGGCCCGAGAAGGAGAGGTATGAGAAGCAGCAGCATGCAGGCTTCCAGGTGTCATGGGGCAAGAGAAGGATGTAGCAGAGCTGTCAGCCCCAGAAATGGAGGAGCAGGGGTTCGATGAACAGGTGGGAGTGGAAGCCATGACAGTGCCAGAGGCATCATCCCCTCCTTGGTTGAAACCCCACCTGGTTGAAAGCTGGTAGAAAGCCAGAAGGACTCAGTAACTGCGGGTTCTTTCAGGAGAGGTGCAGCCCCATCCTCAGGTTGTGGAGCATTCCATGCTCTGCTTCTATCCTCAGGCTCAAGCACAAAAGGAGATGCAGTCTGCTTCTCAAAGGAAGAATTTAAAGGGCCCGAGAAGGTCATGAGGACCCAGTGGGTTGGTTTGAAAAGGCAGGAGCAGACAGAAAGAAATTGAATGACCGGAGCTGTGGCAATTGAGACCAGAGCAGTGGTTCTGGCTGCTGAGGATGAAGCAGAAGGCAGAGATAAAGCAACAAGATCAGCCTGTGTGTCTGCAAGACTTTTTGCTGGAGAGGCTGGAGAAGGTGGATATTGTAAGGCCCACCCATGGTCCTTTTGGTTAACTCATTTGAGTAGAACTGGTTTGAATACGGCTGGGATGACCACTTGGTGGCAATGGATATCCTCAGGTTTGAGGGTTATTATGATTTGTTGTAATTTTTGTTATTTGTATATTGTCATACAATGGTCCAGCTTTCTCACACAGGGTCCATTGCAGAGGACTGAGGGCACATAAATTGAGAGGAGAGAATCCTTGAGGGGTGGAGTGTGGATAAAGTGAAGGTTCCTGTGGCCAGGATTCTCAGCTGGTCCTGGTTGGCTAGCTCATTATACACACGTGGCAATGCATCATTATTGACTCTATATAAAGAGCTTCACCCAGTGCTCTGGGAAACATGGTGGCATGGCTGCAAGAGAGCAGAGCAGAGGCTGGAGTGGTGGCAGCACTGAGGACAGAGGCCCAAAGGATGGCTGTGCGGGCAGAGAGGCCCAGAGGCAGAGACCAGCTTGCTGCATGCAGACTTACTCTGAGTGAAAGGGATTTTAGTGATTGACCTGCCACTGTGGAAATAAAGGTGGGTATAACCCGTTCACCCCAAGAACGTTTTACTGTCATTTCTTTGGTCACATTGAATCCATAGTGAACTTGCCCAAGGCTGAAACCCATTGGCAAGACAACTGCCACCATGGGGATAAAGTTGGGTATAACCCTTTCACCCCAAGAATGTTCTACTGTGATTTCTTTGGTCACATTGAATCCATAGTGAACTTGTCCGAGGCTGAAATCCATTGGCAGGACAGCTTCACAGTAATATATTCTTATGGACTGACCTAGATAAAATCTTTAATCCACTGTTTCAAATGTTGTGTTGGGATGATAGCCTTTGGACTTCTTGGTTTGCCTCTCCTAATGTGGATGTTCTCCCCTATGAACAAGCTGTAGTGAGGGTGATTAGGTCCCTAGGATTCTCAGCAGGCTGCACCCACAAAAGACTTTTCATCTATGAGTGGGGGCTGGGTGGAGGAAGGAAGCACCTGACTTTTCAGCTACATTCATCAGAAATTTAACCTCTGCAGTTCTCAATTGGAGGCATGAGTCAAAGGCCTGCTCTTTTTGGAGATACAGTGTATCACTTAACTGAGAGATTGGGGGAGAGGTAGCTCCATTCTCTAGGCCACACCTGCCCATGGTAAAGTTTCCATCTGGCATCTAGCTGAGGAGAAGTAGTGGAGGGATCAGGTTGCGGCTAAGTGCCACAGACTCTGATTTACTTGATATTTAGAGTTACTTGAGTGAATGTTTCCTCATTGATATGTGCCCTTAGAACATTATCCAGATCCATTAGATGGTTGTTTCTTTATAATATTTACCAGATGATGATTGATTCACTGTGAAATGGGTCCAATACAGATCCTCATTCACAATTTTCATAGATCTGTAATAATCCACTTTAAAAAAAGTATCTTATACCTCAATTATGTTAAAATATATAATATTAAAACAAAAATATACATATAAGAAAATATTGCATTTATAGAATAAATAGGACAGTTAAAAATTGTCAAAAGAAACTGCAAAAATCTATATGAATGAGATGAAATGACTTTACTTATGTTAACATTTCTAAATATGAATG